>NC_139251.1:18596107-19220017 GCF_977018435.1 Lepisma saccharinum | reverse complement strand
CTGTTGGCATGGCGAATGTATACAGTAATGATGGGTCGGATTCAGCTATTATAGCCCAAAGACTGTACAACTTTAATAATTATTATTAAATTGTAATCAATGAAAATTTCTCTCTAAACACGTTCGATATAAATATTTGCTTGACGTACAGTACATTAATTTTATTAACCGTAATAATATTGTTTAACTTTGTTAGAGTGAGGGTTTCATTTTTTAAAAGAAACTATGTGTTTCTGTTGGATATTAATAGAACTTTCGGAATTTTTCACCGAATGTAGTGTTTTGACCAATTTTGAGATATTCATTCATTGCACAATTAGTGCAAAGTGTTTACTAAACCTGTATGATTTGGACCCATAACTCCCATTTTATTCGGGCATGATTGTTGGTTCTTTGATATTCGTACAAGGGTACAATATATAAATTTTTGGAATGGCAGCTTTGAAATGAGTGACTAATGCTTTCACATTCAGTATTCGACTGCTTGCTTGGATTCAATTCGAAAATATATTTCTTCTGTAGATTTCCGCTTCTGTTGTATTGAACATGGCAGATAAAAATATCCGAAGGTCCACCTTCAACATTAAACTTCCTGCATATGCCATGTGAAATTACAAAGCTGAGTCCGAGGAATTTATGAGGAACCAAGGGGGAGAAGCCTCTTTGACTTTAGACTGTCGTGAGAATCGAACATCTGGAGGCTAATTGCACGTTGGAAGAAACCCTGTCATATTCTATCCGGGGGCGACCCGTTCTGCTCGTTACCAAGTCACTCCATGTCAACTTTTGTAATAATTCTCCCGTGCTCTGCCAATTCTGATCACGTGAATTCAACCGAGCTAATTTCTTCTATTCTTCATTGCAGGAAGATTCAAATATTTCCCCGCCGGAAACCTGTGGCAACTGTTCTTCACGTCCAGTATGGTAAGTCTGACATGCACACTCACTTTGAGCAGATATTACGTACATAATTGCTGTTGATATTTAAAAACTTATGATGACGTCAAAGTGAATTGCCCAACCCCTTACGGACCCTATTGCCACGATAATTTAAAAGAAAGGAGAAAATAATTTAAAAATGAATGTAAATTTGTCAGAATGTCGCACCCGTCACAATGGAATTGCCCAAATATCGTGCTGATAAATCGTTAGGCGAAACGTGAATTCTCGCTCTGCTTACAATGACGATCAGGTTACAAATATCGTACTGATAAACCGTTAGGCGAAACGGGAATTCTCGCTTTGCTTACAATGACGATCAGGTTACTAATAGCGTGCTGATAAACCGTTAGGCGAAACGGGAATTCTCGCTTTGCTTACAATGACGATCAGGTCACAAATAGCGTGCTGATAAACCGATAGGCGAAACGGGAATACACCTTCTCTGTGCATGGACAGGCCTCGTGACAATATGTGTGTGAAGCACTGTCTTGAAAATAGGGTGGTAGGTGCTTAAGAAGCCTGAAGGGTACATTGAACGGATTCCGCACGCCACTTTTTCGCATCTTAATCGCTCATAATTGAACAAGCATATGCATATCAGTGCACGACAATGGACGTTTACGGCGCTGCGAAACTCATCAAGTCGAGCGAAGAAGCATTTTCGTCCGAGGACAAACCAGGCACCGAACCCCGCCCTCTCAGCCGGGTCACCACTCCGATGCCTCCAAGCGATAACCTGCCCTGGAGGCTTTTAATGGAACCCGCGTTCGGATCTCGATTAACACCCCCCTCCACCCCCGGCAACCATCACCTCTTTTCTGCCCTTTCCATTCTTGTAATTTTTATACACCGAAGATCTTTTCACAAGCATGATCATAAAAAAAATGAGATTAACAAAAAACTGCGAAGAAAGAGGCTAGCGTGCGGTGGCGTATCTGCGCCGTATGGACAAGGGGCGATAGGACGGCGTTCGTGACGTTGAATAGAAATAAGGCTCCGGTAGGATGGTCGTTTTCGCATTCCCTTCACACACACAAAAAAAAGTTCCCCCCCTCTGGCAACGTATCATTCATCATATTCACGAAACAGAAGAAGCGCTAGGTAAGCGAGCAGAGGGGGTGGGGGAGAGGTTCTCCCCTCTGCATTGCTAGCAGAGGGCCGGTTGAATATTCAGCGGTGGGATTTTCTCTGTTTATGCCTCTTTGACTTCATTTTTTGCCATTAACGATATATTGTCCTTTCCTCGTCCTCTTTTTTTAACTCTTCCGAAACGGCACAAGATGGCGTATGTCTCTCTTTATTTGCATACCCTCCTTATTTTTTTGTGCCGAACATTAAGCTCTGCATCACACTGTGAATTAAATCAAAAGTTTTAAGATCTTCGAATTCATAGATCTTACGTTTGATTCTCATTTGTCAAGTTTTGTCAGTTCTTCTTTTGTTTACATTCTTGCACTTCTTCAATGTATTTTTTTAAAAAAGTGATAAAGTTCTGGACAAACTTAAAGAGACTCGGACCTTACCTTCCTGACAATCTTGACGTCACTTGTCCACGTGGTTGTCCTTAGACGAATCGAAGGGATATATGGTAACCACACCCTGCCTGACGCCTCTTCAAGATTGTGAGGAAGGTAAGGTCCCAGGTTCTTTAAGTTTG
This sequence comes from Lepisma saccharinum, assembly GCF_977018435.1. NCBI lineage: Eukaryota > Metazoa > Arthropoda > Insecta > Zygentoma > Lepismatidae > Lepisma > Lepisma saccharinum. Next base: position 19,217,418 of record NC_139251.1, on the reverse strand, counting down.
TCCCGAACTATACAGTTGCAAAATCGGTTAGTTAATTGAATAAATTACCTAATCAGCTATTTGCGTGTTTTGGGAGAAACAAATAAACGTTAAATTAATCTCCCATTTCTAATTCTCATTCACCCACAGGATTGCCAGTGCCTCAGCTAGCTCCATACCTTAGTTTGCTCAGATGATGGCTTCCCGTAAAATGAGTCTTGCACTATAAAAAAGGAAAGTTGAAGTAATATCTATCTCGCCATTTCTTCATATTGAGGTTCTTAAATTAGTGCACAATACTGTGAACTACAACAATATAGAAGAGTGGTATTTGGAATATTAATCCACCATTTCTGGAGGGCGATTCCGTCCTGCATGGTGTCGATAAGAAAAGGGGAACATGATTGAACGTGATCACTTCGGAAGTGCTGGGATCCTTGTGTGGCCTGGCATTATGGTGAGTTCTCGCACAGCTCTTCATGTCTTCGCTAGTGGTCACTGGTCACGGGATATGGTTATCAAACAATACGTTCGTTTATTCAGGGGTGCAATGGGACCCCTGTTAATGGACGATAATGAAAGTACCCATATAGTGGAACTTGTCAATGAGTCCCTGGAATCAGAAGATATCCGGCGCGTAGATTGGCCGGCTAGTTCCCCTGATCTGAACCCAATAGAACATGTGGGATATGCTCAGGCAACGCATTGCAGGGCGGAATACCCTCCAGAATTGCGTTTAGCATTGTTGCAGGAGTGGGACGCTCTTTTTTAGGAACAGCTCAATACTCTAACCCGCAGTATGCTACATCGTTGTATGTGCTGCAGTACCTAAATGTATAAATTGCTCAAGAAATTATCTTGCAACTGAGAGGTCGTGCAGTAAGTGGGAAGAGGAAAAAGAAATTCAGAAGATGATAGCATATGAGGGCTGTTCATATCAAGAAGCAAGGAGAAAAGTTAGTTCTAGTAGTTCATTTACGACCCAAAAGAAACGATTACTCTTTTGCAAACATACTACAAGATTTCCCGGTGATAAAAACAACTTAAGCAGACGCATCCTTTGTACGAACTTCAAGTTCAGCGATTACAGTGGGTAACAGATATGAGGTGCCAGCCACTCTAAGAGATGAGGAATCAGGGACATCAAGAAACTTACATCCCTGGAAATCTCTTCAACCTCAACTTTACAAGATTAACAATTATGCTGATCGAAGACTTTGGACGACATTTAAAAGTAAAGAAGTTAAGATAAATAAAGGTATGCAAAATCTAAAGCAGTGTGACAAAACTAAAATCCAAGAGGAAGAAAAAATACCATGATTATATTTTACTAAATTCCCAAAGTTCTCCAACGTCAGTGACAGCAACGGAGAAACGAAAATTACGGACTAGCATCCCACAACATGATTCTCAAAAGCAAATAATGATTAGTTTATTACAAGTTATGGCGAAACTAACTTCGAACATAACTGTGGATGATAATCTTCAGAGAATTAAAAATATTCTAGTCGATTTTGCAAATATAACTTCGCAGTTATTGAAACTAATTGGAGAGCTTGAATCATATGAAAATGCCCAACATTAAATGTAATAATCAGTAAGTTATCACATGGAAAATATGTTCTTGTTTGTCCAATGGAATTTATGCTCGTTTCCTTCAAGAAAACTTGAACTCATGAAACTGATAGAAGATCATCATCACACATTATGAGTGTGTGTGAAGTATGGGGGGATGGAAGAGTTTCTATTGAAATAAAAAAAATATCATGCAGTACTTAATCAAAAAGGCGGAAAAGGAGTGGGTATATTTGTACATGAAAGTCTGGCATTCCAACCCATATCATTTTATCCCAATTTAGTGATTCTTTGAGAATATCCCGTGGAAGTAGTGGGAATACAAGTGCAAATTTTTAATAAAATATTTACTGTTATTTCGATTTATATACAAAACAATTGAAGTGAAGCATTTAAGGTCTATGATTAGTTCATTCAAGACTCCATTAATCATAACTGGAGATTTCAATTGCCACCACCCATTGTGGGGTCGACAGGCAGCAGATAAGTTGGGTCGAACTGTGGTTGAATGGATGGAGGTGGAGCAGTTAACTATAATAAATGATGGTTCACCTACTCATATGCCTAGAAATGGAAGTAATCCGTCATCTATAGACTTAACATTAATTTCAGAAAAGTATTGTTCAGACTTTACATGGGGGGCAGATATGGGTCTGAGAACAAGCGATCATTATCCATGTTATTTTTATCTGGCTTATTGCCATGCAACAAACGAAAGAATATTAACTATTCGTAAATGGAAAGTATTCAAAGCTAATTGGTCTAATTATACTAAACTTTTAAATATATTTTTTTCAGAGGATGAAGGATTACAACTTGATAATATTACATATGAGGAGTTTGTCAAAATCATTTCGGTTACGATGGATTTGAGTTGTCTCAAGGTCATAAAAAGTAGTCAGCAACACTTCCCACAGATATATTGGTGGACTGAAGAGTGTGCTGAAGCAAAACTACATAAGTCGAATTAGCAAAATTATACACACGTCAACCAACTCCGGAGAATTTGATAGCATTCAGACGTTCTATGGCCAAATCAAAGAGCTTATGCATAAAAGCAAAATGAAAATTATGGAAATTATTTTGTGAAAATTTACACCCATGCATGAAATTAGGATATGTGTGGAAAAAATTTCGATCGCTTATAAATCCCCGTACAGCAAATGTAGTCCATTTGAAATCACATTGGAAGACTGAATTTATTCAGAAACTCATACCTACAGTGCCAGAAGGAGTAATTGAAACACCAAATGAATTATGTAGTTACACATCAAAACTACGTTCGGCGAAAGGTTTTTCAACTCCAATTTCAAAAGATGAAATCTATGAAATCATCGGGAACAGTAGGGAATCTGCTCCAGGGATGGATGGAATTACATATTCAATGATTAATCACCTTCCAGATGTAGCGTTAACGGCGATGTGCACAATTTTTAATAAGTTCTTAGAGAATGGAGAACTACCAGAAGATTGGTCAAAACAGTTGATTATTCCAATTTTAAAAACAGGTAAAATCCCTGAAGTAGGTAAATCATATAGACCTATAGCTCTGATGTCAGTTATAGGAAAGATATTTGAGAGACTGATTCAAAAAAGAATAGAGTGGTTTCTAGAAAGCCAAAACATATTTCAGTTTTAACAAATAGGATTTCGAAAGGGATTGGGATTCCAGGACGGATTAATCACTCTTTCCTCTTATATTTTCTACTCACTGAAAATAAACAGAATTGTATTAGCTGCATTCTTAGATGTAAGCGCAGCTTATGATAATGTAGATATTAATATCCTAATCCAAACAACACAACAGCTAAAAATACCTCACAACTATGTTTTGATATTATGGAAGTTACTGAGTAAAAGATCTGTATATTTCCACTTTTTCAGTGAAAGTAGAGGACCGTATTCAGCCTGCAAAGGGTTACCTCAAGGAAGTCCTTTAAGTCCTTTGTGTTTCAACATATATATGATCGGGATGAAAATGAAATTAATACCAACAGTGAATTGTCTTCAATATGCAGATGATATCTGTATCTATATGTCCACGACACAAATTCATACTGATTTTCCTGTTTTAGAGGAACAAATTTTGGAAGTGCAAAAGTGGCTTGAAAGTAAAAAACCTCTCAATTTCAATCGAAAAATCTAATATTACAATTTTTAATAAAAAAGGAACACTTCCAATACTCCACTCAATGTCTCCATAAACAAGATTTCGCATTATATCCAGAGTAAAATATTTAGGTGTCATCTTGGATGAAAAACTAACTTGGAAGGACCAAATTAAAGCAATACAAGTGAAATCAGAAAAAGTGTTAAATTTGTTCAAAGCAATAGCAAATACTCAGTGGGGATGTCATACTCGAGTTATGCTTTTATTTTACAAGAATTATTTTCGGCCTATGATAGATTATTCTCTATTGGCAAAGTGTAACTTGACAGAAGGAAAATTCAATTCCATCGATGTGATACAAAGAAAAATCTTCTCAAGATGAACAGCACTCCAAACGTAGTAGTATACATGGAAGCGGGTGAATGTTTCATTTCATATAGACAGAGGATGTTAGCAGCAAATATGCCCTTCAAATTAAAAACATATTGTGAACATCCTTTCAACAAAGTACTAAAAAATATGTTACACTTACATGAAACAGGAAAAATAACGAAAAGAAACAATACTATTTGGGTACAATTATACAACACGTTTTCTCAAGAATACCAGGATGTCTTGCAGATGCGTTCACGACATTTTTTTCATTAGATTATCCTCAACAGCCTCTGGATAATATTCATTTCCCTCGTTATTCCCACATATGGGAATATTTTACTCAATGGGAAAGTTATAATTTTATATACACAGATGGATCTAAACGTGAGTCAGGAGTTGGATGTGCAGTGTACAATCCACAACATAAAACAGACATATTATTTCGTCTTCCACAAGAATGCTCAATATTTACAGCAGAATCTTACGCAATTTACCAAACTTTAATATATGTCCAAAAGTTAAATTTCCGAAAGTTCTTAATACTTACTGACTCGCAAAGTGTTTTACGGGTGCTTAAATCCTGTTACAAGAGTCCTTACAGATTATCCCCTTATATTATAAATTGTACACAATTAGTCCAAACAATACAAAAATCTGGAAAAACCATTGAGTTTACTTGGGTCAAAGCACATAGTAATATTACAGGCAATTCTCATGTAGATCAATGTGCAAAGAAAGCAGCGTGTCTTTCAAATATTACGAACTTATCATTATACTATACGGATCTTCTCCCTTGAGTAAAGAAGAAAATTTTGAATGAATGGTTTGATTGGTGTCCAAATGAACAGTTGGAGAATCATACAGAACATTTGTTGAATTCAAAACATACAAACCATATAAATGCTACAATAAATGTAATTGTATAAATTAATAGACTGAGATCAGGTCATTTGTGTACTAGGCAACACTTATCCAGAATTGGAATAAATAACAATAAGAAATGTGAATGTGGCTGGGAAAGCGCAGATTCACAACATATAATACTGGAATGCTCAAAATATAATAGAAAGAGAAGTATCTTGTATAAAACTAAATAATCTAAAGGATCAGTTTCCAACAAATTTGTTAAGTTTAATTGTTAATCCAGATGTGAGAATTGGTTATAGTTTGTTATCATTTTTAAGGAAGTGTAACATACAATTGTAAAAGGCAAAATGTTCTTTAAAAATAATCTAATATATGTAAAATAGGAGGGAACTGATCATTTTAATGTAAAACAATTAGGTACATTTTATATGTGTATTGTAATGGACAAAAACCGGCATAAAAGCTGTTTGGTTCAAAATAAAAGAATGAATGAATGAATACATCGTTGTATGGCAATCATTGCTGCAAGAGGACACTACATTCGCTATTAACATTTCTGTAGAGCACTCAAATTTGTTTTCGTGCAAAGACATACCAATCAATGTCCGACTTTTAGATTTACTTTTCTTTTCATTCTGACAATTGATTTTCGCCAGTATTGTTGGTTTCTTCTGTTGTCTTATTGTTTTCACTGTATCTCACATATGTAAAACGAATTGATGCACATTAGACAGCTGTATGTGCCATGATCCTTAATTGTTGCACAATGCATTCTAATTACTTGAAATTTTTAAAAAGGGGTGTTACGTGCTCCTTGAAAAAGATTAAAAGGGCAAGGTTTGCAAAGCGACATTCACAAGACATGTTAATGAGACAGTGTAATGAAAGACCTTTGCTTCTAAAAAAATGAAGTGTCAATCAGACAGCTTAGAACATATTCACATTTGAAGACTCATTACTTTTTTCATAATTTTCATTACATATGGTTCCACTAATTTTTCTCAAGCTGAGGAGAAAATGTAGTAGAATATTTTTTCATATACAGGGTGTCCGAATGGAAACGCCCTAATGACAACTGTCTATAACTCCACATGTATTTGATGTATCCAAATGATTGATTGATTGAATTGGTGTTTTAAGTCCACTTTATGCACAGTAAGGCTAATCGGGATTGGGCCTACAGTTTAAAGTGGGATCAAATGTATCCAAATAAATTATACATCAATGAATATAGATTGTCATAAAGTTTCTGTGAGCAAAGTAGTAATTTGTACATTTTTAGTACATTTGGTACATTTCTACGTGCACCCCACGAGTCGCACGGAGGTTGTCTAGTGTAATGAAGCAAGGTAATAACCATGGAACATCTTCGTGAAAGGATTGCAGTTGCCAGTGGGACAGTCATGCCACACATGCTACAGGCAACCTGGCGGAAATCGATTATCTTCTGGACATCCTCCCTGGAATGCATGTACAAATGTACTAACATCTACTAATTACTACTTTGCTCACAGAAACTTTGACTATGATGTATAATTCATTGGATACATCAAATACTTAAGAGTTTCAGACAATTGCCATTAGGACGTTCCGATTCTGATACACTGTATTTTTCGATCAGAAATCGTCTTCAGTTCGGTAGGAGATGCAGACTTATCTCTTCAGACCCAACGTCACAGTGAGGTAAAGACCTGATGATCTAGACATAGGGGAGACAAATGCCATTTTCATAAGAGCATGCATGTGGTCACGGCTTTTCCGTATTGACCTTTCGAGGGTACGGAGATCCCACAATACGAAGCGAGGGTCATAAAGATTAATTGCATTGCCTGAAGAAAGCGTTTAATTGAGAAAAGGGGGCGGGAAAATAATGAGGGTGCGAGGGTTGAAGGTCTCTTGCAGACCGAAAGAAGAAACCTGACACAAGGCATGGTTCAAAATTGTTTGGCATTTAGAATCCAGTGTAAATTGCTCAATTAAGAACGGCGAGGGGAGATTGGTAATGGATTGTTATACGTTTACATATACCACTGCGAAGATGGTCTGAGAGAAGTATATTAGTCAGTGGGGTTCATTGGCGCACACGTAAAATTGTAAGGGGGCGGATTAGAATCTGGAAAAAAGCATTTTCAATAGTAAATATACGTATTTTAGAGGCAAAATGGAAATCAACTGTACTTTGTGGATATTATGTATGCACCTCTTGAGAAATTTTGAGGGACAAAAGGTTTTATGCTCTTTTCCCATTTTCAATGCCATTATAGATAGGAAAATGACCTGAATTAAAAACATTGGTCTATCATAATCAAGAAAATTAAGTCCAAGGGGTTCTTCCGCCTGAATTCTCTTTGTTCCTCTAAAATACAATGAAACGTCCATAAAATGTTTATGTAGGGGAGATGGGGGTGAGTTGTCCATAGGGGCAAGTTGGAAAAGTTCATTTTATTCCCACCAGTCAAGAGTTGGCGACAAAACTAAGAAGTTGAGTGAGTGTCTTGTTAAAAAAAGTTTCTAGTGCATGACAAATAACATCAATTCTTACTTGCGAAGTAAATTTTCTCAACTCTATATTGTTTCGTATACGTTTTCAAAGTTTACGGTAAGTCTATCCAGAAGACTATGGTAAATTGTACCGATACGACATTCGGATACTTTGTTAAACTGCAATGTTTACCAGCGGCATGACCAGGAAGTCCAATATGGCGATCGGGGTGAGTTGACAATAGGAAGGAAGGGGCTAGTTGACAATACTGTAGGCCTATTGAGAAAACTGTTCTTCAATTAATTGTTTCTTCAGAAACATCTTAGCATATAGACACATTGTTTGTAATATGTACTATATATTAGACTATGATTATAGAACCAGTATATTACGATATGACAATAAAAATAAACACTGGTTAAAAATGCAGTAAACTCTTTTGTAACCTTTCTTTTTTAAAGTTTGGAACATTTATGTCTCATGTTATACTGTCCATTTGAAAACATTTTTGTAATCCGTATTTTTTAGACCAGTATATTGTTTGAAATAAAATATTCCAAACCATGTATGGGGTAGAGTTACACTGACCCCGCACATATAGTCAACTCATCCCACATGCGGGGTGAATTGACAATACTGACTTCGATAAAAAAAAACAATAACTTTACAAGTTTTAGCATCATGGTGTAAAAAAAATGCACAGTGGTCAAGGAAACTACAGGTATTGCTCGTAGCATTTCATCAATAGTAGATAGTAATTTTTAAGAGCTGCAGAAATTTAAACATAAAAACTTGCTCAACTCACCACGGTCTCCCCTACTCTATTCAACTTTATCAAGGTTTCCAGAGGTGGCGAGATGAGTTGAGTTGAGTTTTTACAGTTTATGTACAGTAAGGCTAATTGGGACTGGACCTACAATTTAAAGTGCGATCCGAACCACTATGTGCCTCCACCGGCTACCAGAGGGGGCGATTAGGGGGGCTGCTGCCCCCCCTTTTGCAACTTTTGCGTCTGCACTGTCCTTGCGCCCCCCCTCCCCAGTTTTGGAACCTAATCGCTGCCATTGTCAGCTGCTATATTGCAACAGTTTAAAAAGAAAGTCAAGAGATATCACTCTAGATGAGTAAAAATCTTAAACAACATTTTCATGTGCCTTGATCAACGACAACTTATCCAATTTCATTCTGAAATCGTCTCTTAATATCAGTGATGAATAATATATTTTACTCTTAATAATGAAGCTGCCAAATTTTCGTAAATTATTGCAAAGCTTGCAACTTTGCAAATGATAGCACGGCATTAACCATTAAAAATGCCGTTGTAGTTTCCGGCACGAAACTTTCAATTAGGTGTTTTGTCTCTAGGGGAAGTGGGCGACGTGATTGGTTGCCTTTTCTATGCGTCACAGCAGACGCTCGAAACAGCTAATCAGACGTTCATGTTCCCGCGCTCTTATCCTATTGGAGTACGATAATTACGCCGGCCGTACTTGAGTTTTCCACAAAGAAACAGATCATATGTACTCGTTTATGACGTCAGTCATCATCGAGGAGAACTAAACAGGGCAGATTTTCTCCGTAGACATCTCTGCATAATAATTCCATGAGTATGACTTGGACAGATCAACATTCCCACTGGAAAAGATTCGCGTCCCGATATCTTCCCATCAGACGTCATCTCCTTACTATTAACAACAGACCCTTGCAATCTTTCTCCATTTACGTCGATGCAAAATACAAGATGGAGAACGCCGAGTGCGAACTCAAGAAATCCAGACGAGTGTTTTACTGTTTCTTGGATAAAAATTAATAATTCTAGGAACGAGCTTTTCTCCGAGCGCCAGAGGCAAGAGGTAACGCAATTTAAGAAATGGAATCTTTAAATTCTTAATTTTATTACCGCCTTGGAGCCCTCCCGAAAAACAGGAAACTGGGCTATAAAAAGGGCATCCGTTATTCCGCTCCTCTTTTTACTTTTTCTCTTTTCCTTTCTTAACAATGACCATGTCGAAAAAATCTTTTGTTTTTTTCCTTTCTTGTTTTAAATCGTGCTTGGCATTAAATGTTCAGACAGCAAGGTTGCCAGCGGCTGTAATATTGTTGTGAAAACTGGTAAAGTTGGAACTGTCTTTAATTTACTGAAGTGTTAATTGAACAATTAGCAATTCTAGTTCTGTCGACAATTGTAGTCGCTGAGAGACAAATATGGCGATCCTGTATGCATATTTTTCCTATTTAATATATATTTTTATGACTCTGTGGGTTAATCGTAATGATAGGGATGAAACTGATGAAACAATGCAACTCTCGTGTCCGGCCCTATGAACAGAGAGCCTAAGCGGGACTGGACCTACAGTTTAAAGCGGCATTCGAACCACTATCGAACCCGGAACACATTGATTACAAGGCGACGAATTTACAACTACGCCGCCGGGGAGGTCCAGATTTCTTGCTGTAGAGTTGCTGTTTTATGACCACTTTATGCACAGTAAGACTCGGGACCGGACCTACAGTTCAAAGTGGGATTGTAACCATTATGCCCCTCCACCGGGTATCAAATCCGGGACCCCTTGGCGACAACGCTACCACTGCGCCTTCGAGGAGGTGCATTGGTTTCTTGTTGTTGGATTGATTGGATTGATTTGTTGTTTTAAGTCCACTTTATGCACAGTAAGGCTAATCGGGACTGGACCTACAGTTTAAAGTGTGATCCGAACCACTATGTGCCTCCACCGGGAATCGAACCCGGGACCCCTTGATTACAAGGCGACGACGCTACTACCACTGCGCCATCGGGGAGGCCTCTTGTTGTTGGAATACAGCTGATTTCTGATAGATGATTTCTCCGATAGCGTAGTGGTAACGTTGTGTCCTTGTGTCCCCGCTTCGAGGCACATTGCGCTGTGGTTCGTTTCGCACTTCCAATCAGTGGCGTATGTAGATAGAAGCTTATAGGACTACAGCCCTTCCACATTTTTTTAGAAAATCAATATTTTCAACTGTAAGTAGTAGAACTGGAGAAGCACAAAGTAGTAAATGCAAACTATACTCTGTCCCAGAAAACTGTAGAGCAGGCAAACGAAATCAAGTCTCTGCGCAAGTAGTGTGGCGAGACAGCTCCACCAATGAACACGTGAGAGGAACGGAATTGCGTGGAGTGGGGGAAAGCAACTGGCTTCGCAACAGCGTGTACTGCTTTGCTCTGGCCAATAGATCTCCCTCACTTCTCTGGCGCTATGCTCAGCCTTGGTCCACAGTTAGCTGGGACAGAGTATAGCCTTAAAATGTCCTCCGATTACCGTTTTTGTCTTTGAAATACTTTTAATGCTAAGTATAAAAACGATAATTGCAAAATACCGCCTCTATCTAGTGCGTCCAACTGTAGGTCCACTCCCGATTAGCCTATACTCAAGTTAACGTAGTGGTTACGCTCTTGCCTTGTAATAAAAATTACCCCAGTTTGTTTCCCGCCGTAGACATTTGAACAGTAGCTCGGGTCCCACTTTAAACTGTAGGTCCAGTCCACACTTAGCCTATCTGAGCATAAATCGGACTTAAAACGAACTTCGATGCGGCCTGATATTCATATTTATAAGGTTTGTAAATAACCCAAAGAGTAACGCACCCATAGCAAGTGTAATAGCTAATTTTGTTCATAAGAAATAGTCCAAATACTCAAAATCCATAGGTAATACGTACAATTCTAGCACAATCACTCCCCAGTGTGCGCGCAAACCTTCTCTAACATGCTACAAGTGTTCGTACACACAGTAAATCAATGGGAACTCATTTGCGAAGGGGGACGTTACCCCTTTAAACCGCCAGACTAGTTTCCAGAGCCGAAAAAATAGTTTATCGGATAGTGCAAAGTTTAATTACAGACAAAGGCCATTGATGTTTGTGCTGTCGGATCTCAATACAAGATCAAAGGACGGCTCGTATTACAGATGCGCACGAAATCAAGCATCCAACATTCAATTAGTCACACGCGCCCTCCGGTGGCGGAACCCTGAATTAATCGGTGGGCATTCGCGCCACACCGGCAGCCTCGGTATAGGGCATTGTGTGACAGGATAATGGGACGGCAGGGCCTGTCTGTCTTCTCCAGACCTCCTTAAACGGAGTGGAGAGATGTGCCAGACTTCGAGTTGCTCATATCGTTTATTTTCGTATGTTCTTATTTGAAGAATTTAGTAAATACAGTTTTAATTTGCGTTGGGAATGGTTTTACTGTTGGTAGACCCAAGGATAAGCTCTGAGGAAACTGATTTGGTAGTTTAGTCTAGAAAACTGCTTTGGTAGTTTAGTCTAGGAAACTGATTTGGCTGTCTAGTATAGGAAACTGATTTCGCAGTCTAGTCTAGGAAACTGATTTCGCAGTCTTGTCTGGGAAACTGTTTTGGCAGTCTAGTCTATGAAACTGCTTTGGAAGTTTAGTCCAGGAAACTGATTTGGCTGTCTAGTCTAGGAAACTGATTTCGTAGTCTAGTCTAGGAAACTGATTTCGCAGTCTAGTCTAGGAAACTGATTTCGCAGTCTTGTCTGGGAAACTGTTTTGGCAGTCTAGTCTATGAAACTGCTTTGGAAGTTTAGTCTATGAAACTGCTTTGGAAGTTTAGTCTAGGAAACTGATTTCGCAGTCTAGTCTAAGAAACTGATTTCGCAGTCTAGTCTGGGAAACTGATTTAGAAGTCTATTCTATGAAACTGCTTTGGAAGTTTAGTCTAGGAAACTGATTTGGCTGTCTAGTCTAGGAAACTGATTTCGTAGTCTAGTCTAGGATTCATTGATTTGCTTTATTTCACTTCGCCTTTGTGCAACTTTTGGCTAATTTGAGAACATGGTGATGAATAATGATATGATGAAATTGATGAATGGACATTCAGAAACATCCATGCCCAGGCCGGGATAATTTCCCACCTCGGCAGGTGGGAGTGACGCACGCTCTCACAGGCTCTTGAGCCACGGGTTAAAAGTTTGTAAAAATATTTGAAATATATATTTTCGTTACAGAAAACATTGCTACATAAATATGAATATTTAAAAAAATACTTAATATCTTCGAATTGTAGTAATTAATTATTTTGAACAGTTCAAAAGTATCCGAGTGTAAGAAATTGTAAAATTGAAATTGTACGATACCAGGAGTCCTGGGTTTGAATCCGGACCTGAGTGTTCTTTATGAGTGTCCCGACATCAAGTTCATCTTGTCATAACTCATCCTCATCGTCGCGGTTAGCCAAAGGAGGCAGAAATGGAACGCTAAGTAACAAAAATACAATTAGATCAATAACATTGATGCTATGTGAAAGATGAAAGAATGTGAATTGTAATACCATTCATGTGTTATGCTCATTAATTTGCATTACACAATTTCCGGGGAAAAAGCATTACTTTATTTACTAAAATCCATTTCATCCTTCAATGTTAGGCAACAGTAGTTACATCTTTGCCAATCTGATTCAATATTGCACAACACTTTGCTTTCCTCTCACTCCTTCAGTGGTAGTTCACCAACCACACTCTGGTGTGTACCTGGCTTGAATAACGAGCAGGATATCACAGTGGATTTATCTCTTTAATATTCCTGGGCGTGGACTCGGAGCTAAAAGTAACATGCAGTAATGAAAATTTGTGCCAAAGTAGAACAAACAATGTTGAGATTTTGATACACTCGCGCCTATTTTCACAGCGAGATTGCTTTCAGGAATTCCAACTTGGAAATGTTCTTCGGAGGACGACATTTGCGGTGAACAACACGTCAAGTAGAATGGTAACCTCGTGTAATTTCTGGCAAAATAAACTTCTCCTTGCGTCTAGGAAGGAAGCAGCCTTCTTGCAGGATGGAGGAGGACGTATCTCTTCTTCCGAGAATGCTCTCAGATTCTCTCCGTTCCTTGTGTGTTTACGCAAACAAGGCGTTGCCCTCTTTTCTCCTGCATTTCCACCGCCTCAGTGCCCCCTTGCTTATTTACGATACAGAGACAGAGTGAGGTGCTTAGTTACCCTTGGAAACGCGACCTGTGAGAACAGGAGCCGGGATTAGGAGCTCAGCCTCGCCTTAAAATATGCGTTAGTCCAGGTACTGGTACTAGGTGACACTGTTTCACTTTCCGGTGTCATTTTTCTTTTTTTCAAAGTAGGCCATTTTTCACATTTAGGTGCTTTTCCCCTAAAATTGGTTATTTTCTCAATCTTAAGTGTATTTTTTTCCAATATAGGTGTCACTTTTCACTTTTTGGTGTTTCTTTTTCAAAATAGGTATTTTTTCACTTTTTGGTGTTTTTTCCCTTTCCAAAATAATGTCTTTTTTCACTTTTGATATATTTTTTTCAAAATAGGTGTCATTTTCTCTTTCCTGTGAACTTTTCCAAAATGGGTCATTTTTTCACTTTTCTGTTATTTCTCCTAAAATAGGTAACATTTTTTTCACTTTCCGCTGTTATTTTTTTTTTTCACTCTATGTGTTAATGTCCCCAAAATTCGCGTTTGAATTTTAGCACACTTCTTCTGTAAAATATACCTAAAATTTGTAAATGTTTCCAAAATTCGCGTTTGAATTTTAGCACACTTCTTCCGTGAGATACGTGTACCTAAAATTTGTACCTCTATTGTGCTCTTAAATTAATGATTATAATTGGTCACATGACCTACGACTGTTCGTGGCAGTTTCTTACATTGGAAACGACAAGTACCGATATTACGGTTCACGTGTCACGGTAAGTACGCACCCCATCTCCGACAAAACCACGTCAATTTACTCGGTAGCACGAAAGGTTTTTAGCACGATAAATGCCGATGTTACGGCTCCCATATGGCGGTAGGTGCCAGCTCCATCTCGCGCCGGTTCCTAGCCACTTTGCTCGGTGATGCAAAATGTTCAGATAGAAGCTGAAACATGAAGGGAAACTTCTATTTACGCGTGGTTTCATGCATAATTCATATTTATCCCAAGGTATAACACGCAACACCATAATTGTTTTGGTGATACAAACATTGGAAAACATGCACACGCATAAATATGGTATAATTTTTTTAAGCCCAAAATACAAGAAATGTTATTTGTTTGCGGTGAAGTATGTTGAAATTTGCGAAAAAGTGCTAAATTCGAGTTATTTCGTGATTTTGTATGCATAAAAAATTCGCCGAAAACATGCCACTGCACATACATATACATTTTATTGCAACAATTACGCTGCAATTTTAGTGAAAAAAGCAAGCAGGATTTGAACCAGTTCTCTGGGACATCTATCGAACAAGCTCGAGTTTAGCCTGGTTTTTCGCTTTCGATGTTCAAAACGTCAAGCTATACAGTGACTTTTAAAAACGAGGGGGGGGGGTAACTTTTCTCTCGAGACACTCCAATATCAACCTTTCCTCCACACTCTGGAACCTTCACTTTGCTGGCCACGAGCAAGAAAGGAAAAACACATAAATCTATTTTCCTTATTTACTATCAGATGTCGCCACAAATAATATTTTGTACTATTCAATATAACCCACTTATGGTCTTATATTTTGCAATTTAGTTGAGATATGTATTGTTAAATATATATACTTAAGTGTAAATTAGTAAAATATAATCTTAAGTTTTTCAACAATCTAGATTCTTTATTTGCTTTTCAAAATTTCCACATACCAAACACTTTTGATTACTTTTAAATAAGAAAACACATTTCGTTTGACAAATCAAGAACAATCGTAATTTATGTCATTATCTGTAGATAAAATACTGTGAATACATAATGTGTGGAATCATTGTTGAATCTCAACCACCAGTTCTGTAATTTACATTTTTATTTTATTTCACGTCGTTTTTGTGCCATTTATGATTGATCGCGACTTTAGAGTGAGTGATGATTGGTTAAAGTCTGTGAAGGGAAATTTACGAAGAGCACTCGTGCACAGGCGGGATTGAAACCTGGAACACCTGGCGTGTTAGCGTGTTGTTTTAACCACTCCTTCATGGAGATCAGCGTGAAATACTATAGGTCTTTTCAGTTCTTACGGCGGGCGCTCTAGAAGCTGGCAAGGGTAGTGGGGAGCGGGAAATTCGTCACAGACCAACCAGACAACGTGGCGCCGAGAGTTACTACGTGAGGGAAAGAAGTACTACGTGAACCTCGTTTTACAGGCTGCTGCGATTCTTATCGCGCTGGATTGGTCGCTTCTCCGCTCCACACTTGCCTTGCCAGCTTCTAGAGCGCCCGCCGTAAGAACTGAAAAGACCTGTAGTAATTTCACGCTGATCTCCGTGACGGAGTGATTAACACAACACGCTAAGACACCAGGCACAGAACCGTAATTTTCTGAGGCACAGCAGTGCAACCCTGCGAGAAGTTTTGCGACGATCCTCTCTAGAGATCATCGCGAACCTCCAGCATCCCTGGTCCAGCACTGTAGGACACTGTCGGTGTCATAATACCTGACCTGATTCCTCTGGAAATCTCAACCCTGGGGTTTCCTTATGGGACCACAAGATTCCACCAGGGTGAATTATAAATGTCGCAGGAGAAGACCAAGGGAAGTGGGGGGAAAAAATTCGATGCAGACACAGCGACGGGGGTTGGTTTCGGGCGAAACAATGTCTCTTCCGAAAGCTGCTTAGTATTTCAAGGTGCACAATGCGGCTGGAGAGGCACAAATTACCGACTCGCTGGAGAATCATGGAGCGTCGGAACTGGAGAAGGGGTTGTAATGGAATCCGGAGAAACGGAGAGAGTAGGAGCCTCATCTTGGCATCTCCCTTTCAGAGGAGAACGTAAGACAAATGTTGCAGGTTGTGTGGTATTTGTCTTGTATTGCTGTGGTAAGGTGCTTCCTGTTTCATTCTAAATGAAGTGGGGACTTACTCGTTTTCTGAGCAGCGAAATCTTTGCATGGCGAATATTTAATTGTTTTTCGCGTCAAAATTCGAGTTCTTAGCCGCACTGCTTTGGAAATACGAAACTTTGGAGACAGTGGCGTTGCCAGGGACGTACAGTTGGCTTCTGCCTCGTCATATTGACCCCTGACCTCACGCGTCTCAGTTAACGTAACCACAAAGGTGTTGTCCACATTTTATCCTTGTTGTAATCGTTGATATCCTCTTTACGGCTGCTTTATTTGAGGCCGTTGTTGCAATTGCGCATGCGCTAAGTGGACGAGTCCATTTGAAAAAATAGGGGTGACAGCTGCAAGTGGAACGCAGACGTTGAAGCAGGTTCTGCTTTAGTCAAGAGAATAGTCACGAAGTGCGCATGCGCTATGTGGACGACTTGAAGTCGAACGCAGATGGTAAGCAGGTTTGTCTTAGTCAAGAAAATCGTTAAGATTTGCGCATGCGCTAAGTGGACGAATCCATTATCAAAATAGGGGTGGCGGATGCAAGTGGAACGGATGCGAAAACAGGTTCCGTGAACATAATCTTCTATTGAGAGAGCATTGAAATTCCTCATGTCGTAACGATCGCAAATCACACATACAACAAGGCAAGTGGAGATAAACAGAACAACCGAACTCGTACAAACAAAATACTGATCTGAAACCTACAGCGATGTTTCACACATGTTTGTACCTACCTCCTTTTTTTGCATATAGATTCGTCCTGTCTGGCTAGTCTCGTCTTCTTTGGTCGGAAATTACGTGTCCAGAAAATAACAAGATTTACGAAAAGTGTGAATTTTGAGCACTTCTTTCTTTCAAATAAACTTCGCCTTAAATTATCTCCAACTTCGAAACTTTACTTGAAATCACCTGTACACAACTTCTAAATATGCGTTTCACATACAACACGTAGACATATATATGTGCTACATTTAAAACTTTATGTTAATTAATATCGACAAGCAGACAACTCAAATGTTAAAAGTTTGCAAACTGTTGATGGAATTCCACACCATTCATATACTAAGCTCTTTAAAGGGAAATTACGTTACGTCTCTATGACGGTACCCATATTCGAAACGCCCCTCGTACATACATTTTGATTCGCCAACCCCCCAAAATTTCCCCTCCAGATATTTGAAACGCCGTAAATTGATAATAATCTTCCCTACCAGGTATCACCTTCATCTGTTATTACGGCCATTCCCTCCTGATCTTTCCATTACAAATTTCTCCCCCTTTTCCAGCGCTTCGATTAGGAAGAATGCATGATACATCCAGACATGCAGCAACCCTCCTCCTGTGGCGGAAAGAACAGGTATATTTTAACAGAAGCGCCCAGCTATCATTCTGAATGAATTCATGTGAGGCACGGACATTGGCGATCAGATTGAAAAAGCATACTGTTTTGCAGTTGCTGCGTTCTAGGAATATAAAGCATGAATGGAATACATGAAAATATTAAGTTATAGTAACAAAAAATCTCTAAAACTAAAAATAGGCTCTTGGCCTTCCCGATGCCATAGTGGTAACGCTGGTACCTTGTGATAAAGGGGTCCCGGGATCAATACCTTATGGAGGCACAGTGCAATGTGGTTAGGATCCCACTTTAAACTGTAGGTCCAGTCCCATTAGCCTACCTGAGCATAAAGGAGACTTGAACTCTGACAAACAAACTAGAACAACTAACAACAATCAGGTAATGGTAGAGCGAAATCGTGTACAGTCACCAGCAATAAAGAATAGGACACCTATATCCTGAAATACTCACCAGTATTCATAACTTATATTTGTTGCCTCACACTCTAAGTAGAGTTAGGTGACGCTATGCAGGATGATGGGTATTTCAGGATAAAAGTATCCACCTTTTTGCTGGTGACTGTACATGAAACCTTAAAATAACAGAAAATGAAGCATAGATGCTTGACACCCCAAAAATATGTACAATTGACTGGAAATAGACACTTACACCTTTCAGAACAAGGACACAAGTAAACGACAAAATATAGTCCATTGGCACACCTCTAAACATCATTCAGCTGGGGCATTCCATGACAAAGTGCCACTGAATAAATTTCTAAAATGAAATGAAATGCTGTAACTTTAAACCATCTTGTGAGTCAACAATTTAAAATCATTTGGATAACAATTCAAGCATTATACATAACTAGGTGATTACCCGGTGTTGCCCGGGTGTTTATTTATCCCAATCTTCTACGTATTAGACAGGAACATAATGAATTCTAACTATACCCGAACTTAAAGTAAAAAGGATCTATCTTCACTTTTGTGCGAAAATGAGTTTCTGAGCTTAAGCAGATCATTGGTTTACATTCTTTGTACTCCGTAAAGATCATGCTTCGAAGTAATCAACTGGGTAAAAAAGTATTATCTGCAAATGAGGTTTTAAGTTGGGGTAAAAAGTTCTATCTGCTTTGTTTCCGGTCTTCGTGACTACCAGACAAATGGCACAACGTTCATCTCCTATGTATCCATCTATTGGTACCTCCAACGTAGAGAGGAAGCAATTAAGTAAAGAAAATGTGTCAGATCTCACTTACATGATGAAGTGGATGCCGGCTGTGGACCAACGTTACTTTGCTACGGTGATGAAGAGAAACATAGAAGATACTTTTTTTCCATTGGTTTACAGTCTTGTTGTCAATAAGCGCTATCTACTCTCAATAAGTACAAATGCTTGCCATTTTCTTATCAGAAGGATATGCAGTAGCATGTTATGTGAAAATGAACTTTTTGTGTTTCCACTGGGATTATATACTGCAACAATATTTACAACATGGTTACTTTTTTCCAACTGACTCACGTGTCAATACTTTCTATTAAACATTATTTCAAAATCCAATCTTGACACTCTTACGTAATTGGTTTATAGTACTGGATGAAACAATTTGTATTTTTTTGTACTCTGGAGCACCTTTTACATCTTATTTACTTTAACATGTACATAGTTCATGCAGAATATAGAATAACTGGAATATAACTAATTTCTCACCTTTCTTTTTTTACAAGAAGTTTGAATATTTAAGGGATAACCTTTTAATTTTCCTGTGTATATGAGAGAGGGAGGGATCACTATACAAATGCCAGAGGTACAACTTGTTGGAATAATTAGTTTTCCCTGTGCACATACTCAAATCTTTAACTAGCTCTCCTGAGAATATTACGACTTGGCAGATAGAACCTTTTTACTTTAAGGTCGCGTATAGTGTAAAATGAACTTGGAGTTCAAGGGCATTGGGAGTGTCACTATTCACCTTAGCGACCCCGAAAACTATGGATTTCACACTAATATCGGTCGTTTTCGATTATTTTTACATGTCATCCCCTTCTCACCCGCACCCCCACCCCTAGGAGTGCCAGGGGTGTCTTACCCCCACAGTATTTCTTTCCAGAATAATATAGAAGGTATTTTGACTATGGTTATCGCTCGTTTCAAGATTACCTTGAGACCAGCGGCGCAACCACAGGGGAGTGGCAGGGAAGCATTGCCCCCCAACCCTTGACACAAAACAATTCTAGGGGGAGGGGCAAACATTGATGGCCAAGGGCACTTGAAGGGATCACAGAAGGGCAATTGCCTCCCTCGATTCCAATTAAATGCAAATAAAAATACATTTCGTAAAATGTTCCTGCTTGCTTCGCTCGCATTCTTTTCTCAGTCTCATCAAGTTCAGAGCCGTGGCTCTGAGTCGGACCAGGCACAGAACGATCTAAATACAAACGTTGTAAAAGAGAGAATGCCATGGCAACCCCGTGAAATGATTTGCGCTATATTCAATCAATATTGTTTTCAGTTTCCAAAAACATTGATCTAAAAATTTTCTTTCTCGCTTCGCTCGCAATGTGCAGTTATTTTCTGTAAATTCAGATAGATTTTGTCTCTAACTCATGATTAATTGTCTTGAGGAATGGATCCTGCACATTTGTGAGACAATTTATATAATTTTTGTTGTTGGTTTATTATGAGATGAATTAATTGATTAGTTAATGTACTTAAAGACTATAGTTGTCTGTATATGTATTAAAGAAACTTTGAATACGTTTTTAGCATGTTGCATGTGTATTTTCTTATTTTACTTCACTCCATATTGCATGTGTCTGAAACATAATATATTGTACATGAAAGTTATAAATGTTACATGTAAATAAATAGGTAATTATGTTCGGAATGCAGTTAACAAGCATTTCCTGTTCTTCAAAAATACAGTTTGTGTGCTTCTTTTCCATTATTAATGTGAAATTGAATGTTTTTAAGTAGTCACTCGGGGGAATATGCCCATCGGAGTTAAATGCCCACCCCCTCGTATCTCGGGCAACGTTAATGTTATGACAATTCAGCGACTCTTGTTTGAAAGCGCCCTCCGTGGTGAGACGAGGCAGCAGGTTTGGAGCTTGTGAGAAGATTCTGAAGCCATCCAGGGTTAATTTCATGAGGTAAGGAGACAATTTTTTAAGTAATATATTTTGTTACGTTGTTGTATTGACAGTGTGTAATAATATTCCCAAGAAAAAAAGAAACTGAATTATATTTGGTTTAAAGATAAGAGTCAGGGAAACATATCTGCAGAGTGAAACTGCCGCATGGTGCTCAGAGTTGCCAACCCAGTGATTCAATTTTCTGCTTGTAGCTGTGGGGTGATATGCCCACAGAAATAAAGTACAATATGCCCTTGGGCATTATTATGAGATGAAAGGACCACAATATGACTGGATCCAGTGTTTTCGTTGTAGTATGTGGATGCATGAAGTATGTATCAAATTCACGTCCATGTATCCAAAGGCAATGCAATTTCTCACAAATGTAAACAGTAAAAGAGGCTATGGTAAATTTAAAATAAATGTTTTTAGAAACGCTATGCTTGTCTGTACAAATTATGTTCTGTTTACGAAACAAATGTTAATAATCTTCCAGTTAATGCTGTGTATTATTTTCCTTTAAATATGTCATGCAAGTATTACAACAATTGTTTCTTGTATTGGGCATTTTACTCCTAATGGGTGGGCATTTTACTCTGAACACGGGGTGATTTGCCAAAATTGACGTTCGTCTGTTTATTTTTCTATGGTTCTTTTGCTATAAGACTTACAGTAATAAATGCATGTAGCTTTCATTTGACATCCTTTTCATTGCTACACTCCTTCATTTAGCGAAGCTATAAACCACCCAAAAGAAATTGGGCGTGTTCCCCCGAGTGACTCTAAATATTTTAAATTGTTTGTTCCAACACACATGCTTTAGCACCTACTTCTACCCCATTTTTACGAGGATAATAACGCCTTTGAGACTACTACTACTGATAATAATAATGTTATTTTAATAACTACTATTAATGGTACGTTTATCGTGGTACTTACCCCCACCCCCGACAAAAATTCATGATTGTGCCTCTGTTTAAGTCAGTTTCCGTTGAACAGGAAGTCGGTGCAGGTTATTTCCATATATTTGCACACCATTGTTATTGACTCATAGATGGCGTGGTGTGCGAAACATACACTGATGTGAAGATTACGAGCTCTCAACATCAGAAGCAGACCTGCCCGAGCAGAGAAACTAGGCAGTAAATGGTTCTCTTTGAAATCATCTTTAACTATTTATGGTAGAGCGAAGTAGTGAAGAGAAAGTAGTAAGATTTTCAAATACTTTTAGAAGAAGTGCACCCGAATTCAATATTATAAGGAAAAAGACCCGAATTTATAACCAGGTGCTGATTCCGATAATTTATCATTTCAATGAAATTCAATTACATAATACATGGTAATTCAAGATGAATGGTGCAACTTTTCGCAGTTATTATGACGTTACATTTTATCATAGAAAACCAGACAACGTAGCAATACAAAGAAGAACTCCGGAAGTTTTACTCGCATAATAAAGTTTCAACATGGGAATCCCGTGTAACGTGGAAAAGGTCCACACGATAATCAAGTACTTGCTATGCACGAGACAGTAAGTCGTTGTCAACGGTTTCGAAGGCACTAACAACTCGCAGTTGTAACTTTGGCAAATCTTTCGGAAGGGTGAAATATATGCATTACTACCGAAAAGCATGCGGAAATGACTTTGTACCATTGTGATTGAATCAGTTCTCGATAGCTCCAACACACAATACACCTTCTACTGGTTATTAGCCATTTTCCGACCCTGGCGATCCTGGTGGAGCATCGGCTAAGCAGAATAAGCCCGCAGTGGGAATGAAACTTCCAGAGTTTTTCTTTATATTGATGCCTTGTCTGATTTTCTATCATAAATAGTAACGTCATAATAGCTGTGTAAATTTGCACCATTCATTTTGAATTACCCTGTATTTTATCTCTAACATTTTATTTTAGCATTTGTTCTTCCAAAATAGCAAACTCGACATATATATGTTTCTTAATTTAATCCTATCTCGATTATTTTCGTCCCCAAATATAACTATAACATTATTTGTTACGCATACTTAGCGAATTTTTCCAGCAATATCCCTGCATGGATCAGTTCTGGGGTTCATTCAACCTCTAAGAAATGGGTACCTTGGCGTGCCACAAATAGACGAGATTGTGAACTTGTGAGGTCTTACCTCCAAATCGCTCCACTGCATATGGAAGTGCGCATGGAAGGGCACTATCCTTTACTTCAATTGGAAATATCCATATCTTAATGGGGCTATTATTTGATAGCTGTTGTACAGTCACGGATACTTCCGGTCCGTAATGATCCCATTTAAAGCAAGTGCGGTTGATAAACTGCATGTGACTGGATTAACTATTAGAAACCTATTTAGCTAAAATTTCCTATTTCACGTCCCGCTGTAGCCTATTGATAAGAGGTGATGATCTCTTTCAAAGGCAACCATTAAAATAAGCTCGAAATCGATGTCCCTTATGCCAAATGGGACAAAATTTAAAGCTCTTCTCCTCGTGTTTCAGTAGCATCTAATTTGACTATCTAATGCACGCAAATTATAGAACATTTCTCACGCCTATTCTTCTGCTGTTATGGAGAACATCGATTCTCGACTCTCATTAGAAGTGACGATGGAAGGTCAGTCGAAGGTAGTTCGTATCCGTTCCAATGTCTGACTTAACGATAGTTTTATTATTATATATGTCAGGAATGTTTTAACAGAACAAATTAGTATGTTAAGATGAAATATGTTGTGAATGTTACTGAAGCGTGTGTTGACACACACACATGTCGTGGGAGGAAGGAGTATAACTTCAAATTTGCCCCAAATTAGTTTTGTCAATATTCTGAGACATTCAAGTGGCCCACGTAACTGGAACATAGGATATATGTTACAACTCATGTCTAATATAACCTATTGTAACCCAACCCATTTTTTTTTCGTTCTGTCAAATCAACTTTTTTGGGCTTACGTCATTTTCCCGCTTATCAAATATTAAGCAGCATATAGAGCATAAATAAGATAATGCATCTGTGTATGCATATCCATTACTTTAATACATATATAAGAGAGATAAAGAGAGAGGGGCCTGCAAGAAATACAGGACCAAAATTAAATGAAGATACAACAGTATAAATACAAATACAAAATTATAATAAAAATGAACGTAAAAGTATCTCCTCCAGACCCCAGAACCGCTGATACTTATTGAAAGCATTCCCACGTGGTCGATCGCGGCTCTTTCTCTCTCTCTCTCTCTCTCTCTCTCTCTCTGTGTGTGTGTGTGTGTGTGTGTGTGTGTGTGTGATATAAATATACAAGCCTTTGTGAAATGCACTGCATGTGCAATCTCTGTTTGACCCAGTGGAAAGGTGAGATTTGAATTTTGAATTTTAAAACTTAATTATTTCTTGTTATGCTAAGTGTTGGACGAATTCAATACTATTATGGGTTAAGGAAAAGACGATGGAATTACAATGCATATTTTCTGAATAGAACGTCAAGGAGAACATTTTGAAAAGGACTGTACAATTTTCTCAATATTCCCATACTTCTTTGCTTTGATGTCATAATTTATATTTTGCAATGTAATAACTCTGTCATAACATTGCATGTATAAGCAACCTACTCGTGCTAACAGACCATGCACTCCGTATAGCATGGTTTCTGGCACTATATTAATACGCCTAACCAACAAGTTCTCTCATATCGTCAAACCTAATGTGAAGTTTACAGAATACCCTGCTTGGAGTGCGTGTTCTATCATGAGGATATCATTGTTTTACCACAATAATAAAACCACCAAAAGTACTCGCCACAAACACGCGAAACTCTTGCCTTGCATTACAAGACATGCATAGACTTTTGGTAAATCAGACGATCATGACAAAGTTTTCAGACAATAGCATTGCATGTTGTAACCGGTCGTAAATTTGTAATTTTTCAACAACATTTTCAGGGTCACAATTTTTGTGACACAATGCAGCTGCGGCAATTTCATGAAATTTAGGTACTATGTTGTGACTTCAAAAGCCATGACGTCATCAGAGCGATAATAATAATATTATTAATTAATATCACTTTTCCGTGTAAATTTCAGTAAATAACATTTCATCCTGCATATGAATTCTCAAACTTGCGTATTTTTAACAAGCAAAATGGAACAAAAATTGATATTGACACGTGCTTTTCCTGTTGTTAACACCATTAACCCTTCTTTCCATGATAACCAAAATCTCAATATGCTGACAAAGACAGAATTTATTTTATTTTCAAACATTTACTAAACGTTACGTTTCAACCTTCTAGCAAGTTCTTCTTCAGGCTCTGTACCAAATACAAATTGATATTTGGTACAGAGTCTGAAGAAGACCTTGTATTTGGTACAGAGTCTGAAGAAGACCTTGTATATGGTACAGAGTCTGAAGAAGACCATGTATTTGGTAGAGAGTCTGAAGAGGACGTTGTATTTGGTACAGAGTCTGAAGAGGACCTTTTATTTGGTACAGAGTCTGAAGAAAACCTTGTATTTGGTACAGAGTCTGAACAAGACCTTGTATTTGGTACAGAGAATGAAGAAAATATTGTATTTGGTACATAGTTTGAAGAAGTCCTTGTATTTGGTACAGAGTCTAAAGAAGACCTTGCTCGAAGGTTGAAACGTAACGTTTAGTATATACTTTAAAATAAAATAAATTCTGCTTTGGTCAACATGTTGAGTTTTTGCTCTTTTCTTGTACAATTGGTAATATTTATTTTGTCTCTTTGTTATCTTTCAGTTTAATGTAAAAACTTAAGCTGATTTTTAAAATGTGATAATTTAGCATAAATAGTCGGTATTATAGAAATATACAGGGTGTCATTTTAATGGCGCCCACGGACCACGGAAACGTACAGAAGACATCAAAACAAAGAACTTTTCTCAGTAACATTTTTCTCGTTGGTGCGTAGTTTCGGCGCTACAGTCGCCCAAAAAAGCACATTTTGCCGCCTGAATGCTGGCAACCACACACAACATTTGATTGCATTTGTGACGTCATATCCCGTCGTGAAGCGATGCGTTCCAGGGTTGCCAGGAACACACATATTCTGTAAAAAATGATATAGCTACAATCAGCCACATTATGTACCGTAAAACAAAACGAGAAAACACGTTCTGTAACCTAACAGGAAGTAAACAAACGATACGAAAAATGGTAGAAATAAAATAGAACTCAAGTGGAAGTGGTCATATCGAATTTTGCTTCAGTTTACATGTCAAATATTTGCAAATCTAGTTACCAAGTTGGCATCTACAATTTAGTCTATCTACTTCGTCCTTCTGATACTAGTTGTCTGTGACACAGTGAAACAGAACAAATGACAAAATACAAATGAAAAAACTCAAAATTCCAAATTTAAGCAACACATAGGCTAATATAATGTATATTCAGGGCATTATGAGGCAAGTGGCAAAAATCGTTGAAAATACAGGGATATATGTAGTAGTAATACAAGCTCTCCGACGACTGTGTTTACCCATGCACCGGATACACATGTAATAGTTGCAGCTGAGAACAGGACATTCGTTACTGATTCATAATTAGATTGTTACTGTGGTTGTACGTGTTTTAGCCGTAATGTAACAACGTGAACCTCGGATACTTCCCTTATCAGTACAAAAGTACCACATGGCATCTGGACACAAACCTGTAGATATTAAACTTTCAACGACTTTGCAAATATTTGACATGTAGTTGGGCGTAAACAGCCACATGTAAGCTGTAAGTCCAATAACATTTATTGTTGTTGATATTTGACATGTAGGCTGAGACAAAATCCGATACTGACACTTCATTTTCAATACGTCTTGTACCATTTCTCATATCGTTGGTTCAATTTCCCCTTCCGCTGAGATGACTGCTGATCTTCAGGCTGGTAGGCTATGATTTTCGGTCTACTGGACGCGTTCCTCGCTTTGTTTTACAGCTAATAATGTGGTTGGTAGTTTGTAATTTTTCACAAAATTTGCGTGTTCCTTGCAACCCTGCCGTGTGCTGTTTCACCGTAGGAAATGACGTCACAGATACGATCAAATGTTGTGTTGGGTTGCCAGCATCCAGGCGGCAAAACGGTCTTTTTTGAACGGCTGTAGCGTCGAATCGACGCACCAACGAGAAAAATGTTACTGAGAAATGTTGTGTGTTTTGATGTCCTCTATACGAATCTGTGGTCCGTGGGCGCCATTAAAATGACACCCTGTATATTGTGCTAGGTAAGATGTGACATCATAACAAATCCACATTTTGACAAATTTAAATAAGTACATATACCTACTTAAGTTTCATTTGATTTAATAATGAACAAAGAAGGTTTCCCATATCCCCAGTGCCATCTCGTGAATGATAGCGAGTCTCATGTATCCACATACATTTGTGTGTTGTAAAAATATTGTTACTTTCACTTAAAAGAGAATGTGTCATTGTTGAAACGTAAGTGAAAGAAAAGAGCATTGTAAAATTGAATATGAATTCCCAAAAAGCAGGAAGCGTAATAGACAAACTCTACCTTCACATGCTCTTTGTCTGTTCCCGTCCGAGCTCTGGCATTGAAGATGATCGAGAATACGATAAAAGAAAACCGGGGACATTATCCTTCAGGATAACCAGGATAGGATCTTCCCTGTCCGCGGAGTTCCCACGGGAGGAATCTAATTTTTTCCTCGCGTGAGACAGTGTAGCCGTAAAAGTCAGAAACACGCCCGCAATTACAGTTTTCAGTTGACAAATCTCTCTTTCCTCTCCTTCTGCCTTGCGTTTCCTGGCTCATTTGCAAGGCACGGCTTATATGAAGACACTGGAGGCATTTCCCCCCACCTGTCGGATTGATAACCTCTTCCTCGCACAGGGAAATCATTTCTATGTTTCCTCGTTATTTCTAGGGATACATTTTAGTTTACGCTTGTGTGTGTGGCGAGTTGTACCTCTAGAATTGGAATTGGAACACAAAGAAGAGAGAAGCATAGGAACTTTGATGAGAAACAGGAACACAAGGTACAAGAAGAAAAAGCAGGACACACTTACAAGACAGGGAATGAGAGAAGTGTATGGACACTTACAAGGGTAATGAAGGACCGAAGTGTAAGGACACATATAGAGCAGAAAAAGAGAGAAGCCAGAATACTCAAAAGGCAGAGAAACAGAGAAGCAAGAATACTCTCCAGGCAGAGAAGAAATCAGCCATAACACTTACAAGTCAGAGAAAGAGATAGAAGCTAGAATATCTACAAGGCCAAGAAGCAGGAACAAATACAGGGCAGAGAAAGCGAGAAGGAAGAATATACAAGCCAGAGGAGCAAAGCGATGCCACCTATAGAGAAGAGAACGAGCGAAGCGATGTGAGATCATCACCAAGACAGAAAACGAGCAAAGCGAAGTGAGATCATCACCAAGGCGGAGAAGGAGCAAAGCAAGATCACCTACAGGGCAAAGAAGGAGAGAAGCGAGATCACCTACAAGGTAGAGAAGGAGCGAAGCAAGATCACCTACAGGGCAGAGTAGGACCAACACGAGATCACCTACAGGGCAGAGAAGGCGCGAAGCGAGATCACCTACAGGGCAGAGAAGGTGCGAAGCGAGATCACCTACAAGGCAGAGAAGGTGCGAAGCGAGATCACCTACAGAGCAGAGAAGGAGCGAAGCGAGATCACCTACAGGGCAGAGAAGGTGCGAAGCGAGATCACCTACAGGGCAGAGAAGGTGCGAAGCGAGATCACCTACAAGGCAGAGAAGGAGCAATGCGAGATCACCTAGAAGGCAGAGAAGGAGCGAATCAAGATACCCTACAAGGCAGAGAAGGAGCGAATCAAGATAACCTACAAGGCAGAGAAGGAGCGAAGCGAGATCACCTACAATGCAGAGAAGGAGATAAGAAAAAATACATTCAAGACAAGGAAAGAAAGTATATATACACTCCAATAGCTATGTAAGCTTTCATTATGCACGTGGAATTTGAATCAAGAATCAGTAGGTCACTGTTGTTACGTAATTTATCCACGTGCATGGTAAAGCTAATCATTCCCTCCTCACCAAACGGAATTACGTCTTGAACTCTGTGGAGAGCGAAACGAATTCATTTCAAGCTTCACATCCGATTATCTTCCTCTTCCGGTCATTAACTTTACCAAGTAACCCGCCTGCGCGGAATTAGAGGATGGAGGCTTGAACCAGATGCTACCCTTATTCCCAGTCTTTCATCAAAGCGTCACGGGGTAGAGAACCTCCTACCACGTTGAGATTCACGAAGGTCCGGGTTCCGAACGGCGATCAATAGATCACCGTGGATGAACCACGGACCGCTTCGCCCATGGTTCTGAGGCAGCTACAGGAACAATATCGCTTGGGAAAATCTCTTCTTCAGAACTCACTTATTAACCATTCATTTGTCACGGACCCCCCTTGAAGTTAATTTTGTTTGACTTCCAGTGATTAACTCAGCATTCGATGTTATAAAGTACAGTTACCGCCAATAAAAAATGGACACCTAGATCTTGAAAGACTCGCTTTCCTGCTGTGATAGAAGTTGCCATTGAAAATGTGCCACTAAAATCCACTTAACGCAGTGGAGTTAGTCAAAACACATGACTCCTTGCAGAGAAATGTGTATTTCAAGATTTAATTGTCCTATTTTGCCGGTGACTGTACATAGAATATTTATTTAAAGTTGCTATAAAAGTTACGAGTTACAATTTTTCATATTATTATTTTAATAATAATAAATAGTGTAAGGTGGGGCAAGACTGCGCAGTTTGAGTTCATAATTTTATATTAAAGCTATGATACTACACACACACATGAAAAATGCAATACACATTGCACTATCCTTTGCTGACTCACAGTAAATTTCCGAAAGCTGAATGAACAATATTTCTGCATGAAACAATTACAAAACCGTGACCATGCAAATGCGCAGTCTTACCCGCACCGCGGGGTAAGACTGCGATCAAGTTGGGGTAAGAATGCGCACTTTCTACACAGAGTCACATTTGTATAAAAAGAAACACAAATCACCTTAAAAAGTTCTTCTATCATATGGGATACATTTCTCGTGGCATTCTCACAGTAGGCATAGTGAATTCCGTCCTTCACTTGGGTTAGGAATCGCTAACACAAATCACAAATAAAGGTTCCTGTTTCATACGAGGTGCAATTTTCATGCCACCACTCGTCACATGTGGAACATTGGATCCAATCCTCTACTGGAGGATCGCTGTACTTCTCATTACAACCTGGGCAATTGTACTCTTTCTTCTGGCGTTTTCTGCTTGCTACATTGCTTCAACAATGATGTTCCGTTTCTGTTTCCCCTGAACTTTCTTCTTACTCTTCTCAGCCAAGGAGGCTTCCAAGTTGACTTTGAATGGAGATCCAGTTAACACCTGAGACTGCCTTCCCTTTCGTCGGCGGTGCTGAATATGCTCTGCACGTGGAAGTGGTGATATCTGGTTAACGGAAATGTGCCCGTATGATCCAGTATTGTTAACCCCACTTGTTGAAGGCTGCTCAAATGGAGTTGGAGCTGATACATTTGTCACAGTAGAGGGAAGAAACTCGTCCTCAGTGAAGATGTCTTGATTGAATGGGCATAATTCAGTCACTTCAAAGTCCTTCATGGCATTCCCAACTGTAGCTGCCTTCCCATATTCCTTTGTAAAAATGGATGTCACTTGGAAAACTGTGATTGGGCGACCCGGATGGTTACTCATCCACTTATCACACTCAGATGAATGAAACGACTTCAGTGGACCAAAAAATGATCTAATGGCTGGGCCTTGCAAGCCACACACTTGCACCTGCAAGCCACACACTTGTGGGGTAAAATTGTGCACGTGCGCAGTCTTGCCCCGTGCTGCTTTTCTGAACAAATCACGTGATGCTGCCCAGCCATTGCACAAAGTAATGGAAACTAATACACAGATGGGCTCGGCATTAACACAGCTTCTTCTATCCATGAAAATCGTAATATTGTATACATTCACAGTGACGTAGTACTCAAAACACGAAGTACCAAAATAAATAGCAAACACCCTCAAAATCTTTTCACTTACCTCTCTCAGCACAACGAATTTCAAACGTATCTTCACCACTGTCCACAGCTAGCTACCATCTTGGACGAAGTAACGGTGGCGCAGTGGTGCCAACTGTGTGTGATTTTCACCTCGAAAAACCGGTGCGCAGTCTTACCCGCCGCGCAGTCTTACCCCACCTTACTCTATTAACAGTATTTCTATAGTGAATACAAGAGTAGAGAGAGAAATAGCAGAGATACACGAGCATAACGTAGAAACACAAGACATAATGAGAAAAGGAGCAGAGATAATAGATAACCGAATATTTATGCAGAGAAGAGAAAGGAAAGAATATATACAAATAGAAAGGAGAAAGAACATTTACAAAGCAGAGAAAAGGAAAAGAAAGGTTGTTTAAAACAAAGAAGAGACAAAGAATATTTACAATAGAGGAAAAGAGAAGGAAGAACATACATAAAGCAGGAAACAATAGAAGAAAGTCATTTGCATTGCAGTTAAAGAAAGAAGAATCAACATTTACGAAATAGAGAGAGAAGAAAGAACATGTGCAAAGTAGACCAAGAGAGAAAGAGAGAGAGAGAGCGGAAAGAGACAAGTATGAATACTTGCAAAGCAGAGAAAAAAGATCAGTAAGGATATTCACAAAGCAGAGAATGAGAAGATCAAGAATACATACCTGAGGGTCACCAGTTTTGCTACATGGCGTACCAGTTTAATTAAGAGTTCCATCTGCGACATTTCTGGATAAGATTCTAAGTGAAATCAGTCATGTCGGTAATGGACTGGACCACTTCGATTCTCCACATGTATCTATCTACACACACACACACCTAGGGGAAGCGGGGGCTAGTTACAACAGGGGTAGGTTGCAAGACTGTTAGTATCTCCTCAACGTGAAGAGTTACGAGTACGAACTTGCCCTTCGCGCATGCGCATTTTGCGGAGGAAGAAACGTTCTAGATTGTTGGTGCACGCGAGCTGATAACAGTTACAGGAAATAAGAATTGTTGTTTTCAGACTAGGTGAGTAAAATTTGAATAATTTATTTTGAATTGACTGGCGACTAGAACAAGTAACTGTCGTTGACTATGTTGCTATTAATGATACACATGTACAGGGTGTCCCACGAACGGCGCAACTGGGAATTAAGAGTGGCGTTACTTTGTAACCGAAACCTGTACATACATAAGTCATACACCAAATGTTAGCCCTGTCCAAGTAGATATTTTTAAACATAGAAACAACAAACGGGGTGCAGTGTTGTTCATGCAGTGTTGCCAAATGTAAGTGAAAGTGTAAATTTATTTTTCCACAAAGCAAGGAAAATTGCATGTCAAACATTCGTACGGAAATTTGGACGTCAATTTCCACCTTGGGTATGTGGACTATTTCGCCATCTATAGTTCAGAGAAGAAAACCGATCGTTTTCGCGTATAGCCAATCCTGAAATGCCTCGTAAAGGCGTACCGGTCCAAATGGGTGTTTTAAAAAAAATATGAGGTACAGTGGCAACACTGTTGATGTTTGAAGGCAACAAAAGGTGTGTTTAGTGATGGTCTATGACATGAAAATACTGGAAACAGGAAAAAAAGATAATGAAAATTATGGTGAAAAAAGTGTTACTTACCTACTCCTGGCAACCATGCAATGCGCGTAACAGGCAGTGTAGCTTTACAAAAGATGTTGAAAATGACAACCAATTTCCCCATCCACTGTTGCAACTCCCCGCATACAGGGTAAGTCGCAACAAAAGTTAGGTGTCTGGAAATTTTAAATTTCCAATAAAAGTACATGAATGTCGAGGTTCTCAAATTTTCTGTGCAAGTGGAATGTATCCCGCCTTTCAACTACAAAGTTTCGTTGACGTATGTTGAAAAGCAAAAATTCTACAATTTTTTGAAGTTGAAAATTTTAAAAGTGTTGCAACTAGCCCCCGCTTCCCCTACCTGCCTAACAGTGTGTCGCTGGAAGTAACCTTTCAAACAGACTCGGGCCCGCGTTGGCAATAACCATCCAAATAAGGCCATAAACGTCACAATACGTTTCTAACAGCTTGCCGTCGAACTGCAAACTCCATACTAAAATCTCTGCTCTAAATAGATACGACCCTGTTAATGGACAGGTGCGATCGATTTCTGTGTTCATCGAGATGTGAAATACAACAAAGGAAGACGAATTGAGACAGAGTGGATTTGGGATTTTTTTTCCACCAAATTGTCAATCTATTTGTTTCACACCAATCTTGTTGAGCAAGGTCATTGGGTTTCTCGAGTTTCCAAACACTCCCTTTTTGTGGGGAGGGTAACACGAGGAGGACAGACCTACAGTTACACTTTTGTATGTCTTCCTACTTTTATCTTCGATTTCTGTAAGGCCTGGCGATTCTCTGATTGTTTGCTTTGTAAGTGCTTCTACTACCGTGTATGTGTTCTTTGGCTTTGTAAGCGTTCATACTTCCCCCGGTCTCTGCTTAGTGAACGTTCCTGTATCACTCTTGGTTTTGTAAGTTTTCTGATTTCCACCTTTTCTCTGCTTTGTGAACGTTCCTACTTCCCATTTTCTCTGCTTTGTGAGCGTTCCTACTTCCCAGTTTCTCTGCTTTGTGAGCGTTCCTACTTCCCATTTTCTCTGCTTTGTGAGCGTTCCTACTCTCCTCTTTCTCTGCTTTGTTAGCGTTTCTACTTCCCATTTTCTCTGCTTTGTGAGCGATCCTACTCTCCTCTTTCTCTGCTTTGTGAGCGTTCCTACTTCCCATTTTCTCTGCTTTGTGAGCGTTCCTACTCTCCTCTTTCTTTGCTTTGTTAGCGTTCCTACTTCCCATTTTCTCTGCTTTGTGAGCGTTCCTACTCTGCTCCTTCTCTGCTTTGTTAGCGTTCCTATATCCCTCTTTGCTTTGTGAATTTCCACGTCTACTTTGTCAGCGTTTCTACTTCCATTTTTTTATGCTTTGTGAGTGTCCCAATGTCCTTCTTTCTCTGCTTTGTGAGCATTTCTACTTCCCTCTTTTCCCACTTTGCCAATGTTCTTACTTCCTAGTCTACTCTGATTTGTGAGCGTTTCTACTTCCTTTTACTTTGAGCGTTCCTACTTCCCTTTTTATCTTCTTTGTAGACGTTCCTACTTTCTCTGTTTTCGGAGTGTTCCTACTTATCTTCACTTAATGCGACACACATCCAAGAAATTCTAAGAAAAGGCAAAGAAACTTGCTCAGCATTACAAGCACAAACACAATTTTGTTAACAACATTTGATGAAATGTTAAAAGAAAAGACCAAAAATGTACTTTTTTTGTCAAAACTTGCCAAAGCTAAAATGTGGATAAATATGTATTTATTTAACCAGAAAATCTTGGGTTTGGAAGAACACCCTGTAATAGAATTAATAATGGGATATTTATTTATTGACATACCTTCAAGCTAAATAATTTTTAAAATTATGGTTGTACAGTTTTCATCAAAGTAAATAAATAGCTTGCAATCTCCTTTATGCCATTGTGTCATAGAATGTTAATATTTGTCGAGAAAAATAACTCAAATATGATAATCGTGTGAAAATGTTAACCTGGAAATTACTTTCCTTTGACACTGCCTTAAAGACTTGAGTTTAAAAGAACGCCCCCTGGAGTTATTTTCCATTCATTTCTCATTGAATCTGCTCCTGATTAACTAAATTTTTTAAAAAAATGTTAATTAACGTTTCTCCTGTTTGGAAATACGAGGCGCATCCAGAAAGTAAGTTTCCCTATTTTTTAAAAAAACAACAACACAGTTTCAGGAAACCATTTATTGGCAACAGGTACAGCAAAGGTTCAGCTATTTTTTAACATAGCAACCACCAGAATTGAGACACTTGTCGTATCGTGGTATCAACTATTGGATCCCACTCTCGTAGAACTCTGCCGCCTGTGAATGAAACCAGCGTGTGACAGACGTCTTCAGCTCTTCGTCATTGCCAAAACGCTCACCGGAGAACAGGAATTTCTTTAGGTGCAAGAAAACGTGAAAATCACTGGGAGCCAGATCAGGACTGTAAGGTGGATGATCAAACAACTCCCAGCCAAATTCCGTCAAAACAGCTGCTGTGCGCCGAGCCATATGTGGACGAGCATTGTCATGGAGGAGCACAACACCTGCAGTAAGCATGCCACGCCTCTTGTTTTGAATGGCACGTCGCAATTTTCTTAGTGTTTCACAGTAATGGTCAGCGTTCACCGTTTCACCTCTGGAGAGGAAGTCAATGAGCAAAATGCCCTTCCTGTCCCAAAACACGGTGCACATCACTTTCTGTACCGACAGCGTCTGTTTGAATTTCTTCTTGACCGGAGATCCACTATGCCGTCAATGCATTGACTGCTGCTTGGTTTCCGGGGTGAAGTGCGAAATCCACGTCTCATCGCCCATGACGATCCTGTCGAGGAAATCATCGCCGTCATCATGGTACAGTTGCAGGAATGTCAGTGCTGCTCCTGAACGTTTCATTTTGTGTTCGGGTGTCAGGTTTTTCGGCACCCACCTGGCACACAATTTTTTGAACAGCAGGCGCTGCGTGACAATCTCATGCAACACGGATCGCGATATCTGCGGAAAAAGGCTACTCAACTCCGTAATCGTGAAGCGACGGTTCTCTACGATGTGCTGCCGCACCAGCTCAACCAGATCATCAGTGATGATGGACGGACGCCCACTGCGCTCTTCATCATGGACACTTTGACGACCTTCCGAAAACTGCCGACACCAGCGACGCACCCTTTGCTTACTCATAATGTTCGGCCCATAGACCTCACAGAGCTGACGATGAATGTCAATTGGCGAAATGCTTTGTGCATTCAGGAACTTTATCACCGACCGAACGTCGCATGCGGCAGGAGAAGGAATACGAGCTTCCATTTCGGACCACTGCTGCCTCGCTACTGGCATGCGGCGGGAGAAGGAATACGAGCTTCCACTTCGGACCACTGCTGCCTCGCTACTGGCGCCGGGCGGGATCTGTCCGCCTGGCATATGATTGATACGTCTTAGCTCTGCTGCGCATGCGCAATTTACACGGCTCATTATGTTTACTTTCACGGGAAAAAATAGGGAAACTTACTTTCTGGATGCGCCTCGTAAAACCTCCTTCGCTTTTGGTGTCGTTGGATACGTTCCTGACTTGTTTCCAGACTTCTCCTTAAATCTCCTTCGCTCCCCCATCTCTTGTGGATTAGGGACAGGGTAAACATAAAGGAATTCGTTGCACAGATTTTATTAGAATCCCTGTTGGGCACAAACCGAAATTCAGTTGAGGGAAGTTCTGATCCTCGCAGTTTACATTGAAATCAAAACAAAATCCGATATTGTAAGCAACAGTTCAATTCCCACGGGAAGGTGGATGGAAGGGAGGGGATGATGGAATTTCGGGACAGGTAGTTCTGGGAAATTGCACGGTAAACTTATTTCTGGTTTTCCCAAATAAGTTCAATCAATTTCCTCTCCTCTATATCTTTCAATTTCTTCTAGTTTATCAACACTTACAAGATAGACAATGCATTTATCTCAGTTCTAATGTTCATTTGAATAAATTGTTCTAATTACCCTTTCTTGACTAATTCTATATCAATTCTTTTTCTTGAAACAATAAGTTATTTTCTTTACAACTCCCTCTATGCCTTCTTCTTTCCCCACATCTCTTTTTCTTTGACTTTTTAGAATGTATATTTTTCTCTATCTTTCCCTGTATTTCCTTATATCTACTTTCCTACATTTCCTTTATTTCAAATTTCCCATTATCTTTTTCTCTCCTTACCTTTCACCATATCTCTTTCTTACACTTCTTTCCCCATATCTCTTTTTCTAATCTCTCTCTTCTTCATATGTCTTCCTCTCCCTCTTTCCCCACACCTCTCCCCCTTTTTTATTTTATTTCATCTAATCTCTCTCTCTCTCTCTCTCTCTCTTTCTTTCTCTCTATGTGCGTGTGTGTGTTCTCTATGTATCTTCCTTCTCTTTCCCATATCTATTTTCCTATCCTCTCTCTACCACTCTCTTTGTCACATATCTTCCTTTCTCTTTCTCCACTTGTCTCTTACTCTTTCCATCTTTCCCTATATCTGTATATCTTTCTCCGTATTTTCTAATCCCTCTCTCGCTCTCTTCCTCATATGTCGTCCTCTTTCTCTTTACCCACATCTCTCCCTTTCCGCCTTTCCGCCTTTCCCCACATCTTCTGTATTTCTTTGTAACTGCTTACACCTCTTCGGAAAATAGTTTATTTTGACTGCGTTGCTGCTTTCAAAATGCATTCCGAGAACGTTCCTTGGCAAGAATTACAATTCCTTTTGCCGAAATGTGTAAGAAAATGCGGGAAATTTCCTCATAACATCTTTTGCAAAATATGCATTCCTTCCATCAGTTTGAGTTAGTAAGAATCTTAAGAATTAAGGGTTAGAATCCATATCACACACCTTTGTTCCACGCTATGCAATACCGTGACCTCGTCCTCCCGCCAGGTCTTGCAGGCGTCTACAACAACAGTGATCAACGAGAAAACGTTCAATTAAAAACCAGAAGGGTGCAGCGGGCAATCTCCCCTCCTTGGTTGCGGCATGCCTGATATCAGGTTGAGCACGTTCCTCCGCCCCTTGGCATTTTTGCGTTGCAAATAACTTGCAGAAAAGGGGTTTGTGTGCAATTATGTAAATAACACGCGTGCTTTTCCAGACATCGACCGGTTTTTCTCCGCTTATGGTGGTTGGTGAAGGGCAGGCGACCCGTAGTTTGGTAAGGAATGTGTCTCGGTCAGATCTTTCTTTGGCGCCTTACTTCGTACAAAGCTGCAAGATTTTCCAATACAGGCTCTTTTCTTTCTGTTATTATTTAGGATATTTTCAATTATGACACCATTCTCGCTTTAGGAATTTACAAGACAGAGAATACCGAAACAGATTCAATGTGACCAAAGGCTTCAACGAACAAAACGCTGGTAAATGAAAGTTTTTTGCTTATGTTTTGTACATGCTGTGAAAGTTTATTCGGTTGCCAGACACCTTCGTTTGGTTAGACTTATGGGTGGACGAAATATTTTCACACTTATCTCCTTCGCTTATTCTCTTGCTATCTATCGGTCCCGGATTCGATACTCGGTGAAGGCACATATTGTTTCGGATCCCCAGTCCCGATTAGCCTTACCGTGCATAAAGTAGACTTAAAAGACCAAATCAATCACTCAATCAATCTTGCTTTCTATCTTTCTCTCCAGCTATCTTCAGGTATCTTTTTCTGTTTCTCATTCACTTTTCTTCCTTAGTTTTTCCCATTATCTCGTTCTCTATTGATTTTTCTTCCTCTGTTTATTTGATTCTTGCATTCTCTGTTTCTCTTTTTGTTCCTGTTTTCTACTTTCTTTCTTCCTCTGCTTATCCCTCTCCCACGTACTCCTTTATTTCTTCCTCAGTCCATCTCTCTATCATACTTTCACCTTCCTTCTGCTTATCTCGTTTTTCTCTTGTCTTGCCATCTTTCTTACTCTGTTTATCAATTATGTTCTTTCTCCCTCTGTTTCACTGTCTCTTTCTTTCCATCTGTCCTTCCATTTTTTTCATTCAATCACGCACTATTTTTTTATCCCTTTGTCTGCGATTCGTGCTGCACCATGATTATCTAAATTATTTAAGTGAGCCGAAGGGGTTGGTTAAAACGTTATGCTTTCACCCTGCAACAGAGCAACTAATGTGAAATTTTGATGAATGAATGTTATTGTTGCTTACATGATAGCCCTGCCATCTAGTAGTCTTACAATTTATTAGAAATCTGTTTGTCGAATAATTACAAGAGATGTCCTCACTAAGTTTTATTGTGAACTGCAGAGAAATAGTAATATTTTTACTTCCGGCAGTCGGGAGATATATGGATTACTTACAACTTTATGTACTTTCATGTGACTTTCCATATTTTAAAATTTTTCACACCCGTAATGATATGCTTGGGCGGATTTCAGAAATGTTGTTGGGGAAGAACACTGTTGCACGTACAAAGTGACCTAGATGTACAAATGCAATGATTCAATTCACTTACAACTTTTTGGCATCCTTTCTCTAGTGAGTATTTATAGCAGGTAAAATGTATTTGTTGTAGAGGAGGAGTGTGTACAATACCGGGCCGGCCCAGAAGTTGTTTTTGAGGGAATATTAAGCAGAAATTGAAGTTAGGAAAGCAATTGTATGTCCCAAGCACGGGAGACTGTTCTCACCCCTGACGCAGAAATCTCTAGCTGTGGATGGCTGGTTCTGCGTGTGCGATATAAGAATTTATAATTTTCAATATAAACATTTTGTTTGTTGTCAATTTTATATTGTGTTTCACTGTATAAAGAATAGACCTCGAGATTGAATATGTTACTTGCGGCAATTACAAGAGTTACAGAAGGTAGGCCACAACTTTATGCTTTTGTATAAGAATAACTTAACGCTTATCGTACCCATGTTTGTGGCTTATTCCAAATAGAGTGTCATGTGATTGTGTCTGTTAGGGGGTCGCCGAGATTTGATGTGGAGTCCTAGATGTCTAGGCCATCGATTCTCAACCTATGGGGCGCGACCGATTGCTGGGTCCCGAGGGAGCGTTTGGCTCGAAAATATATTACCCTGTCTTAAAACCTATTACATTTAAGTTACTAAGATATATTGATTTAACAACTTAAATACAACATTTCTATTATTCGTGCTGTACAATTACTTTTTACCGGAATCTCTCTGATGTTTCTCAAGGGAATCTTATATGTAGTTTTCTTTTCGGTCGCAGCAACGACTTCTTAATTATCTGTGTGTCACATGCATGTCGACTTAAAGAGTCGCTTGATATTTACGACCGATTGTGTGTGTGGGGGGCGCGCTTGCAGAGAGCCATTCTCAATCTCATATTTGTGTGAAAAGGGATTTTTATCTCTGATTAAAGTGAATAGCAAGTACAGAACTAAACTTGACACGCACTCATATTTACGACTTAAGTTTACCATTATTGAACCCAACATACCCCAGCTTATGAGGAAAAGGTATGTTTTCCATTTCAGTATGTGTGTTTAATTAGATGTTAGACTAGAGTAAATTAGTGTTTAAAATTGCATATTTACTTTTCTAGAATGAAGTATGTGTAGTTTGTTTAAGCAAGCGTAAAAGAGGTCTTCTTAAAGTACTCGCTATTAGCAAAAATCTATCTATCTATATATAAAAAATGGATGTATGTGTGTGGGTGTGTGTGTTTATATATGTTTGTTCGGGCATAACTTTCGAACGCCTGGAGCAATTTCAACCAAACTTGGAACACGTATCACTTGCAATCTGGAAATAATATTTTTGGGGTAAGACACCCCTGGCACCCCTAGGGGTGGGGTGGGAAGGGGTGACATGTAAAAATAATCGAGAACCACCGATATTAAATTCCGCACAAACAGACATCCGTGACTCTATGCAATCCCGCACAACGATAGTGTTTCTCGGGTTGTCTAACATTCAGGCTGTGTTGCGACTGCAATCCATAGTTTTCGTGACACTCCCAATGCGGTTCAACTCCAAGTTCATCACCTATCGGCATGGGGGTGAGAGAGGGTGAAAAATAAAATGCCACAATTGACCTAGATAGTGTCGAATCCAAAGTTTTCGGAGTGGCTAAGCTAATTGGTGACATTCACGATCACATTTAAAATTAGTTACATTTTACACTATAGTTAGAATTCATTATTTTCCTGTCTAATACAAGGTTGGGATAAATAAATACCCGGGCAACGCCGGGTAATCAGCTATTATGATTATAAACTGGATGCACACCCTTACAAGCAGTTCTGCCGGCGCCCATGCTAATGTGTCCCGTGAAGTGTAGTATCCTTCAAGGTGGGTTCCGGACTCAAAAAGGTTGAGAACCGCTATCATTTTTTTTCGCGTTTGGTTATTTTAGTTGTTTTAAACTCACGTTATGCAGATATAGGATAATTGTGACTGGACACATACTCTATGTGATCAGAAGTATCCGGACACCCACCTCAAAATAAAGTACAAGTTTGGGCAAAACTACATTGGGAACACTGACAGTCAATACAGTGTGGGCCCACCCTTAGCTTTGATGACAGCGTTCACTCTCACAGGCATACTTTCAATAAGCTGCCGGAAGGTTTCCTGAGGAATGGCATTCATTCCTCGCAGAGCGCCAAAATGAGAAGAGGTATTGATGTGGATCGGTGTGGTCTAGCACGAAGTCTGCATTCCAAAACATCCCAGAGATGTTCTATGGGTTTCAAATCAGGACTCTGCGCAGGCAAGTCCATTAGTGGGACGTTGTTGACGTCAAACCACTCCCCCACAAGCCCTGCAGTTTGGACGTTTGCTCGGTCGTGTAGAAAGACACAATGGTCATCCCCGAACTGGTCTTCGACGGTAGGCAGCATGAAAGTTGTTAAAATGTTAACGTAAGCTTGTGCCGTGACATTGCCATGTAAAGCAACAAGGGGGCCAAGCCCCCCTCCAGGAGAAACATGACCACACTGTAACCCCGCCACCTCCGAATTTCACTGTCGGCACTATACAGGCTGGTAGATGTCGTTCACCAGGCATTCGCCACACCCACACCCTACCATCGGATCGCCACATTGTGTACTGTGATTCATCACTCCACACAACGGTTTTCCACTGTTCTATGTTCCAGTTTCGACGCTCCTTGCACCACACGAGGCGGCGTTTGGCATTTGTCTGTGTGCTGTTTGACTTATTGGCAGCTGCTTGGCCATGGAAACCAAGTTGCCGCACCTTGCGCCAAACAATAATGGTGCTTGGAGTAGATCCTGATGCAGTTCGGAATTCATGTGTGACGGTGGCGATGGATGATTGACGATAATGCTGTACGACCCTCTTCAACACTCGATGGTCTCTGGAGGTCAACATGGGAGGTTGGCCTGCACGCTTTTGGATTGTACACATCCCTTCACTATAATATTGGAAACAGTGGACAGAGGGATGTTTTGGAGGGTGGAAATCACACCCAGACTTCCTACACAAGTGGCACCCAACCAACTGACCACGTTGAAAGTCTGTGAGTTCCTCAGACCATCCCATACTGCTGTCTCACACTGTCTGCAGACTACTTAGTTCGCTGACTATATGTTCCACACGGTAGATGGCAGTACTGTTTCGCCCTCTATGATAAACACACGTCTTGCGGTGTGTCCGGATACTTTTGATCACATAGAGTATTTTAATTGGGATCCGAACAACTATGTGCGTCTACTGGGTTGGTTGGAAGGCACCAACGTTACCACTAGATTGTGTAAGGTACTTTTCTCATGTTTAATGATTATTTAGCGTTAACGTTTGAGGTGTCAAATACCAGACATTTCTTGAAGGGTAACACTTAAATTTAAACTTGAATTCAGCCTTTCGCAACTCGTTATTTTGTTCGCCTCAAACTTCTTTACTCCCCCTGTTTCATCCGCTGTGTGCTCTCGCTACCAACCAACGCAGCCTCTCGCATTCTCCCACCCAGAGAGCAGCGCCACGACACCTGAAAAATTACAAGACATTAACCGGTACGTCGGAATTAGCTATCCCTCCCCTTCTCGCTGTTCATTTGTTTCGGTGACAGACGTCACGAGGAGGCGAAACAAGCGAAGGCTGGATCCGTTACTTGAGGAGGCGAACAAAGTGCGCTCTTATATATGTATGCGAGGAGCGGAGACGTCCCTCGTATGTCAAGCTTTGCCCGCGGAAATATATTACCTCTGAGGGGATATTTCCGCGGGAAATAATTACCCGAGACGCGGTAAAGTGATTTTAATTTGCTCTGGGATATCTCAAGGATATACCCCGTCATGGAGAAGGCGGGTGTTCAACAGTAGATACGCGTATTTTGTATCACAAAGACTATGCAGCCGGCAGGTTGAGTGTTCAAGTCCTGGTCAATGTGTTGTTCCTTCCTTCATCTTATCATCCTCATGCTTTAATCTAACATGATGAAAAAATACGTTAAATAAATAGTAACCTAAACAGCCAGCCTCCGTGGGGTGTAAGGGATGGTGCTTTCCAAAGACACCCAAATGTCAACCTCCCTTCTTGTAGTCTAGCAAGGCTCTGGCGCTTACACTCTCAGCCAGTATAAATCTCTTGCTGCTTGAGGTATGTCGTCCCTCTGTTTCATCAATGTCAACACCAGGGGGCCTGCCCGATGGCCTAGTGGTAACGCCGTCGTCTTGTAATCCAGGGGTCCTGGATCCGATACCCGGTTGAAGCACAGGTGATTCGAATCCCACTTTAAACCCTAGGTCCCGTCCCGTTTAGCCTTCATGTCCATAAAGCGTACTTGAGAAGAACTAAAAATCATCACCATTCATCCTCATCTTCGCGATCAGCCAAAATCGGTCGAATAGCTAAGTAAAATTAAGTAAACCAATCAGCCAATCAAATCCAACCTCCGTGGTATACAAGCGACGTAAAATAAGACATACGCACGATAACAATAATGAGCCTTTGGATCAAGTACTGGTTGTTGTCTCCTGTGGTTGCTACCAATGGCGACAACCGTGACGGAAAAAGGCGCTTTCTATCCCCCACAATACTTCAAGAGGGCCAAATATACTTAAAATGTCCTTCAGGTCAATCTCATCCCCTCAGAAATTAAACAAATGCCGACGCTACTGGTATAGCATCGACGTTCCTCCTACATTGACAACATTTGCTTATTGTGTCGCCAGAACGCGGCCGTGTAGCGATTGAAATCTCGCCACTTGCCGGCGAAATCAGGAAAATCAGATGTACTCAACTTCTCAACTCAAGCACATAGAGCCGGACTCCGTGGCGGAGTTGTTAACGCAGCGCGCTACGACACCATGGATCACGGGTTCAAATCCTGACTTGGGTGTAGGTGTTCTTTGTTTATTGATTTGGTTTATTTTACTTTTCTGCCACTTTTGGCTAGTTGCGAAGATGTGAATGAGTGATGACATGATGAAATCGACGAATGAACACTCACAAATAAGACCCACGCCCATGCCTGTATTCGAACCCGGGTGTCCTTTGGAATCCGGCTTTGTGTTCTTTGTGAGTGTCCCTTCATCAATGTCGTCCTCATCTTCGCAATTAGCTAAAAATGGCAGAAATGTGAAGAAAAATAAATCAAATTATATCAGTCATCGCCACGGATAACGTAAAGAGACAGAACAACGACGTAGAATAACAAAATTATAACAAATGCGCGCTGCAAGCTAAAAGATCTTTGTTCTTCGACATCTTAAGCTTCTTAAGAATAGCGAAGAATGCAAAGAAGAAAAAAGAAAACAGAGAAGAGGACGAGGAAGGGATTATCTGCGAAGTGAAATGTAAAGAATGTCAGAGTGTGTACATAGGAGAAACAAACAAGAGGCTGAACGACAGATTGAAAGAACATAGGGATGATGTTCGACTTAAGAGAGAGAGAGAGAGAGAAACGCGATATTTAAGCACACGAGAGAAACAGGACATGACATAAAGTGGGATGAGGCTAAGCAGATAGGAAGGGAGAAGAGAGTACTAGTGAGAAAATGGAAGGAGGTCAAGGAAATGGAGAAGAAAGGGGAAGAAGACACAATTAATTGGAATGGGGGACTGAAGATAA
Source organism: Lepisma saccharinum (assembly GCF_977018435.1). Classification (NCBI taxonomy): domain Eukaryota; kingdom Metazoa; phylum Arthropoda; class Insecta; order Zygentoma; family Lepismatidae; genus Lepisma; species Lepisma saccharinum. The sequence goes on along the minus strand of NC_139251.1, from coordinate 19,173,087 downwards.
ACAAATAATGGAATAAGGTGTTAGAAAGAGTGGAAAGGACAAGAGAGAGAGAGAGAGAGGAGAGAAGAATGAAGAAAGAAATTATAAGGAAAAAGAGCGTGAGATGAATCCAACCACGTTCCAGATGAAAGGAAATGTTTATGTAAATCGCCTGTCAGGTGAAGCAACAGTTGACAGAAGAAGGTCACCTTCTGGAACACCGGATAGGTATGTTCCAGATAAACAACATTCTAATAATCTTGTGTCTGGAGGGGAGTTATTCTTGTGTATATATATATATATCTTCCTGTTTTGTACCTTGTTTCATTTGTACTGGCTACAGAGTCTGAAGAAGACCTTGCTAGAAGGTTGAAACGTAACATTTAGTTTATGTTTTAAAATAAAATAAATTCTACCTTGGTCAGCATATTGAGTTTTTAATAATCTTCAATCTAGTAAGGTAGGCCATGCAACGTCAATGTGTAGTGAGTGCTTCATACACTTCTCAACGGGGCAGTCTCATTATCTTATTTATGTCAATGTTGAAAATTTTTGTTTTGATAAAATATTTAGGCGTTTGTACACTTGTGCGCGCTGTAAATAGCGAAACCATATGAATCCATTCAGTTCTTTAACAGAAACGAGGGGTGAACCATATCGTTCACAGTGCATCACCGCAGAGGGAGTCATTTCGCTCCCCCCAAAGACGAACCCTTCGAAATAAAAATGATTAGTGGTGCGTGATCAAGCAGATCCCCAGAACATCAGTCCATAGCATTAATAATTAACCAGGACCTTCCCCATCACATTTACCGTTGCACTTTATTTCCTCCCCAAGGGTGGACCATTCTTTACATGTCATTTTCTTGTTTTAGCTCTGTCCACAAAGGAACATTTTTCACTTGATCCTGCGGGGGGTGACAACCCCTCCCCCTCCCTGTCTTTGGTAAGAAAAGATCAATCCGTTTTGTTATTCTAGGAGGCATTGTTCCGTGTCGCATCAAATGTGCTTTTCTTACATTCACGCCCCCTTGTTTGTTCTCTGAGTGACTCATAATAGGGGCTGTTTTAACCCTCCAGTGCTTGCACGGTGTGTGAAAAGTGTGTCTAACATGAGTTTCTGGAGGTGTGGTGTAATCGAAACAATTGCCATCTAAATGGATGATACGTTGAATTGCCTGTATTATTATACAGTGCTCAAAAAAGTTTTTCATATTCAGTGTTTGTGATAATTGTATTGTACTAGATACATGCAATCATATTCAAGATTACAGGGGAGACATACAAACAGAAAGAAAACAATGCAGCCATGCAGAAGAAATAAAATCACACCAGAAGCACAATATTGAAAATGTGGGATGCGAAACACAAAAGAAAGGCAGTGCAATACCGTGTACCTACGGCTCGCAGGCATGCTTGGGATCAACAGATGGGAGTTCAGTACCGTGTATAGCCACCTCGAGCCCGAAGGCATGCTTGAACACGACAGTGCATGCTAAGGATAAGAGCATTCAACTTCTCCTGAGGAAGACTGTCCCACTCTTGAATGGCAGCCTCCCGCAATTGCACCTTGTTCACAGGAGGATTTTCGTGGCTGACAATTGCTCGCTTCAGGTGATCACCCATGCATGTTCCACGCAGTTCATGTCTGGAGAATACGCCGGCCACCACACCATGCGTCGAATGCCGTGGATATCAAGGAACTCTTGAATCACTCTGGCTTGATGTGGTCGAGCTTTATCATCCACCAGCATGAAGCCATCCCCCACAGTTGTAGAGAAACCTGCTACCACGGGTTCGAGAATAGCGTTTCGGTACAGCAGACCAGTCACGTGACCCTGGAGAGGAATTAGGGGCGTACGTCGACCAAACATGATTCCACCCCAAAACATGATGGAGCCCCCTGCTGCTGGTGACGTACCTGCATGAAGGGCTCGTTCAATCTCTCATCTGATCATCTCCAAACCCTTATGCTTTTGCTTAACGGGTGAAAACTGATGGTGACCTCATCTGTAAAGAACATGTGCTCCCACTGTTCCTGACTCCATTCGCTGTGCATTGTTGCCCAGCTTCCACGGTCTCTCTTATAGTGTAGTTTCAGAGGAACCTTGGGTATGGGTCTTCTTGACGTCAATCCTTCCTCATGAAGTCGATTCCGCACTGTCTGATTGGAAACATTCGCTCCTGAGGTCCTCCGCAGATCATAGCACAAACTGGTAGCAGTTGCAGTGGGTCTACGACGTGCCGAAATCACCACGTACCGATCTTCCCTGCGTGTTGTTTTGCGTGTCCGCCCTGTCCTTGGTCGATCAGTAACTGATTGTGTCTCCCTGAACTTTTTCCACACTCGAGAGACATCACTTGTGGCTCACTCCAACATGGGCAGCGACGTCCCCTTGGCGATATCCCTCTTGCGGCAGCGTTACAATTCGAATGCGGTCCGTAGCAGAAACGGTTGCTCGAGGCATGTTGCCCTTCGTTTTCCACCCGCTCTCTGTGCAGTTTCCAACTAACAAGTGTGGATAAGACACGGACAATGCCTCCCATCGGGCTGCTTTCAAATCTCCACAGGGATCATATGGCAACTACTGCCCTCTATCTGCTGAATATCGAACTCACTTGGGGCATTATGTCGGTTTCTGTCTCGGCCATTGCTCACATAATAAACATTGTATACCTTTTGGGGATATCGCGACTCAAACTGCATGCAATCATAATATGCAAAACTTTTTTTGAGCACTGTACTATTAAACGTATTATTATACTATTAAACGTATAATTATATTTATTAATAACTTAATAATAATCAGCGGTGAACGATGAGAATTGGTGAAGTACACAGACTCCTCTCAGGTACAGGGATAGTGTTAGGCAAAGACAACAATATTCACAGCACAGAGAAATAAAACCATATTGCTGCAGTAGATAAACTAAAAGGTTTTATTCTTTATTTATGGCAATTATAATACGAATATACTTGAGACGAAGGCGAGGATTTCGCTTTGTCGATGAATTGACTCAACTAAAAATGCATAAACTCAATGCGTGGCTATCGGCAAGTCTATGATCACATAGACCTAGCTTGCGCCCCGAACTACCACACCAAGAGATATGCAATGATAACTGAGCCAATATTTGCTCTTTAGCCTTTTATTTCCAAATTAATCCTTTGGCTAACTTTATTATTTGACGTAGAATGGTTGCAGTATTGTGCATATCATCAATGCATGGCTATCGGCGTAAATATGATCACATAGGCCTAGCTTGCGCCCCGAACTACCATACCAAGATGTATGCACAACACCGAGGAGTTCTTTTTAATTTTAAAAGCTTCGTCGATCCGTGGCGAAAGTGTGTTATTTCTTACGCGATATCCTCGCTATTATACTATTTTCGAGAACACAGATTCAAGTACAGGTGAATCACTCACTATCAACAAAACTGACATCTACACATGTTTAGAAATACAAATTCACATAGAGCACTCTAGCAAACATGAAGATACATTAAACTACTCATAATAGAGCATAAAATACAACAAAAATTAAACAAAAGATATACATTACAAACAGGGTGCAATATTACATATAATAACACAACATATACGTGTCCTTTCATAAAAGTATAATATATCAGTGACATATTTTAAAGTTGTGACGTCACATAAGAATATGGATCATATCAAGGACGTAGCTAGAACTGATCTCCGGGGGGGGGGGGGTAATGGATTATCGGGGCGTGGAACTTGCAAACCAAGTCCATTTTTCAAAAGTTTAACAATGTTAAATGAAGGTATATTATGTACGTTTGGGGGGTTCATTAAGGTAATATAAAATTTAGAAATATCATGCAAATACTATAGGTTTTTCTCTATTTTCTGTAACATTTACTGAAGTGTTAATTGACTACTGACATCATACGTTACTACATACCTTTGCTATTGTTCATGATACAGATATTTATATCACACAAAAAATGCAAAATATTCAATTATAATGCCTACCATACATTTTACATCCAGCCAAAGCAATGAAACTCCCCTTCCGACCCAAAACGTGCTTGGTGTTAACCTTTGACGCAGATGTGAATAATGACGGAAAAGTCACAGACTTCTGTATAAAGAGGTTTTGATTGATTGATTGATTTAGTTTATTTTACTTCTCGTTTTGTGCCTCTTGGCTAATTTGCGAAGATGGGGATGAGTGATGAAATGATGAAATTGATGAATGGACATTCACAAACAACCAAGCCCGACCGGGATTCGAACCCGGGACCCTTGGCGTCGCAGCGCGATGTGCTAACCATTCGGCCACAGGGTCGGGCTGTATAAAGAGGAGACCACAACCGGGGCAGCGAAGCGATTCTAAAGTCTATAGAATCTTCTAAAATCTTGCCGCTCCTTAGACTTCTGCTCACAAACAAGATGAACAAATGTAATAGGTGCTGTTCATGTTCTGTGAATTTATGCATCACCAAGTCGTGAGCAAAATAATATATGCTGCGTACGTTTTCACTCTTCACTGGCTGTGGGCCTGAATTAGCTTCTACATGCAGGCATCAGTGATCGAAACTGGATCTTAGCATTTAGGCGCCACTTTATATCACCTAATACATGAAATGTATTCGCCAAATTGAAGATTTAGTCCACAAAATGTACCTCAGTTAATAACGACCGAAGAAACTAATAACAGCGTGTGAAAGTTCTATTCTTACAAGTGGGAATGTGAATCCTTCAGCCACTTTGCGAACTATTCGTTGAACGTAGGCGTTTTTTGATCGCCGAAAGTACTAGACTAAATCTCTGAAATTGTCGGCAAAATAGAACGTGTGTTCAAAAGTGATCACATTCCCTCATTTCTTACGCCATGTCCAGTTTTTTGTGTTTTATTTGGGTCTGCTTCACTCTTCCATTTTCTGTAATCAGGATTTCCTATCCTTAACCGAGTTTCTTCTAACATAAATTTAGTCTTCTCTTCCTCTCTCAATCTCTAGATAGATAGACAGAGGGCAAAAAAGAAACATGAAGAGCTAGATAGAGAAGAGGAGATAGAAACGAAAGGAAGAGTAAGAAACAGGAGAGAAAAAAGGGAGACAGAGAGGAGGCAAAAAGAAAGATAGATGAGAGAAGGGGTAAAGAAAGGTGTAGAGGGAGAGAGAGGATAAGGGGAAAATAATTTATATACATAGAGGGAGAGAGAAGAAAACGGAGATAGAAAGTTTTATCATTCTCTATAGATAGACAGAGAAAGAGAGAGGGTATAAAGAAGGATGGGCAGAGGAAGAGGAAAGGGAGAGAAAGTAAGGTCTTTTCTCTTTCTCCCTAGGTAGAGAGAAGTAAAAAGAGCGAAAAAGAAAAAACTGTCTCTTTCTCTCTCTACACCTCCTCTTTCACTCTTTTTGTTGAGAGAGAGAGAGAGAGAGAGAGAGAGAGAGAGAGAAAGAGGAGTTTAGATAGAGAGAGAATTCCCCCTCTCTCTCACTCTCCTCTCTCATTCCCGCCGATACCTCTTCTCCTTTCTTCCTCCGGCTTTAGATGGACAGATGCATGATGTATCTTGAATATCTTGACGAAACTAATGACGCAGAAGTAGTCAACATTGAAATACATTTGAAGAGCTCAAATACGACACAGCTGAAATGGTGCAAATTAAAAATATAATAATACTGAATCTTCTTTGCAATGTAAGAAATCACGAACACATCAAATCGGAAAGGAGACTTTCTTCAAAATTCATCATAAAAAATTTCCTTTACAGTATATTTACAGAGAAGACAGATATCATTATGAATTTTTACTTACGACTAGATACGAGCAATGTGAATATGTGATTGTCATAAGAAAGTGCTGCCCTCTCTGAACTCTGTAATGAGTTAGATGTAACAACATGCCCCGAGCAGAAACGAATCTGAGTGTTCGGAAAGTTACATTTTAAAAGTAACTGGATAACACTTATAGTTACTTGTTATGTTTACAGTTTCTTTCTGCTGAAGATTTTCTTGAAAAAAAAAATACATGTAATTAATTGTAATAAATTAAATATATGAAGACTTACATGTGTTTTCGTTATGTTTGTGTTAAAAAATCTTTATACGTATATTTGTAAAATTACAAAAAATAAAACAATTTTAAAATTGCAAAAAAGCTGATGTTAAAAATTTATCATGCAAGGAATACTGGTTCTGTGCCCTTCCCGATGGTGTAGTGGTAGCGTCGCTGCCTTGTAATCAAGGTGTTCTGGTTTCGATACCCGGTGGGCACATAGTGGTTCGCATCTCACTTTAAACTGTAGGTCCAGTCCCGATTAGCGTTCCTGTGCATAAAGTGGACTTAAAAGACTAAAACCTAGCTTCTTTGCCTTAGGAGATTTCCCCAGAGTCCTTTAACCTTAATATCCTGTGAAGACACACAGTCAGATAGTTGGAACAGAGTTGCCAACTTTAACCCTTCCCTCACGTTACGAATGTCCAAGTTACCTTTAAAGTGTCATAAAGTTACTAATAACGTTACTTCTACTGAAATAAAGTTATTGTGTTACAGTAACATATAGTTACTTTATAATTCATCAAAGAAGTAACTTGTTACTTCCAAACGCTGACGAAGATTAAAGCTAGTGAGATTTGCGTGTGTTTGGCAACACTGTTGAAGAATTCCCCAGTTCTCCCTTTTAACAAATGTTCCGCGTTCGGAGTCATTTGTAACAGGATAAGGTAGGGAGCGGTTGTCCCCGAATATTTCCTTAAGTGCCGAAGAAACACACACACACAATCATTGGCGGAATATGGTGAGGTGTCCGTGTGGGGTGCTCAGGAATGAATGTATCTTTGGCCTGTCGGAAGATGAGAGGGAGAGAATGAGGAGGGAAGAGAAAGAGGAGGAGGGAGAATCTTTGTCCTTGCTTCCGATAGATAGAGAATTTCGCTTCTGTTCGATGACGTCACGGCAGGAAAGCCGAAATCCATTTTCAGCAGGATCGGTAGGGAAGTGAGAATGTTCCCCAGTTGGCCTATCGTCCCGATCTCGAAATTCTGGAACCTGGCATTGGCGCTACCCGTAATGAGACTGTTGTGGTTCCTGGTTGCGATCTATTCCTCCGTTAGCCTTGCCTTTCCGGGAAATGTTGAGGAGGAGAGTTTGGGGCCAACTTGAATATGTTTTCAGAACGATAAAGTTCCATGATGTCCTTTCCATGCCTGTTTTCATCTGCAGGCTGCTTTGCGGAAGCAGGTTCGGTGGGTGGCGGGTTTGTACCCAATTCTTCCCCTGCACCAGCTAAAGGGGTTAAGGATTCTGGTAGACTGCTGGAAGATACAGGGCAATAATCAATAACCCATCCCTACTTCTATGGCGGAATGGTTAGGACGGTGCGCTACGACGCCAGGGTTCCCAAGTTCGAATCCCGACCTAGACGCTTTATGTGAGTGTCCATTCATCAATTTCAACATATCACTCAACCCCATATTTGCGAAAAGTCGGAGATAAGCGAAGTAAAATAAACCCAACCAATCAACAAATCAGTTTGAAATTGGGGACCAATTCAACTCACTCACCTCACCTAATTCACTAAGGATCAGTTCATATTTTTCACTTATGTCTTCATTGTTTTTAACTTTGTACATTGTATAATAAAGTTCAGAAAAAATGCAGGCTCTACCATTACTCGAACTCGGGTCTACCATACCATGACATTGCTCTACCAACTGAGCTACCGCGCCAGCCTGGGTTTCGCCTTCTTTTTGCTTTCACTATTTTACCTGTGTGATTTCGCCTGATTTTCTCGCTTCTGCTGTTTTACACGTGTGGTTTCGCCTGATTTTTTTCGCTACTGCTATTTTACCTGGGTGTTTCGCCTGATTGTTCGCTTCTGTTTTTTTACCCGTGTGGTTTCGCCTGATTTTCTCGCTTCTGCTGTTTTACCCGTGTGATTTCGCCTGATTTTCGCGCTTCATCTGTTTTACCCGTGTGGTTTCGCCTGATTTTCTCGCTTCAGCTGTTTTACCCGTGTGGTTTCGCCTGATTTTTTTTTGCTATTGCTATTTTACCTGTGTGTCTCGCCTGATTTTTCGCTTCCGTTATTTTACCCGTGTGGTTTCGCCTGATTTTCTCGCTTCTGCTGTTTTACCCTTGCGGTTTCACCTGATTTTCTCGCTTCATCTGTTTTACCCTTGTGGTTTCGCCTGATTTTCTCACTTCTGCTATTTTACCCTTGTGGTTTCGCCTGATTTTTCACTTCTGTTATTTTACCCGTGTGGTTTCGCCTGATTTTCTCGCTTCTGCTGTTTTACCCGTGTAGTTTCACCTGATTTTCTCGCTTCAGCTGTTTTACCCGTGTGGTGTAGCCTGATTTTCTCGCTTCAGGTGTTTTACCCGTGTGATTTTGCCTGATTTTTTTTTGCTATTGTTAATTTACCCGTGTGTCTCGCCTGATTTTTCGCTTCCGTTATTTTACCCGTGTTGTTTCGCCTGATTTTTTCGCATCCGCTGTTTTACCAATGTAGTTTCGCCTGATGTTTCGCCTCCTGTCGTTGTTGATTTGGTGTTTTAAGTCCACTTTATGCACAGTAAGGCTAATCGGGACTGGACCTACAGTTTAAAGTGGGATCCGAACCACTTGTGCCTCCACCGGGTATCGAACCCGGGACCCCTTGATTTCAAGGCGACGACGCTACCACTGCGCCATCGGGGAGGCCAATCGCAAGGCTACGATCTATGCATCTGTGTACCTTATACATGAATATTTAATGGTCATGGCACTTCCGTGATAAATTTCTTGGCAAGGAAAGCAATTCCCTGTTGTTTTTCTGGTGTGTCAATAAAAGAGATGGAGAGGTCCTTCCAGTTTTTATTGTTTATCGCCAGAAAAAACTTTATTATTTCTACCGTCGTTCTTCTGAGCCTCCAGGCTTGCCCCTTGCCTCCAAGTTCTCCTCTTAAGAGACGGTTGATCCTGATAAAGAGACGGACGATCCTGCACGATATTTCATGTCGAGGCACGCACGGGGGAAAAAGCAATGGCGATGAGCTATCGTCATTTTAGTTGAGGGGAAAATTTCGACGCTAACAAGTCAGATAAGACAATTGCGTGTCCGAGGGAGGAGGGGCGTCGGGGGACGATCGGGTGGATTGGGAACAATTAAGTCTTCCATCCATGAGTATAGAGCTTACTGGCCACAAACATATTCAGAGGCTAAAAGGGTCATTTGCCGTGTGTTACAAGCACGGAACCTCAACTTCCCAAATACGTGGCAGTGGCTTGGATCGAATAGTGAAAATCTGTTCTTCCCGTTTCTACACTCTTGTTTCGGTAATAAGTGAAGCAAGGCCGCGTACAAGGGAATAGCGAGTGGACGTAGCTTCTTTTGCAGGCGCTCTTAATATATTTATCGAGTCATACCCACATTGCTTATGCTTACTTGTTATTAATTAATTAATTGATTAATTTGGTGTTTTAAGTCCACATTATGCACAGTAAGGCTAATCGGTACTGGCCCTACAGTTTAAAATTGGATCCGAATCACTCTGTGCCTCCAGTGGGTATCGAACCCGGGACCCCTTGATTACAAGGCGACGACGCTACCACTGCCCCATCGGGAAGGCCCCTAATTACTTGTTATGTAACATGAATTAGGCTTATCTTGAAAATAAGAGCCATGCATTGCTTATGGGTAACATGAATAATGCCGTAACTTCAAAGCAGCTGCCCCTCCGAGATATCTGGCAAGAATTAATGCAATTCAAATTTTTAAATTACAGCGTGAAAACATAGGTGGGAGGCGCCACGAAAAACAGATTAAGCGTCTATGCAAATTAACGTAGTGCTGGTGATGCTTTATGATAATTCTCTTAACTGGGGGAAAGCATAATTCTCTTTGTTTACTCCACTTTAAACACTGCCGCTCTCCCGCCCACACACACATACAAATTATGCAGGTGGCCGTGAAATAAATGTTTACTGAATCCTCCACAAGAAGGTTTTTCTGTTGTGTAGGATAAAGTACCCTTTCTTTACTGAAATAGATCCCTTGAAGTAAAAAACACTATAGCTCTTTCCAGTTCTTACGGCGGGCGCTCTAGAAGCTGGCAGCGGAAGTGGGGAGCGGGGATTACGCAACAGAGCAACCAGACAACAGCAGTGGCGCCGAGAGACACGACGCGGCCGGAAAAAGTACTACGTGAAACTCGTTCTACTGTACTGGCCGCTACGTTTCTTATCGTGCTGGATTGGTCGCTTCCCCGCTCCCCACTTCCCCTGCCAGCTTCTAGAGCGCCCGCCGTAAGAACTGAAAAGAGCTATAACAACAAAGCAATAAGAAAAAAAGTAATTAAGTAATATTATGAATGTATTTTCCTAAGACGTCAGAAGAATATCCACGAGTGGTTCATAGTTATTTGCTCTCCTGTTTCCCAGAAAACTATGACAGACTTGTCGAAATGCATTACATGCAATTCCCTCACTATCACCGAAGAATTCCTTTCATGTATTCATAAGTTTTCTGCATGGACAACAGGAATTGAAGTTAGAGCATTGCATGCCGTCGTGCAGCAAAACTGGTTTAGGAAAGAACTTTGAGGAATCAATAGAAAGTCTCCAGTTCTCGGCCTTATGTGATATATTCATTGATGCAAAGACGCCTTTGTCATGGCACACAGTCAAGTCTCCCCCCCCCCCCTTTTGTTTAGAAAGATGGAAGAAATTCTTTGTCTGGAGGGAGTAGTACCTTCACATCATCCGCCAGGTAATTCCATTGTTGCAGCCGCAAGACCAACAATTCGGCTTTATATTTGGGAAGTTCTGAGTTCCTGATTAGGTCATTTAATTCGGCCTGCGTTATCTTGTGGTTTAGAGGATTTTTGTTTGGAAACCTGATGGTAAGAGATCTGTAGGAAGGCCAAAACGAAGAGGGAGGGATAACGTTGAGATGGGCCTAAAGGAAATCGGTAAGGATGGAAAAGATTGGATTGATCTTGCCCAGGATAGGGACATATGGAAGGTTTGTGTTGCTGCAGCCATAAACCTTCGGGTTTAAGAAGGCCAGGGAGTTAGTTACTTATTTATCTTGTGTGGTTCGCTAGCAGCGAGAGGTGGTGAAATACTTCCATGAATACATGACATGTCAGAATGGAGAGCTGTTGTTGATATGCTACTTTGCCAAACAACCACCTGTGTTTCGACGTCGCTGTATATACTGTAAATACGAAATCTAACAATACTGTAGAACAGTGCTTAACTGAATACAAACTCTGGGCAATGTTGAGGGGATCTGAAACAGCAAAGGATGGCGTGATATACTGCAGTGTGACGTGCCAGGTTGTCAGCAGTGTTGCCATATATACTCGAGTTGAGCTAATGTCATTTCCGTGTTAGGCATCCTCTTAGTAAATAATAGGTACTTTCATTTTTGTAACAAAATGTGTGTACTCGTAGAACAGTGTAATTAACATACATTACTGTGACAAATGAAATTATGTATGGACTTTCTTTTTTCAGGTGGGTCGTGTACCCCTTCATGATCCCCTTTCCGGACGTTCATGTATATATCATATAATGACGATCAAATCATATGAAACATTTGTTTTGAAGCAGTAATAATAATCTTAATTCAAACCCTTATCCCTTTAATTACAAGGCCACTGCTTTGCCACAGTGAAGGTCTTTCTTACTTGTGAATTGACCTCAAAGCTAAAAATAATCTCACGCTTAACTATTGGAATTCTTTCTCCCTTTTCCTGGTTAATACCTTAAAAAGGTTTGCCACCGGAAGTCGTCGAGACCCCATTGATACTTCCGGTTTCAGCGGAAGCGAGGCCAATGGCGCGTGAGCTCAGACGAGGCGAAAACCTTCACAAGGGAGCAGGCCGTGAAGGATGGGTCGTCAGCTTTGGACAATGCAAGCAAAGAGGAATTCGTTACAAATTCTTAACTGGGTTCCCCCTCGCTGTCCGTTAATCCGAGCAGCGTTTTTGTTGGAAACGCATCTTACAAGACAGATCGAGCAAGATTTCTGGAATGGATCCATTCTTTTCTCTTCATCTGAGCGCGAGAGGGCATCTTAGGGAAGAAATCTTCCATGTTCCCTTGTCAGGGCCTTACAAAATTCAAATCTCATTTCGAAGCAAGGAAGCGTCGGCAGACAGGGATAAGCTCATTCTCTACTCTCGAGATGAGAAGGATTAGTGAAGTCCCGTCGCCTAAATACAATGCAAGGAATAAAGAATCTTGAATTTCTTCTTCAGCATCCCTTTCTAGGAGAAGGCTTCGTCTTGAACAACTGCCTAATAAGATGAATTGCGTGAAGCGCATGCACGCACTTGTTCCTTGACGCGGTTCCGTTTATTGAGTTTTCTCCCTAACATCTTCCCGTGGAGGATAACCGAATTGTTTCTTCGAGGGTTCCTTTGATTCTCCTGTAAATGTGTTTTAATGAGCGGTGAAGATGAGGTTTGTTGTCTGTGGTAGTATTTGCCATTCTTGGTTGTATTCACCGAGGATGGTTCAGTTTAATTTGGTTACCAATCCTTTCCCAAATGTGGTGGCGTCAGTACTGGAGTTGTCCTCATAAATAGAATTATGAAACATGAACTTCATACTAGGAATGTATTGAAATGTAGATAGCGGGTTTCGGAATTTTCTGCATACGCAAAAATGTCGAAATGCCGGGAGTGTCGATATACCGAGGATACCAAAAATACCGAAGCGAACATATCAAATATACAAAATATTTCGAGATTACCGAACGTACAGAGAACACTGAAGGCATCGAAAATGCCGAACATATTGAAAATACTAAAGCTATCGAAATACTCAATATGCTGACCAACGCAGAATTTATTCAGACTCTGTACCAAATACCAATGAAAAAAAAAATGACCTTGCTAGAAGGTTTAAACGTAACGTTTAGTTTTATTTTTTAAAATAAAATAAATTCTGCCTTGGTCAGCATATTGAGTATTTGGTTATCATGGAAACAAGGCTTAATGGTGTTACTAAAGCTATCGAGAATTTCGAAGGTATCGAAAACACTTATAATGATACACTGTATACTCTGTCCCGGACATCTCCGGAGCAAGGCAGCGCATAGCGGCAGAAAAGGGGAGGGGATCGAGTGGCAGAGGATAGTAACTGCAGTCGCTTTTCCCCTCCACGCAATCCCATTGCCTTTCACGTGTTCATTGGTGGAGCAGTCTCGCATCACTACGTGCACAGACTTGATTTCGTTAACTTGCTCCAGAGGTACCCGATACAGAGTATACACTTACGTTAAAGTCCATATGGCGAAGTTTTCTTCGATTTCTAAGCAGAACGTGCCCGCAAGGTTAAATGCGAGATAAATATTCCGAATATCACCATTCCTATATTATATAAAGATTGCCAAATTCCTACCGTTCCTTAAATTCAGTTGTACAGTCCGATTTAGACCTTGACATGCACTCAAACCTCAAAAGATTAAACGCTATCCAAAACGAATTTCCTAGACACTTGTTACGTCACAGACTGTTATCTCCACGCAACAGTCAGATGCGGATGCTTATGCAAATTCTAAATACCTGAAGCCATGGCCAGGATAGAAACATTTCAAATCACAATTTACGATTAAACTAAGTGGGTATATTGTAAGTACGCATATCTTTGAAAGTTGTATTTTCAACGGTCGCACACGCATTTTAAAGCAAACTTTCAACTCCTATAGCTTAGCTATATGTGCGTAGAGTAACCTAGAAACAAACTGTATTTCGTTTACATGTCCAAATCTAAAGCAGGTATACCATTCTTACCCTCAGTAGGTTTCAATTTACGTAGAGTATTCGAAGCCACAGTAAGGCTCTGCTACAGTGATCATGGACATTGATCTTCTATCCTATTTTGTAACTTTCCTTTTTTATTTTCTCTACATTTGTTTTCTGTTTTTCCCACATTTCTTCCATTCTCTTGGTCTTCACCTGTCAATCCCCTCTTTTTCTATTTATCTATTTTCTTCTTCTTCCTTTATAATTTTCCTCTTGTTTTCTTGCTCTCCTTCTCTCACTTTCAAGCTTTCTTCGTTTGATTCAATCTTCTATCTTGCTTCTATGCTTCTATCATTTTATATTTCTATACCTCTTCGTGTTTCAATATTTCTTCTACACTTCTTTCTCACGTCTTTATTTGTTTCTCTATATCTTCCTACTTCTCTATATTTATCTTTCTTTCTTCATCTTCTTTCTCCTTTTTATACTTCTCTCTTCCTCTGTTTCCCTATGTCTTTATCTTTCAATCTTCCTTTCTGTAGTTCTATCTCTGTTGTGTCTCCTGTTTGTTTATCTATATCTTTCTACTTCTCTTTTTTCTTCCTGTGTTTCTTCATTCCTTTTAGTCATTATTTCTACAGTTCTTTCTCTCTTCTTACATCCTCTTGGTTTTCCATTAATTCTACTTCTTTATCTTTCTCATTCTTTCTTCTTCGGTTTCTGTCTTTTTCATTTAATATTTCTCCCTTCCTCTCTCCTCTATCCCTTCCCATCTTAATTTCTTCATCTAATTTCTATCACTTTGTCCATATTACTGTCCGTCGGTCATTCTCTTTGTATCCCTCTATAAGTATACGATTCTTTCTCTACTATAAATGAATAAAGGCTATGGGTGGGTAGAGGGTGGGCTAATACCATTTCACGGTGGGCAGGTGCCCACGTTCATCCACCCAGTGTCGACGCATAGCGACCATCTTTAAAAGTGCCCTTCCACACGTTTCCTTCTTGCTTCAACCTCTCTAAGTAGTTCCCGTCTCTTAAACCCGACCTAACATTCTTTATTTGTATATCCCGAAACACAATTTGCACTGTTGAACTTTGTCCCGAGCTGTGACGTAGACGTTGTCAGGTCGCCTCTTCCCAGTTGAAAAGATTCCCCCCCCCCGTCTCCTCTCCTGCAGCAAGGTCCAACATTATTTCTGGCTTTTCACTGAAAGCGACAAATCTTATTTCGCTTTTCTGTTGTCTCTTTTTCTTTTTCCCCTCTCAGAGTTCCATTTCCACCCCCCCCCCCCCCCCCGACTTCCTCCTGTCCCGTTTTTTTACTTTACAAAGCGAGGATGGTAAAGTTTGGATAAAACGTGAAAGTTTAAAAGTAAAGTTTAAAACATCACCTGTTGTGAAATTTAAAATCCACCGATAGATGGTGCTGATTGCTAACTTCGTTGACTGAAGGAAACGAAAGTTGTATTTCTAAGTGTTTTAGTATTGATCGAAGGTTTTTGTAGATAAAAATAGCTTAATTTCTATTACTGTATATTATTTAGCATCTATTAGTTGGGCAGAAGTAATTGTAACCGCACATAGAACGGACGATGGAATATAAAATACATAAAAGAACAACAAACTGCAGGTGAAAGGCGGACTAATTTTTAAACAGTTCATCATCACATTATTGTGTATGTCAAGCCGAGGTCCGCCATATTATTGGTCGCCATTTTGAATTCAACTCCAAAATTTTAAATGAAAAGGGGCTGATATATCAAATCAGGCTAGAATTTCACGAGAAACATAGCGGTGAAGGTTTCTTGCAACGTATTTATAAGCAGTAAAAAGTTATGAATTCGTACTCAATTCCTCTATTTCGAGGTGTCATAAAAAACATGAAAATGACTTACAGGTTAGTAACGCATAGAGATCATGCCGTAACGATACGTAGAATCCTTAAAATATAACGTACGGTATGATACGATACTTATGTCTAGGGTGAGAATATCACGTGACATTGCAAATGATTTTTATCAGGTACATCCCCGAAGAGTTGAATATTATGAATTGTTGTCTGGAACAATTACAGTGTGGCACTTCCATTGTATGGAATGTGAAACGGAACAAAAACGTTTTTCTTTAAATTGTCGTTTTCAATTATTTTTTTAATATATAATATCTATACACCCCACACACAGTGTACAAAGGATTTTGCACTTTTCGTTCATTTTTTAATGTTTCTCTACCTCATATGTTAGATAATTGTGTCTACATTATATATTCTGCCATGACTGCTGGCACTAACAGTACACTTCAAGGAAATTATCCAAGGATACCTAATCATTATTTGTTGTACCGTTACGAAACACAGCCCTGCTTACAATGATTGATGGAATTACTGTTTTAGTCCATTTTATGCACAGATAGACCAGTCGGGACTGGATCTACAGTTTAAAGTGGGATCCGAAACACTATGTGTCTCCAGCGGGTATCGTTCCCGAAAACCATTGATTAAAAGCCGACGATGTTACCACTGCGCTATCGGGGAGACCCCCAACTTAAAATGAAAGTGTGTATTTCTATTTTCGCTATGTTCATCTCGTCTCAGCTACTTTTTGCTAAACGCGACGATTAGTATGAGTGGTGATTGAATTAAATAAACGAAGAGACACTCGCAAAGGACATTCATGTCCAGGCCTGTATTCAAACTCGGGAACTCTGTGATCCATTGTTGCCTCCTCGATGGCGCAGTTGTATCGTCATCGCCTTTTAATGAAGTGGACCCTGGTCCTATACCCTGTGGAGGCACACTTTAAATTGTAGGTCCACTCCTAATTAGCCTTTATGTGCATAAAGTAGACTTAAAAGAACAATTCAATTAATCAATCGTAACGGAAACATTAAAAACGGATTTTTCTTTAATGGTCCTTACGGATTATGATTATTGTATCCTAGCGTTGTATTAGTAGTTCCAGTAATTAAGATACTTTATTAAAGAATTACCCACGGAAGAAAAAAACAGGAATTGGTAAAGTGTCTTCAATGTGACGAGAGAGTATGCTTCAATACTGCATGAATATACCTTGAAGTATTCTAAACTGAAGCTACATTATGAGAGAGCTTACGTTTCTTGTTGAATTGTGAGTGGTTGTGCAATCGTCATTCTAAAACAGTGACATCTATTGATATCTCGAGAGTTATTAGGGCCGGAAAACACATACGTATAACGAAAGAACTAGACAATAAATGTTCATTATGTCATCATTGTGTGTGTGTGTGTTCAAGACCTCTCGCTAGATGAATGCTTAGTGCTCTTACCTTTCGTGCGAAAGGTTTCAAGACCTCTCGCTAGACGAATTCTTAGTGATATTACCTTTGGTGCGAGCGGTCTCGGGTTTGATCCACGGATGGAGTTTCGAAATTTCAGTGGCAGTTGGGGGACTTAACCTCGTAAAAATATCACAAGAACTTAGGTCTTGGAAAGCAGAAATCATCTGTGGTGGGACTCGATGCATTGATAACGAGTCATACAATTATAAGGCGCTTGTCAGTTCTTGCTCTTTAAAGGGCTGGTGGGTAACGAGACTTTTAATTAAACATTAATCAGAAAGGCTCGCAATCGGATGAAAACGAGCGAAAGAATTGTAGAAAAGTGATATTGTTGTCGAAAAGTGAAAGAAAACTACCTGAAATAGAAAGACGAGAGAGAGAGAGAGAGAGAGAGAGAGAGAGAGAGAGAGAGAGAGAGAGAGAGAGAGAGAGAGAGAGAGATATTTTGAGACCTATATTTTGAATCATGTGCCTCCACCGGGTATCGAACCAGGGACCCTCTGATTACAAAGCAAGATCATGGTAAAGCTACCACGGTACATCGCAACATGCTGTAAATTCCTTTAGGTGAATGTGAAGATAGGCTCACATTTAAAATCTCGGCAATTTTGATGAAATTGATTGATAGTGGGATTGACTGTATTACTGGGACGAGAAAGTATGAACCCCCCTCAGGCAGATTTGCCTACACTTAAAACTAGCTCAACATGCCCATATGAGCTTTTTGCTCAAGTGTGGAACCCTGTCTAATCCAAGATTTTTGTAAAAATGCCCTCTTGAATTTCCCGTGAAAGTATGACCCCCCTCAGATTGATTTGCCTACACTTACAAAAGTTGCATCAGCCAGATTGTTGTCCATAAGCTTGTTAAAAATATGCTTTTTTTGATATTGTTTTGGATACACCTGAAATTAAGCCAAAATGCTCATAAAACCCACACCCACCCACACACCCACACACCCACACACCCACACACCCACACACACCCACACCCACCTACACCCACCCACACATATTTACTTCCGGTCCACTTCTGGTTTAAGTTCAATTGGACACCAGGCCCAACTTGCATATCTAGTACTAAGACAATGTATTTTGCAGAAATCTTCTAGAATTGCTCTGTGACTCTCTCATTTCTTACATCATAAACATATGATTTTTCACCTATGAGAATAACACTACATATGGTGTCATCAGGTAATGCCTCATGGAATTCACAGATAATTTTAATGTTTGTCCTGTCATTAAGCACAACTTGTTTCCTTTTTGAAGTATTGATGACAAACATGGGTCTCTGTGCTTTGAATACATCTGGTGTGTAATACATGTCAGTATTGCCTGTAGTGACTCTTTTGTATGCTGAAAATGCTTCATATAATTTAAGGAAATCATCCTTGGACATGTCTAAATTATAATTTTCTCTAGGAAATACCTCATTTCTGCCATTTTTAAGATATATGTTCTTGATGTTGCAGTTATCAAATTTACTTGAATTTTTTCCTGATTGTTGTGTCTTCCAGTCTGAAACAGTACCACCACAAAATCCGGCATGTCATATTGTATACTGGAGAATGAATTTGTAGCATCAAACTCATAATAGGTACCAGATGCAGGCTTCTGTACACATTGATATGTATAAAATTGTAAAGGAATCTGTGGATTTTTTAGGATATCTGCTTTGTATTTAAGAGCATAACTGGCTTCATATTAAACAACTGGCATTCTTAGCTCCATAGTCTGAATAATGCACTTGCCCTCATCAGGTAGGGTATTAGGCAGAGCTTCCCCAGTGGAATTTAATGCACTGTACCTCATCAAAGCATTATTATCATTGGCAGCTCTTCTAAATGTAATTCTTAAACCACCCTTCCACATAATATCTTTGTAATCTGAGAAGAATCCTGGCAACAGGCGCATGGGGAACAGCACTGTGTGGTTTTTAGATAATATCTTATCACCAGCCTCAAATCCACCTATTTTGTAGTAAGAAGCCTCGGTTTTGGATAATTTTAGTGTGGCCAAAGCTGTGGAGGTAATGCCTGGATAATCTACTCTGTTTATAACAACACCATGCTTTCTGATCTCAATTTCAGAGAACAGATGCGGCACAAAATTGTCTACCAATCTTATATTTGAATTTGCCGGATAATCTGTACCATCGAGCTTTACAACATCAAATTTGATGTATAGATCTGCTCTGTGAGGGTGTATAAAGCCATCCCCTACATCAAGATCAACCTCAATCTCTGTGTTGGGTTGATTTAAATTTGCAAATGTCCTCCTGTTTGGGGGGAATGATTGTAGCTCATAACTCTCAATATTTTCCATTTTTTTTCTTGTATGTATTTTTATTTAAATATTAATCTCTATGATAGCAGTTGTTGTGGCTCCAGCAAAATCAACTAATTCTTCTTTTTCATTAGTGACCATCAACTCAATATAATCTATTCTGTTGTGGCACACTGGAAAATATAATGTTGGGGATGGATTGTAGATGATTGGCTCCATAAATTCAGAGTTAGGTTTGAATGTTGCAATGATGCCAGTTTGTTTGTGAGTGCCTATGCCATTTGATTTGGTGATCATACCCTCGGCCACATTACAGTGAATATTCAGAGTCTCTATGGCTAAGAATTTATGTATATTAATAGCAGTGTGTTTGATGGCTGGTTCAAGTTTTGTGTTGTTCTCAAAGCCTAACAGCTCTCCTATAGTACCCAGATCCACTGTCTCTGTAGCAGATGCAATCTCTACTCTGTGAGTGACAGAATTTTGACTTAACACTACACCTCTGGGTAATTGAGCATTTAAAGTGGACAGATTATACTGCCCTGGAGTGATGACAATTTTTTGATCCCCTACTGCAATTGTGTTGTTGTGGTGTGTAATATTAGGGATCAAGTACATGCCATAAAATGTTTTGGGATACACTATATCATCATGTAATTTGAGTTTCAATATTGAATTTTGGCTGGTGAGATGGAATACCCCCATGATGTTTCAGATACCACAAGGCTTTTTGAAAATTTTCAATTGATGGTTTATTTATTTGAGACATATATCTAAGGACAGATAAACACAAATGTCCACAATTAACATCTTTGAAATTTTGAACACGGGCATTATTGTAATAAAGATTAGTTGATTTTAGATATTTTACTAAATTTTCAGGTGGAACACCTCCAAATGAATCAAACACAAATGCCTCATCTTTTAAATATTTAAGATAACAGATCCAGTGAGTGCCCTGATTTTTGTACTTATCCAAATTAACAATGCCACACTCTTTGTTGAGTGGTTGTTCTGGTAAAGAATCAGACATGTACACACCTCTAAAATTTTTGATGCCCAGTGGCTTGATTAAAGCTTCAATATCTTGGTTTGTAAGCGGCTCTTGTTTTTTTTAAACTTATTCATGGCTCTCTTAACACCTTTGCCTTGTTTCTCCATGGCCAGGTTATGGCGCCTCTGCTCATCTAATTCTGCCTTATTTTTCTTGGCATCTATTACTGTTTTTGCTATGGCGGCTGATCCTCCGGCCAAGCTCCCAACAGCCCCGAGAGCAGCTAAGATGGCAGGGATAGTAAATATAAATCCCCCCACATGTGATTTTTTTCTTGATTGCTGTAATTTTTTTAATTGGGGGGTACTAAGTAACAATTTCATACCATGGCCCTTGGCAATACAAGAATTTTTTTTCTTGCGCTGCTTTTTGGTTAGAAGATTATTAATAGGCCCAAGAGATTTAAGACCTGCATAAGGTATTTGATACACAACACCCTTGGCCTTCATTGTAGGTTTATTATATATATATTCACAACCCCCACCCCAATTTTTGTTTGGTATTCATAGCTATGGTGGTCCCCAATGCTGCTATTTTTTCACTCAAAGAAGCATCTTTGCTTACAAATCTACCAAATGCAGCCTCTTCTAATTTCTTGTCTGCAAGATGTCTCTTGTCAAGATCAGAATTTGTGTTGTATGCTATGTCATGGTCTCTACAAGCAGCATCTAGGGGATGAACACCAGGATCACCTCTGTTTAATCTATGGTCCAATTTTGTACCTGGACCACAATATTGATAGCCTGGAATGTGTAGTTCAAATGGTAGCTTATTTATAATGTCATTAACCAACCCCCGACCCTCAGAAATATTGCAAAATTTAGGTGGTAGAGTATTAATAATTTTTATAAGATATCCAATCCCCTTAGTGTCATTCACTATAAAATTAGACAATTTTGTGCTTATCATGTCCATAATTCCAACCTTTTCATTGTAAAAATTGTGGTTGCCAGCATTTTCCTCCCCATCTATTACCAGCAACCTATCTACAAGTTTCCTGACATCATCAACCCACACAAATTCTTTAGGCAGGGTGTTGTATTGTTTGATTCCACTGCCAGTCTTGATCTGAGACCATATGGGTTTGATTAAATTGTTGTATTTTGCTCCACTGCTAGACTTGACTCTTTTTTGTGTGGGATCATTGTTCTGGTATAGAGCATCTGATTTTATTAATATTTCTTTGTAATATTCATAATCTTGATCTGTATAGAAGCCAGGTCTCTTCCTAGTCATCAGTTCTCACAATCCAGGTGTTCCAGGATACTTAACAAAAGCACCTTTTTCTCCAAGACGAGATTCTGAATATACAATCAGATCATCTCCCATAAATGTTACTCTGAAATTGCCAATTCTATGTATGATGCTACCATCACGCTCTGTGTCAGCATATAAGCCAAAAACCTCATCTTTGTTGTCTTTAGGTGTGCTTAAATATTTTTGAGCAAGAAGACCCAATTCAATAGGATCCTGAGTAGCTTCAATTCTTCTAGGAGCAATAGGACTATGTGTATGAATACTAGAAAGTGGGGTGAATGGATAATCTAATATGTTCCTAGCAGCTACAGGTACAAGCTCTGTGATCAAATTTTGATTTTGCTCTGTAACAGTTTTGATATTTTTACCTAATTCACTAATAGCATCAATAATAGGCTGTTCTGTTTGTTTGTGTTTTTCATAAATTCCTCGGTTCTCTGATTTCCATCCCTTAAATCTTTTTACAAGATAATCTCTTAATTTAAGATCATCTATTATTGGCCTTTTCATGTTTATTTATATATGTTTCAATGTCTAGAAAATTGTTAATTTTATTTCTGTATTTGCCACTATTGGGTTTTCTTGTCATATCAATTGTGACAAACCCATAACTTTCCTGGTTCCAGCACCCACTGCAAATCTTAGAAAAATTATTGTAGCTGAAGTCCCCACCTACATATTCATCATGTATGTGTTTGAGGTTGGTATGGTCTTGATGAAACACACATATAAAATTGCTGTTGTCTCGGATCAGCTGCTTGGGTATTTTTGAAAAAGTCTGTGCCAGGTAGAAGCAATCAATGTTTTTGTGTCGCCCCTGTGTAAAGAAATTTCTAACCTTGTTTTGATTATCCAGTATAATGTCATCAAACACAACAACAGAATTATCGAGACATTCATGAAGTGGCTTAATATCTGGTTCAAAAGTGGCTATATCCAGTTCATGATATAGCTTCATCAGCTGTTGATATTTTAATTGTTCCAAGCTCTTAGAGAAGACATACAAGTGCCTGTTTTTCCAGTCTAACCAGTTGGGTGCCAATAAAAAATTATCAACCATTAGTGTAGTTTTACCACAAGCAGATGGCCCAACAATAAGACACCTAATATTATCAGGCAGCAATTTTCCATTTCTCTTATTCTGCTGTTCAGGTTCTGGCAGCCTTTTTATAACATCCCAGGTGTTCATATTATCACTTTGTTTGCATCGATCCAGCTGTGTTCTGGGAGTCCTAGCCATTTGACAAGTAACTTGTTGCCTTTTCTGCGGATGATTTTTTCTATGAGATATCTGTCAGGCTGTTTAGTTTTGCTGAGCTCTTCTTCATAAAACCTGCCTTTGAGAATTTCTCCTCGGTGGTCTTTTATTATATATGTGTTAAGGGTCCCAGGTTTAATTTGAACCACTGTAAATAATTCAGTGCTCCAGTTTCTTGTAAAGCCTCTTTTGAATAAGTGCTTATATTTACTGATTCTTACTTGATCACCCACCCTGTATTTGGTTTTTCTTGTTGTTGGCCGATATTTAGGATAATAAACAGTGCTGATCAATTTTTGCTCATCAGAAGAAGTTACTTCAGAGGGTTTCATGTTGATTGTGGAATGGACCGAGTTGTTATATTTATGTAGAAGTTCTGGAAGAATATTAATCCATTTATAATTACCTTGGAGGGTAAGTTGTTTATACATAAGATTTTTTAGGGTTCTGTTGAATCTCTCTACAATTGAGGCCTTGAGATCACTGTAACTCGAATAATGTTGTATTGACTGGCTTTTAATAAATTGTTGAAACACTGAATTATAAAATTCTTTGCCATTATCTGTTTGCAAATAGCGCGGTGATCTTCCACTCTGATTGATGATTGTCCTGAAGGCTTCTGTAACACATTTTCCAGTCTTGGATTTGAGTGGCACAGCCCAGGCAAATTTTGAAAATGTGTCTATGATAGTGAGAAGATACTTGTAGCCCTTGTTGATTTTGTCTAAGTTTTTCAGCTGTCCACTTGCCATCTCAATCAAGTCGCTCTGCCATAAATCATCTATGCTTTTTGTGACTACTGGCAGTCTCTTAAAATTATGTCTGGCTTGTCTGTGTAATTCATCAACAATAATTTGTCTAGACATAATATGTAAACAAGAATATTGCAACTATAGGGTGTTCAGCAGCTGATACTACAGGATTTTCTAAATACAGTTTGTCCCCTATTTGTATTTTAAATTCCAGAGAGCCATCATCTTCAACATAAGATGTTTCTAATGTATTGGGGTCTGTAAAATCCTCTAATTCTGCACTGGTGATTTTTACTTTGTTATCAGCATTTGTTATTGATAATGTAGGGCAGTGGTGTGCCTGTGGTTGAAGCCAATATTTGATCTTGATTGGTCTAAGTGTGCCCCCAACAAAAAAACTGGTAATAAAATTGTGCAGGGGACAGCATATATATTTTGCCACCTGGTGTAAATGGTGAATCATATTCTTTGTTGGGGATGCTGTACAATTCAAGAATTACTGTATGTTTAGGATTCTCGATTATGCCGGTTATTTCTTTTTCTGCTGTAAGCAATCTACTTGTTACAGATTCAAGATGCTCATTGATAGTCCTAACAACATCATCATGGCCTGGCTTGATTTTTATGTCCACAACAAGTTTCTTGTATTGTTGCACAATTTCTTGTAGCTGGGTGGCAAAAACAGACAGAGCATTTGCTTGATTGGATTCCATGGTCCCTAGCTGTTGCTTGATATTAGCTACAATTTGCTGTAAATTTTCAACAACTGCCAATTTTGAATTTTGAGCAGTAAGATCATGGACCTGTCTTCTGATATCCTCAAACAGGGCATGCAGTTCATTAATATGTTGATTGGTTGGTAGAGTGGCCACTGTCTGAGTGAGTTGTTTGATCTCTGTTTGGATATTCTTGATATCTTCTGATTTCAATATGCGATTCACTGCCCTTTTTATATTTTTAAGTTCCTGTGATGTAGGCAAATTTGATACAGTATTTTGCAAAGATTCAAGTGCCAATTTCACATCGTTTAATTCAGAAGCATCAGCCACATTTTGCATAGCATTTTGGAGCAGGGCTATATCAGCCTGAGAGGGTGTGGATTGTTGTAAAATTTCAAGCTTTGTTTGGATATCATCGATCAAGTGATGAAAATGAGATAGCTCAGATTCAGTGTTGAGGTTTTCAAGTTTTGTGATCTGTTGCTGGACACTGGCAAGGGTGTCTACAATACCAGGCAGGCGGGATTCTAGAGATTCTTGTACATTTGTCAAATCACTTTGCACTGCTGCTATGGTACCTTCAAGATGGGTTATGGTACTTTGAATTTTTCCAAAATCTTCATATGTTTCAAGTTGCAGCTTAATATTGGCAACACTCCGAGTTATTGCACTCAAAGCATCAGAAGATGGCAAGTTGTTCATAAAATTTTCAAGTGTCTCAATTTTTTCTTTAACCTCGGCTATGGCATTGTTCAGAGGGTCCAGATTAGGTATCTGGAGTGATTGAATCTGTTCCTTTAGAGTGGAAATCACTAGATCAAAATCTTCTTGTGATTTTATGCTTTTGACAATTGTTTGGAGCTGTGCCTGGACATTATTAATCTGTTCCTCCAATTGTTGTTTCAATTGCTCAGAGTTGGTGGCCTGGGTCTTAAATTTGGCTTGAAGAGCTGCTACAGCCTCTTCTAAACTTTGAAAATTATCCAATGTGGCCAAATCAGTATATTTCTGAAGCAGCAATTTGAGTTCAGAATCAATTTTAAGAAGAGGGTCCATGCATTGTGATTGTAAATTTGTAATTTCTAATTGAAGACTGGCATTGAGTGTGGTTTGTAAAACTTGTAAATCACTTCTTAATTTCTTGACTCTGACATCAAGCATCAAAATCTCATCACTGTGATCTTCATGTCTTGTATGGCCAAATATATCATTAGGCATTTTTGTTTTAGTGGTTATTTATTATTGAATATCTGATTCTTAATTCTATAAAAAAAGGTATAAGCTTGTCATAGGATCCAGGGACCTCAATATATATGCAGTCACCAGCAGAAACAGTATAAACAGTGCCAGAAATCATGTTTGAGTGCTTAATTCTATAAATATTTCTCCCTACTGAAATTTTAACATCACCCTCAGGAGTTGTAATAAATTGTAATTGCCCACCTACAGGTAATTGGTAATGATTTAAATTATTGTTAAATATGTACAATGTTTTGCCTGTTTCATCATCAACATCTGTAAGTATGCTGTTCAGATGAATAATTAAGAAACCACTTAGTTTAGATATTATATCAGAAGAGGGTTGTGGTGTTGGCAGCTCCATAATAGCCTGTTTTTTGAACCCAAATAAGTTCATAGGCATGTTTATTTATTTCAAATCATGCTTTGTAATTGGGCATTGATTGCCATTTTTCAAATCACAATGACCCCATGGTAGAGTATGTATTCCACATGACAAAATGCATCTCTTATCATCATGTGGGTCCAGAGCCACTTTTCTTACAATATTGCTAGTCAGCAAGTGATCCACACTCTGAATTCTGGATTCTGATGTTCTGATTAAATTCTGGGATTTGAGACAATCTTCATAATCTTTAAATTCAAGCTCTTGGTCTACAGTTACTTTGCCAATGCCCTTGGCCTCTTTGGCAACAGCACCACTACATGTCTCAAAGCTGTACATCTTGGCCCTTAACCCAGCAAATACCACAATAACATCACCAAGTGTCTCATCTTTTAACTTGCCAGGCACCTTTTTGTTGTGGGGTTGAATCCTTGTATGTTCACTGGTATCAAAATATTCAAGCAATTCAGGCTGAGACATATCTTGATAAATATCTTCTGTCTGAATATCAAGAATAAAACTATCCGTGTCCATGTACATTAATTTTATATTATCACGATAGAAAGGCTTCAACACATCATAATAGAGCTTTAACATATGTAATTTGGCCAATTCCAATATCACAGCCCCTACATAAATAGGTTTATCAAACTTAATCTTTGTTTTTTTTCATGTTGAAGAGTGCCATATTTTCATCATAAATTCTTCTATAATTGAAATTAGGCTTTGCTATCAATTTTTTGCTCCGGCTGGTTTCAGTAATTATTTTAACATCGGTATGTTTTCTGACATTTTCAATAGTTTTGCCATATACAGAATTGACCATCAATTTAAACAAAGATTTATCAAATTGGCTCATTGCAGATGTTCGAAGCTCTGTGTTTGTATCAATATATGGCTTCAACCATCTTGAGTGCCTGAACCTCAAAACTTTTCCAACTTTGGTCACTTGAACACCATGATTCATTAGGAACTGGAGGTTCTTGTAATATATGACATAACCCTGTTTTGGCTCCAGTGTCATCATCAATTTCTTCTGTTTAGAGCCAGGTGAACACTCAACCTCAGGAATTGGGGCAGATCAGAAAATTTGTTGTGTAAATTATCTGGAATTGTCAGATCAACCTCTAAGAATAGGTCATAGTCACTGTCATCAAAATCCTTAAGATCTTCAATATTGAAATCTTCAACCCACTCAAGCCCTGCATATGGCAGTTTATCCATCATAGCGTAGCCATAGAGGCTATTGGCATCTACATACAGTATATAATTTGATGGCAGTGCTGGATCATAATCAGGAATATATTTGTTATTTGCTCTGGCATATCTCTGAGAGCATTGCACCATCCCTCCTCTTATACATTGCTCCATAAACAGATACATATCTTGATCTTGGATTAGATCCAATTGCATTTTAGTGTTTAAAAACATTGCAGCCCATGCTAGGCCCGGGGCACTGTAAAAATACATTGGATCCAGCTTATAATTTTGCATGGAAGATTTTCTGAATGCCTGCAGTATATCAGCTAAGAGAGTGACATCAAGTTTTAAATAAGCCATGTGATAATCACCAAATGTCTGGCATTTTAAATTGTTCCACATCAACTGGGCATGGTGATAATCTTCATCAGTGATTCCAGATCCTCTGATTTTGCTGTAAAACTGTTGTTGCGGTGGCAGAGCACACTCATCAAATTTAGAAAAATCTGTAACATAATCATATGGATATACACCCTTCCGCCTAATTAATTTCAGGTCCTGATTTGGAAACAAAGCACATGTGATTTTGAATTGATTATCAGATAATTGAGTGGCCAGTGTGGCCAGGCTAGCCGATAAAATTCTGCATGAATCAAGAAATCTTAAGTGAATAGGAACACCATTAACTTTAATTATTTTGCTAATAGCAATATATTTCTCATCATTTTCTGCTAAAATATTTAAATTCTGCTTCTCAAACCCCTCGTACCTGATCAAATGGTGGAAATCATAATTGGATGCACCATGGCAAAATATGGGGACAAATTTTGGTCTCTGGATCTTAATATTACAGCTATTACACAGGGCCATTAAGAATTTACCATCTGTATGAGAATGGTGTTTCACCTTGATATTTGTATCTGAAAATTCAGAATCACATACCGGGCATTTTTCTGCATTGTTGAAATCTTCAATCTGTTTCTCTGTTAAAGGCAACATGGGTTTTGATTTTAATAAGACATTAGATGCTATGTTATGGCACTCATTTTCTATTT
Organism: Lepisma saccharinum; assembly: GCF_977018435.1. Taxonomy (NCBI): domain Eukaryota; kingdom Metazoa; phylum Arthropoda; class Insecta; order Zygentoma; family Lepismatidae; genus Lepisma; species Lepisma saccharinum. The sequence continues at coordinate 19,144,860 of NC_139251.1, read as the reverse complement.
TATGTGCAAATTTTTTGATGGCATCTGGTCCCAAGTATGAATCTTTTTTAGTAACAACACCATCCTGTACAATCACATAATAAAAACTAGAAGCTTCATGTAACTGGTATGGTGTAATTGAAGATTCATCAGGATCTGGACTGCAGAATGCAAGGGGTTTGAGGTTTGATTCAAAATCACACACTATATATGCTGGGTGTTCCAACAAGGCTTCAAATTTTTTGAATTTTGCATTTTCACTTGGCATTGGCATCACCATATGAACAGGTTTATGGTTCCCGCAATATTTTAAATGTTCAATTAACTTATTTTTTGCAATTTCTGAATTCTCTTCACGAATCCCATTTACCATTTTTTGACCATAAAATACAGTTAAACATCTTCGGCACAACTTGAATATTGTATTGGATTTGTCTAGTTGTTTTCTGACTAAAGCTTCAAGATTATGTATCAAAGTGTAATGATATGTGCCATCCCCTTCAATTAAGAGCAAATCAATCGGAATAGCAGATTCATCATCAAGTGTACTGATTCTGAGAGGTTCTATCAAGCAATTGCCACGGCCAGTAGAACAAATAAAAACATTAATAGATAATTGTTTACCATTGATATTTCTGGCCCTTTTTTCAAATTTATCAATATTCTGAACAGACATTGGATATTCTAAGCCCTTCATTGCTTCATCAAAATCATTTTCATGTTGTTTATAATAAGTTATTCTTTCTGGATGATTTAAAACTTAAAACAAAGCAGCTAAAATACACCACAAAAAGCATTTCTCATCATTATTTTTTATATTAACCACGGCTTGTTTGTTTTTAATATTGGCAGGTAATGGCAGATATGTAGATCCTTGTAATGGGCTGAATTCAGAAATATTAACATATAACTTGTGTGGAGATCCGCATAGGCCCCATCCTGATTCTTTTGCAGCAAATTCAGAATGTTTAATGTACAATTGATCTATCAAACTGCTTATTATTGTGTCCGAATTTGCATTTGAATATACCGGTACCGTTTCTGTTATGTGGGGCTGTGTAAATTTTGTGCCATTTGGTTTCTTATATTGTGTAAACAATTTGAGGGATAGCTTATAAGAGCCATTTTGTGCATTTAGAATTGCCTGCACATCAGGATTTACACTGTTCAAAAAATTCTTAATACCACATCTTGGCTCTGATTCAAACCGGTAATCCCTAAGTTGGCCATTAAAACTGCTATGGATGGGTTCATAGCGTGGCTGCTTTGCAGGTCCAGCATTAACAGGTGCTTCATGCTTTCTTTTCAGACCAGATGTAGATGGTTGTGGGGGCAATGTTGATGACTGTGCAGAACAAGTACCTTTATGTTTATATGTGAAATATTCCATGCTATATTTTCTATGGCATTTAGGGCATATTTTTGTGGGAGTTCTGTATTTGTCTGGATTACAATTCCTTTGATGCTTAGCCCAATTGGGGCTGGATATATTTTTTTTGCATTGATTACAATGTTTTTGATTTGGCATTTTTATTATTAGTTTATTATATAAAATTTCTTGGGGTCAAATCAAAATTCTATGCTTAATAAAAAATATCAGTTGGGTTCAGCAGTGTGATTTGTGTGTGTGTGTGTGTGTGTGTGTGTGTGTGTATGTGTGTTAATATTTTTGGCTTTGGTATTTATATAAAATTTCTTGGGGTTCAAATCAAAACTCTATACTTAATAAACCTATGACAGGTTGTCAAAAATTCTGTATATTAAATCAAATAGATTTGTAATTCAATTTATACAAATCTGCAATATTTTTGTGTTTAAAAAATATGAGCAGCACTGCAACAACACACCCTTTCTCTTCAACAGCTCTCACAATACTGGCTGATATGCAATGCAAAATCTCTTTATATACCCTAAGCACGGACCGCATTGAAAATATCTGAAACAATAAGCCAATCCGAATATAACACATCATCACATTATGTCATAACTAGCCAATCAGAAAACAACACATGCCTAATAATTTATTGCATAATATTGGATAATAATTTGTTGCAAAATATGATGCAATAGAAATAAACCAGAAATAGGCCACAAGTGAACCGGAAGTGGGACCGGAAGTAGGCAAACCGGAAGTGGACCGGAAGTGGACCGGAAGTGGACCGGAAGTAAATATGTGTGGGTGGGTGTAGATGGGTGTGGGTGTGTGTGGGTGTGTGGGTGTGTGGGTGTGTGGGTGTGTGTGTGGGTGTGGGTTTTATGAGCATTTTGCCTTAATTTCAGGTGTATCCAAAACAATATCAAAAAAAGCATATTTTTAACAAGCTTATGGACAACAATCTGGCTGATGCAACTTTTGTAAGTGTAGGCAAATCAATCTGAGGGGGGTCATACTTTCTCGGGAAATTCAAGAGGGCATTTTTACAAAAATCTTGGATTAGACAGGGTTCCACACTTGAGCAAAAAGCTCATATGGGCATGTTGAGCTTGTTTTAAGTGTAGGCAAATCTGCTTGAGGGGGGTTCATACTTTCTCGTCCCAGTAATACAGTCAATCCCACTACTGTTATGGGATCAGCACCACGCTCCGGCATTCTTTATTCTCCGGGGTTGTCCCCCAGGTACAAATTTATTACAAGCTGATTGATTGATTGATCGAGTGAAAATAAATTGTGGGTGCGTCAGCGCTAAGGCTATATACACTCGTCACATTGTACAGAGTCCTGCCCCTTACCGTAGCTAAAATCAATATCCCTCTATGAGAACTAATTACCCAGTTAAATGCCGAGGCTGTAAATGGACACTCAGCATATATGTGGACAAAACACAGAACGAGACGCATCCCTACAGAGAATTATATTGGCCGTAGCTCCAGACGCCAGAGCCTCTCTGGGGCAAGGCCGGGCATAATGGTAGAGGTGGAGAGAAAGTGAGTGGGCGGAGCGAAGCAGAACACATTGCTAATGGTTAGTAGCTGGAGTCGTTTTTCCCCTCCACGCAATTTCGTTCCCTCTCACATGTTCATTGATCGAGCCATCTCGAGTCATGACTTGCGCAGATACACCCTCCAGAGATTTCCGGGACAGCGTACACATGGTTGACATTTAGGTGCCCCTTGTTAGAGGTTGATTGAAGCCCAGAGCCGCCCAATACAGCGATGTTGGTGCAAATCTCTCGCGTGTCACTCAGATATCATACCTACTTCTCATACTCTCTGTCTCTCTACATCTTCAATTATAACTGCTGCAACGTAACAATCCCCCCCCCCGCACCTTTACGCTGAGACTTACACAATTGTTTGCTGCTTCATTTCAAGATTTTAGTGAACACCTGCGTGCTTCATGTCCATACAATAACAAAACCTACTCATTTTACAACACATTGCTTGCAACGAAGGAAAAAAAAAGCACTTAACCTTTCACCAACCCACACAGTTAGATGACCTCAGAACACTTCTCCGGAAATTGAGTTACAAAGTTTTTATTTTTCTTCGGAACTTGCCAGCGCTGCGTAAATTTCTAGCACGTAATGCAGTTTTGTTTCCAACCAAGTTCTTTCATGCTGTGTTGAATTGTCGTATCGAGTCTCGTTGCCGTATTGATTGTGGATGTGTAAGAGATCGTTCTGTTGACATCCGGCTATGATCAATACGGCGTCAACACGAATAGGCTAGAATAGATCAAGATATTATAGAAAAGTAGGCGGGTGGTCGTGTGGAGAATGTTTGATCTGGTATGTCTGCCATCTTGTTAATGTTGATCTTTGTTAGTGTGATCGTTTATGCATATGGAAGGCAAAGTGCAAGTTTCTTTGGTGAGCCAATGTTTAGCCATCGTGAGCAAGACTTTTTTGTGTTACTCTTCGGTCCTCAGTCTTTTCAGGCGAATGCCGAGGTGATACATGTAACGGAGATCGTTCCCATTTAATCGAGTAGGAACACCTGACACCAAAGAGTACAAATTAATAATAATAATAATAATAGAACTAAATACTTCAAATAAATTAAAGGCCAAGACAATGGTATGGAATGAAATAAGAAATAGAGAAACAAAAACAGTAAATTTGAAAATAAAACAAATTAAATTGCATAAAATTGAAAGTGATATGATTTTTTTTTTAGATTTTGGGCTATTCATAGGTGGAGGTGTCTTACTCCTTTTCTCTTTCATCCTACAAAGCTTAGTGGTTAACGCTGTCGCCTTGTAATCGAAGTTATTCAAGGATAGATATTGCTGTAGTGGGTCTCCCCGTTGACACAGTGGTAGCGTCGTCGTCTTGTAATCAAGGTGTCCCGGGTTCAATACTCGGTGGAGGAACATAGTGGTTCGGATCCCACTTTAAACTGTAGGTCCAGTCCCGAATAGCCTTAACGTGCATAAAGTGGATTTAAAGCACTATCTTAATCAAACAAACGAACTTGTGCTTCAATGAGAACTTTTTGTTCGAGCGCTAATAGTTCTCACGGACGACGCTAGATGGCTTACGAAATCGAGAGTTTCTTCGAAGCCCAGTAGTTCAGATGTAACCGCAATTTGTTTGTAATAGTAGACCTCAAATATGGATTGTGAAATGAAAGATAGTGAAATTGAAACTTAAGTGAACATAGTCATTATCTCCATGTTAAAATATACGTACTTGAGTCTATCTTACCAATACATTGCGATGTATAAAAGGGAAATAGAAATAGGCATAGAAATGATTCTCGGCTGAAACTGCCAGGACGGATATTTTATATGTAGACACATTAAAAAGACATTCCATTGTAAACGCTCAAGCGTAACACGCTCGAGCGTGGGAGACTCGAGCGAGCAAACTCTTATCCCATTCATGAAACCTAACTTACTTTGGTTGCACGAAGAACATCGAGATGATAGAGGAATTATTACCAAACTCCCTCCAGCATGTCCGTTCTTACCGCCACCACAAGAATCACGTTGCGATTGTACAGTGGGATGCACTGGTATTGCTCTGCAAATTGTCAACGACTATTTTCAATACATTTTCCGTTATATCCTATATGGATTTAAGGAGTGCATTTTTATGTATACTGGCTCAGAGGTCTCAGCAGCTTGTTTGGTATTTTGTTTCAACTCCAGAAAATCTCGTTGCGTAGAAAAGAAAAGAATAAACGTGGAGTGCGAAGTTGTGGGCAAAGGTACAAGCAGCATCCTTAATACTTGTACATCCCCGGAAGACGATATTTGGTAATTTGGGAGGTCAGTTGTAGATCATCAACGTTGGATGAGTTGAATATCCCAACCCCCACACACAGAGGGATAAAGATAAGGAGGTAAAATCAAAGAGAGAAAGAAAGAATGAGACAGAGTAACAGTTGAAGGAAGAGAGAGAGAGATGGGGAGAGAGAGAGAGAGAGAGAGAGAGAGAGAGAATATGAGATAGAAAAACGGAAGAAGAAAGGAAACAGAAGAGAAAGCATTAGGCAGAGTAACAAAATGAAAGAGAGAAAGAGTCGTAGATGAAAAAGCGTAAAGAAAGACTAAGGTAGAAAAAAGTGTAAGAGAGGAATGAAGAGAGAGGAAGAGAATCGGAGATAGGAAGAGGGAAGAAGAAAGATAGAAGGAAGGAAATAGAAAAATGAGACAGGGTAACAGAGGAAGGAATACATAGGAATGAGGGTAGAAGAAAGAAGGGAGGAAGTAGAAAATGAAAGAATGAGACACGAACAGAAGAAGAAGAAGACAGAGAAGGAAGGATATAATGAAACAGAAGAAGGAGAATGACAAATAGTGAAGGAATGAGAGAAAGATGGAGATAGAGAAAATGAAAGAGGAATAGACACGAGATAGAAAAGGGAAGAAAGTTAGAGATAGCTAGATAGAGAAAAAGAGTATGAAAATACAAACGTAAGAAGGGTTGAAAGATAGGGAGAGGTAGAATCATAACAGTTATAACCACGAAAGCAGAGCATACCTTATTCACCCTTGAGTCTACCCGAAATGAAAATCTCTGGTGACTCTACTGAGTAAAAACCATCTTAAGAACTTTGCGCCTTTCATCCATCCTTTTGAACCTTATTTTCAATCCTGGTTTCATCTGGAAATTGCACATTACGAAGAACTGTTGAATGTCCAGCAAAAAATCCAACGATTTTTTCCAGTTTTTCTCCACTGCCCTCCTTTTTTGTTCTCATTTTCAGAGAAACCTCACTAACAAGTCTGGACGGCGAGTTTGGAAGGTCTGGAGAAAAACGAGTGCCAATTACTAGACTCCAGAACAAGCAGAGGCAATTCAAAAATTTGTCTCTCCTCAGACTTTTTTTTTTAATGTTCCTTGATTCGTCCCGATTTTTTTATCCCCTGTAAATGTTTGAACGTCGCTAACACATTTTTGTATCTTGGGCATTGTAGAAAGGCCGGGGAAAACCTTATTTATGTCAAATTACGGAAGGGAAAACTAGCATCGAGCAGCGTAACCTTTGATGTAAAGGAACCCATTGGGGAGTGGGGGAAATTCTAGAGATGGTCTTGCTAACGTCGTTCATTAGCCGGTGGCAAAGTCATCCTGATTTCTCGCTAGCCTTTTTTTTCTTTTTGGTCCTTTATCTGTGCCTGCTCGGTGACATTTCGCTTCACAAATCGAAGTGGGACATCAGAGGAACGTTTATGTTAATGGCATCGATCGCTCTTCTGGGACCAACGAAGATGCCTTGAGGAGAAATTGTCTTTCTTCCTTTCCGTAATTAGCGAGTTACTAATAGATGGTAGGACCGTCGTATGAACCGCACTCGGTACACTTCACACAATTTCTCACAAACTAATCCACATCTTTAATACCTTATAGAGTAATTAAAACAAAAATGTAGAAAAATTAAAATGAAATACTCATGCGATGCATTCTGATATGTTCAAATGTGTTATTCATTCAAATCTCTGGAAGTAGTTTTCAAAAAAAAAATAATACTCTTGGTAAAAATCACTAAAAATACGTAGATGTATGTATGAAGGTTGGAAGTTTTGGTACTATTTTACTATACCAGAGACACCTATCAATGATTTATTTCGCAATTTTTTTACATTGCTAACGTACTATTCTGCATTATGGAACATTTATTTAGGTGAAATAATCAATTCATAACAAAAATAATGTATATTTCTTACATTAATGAGTACTTACTGTTGTTCCTTATTTCCCACAAACCATCCACGGGTAGACCCAAAAACCATTGACATTAGTCCAAAAATTCACTATAGTCCCACGAATCATCACGGGGACGAGGTATGCCTACTAGGTTAGGTTAGGCCTGTCAGGTTAGGTTCCATTAGCAGTCCTTTCGTTCAATTTAGCATATACGGACATACGAGAGCGTATTGTGTTCTCGTTCAGAAAGCAAATGGCGGCAGCAGCAATAGCGCGTCGGAAATAGATTTTCGTAGAAAACGACTTGCATTCGCATTAAAATGGATCAAAATTACATTCCCGAACATCAACAACGCTACAGAAAATGATTTGCGTAAGTACTTTCTCCTGTAAATTTGAAGAAATCCGTCTCTGGTATAGTAAAGTGTTACCGTTCAAATGTGTTATTCATTCAAATCTATGGAAGTAGTTTTCAAAAAAAAAATAATACTCTTGGGAAAAATCACTATTTAAAAATACGTAGATGTATGTATGAAAGTTTGAAGTTAACGAACACAAGTATATTATTATAATTACAGTAATTATATATATATTTATTATTTAGAAAGAACTAACTAATGTCATACAGTAATTTGTTGAGGGGACATTTTTTTTTTATCAAGATGTCTACGCGCTCATGCAACTTTTCTACATCACCCAGAAATTATCCATTACTAGAACTGCAGTTAAGAACGTCTTAACCTTCACAAATCACAAAAAAGGAAATGTGAAATGCGTTTGTGGTTATCTTGAACGATCAAAAATTGACGGTGAATTATCCTGGCTGTTGGTCCAGGGGCTAGAGCCTCCTTAGTCTTCAAAATACATTCCAGGGTGTACTACTTGGAGTGAGGTTGATATTGGGTGCCTCCTGGAAAGGTCACCCTCTACACCCCCTGTTGGTGGTTAGTTTAATTTCAATGAATATATTAGTCATAATCAATATGCATAGTGACACATATATTAGCAAGCTGTTACTTCAGTACCATTTTCCCTAATAATTTTCTAACAACTTTTTTTCGAGAGCTGATCTCCTCTTGAAAGGAAATCCTCACTACATTCCTGCCCTCTGCCATCACCCATGAGAAGTAGTGAAGTGGCTAATTTTTCAGATGGGAGCCAACTTCCCAGATGGCGCAGTGGTAACGTCGTCGCCTTGTAATCAAGGGGTCGCGTGTTCGATACCCGGTGGAGGCACATAGTGGTTAGGATCCTACCTTAAACTGTAGGTCCAGTCCTGATTAGCCTAACTGTGCATAAAGTGGACTTAGAACACCAAATCAATCAAATATGATATATAATAATACTAACTCTGAGTTTGTATAGTGCTACGACGCCAGATGTCCCGGCTTCTAATCCAGGCCTGGGCATGGATGCTTGTGAGTGACCATTCATCAATTTCATCACTCATCCACATCTTCGCAAATTATCCAAAAGTGGCACAAAAAGTGAAGTAAAATAAAGCAAATCAATCAATCAATCAATCTAAGTTTGTAGTTGTTCATCAAAAAATCAAGCAATCACTCCTGGAGCCATGGAATGGGAAAATGGCTCAGGAAAAAAGACTGCTCTTAACTTGGAAATAAATTAGTTAAGCTTCTTGAAACAGATGGCAGGAGTGACATGACAATGCTGTTCGCGTTAAGAAATAATAGCGAGTTGATGAGTCTTGTTCCACCCATTTTCAAAGGCGGTGGTTTATCATAAACCAGCTTACACTTAACACATCTAACTTTTTCTGCCATTGGTACGTACCTCATTACTTTCACCCCCGGAAATAAGTTATAAATCTGCGTGGAAACAGAGGCGAGGCGGAAGAAGAAGAGGAGGCTTTTGAGAAGAGGAAACCAAAAGGAAAATTGAATAAAGAAAGGAAAGGTTTCGCGTGTTGCATAAACTACAGGCTTACTGTAGCGGCTGGATTTAATCGTGTTGATTTCACGGGTCGCTTCCTCGATCCTCGACTTCGTGCAAGATTTGTTGCTCGCGCGTGCTTTGACAGTGGACTGTGAAAGCGGCAAGCGTCTGAAATGCAGTCGGCAGCGAGCTCCATTACTCCCCCTACTCTCTAAGATCTTCTTCTTCTTCTCTTCGTTCTGTTTTTTTTTCAATTTCTTCCCTCTCTTTTTTCTGATTACATGTCTTTTACTCATTTCGCGTTATTAACCTTCCCATTTTCCTACTTTTTTTATTTTCTGATATTTCTTACACCTTGCTTCGTATTCTTTTCCTCGTTTTCACAATTTTTCGTTAGTGTATTTTACATTTCTGACCAAAGGCGTTACTTCGTGGGGACAAGTGGGGCTCTTTCCCCCCAACTTTCCAGGTTTATGAAAATTTACAAGTTATAGGTTCTTTCGTTAACGTTTTTGAACCTAACGAGCAAAGTAACGAGTATATGATTTTGAAAATGCAACAGTTATTTATCAAAACAGTCATGGATGATATTTTTATGGGATCGAAACTTTTTTGACCCCCCACCCCTTAAGGTAAGCTCAAGGTTGGATTCTGCGGCTCCAAGTTACGTTAAATTTAATGCATGAAACTGTTTTGCTTCTTCTTCAGTGGATCAGAATGTTTTCATAATATTTGTAAGTTAGTGACAATAATTATTTATTGTGAGTTCTCGGTGTTTCTATCCGCTCAAGCACGATGGATTGCTTTCGGGCAGTGTTGCCACATGAAGAGAAATTTCCCTAGGTGCAAGGAATTTCAGATGAACTTGCAGGCGAGAAGTGAAAGAGAAGTGTTGTTAAAAATATCAAAGTCACATGGAAATCTAAAGATACCCATCACATACATATTAGAACCAAGTTACTCGGAAGTTCGATACACATACTTCCATTCTCTCATCGAGTAATTTATTCCTTAAAATTTTCAATTTGGATTGGGAACAAAAAATATTTTTTCATTTTAAAATTATTGTAATATCATGGTTAATCTTAACCTAATGATAACCTTGCAAAATTTTCACAAAGTGTACAATTTGATATCACCCACAATATTTTGTAATTTCCTTTTCTTCCTTCAATTAAATTATTACTAGTATTGACGTTTCTGATAACAGTATTGATTTGATTGATTTTATTTTATTTTGCTTTTCTGCTACGTTTAGCTCATTGCGAAGATGGGGATGAAATTATTGAATGGACACACACAAACACCCATACCTCGACCGGGATTCGAACCCTGACCCCTGGCGTCATAGAGCGATGTGCTAAGCACTTCGCCACGGGGACAGGCTCATAATTTTTGTGATTGATTTTTCAAGTATTCTGAAAAGTTTATGTGAAGTAGGAAATGTTGATCAATCAAAAGGGGGGGGGCTTTACCTTGTAATCAAGGGGTCCCGGGTTAGACACCCCGTGAAGGCACATAGATGTTCGGATCCCAGCTTAAACTGTAGATTCAATCCTGATTATCCTATCTGTGCAAAAGGTGAACTTAAAACAAAAACTGGAACTCATGGAAAAGAACGAGTGGTTAGCACATCGCGCTACGACACCAGGGTCCCGGGTTCGAATCCATGACTGGACTTGGATGTTTCTGAGTGTCCATAAATATCATCACTCATCTTCATTTTCGCAAATTAGCAAAAAGTGACACAAAAAGCGAAGTAAAATAAATTATACAATCAATCATAGAAAAAAAGAGATATTCCGCACTAAATGTGGCAACACTGCTTGAAGTACATTCGATTGCTAAACTCTATCGAATTTGTAGTGAGTTCTTGGATTTATGCTCAAAAATGCATATTAAATGTCAAGTTGAGTTATCAAGTAGCTAATAACTAACGCTTCAGTTACAGCGCCTTGAATAACGTAGTGTGGAAAACGACCCAAGAAACTGGTTCCCCAGACGGATGAGAAACATAGATGGCAGTGCGATCAATGTCGGTGCTAATTTTCTTATGAAAGTAATGCGGCTTTGTTAGTTTTTGGAATATAGTATGTAGATTTGTTTGTCTTGAAAGGCGGTACGTGAATTGAGGGAAACAGTTATATTTGTGGAGTGATTGCCAGTCACGAAATGGCATTAATTTGGAAAGAAAAGTAAAATAAAATTAATAAATAAATAGCATGCGTAACACAAGAAGAAACAAGAGTTTTATTTTTCTATGTTATTAGAATATAAATAGTATCCTGAGAGATATTTCATACCGAGGCGACAAACCACAAATGTCGCTTGAAAGCGAGCAGTCCGTAATCAATGCAGCCTTTCGAACCGTAGGGACACAAGCTCTGACTGCACTGTTTCCTCAAGGAGATTTTACACCAAAGCGACACGCGACAAACGATACGAGGATTTCACACCAAAGCGACACGGGTCCTTCGGTCCAAGGCAACTTTCACACCGAAGTGACACGTGTTGCTTGGAAACGAGTCAATCAAGAGCAACATTTCACATCGTAGCGGCATGACGGGAAGCACAGGCCAGCGTTCGGTTGGTGAAATCCTCAAGCGACAAGTGTCGCGTGCCCCTTGTCGCTTTGGTGCGCAATCTCCCTAAAGCAAGACACTCATTGCATCGCGCATGCGCGAACAACAAACCACGGCAACATGTTGCAAGCTATTGAGGAAATGGCCCAGTTTGAGCGACGCACAAGCGACAAAGCGACACGTGTGACTTATCGTGTCGCCTAGATCTGTTGTTGTAATGTGCGGTTTTTCGTGTCGCCTATCTGTTGTTCGCACAATTAGCAGCGAACGCTTGCCAATAGACTGAAGGCACCATGTCGCTTGTCACTTAGTTGGGAACTCCCCCTGTAGCGCGTCGCTTCGGTCTGAGCACCCTTGCTTTAAGGAGCTTTCCGACCGAAGTAACAAGTAGCACGTGAATACGCCATATGAACGTGTCGTTTGCTGTTTGGACCCTTATGTGCAATGAATGCTATTTTACAGTCTCGAAATGTGTGTCACTAGTGTGACAGTGTGAACATCCCATGTCGCTTGTCACATTGGTTTGAAAGTTTCCTTACACTCATGTCGATGGCACTAAGAAAGTTTTGTGGGGTTCCCCTTGTCGTTTCATGGAATCATCATTATCATTATCGCCGCGATTAGTTTCAAGCGGAAGAAAAGAGACAGTAAATATCCAAAATAGAAATGCTTCAGTGTGTATATCTTTAAAAGAAATGATGATGATGATAATAATAATGAACCTAATTCATACACAAAAATTTAGTTGCCAAGAACATTCCAGGCGTATTTTTTCTCCCGTATTATTAACGAAAGTATGACGATAACAGGACGTGGTCGACTGTCTAGAATGTTCGTTAATATCTTCGCGACCACTGTACCAAATATTATAGCAATTATCACATTCATAGAAATGCTTCATGTAAAAGAATCAGACGTTGCAGCGAAAACTCCATTTACTTCTATTATAAGCAGACGAATAGCAAGCACCGGGTTCAACACCAGCGCCTCTAGCGGATCATTTTCGAGTGGAACCAGCCAGAGCGCGCAGAACTGTGCCGTTTTCCACACTACGTTATTCAAGGCGCTGTACTTCAGTGGTGGATCGACTGCCGATCTTGCCACGAAAGGTTTCGGGTTTGAGTTTCGGGCTGATTTTGGGCGCGCATCAGTGGCGCAACCACAGGTGGGCAGGGGGGGCATTGCTTCCCCAATCTTGTTAGAAGATCAATTCTAGGACGCCAAACATTGACGGCCAAGGGAACCTTCATGGGGGCGCAGAGAATTTTATGTAAATATAAATACATTTTGTAAAATTTTCCTGCTTGTTTGGCTCGTTACGCCTCCTTTTCTTACAGTCTTATCAAGTTCAGAGCCGTAGCTAGGGAGTGGCAGGAGTCGGACCTGGGTGCCGAACGATATAAAAGAAAAATGTTGTAAAAGAAAGATTGCCATTGCCCGTGAAATTATTTGCGCCCTATTAAATCAATATTGTTTTAAGTTTGCAAAAATTTGATCTGAAATTTTTCTTGTTCGCTTCGCTCGCAATGTCTTTCTTTTTCAAAATACAGAAAGTAGAAAAGCAGGCCACCTCGGCATAATATTAGACGATAATCTACTTTGGGGTTCTCATGTCACACACATAATTAAAAACTCGATAGCCTAACTGAAATCACTTTCACTTTCACATCCATTCAAGCATATGCTAAGCAAAGAAACGAAAACTCACCTAGTCCACACATTTGTAATGCCAAAAATTGATATTGCTCCCCCGTATTTATAAACATCAACATTGCCTTAAATTACAAGCTACAAAAACTTCAAAACAGTTGCATAAGATTTATACTGAATGTCAAAAGAAGAGAACATGTTTCCCCGTACTTACAGCAACTTAATTGGTTAAACGTTAAATATAGGAGAACATTTTGTCATTGTCGTTATTGTACAGGATCCTGAACAATAAGGAACCAAAATATTTATATGATGAAATTGCCCCCTACGGGAAGAAGGGGAAACAAATTAACCTTCGTGAAAAAATCACAATTCACGATCCGCACACACAGAACAACACTCTATGGCAATTCCTTCATAGTCAATGCACAAAAAGAATGGAATGACCTCCCCCCACCACTGACCTCAAGGGAGCTCCACCCTGCAACATACAAAATACATCTAAAGAAGCATCTGCTGTCCAAACAATAGTATCTGGCTTTGTCTTTTCTGTAATGAATGGGAATGAGGTATTGGTTGTAGTTTTAGCTGTAATAATTGTATTCTAATTGTGGTTTTAGATTTAACTCTGTACCTTCAGTACATTAATTGTTTACATTATAAGTATAAATGTTTTATATTAATCTTTTTACTGCAACAGCGATTTTAAAGAAGTGTAAAGTGTCAAATTGTAATATATTTTTAAAGGGTTTGTTGTAAGAACGGCCCGCGAGGCCGAAATACGTACACTCAATAAATACGATATTATTATTATTATTACTTCAGACTGTTGCTGCTATACAGTTTGATCTCAAATATATGAACAATCGTTTTGAGGAAAAGTAGCACACATGTGAGAGACAGTTTATATAATTTTCGCTGTTGGTTTGTTATGAGCTGGATGAATTGATTATGTAATGTATTTAAATAATATATATGTATTATAGAAACATTGAATACGTGAACAATTTTGTGTTAACATGTTGCATATGTATTTTCTTATTTTACGTCGCTCCATGTTGCATATGTGTAAAACAAACTTTCTACATGAAAGATGTACAAAAGGCATTTTTGTCTTTCAAAAATACAGTTTGTGTGTTTGTTTTCCATAATTAGTTAATGTGAAATTTAACGTGTTGAAAAAATACCAGGAAAAATGCCAATAAAATAATGCCATTATTATTATTTTCATTATTATTATTATTATTGGCACGTTTATCCTACTTGCCCCCCACCCCCAGACAAAAATTCGTGGTTTCGCATCTGGCGTGCACTGGCCGTTCAGTTTATTCTCTTCAATCATCCTGATCTTCACGAATACTGACTACAGTGGCAAAAAATTGGACATGCCTGACGACCTTGAAGGGGCCCGTCTCTTTTTTACTTAAAATAAGAATTGAAGCATTATGTTTAATATTTCACATGAAACTATTTGCTGAAATTAATTTAGCCTCGTGTTTCTTCCTCCAGGTTGACCGAGCCGAAACGAATGAGGAGGGATCAGCTGCTGATTGGTTGCTTAAAGTGCTAAGTTGTGTTTTGTTTTTCCATTGGTCCATTCCGTAGCTGATTATGGTGTCCTAGTTTTCCATAAAATTCTAGGAAAATCGTGCAAGTCTGTTCTTAAGTATTTAAATCCTGAAAACATGAACAACATAGGTTTTATTTATTTTCACTCCGATTCAGTTCGTGTCTCCATTGAAACAATTGAAACATACAAAGTTATTATTGAGTGATATCAAAATATAGCCTCCTATCAAGTTTCAACGCTGCGAAATATTGAGGCACACACACCGGATATATATTTTTTTTGTCCTTATTTCTTGATTGCGCGTCTTTGAAAGCTCATCCATTGAATAAGAAAGTCACTCGTTATTACAGACAAACGAATACCCCCCCATCTATTGACAAAAAGTCAAACTGTTGAAGTTACTCTTTCTTGTGAATAGATTGATTGAAGCTCCCATCAACAACAATAATAATTAATTATTCAAGTATTTTGCCAAGATATCGAGCTGTTGAACCATAAGCTTTTCATCCATGTTATCTGATCATTAACTTTAAATTTAGCAATAATTTTCAGTGCATTTTGTTGTGGTTTCGCATTCTTGTTATGGTTTTTCATTGTTTTTCATCGTTTCGCATTTTTGTTTAGGTTTTGTATATTGTCTAGTTTTTGTTGTTCATGATTTCGCTTTTTTGATTATGGTTTCGCAGTTTTGTTTATGGTGTTGCACTTTGTTTACGATTTTTCATTGTAGTTGATGACCTCACAAATTTGTTTATGGCATTGAATTTTCGTTTATAACTTGTTACTTTTGTTTATTGTTTCGTATTCTTGTTTATAGTTACGAAGAAAACATGTTTGGTCAATTCAAACTAGTCAGTTTTTCTTCTTTGTAGGTAAACAAATGCGTGCAACCCTTCATTAAAGTAGCCTACGATTTACAATTTGTTTATGGTTTTGTGGTTTTGCATTGTTGTTTATCATTTCGCATTTTTCTTTTGCTGTTGTATATTGTTTATGATTTCGCTTTCTTGTTCATGTTTTCGCATTTTGTTTATGGTTTCGCATTTTTGTTTATGATTTCGGATTTTGTTATGACATTGAATATTTGTTTATTACTTGATACCTTTGTTTATTGTATTCTTGTTCATAGTTACGAAGAAAACATGTTTGATCAATTAAAGAGATTATTTAGTTCTGTGTAGGTAAACAAAGTGTACAATCCTTCTTCAGAGCGCCTGCACGACCTGAATTACTTATCCCTCCATTAACGTCTTAAACAATTTTCCTTGAAGGATTTACATACGTATCATTCCCCCGCATGTGCGTAATAACTCTTTCCCAACAAAGTAAAACAAGAATCCTTTTTCCTCCTGGTATCAGCCTCAGGAAATTAATGACCTCCGTTCCCGGCCACGAGCATTCTAATGGCGGTGACTCGATGCTGATAACAATGATTGCACTTCAATACACGGAAACCATTCCCCCCTCTCTCGTTCCCTGCTTCTCCTTCGGGATAATATCGTGCTCCTCTGTGAGGCCTTTTTGTCATTGGGCTAATCGCAGCCAATCCCGAGCGGCAATAACTCAACCTCTATCTTCAGACAGGAGCAGACAGGTTGTGTACACGCATGCTAGGCGTATGGGAAATTAAGAATTATCGTGTGTGCACTCGGGAAGGCAAAGCTGAATATTAATCTCGGTTGCTCTGTATTTTTTTAATCCTTCGGTTACTCTTGTACATTTCGGCGAAGTTACCCAACTCTGACTGTGGCTCCGGTCTGAAGGTAAATACCATGATGATGACGATGAAAGGTGAATGCATAAGGAAAATTAAACCGCCGTTTCGCTAATATATACGGATGCAGTGATGCGAAATGAGTCTCATTTCCGAAGCATCCAAAGCAGAGGGCGAATTAATGATATGAGTTCGGCTTTACTCTGCCAAAACGAACCTTTCCTTCGAAACATCCCTTTCCCAGGAGGTGACTTTTTCCTCTCGTGATAAAGTATAAATCGCTACCAGACGAAACTAGATCTCGCCCATAGCATAGTGGCCAATGCTGTAGCTCTTCTAATAAAGGGTTCACGGGTTCGAATCCCAGCAGAGGCACACTTGCACATTACAAGGAACACTTTTCACTATTATTGACATATTTTGGTACCCGTTTCTGCTTCGAATTAATGAACGAAAATTACTTTTCCATGTTTAAAGATATTGAGATGCGTTTTTAAGCCCACTTTATGCACATAGAACCGGCCGCCGTGGCGGAGTGGTTAGCACATCGCGCTACGATGCCAGGGGCCCTGGGTTCGAATCCCGGCCTGGGCATATATGTTTGTGAGTGTAGTATCCATTCATCAATTTCATCATACCTTCCCTCATCCCCATATTCGCAAATTAGCCAAAAGTGGCACAGAAAACGAAGTAAAATAAAGCAAATCAATAAAAATAATAAACGATTTATGCACAGATAGGTTAATTCGGACTGGACCTAGAGTTTAAAGTGGGATCCGAACCAATATATGACTCCACCGAGTATCGAACCTGGGACGCATTGGTTACAAGGCGACGACGTTACAACTACGCCATCGAGGAGGTCCTTGATGGACCTTGTAATTAATTTATTAATTTATTTATTTATTACGTGTTGTTTATCATGGCAAAGTTAAGGCTTTGTACCCCTTTCTAACACTTAACTGCTTGTAATGACACTCTGTTCCGCTTTTCTCTTCAACAAGCGAACGAAAACAATTCTCTGTGCAAGTATTGACGCGAGACGGCTCCACCAAAGAACATGTGAGAGGGAACGGGAATGAGTGGAGGGGAAGTTACTACAGTTACCAGCCATCGCAGCAGTGTGTACTGCTTCGCTTTGCTCACTCGATCTCCCCTTGTCTGTTGCTATCCTCAACCTTGCTCCAGATATAACTTTGGATATGGTATATATTATTTTTGTTCATAAAGACGATTTTTGTAGGTATCTTGATGAATAGCTTTGCGGTGTATTTCACGCTCAGGTTAATCGGCAGTTTAAAGCAGGGTTGTTATTGGTCCAGGAACCCATAAATTCTAATAGGTTCTATTGGTTCCGTTGCAGGACCGGAACTTTTTCCTCTCAAAATTTAAAATCTGTTCAAGTTGAATATTGTTCGATTGATAAAAAGTTCCTGGATCGTATTTAAATTGACCCACAAAAAAAGGTTTCTGGACCGTATTCAAATTGATCCACAAAAAAGGTTCCTGGGCAGTATTTAAATTGACCCAAAAAAAAGGTTCCTGGACCGTATTTAAATTGACCCACAAAAAAGGTTTCTGGACCGTATTTAAATTGGTCCACAAAAAAGGTTCTTGGATCGTATTTAAATTG
This sequence comes from Lepisma saccharinum, assembly GCF_977018435.1. NCBI lineage: Eukaryota > Metazoa > Arthropoda > Insecta > Zygentoma > Lepismatidae > Lepisma > Lepisma saccharinum. The sequence goes on along the minus strand of NC_139251.1, from coordinate 19,126,742 downwards.
ATCCACAAAAAAGGTTTCTGGACCGTATTTAAATTGACCCACAAAAAAAGGTTTCTGGACCGTATTTAAATTGACCCACAAAAAAGGTTCCTGGACCGTATTTAAATTGACCCACAAAAAAGGTTCCTGGACCGTATTTAAATTGACCCACAAAAAAGGTTTCTGGACCGTATTTAAATTGATCCACAAAAAAAGGTTTCTGGACCGTATTTAAATTGGTCCACAAAAAAAGGTTTCTGGACCGTATTTAAATTGACCCACAAAAAAGGTTTCTGGACCGTATTTAAATTGACCCACAAAAAAGGTTCCTGGACCGTATTTAAATTGACCCACAAAAAAGGTTCCTGGACCGTATTTAAATTGACCCACAAAAAAGGTTCCTGGACCGTATTTAAATTGACCCACAAAAAAGGTTTCTGGACCGTATTTAAATTGATCCCCCAAAAAAGGTTTCTGGATCGTATTTAAATTGACCCAGAAAAAAGGTTCCTGGACCGTATTTAAATTGATCCACAAAAAAGGTTTCTGGACCGTATTTAAATTGACCCACAAAAAAAGGTTCCTGGACCGTATTCAAATTGACCCACAAAAAAGGTTCCTGGACCGTATTTAAATTGACCCACAAAAAAGGTTCCTGGACCGTATTTAAATTGATCCACAAAAAAAGGTTTCTGGACCGTATTTAAATTGGTCCACAAAAAAGGTTCCTGGATCGTATTTAAATTGATCCACAAAAAAGGGTTCCTGGATCGTATTTAAATTGATCCACAAAAAGAGTTCCTGGATCGTATTTAAATTGATCCATAAAAAAGGTTTCTGGACCGTATTTAAATTGATCCACAAAAAGAGTTCCTGGATCGTATTTAAATTGATCCACAAAAAGGGTTCCTGGATCGTATTTAAATTGATCCACAAAAAGGGTTCCTGGATCGTATTTAAATTGATCCACAAAAAGGGTTCCTGGATCGTATTTAAATTGATCCACAAAAAGGGTTCCTGGATCGTATTTAAATTGATCCACAAAAAAGGTTTCTGGACTGTATTTAAATTGATCCACAAAAAGGGTTCCTGGACCGTATCTAAATGGACATTTCCACTTTGACATGAAAAACGTTTTAAATCCATTCATTTTACAGATAATGACACAAACATGAGATGTGCAAAATATCTCGGCGATATATGTTTCGGTTCTCGAGAAACACGCCTTCAAACACCGCTGAAATTCACCTACTACGTCACGGATTTGAAAACGTCCTCTCCACAGACAGGAGGTCCTCTGACGTCATCACTTAGAAATGCGTGCAGGCGGGGCTTCTGCTCGTCCCGTCAACTTAGTACGAGCCGCGGAAGCGACATAAAATTCACTTGTTACTGTGTAAAACAAGTATCTTACAACTTCCAGTGCAAAAATCTGTGCTCCATTTCTTGGAGATGAATTATGCCCTAGCAGTATAGTAGTATTTACTATAATTTAGCCACTAGGTAGAGGGTTTTCCCATTAGGGTGACAAAGCAAACCTTGTAACAGTCAATGGCTGAACACGTGAACAGCCTTGTTCATTGCGAATACATAGGTTAGTTCTGACTGGCAAGAACTTAATGTTATGGGAATGCCTTTTCTGGAATTACAATTATTTTCGTCATAACATTTTCTTCGCAAATTTTAAGATAATACGTTTAGAACACTCTGGTTTACACGCCAATTTCTGCAATATAAGAGGTGATACCTGATACGGTATAAAAAGGCACGGAGAGTTTTTAAATTTCCTGCAGTTTTCTTCAGTTAATATATATATTGCAAATTTTTGTATTTAGCCTACTTTTACGTCGCTTTTCCGTTCATTTTGTTTAACCGCAACGATGAGAACGCATGGTTAATTTATTATGTATCATCTCTAACATCACATTTCTTCCCACTTTTGGCTAATCACTACAATGAAGATGAATAACTACAAGCTGTATTCGAAGTCGGGGTTCAGGAGTACACCCCCCCCACACACACACACACACTACCACCAACTGCACAATCTAAGTATCACCCAACCTGCCATGATAAGAGAAGAACTTTTTCTTCTGTCCCATCTCATTTCGAAAACATTCGCTTGTCCCATCTCCTTTTATGAGACGAGACGGAACATGCCTCGTCTCGTGAGCAACACTAACATTAACAATAGAAGAATCCCCCTAGCTGTCCCCAAAGTCTCGAGCAAACATCCTCCCATGTAACAATTTCCAGTTCAATGAAATGTCACTTACAAGGAAACAGTCATGCCCAGGTCGAGAGTCAAACCTGGAACATGCGACTTCCTCAGATAAATCATGAAATTTGTGTATAATAATTACAACGCCAGTTCACGTAATTTTGAATCTGCGGTTTGGTTTGCATATATAAGCAGGATAATATTTAGTTTCCGAGGGCTGTACCGTCGAAACGAGGAGTCATGTATATATATATATATATATATATATATATATATATATATATATATATATATATATATATATATATATATATATATATATATATTAAGAAAGTTTTTTTTTTTGTATTTATATTGATAAGCCTCTGTATACGTTGTTAATTCTATATTTTTCTAGACTTGAGACGAGAACGAGAATTGCCCTCCCAAACCGAGACGGATGTTTATAAATTGAGACGAGACTGTCAATGAGACATTTACAAATAAACACGAGACAGACATTTACAACTCTCAACGAGAACGAGACCAAGGCTGCCATGTCTCTTCTCGATAGGATCCTTAGTGGTGAAGTTGTGAACCAACCAATTAATGCGTTCGGGGTAACGAGATGAGGCGTCTTTTCTCGCAGTACAAAATTCAAAATAATTATATCGTACCATTTCAGTATAGGATATTGTTATACACATGGGCGTATATATAGTTCACGGGGGAGAGAGGGATGGATCAACTTTTGGTATGATTAGGGTTGCTTTATTTCGTAAGTGAAAATCCAGGACACTGCTGGCGGGAAGCTTGTTGGGGAGCATGGGGGGAAGGGAATGTTGGACCCGACAAAGTTGTGTATTTGCAGTCACGAAGTATTGATACTTTTCTGTTCATCTTGTGTCACTACGTTTTTAAGAACCAAATTTCTTTAATATGATTCGAGGGGGGGAAAATAACTGATTTGATAGTATCAATGCAGTTTCTTATCGCAGAAATTCCGAAACTATCAGGAAATTGCAGATATTGGTCTGCAGTCCCATCTGGTGTGTGGAATTACGAAATTTCCTTCCCATCCGTATTCCGTCCTATACGTCTCTAATTTAAGAGAATGAAATAAGTCCGAAGGAATTTTTTATGAACAAGCGGATAGAACAAGGAAACTGGTAATTTTAGTGAACCAAAAAAAGAGGGGGGTTGGACCCGTTGAATCCCCCTTAAATACGCCTATGGTTATACACATTATTTCCTTTTAATAATTATACATAAACTAATTATAGATATGTACTGTGCAACTAATGTAATCTTCTCAGTGTATTTTCTCTTATCTGCACAAAAATATTTGATCATAATTTGCGCAACAGAAATGGAACACAAACTGAAATTGCTTTATGGAAAAGAAAGTTAAATAGGCTTTGTAAATAAAGTGAAGAATGTGAAAATTCCTATTTTGCACTACATAGGTTACGGTAAATATCGATAAATATAAGTTCAAAAAATATGTTTGAGTGTCTGGCAGCAACCAATTTTATAAGCAATATTTTCCGCATGGCCTGAGAACACACACGCAGCTGAACCCTTTCATTTATCTTGCACGTGAGCAGCACGGATATTTCATAGAAGAATGATCATTACAAAGCATAGCGCATAGCTTTCCTTTCTCCTATCACTCCTTCTTCCATTATTTAAATCGGTACAGATTTGTAAAACTGTTGCACGTGTTCGCACACCGTGGGCTACCCATTCGGAACTGGGCGCTCGAAGCAGACGACAAACCAGCTTTCCCTAAGGAGTGACGTATTAACATGGCGGCGGCGTGTTTTCAGCGCAACGCTAGCCTCGCAACTTTGGAAGTCTCGTTTCTGCCTTAAACTGGACCCAGAGAAACGCGAGAACTTGCAGGGGTCATTTTTCCAGGGTGTAGTTTCCAAAATGGTTGTAAAAAAAATTGAGTGGAAATGTCCATTGATCCACAAAAAAGGTTTCTGGACCGTATTTAAATTGATCCACAAAAAGCGTTCCTGGACCGTATCTAAATTGATCCACATAAAAGGTTTCTCGACCGTACTTAAATTGATCCACAAAAAGGGTTTCTGGATAGTATTTAAATTGATCCACAAAAAAAGGTTTCTCGACCGTATTTAAATTGTTCCACAAAAAGGGTTCCTGGATCGTATTTAAATTGATCCACAAAAAAGGTTTCTCGACCGTATTTAAATTGATCCACAAAAAGGGTTCCTGGATCGTATTTAAATTGATCCACAAAAAAGGGTTCCTGGACCGTATCTAAATTGATACACAAAAAAGGTTTCTGTACCGTATTTAAATTGGTCCACAAAAAAGGTTCCTGGATCGTATTTAAATTGATCCACAAAAAAGGGTTCCTGGACCGTATCTAAATTGATCCACAAAAAAGGTTCCTGGACCGTATTTAAATTGAGCCGGGAAAAGGTTCCTGGACCATATTTAAATATATCCTGAAGAAAGGTTACTGCACCGAATTTAAATTGCGCTGGAGAAAAGATTCCTGGCCCGCTTTAAATTCAGTCTGAAAAAATGTTCCTGGACCATATTCAAATTGAGCCGGAAAAAAGGTTCCTGGACAGTATTTAAATTGATCTGGTAAAAAAGTTCCTGGACCTAATTGAAATACTGTACATATAAAAAGGTTCTCTACGGTCCATTACCCATTTACGCTTGCTGATTTTGTCTCCTGGACCGGAATTGAATTTATTTAAAATTCCTGGACCTTTAACAACCCTGGTTTAAAGTGGGATCCGGATCACTGTGCAATGTCCCTACACCTGGATCCGAACCCACCACCTATTGATAATAAGGAATTGCCGGAAAGGCCAGTGCTGCTAAACTTAGGACGGATCATTAAAACATCAAGTTGTGAAATAAATTAATTAGTGCTTATATACAAAAGTACCAGTGAAACTAAGTAGATCCATACTAGTACTTACTTACTACTTACTGGTCGGCGCTACAGTCCTTGTAGGTCCTTGGCCTTCCTGATTACCTCTCTCCATTCATCTCAATCCTCTGCTTTTCTTCTCCATCCTTTAACTCCTAATCTTCTTTGGTCCTCTTCCACTTCACCCAACCATCTTTTCCTGGGCCTACCTCTTCTCCTTCTCCCTTCCGGTTTTCCATTGAATATTTTCTTGACAATCCTTGCTTTTTTCATCCTCTGAACAAGCCCAGCCCATTGTATTCTACCCTGCTTGATCTTCACTACAATATCTGGCTGATTAAACAATTCCTGTACTTCCATATTTGTTCTCATTCTCCACCCTCTTTATCTCTTACCGCTCCAAATATCCTTCTCAATATTTTCCTTTCCCACCTTAACAACCAATCTTCCTCTCTTACCGACATCACCCAACTCTCTGAACCATACATTACTATGGGTCTTAATACTGTTATATATATTTTAATTTTTGTGTTCCTAATAACGTTCTTAGATTTGAACATATTTTGCATATATCGATTTCCACTTGTTATTCTTTCCTGTATTTCTGTAGCTGTCTTGTTATCTGCTGTTATTATTGAGCCCAAATATTTAAAGGCTTCCACTCTTTCATATCTTTCATATTCTTTTCCATTTATTCTTAGGTAAGGTTCTCTTCTGCTCCTTTAGCATCTCCCATCTTCATATATTTGGTTTTATTTGTGTTCACTTCAAGTCCTAGTTCTTGGGCTTCCTCTTCTAACATTTGATAACTCTCTTCCATAGCTTGTTTATTCCTTGCTATTAATGCTACATCATCTGCATATGCTACTATTTGTGTTAGTCTATTTAATATTATTCCTCCAGAGTTTATTGGCAGTTGTCGGATTATTTTTTTCAATGCTAAATTAAATAGTATTGTAGAAAGTAAATCTCCCTGTCTCAGTCCTTTCTCTACTTTAAACATGTTTGTCATTTCCTGTTCAACTCTGACTTTACATTCCGTTGTTTTCATTGTTATTTTTGTCAGTCTTATCAACTTCCTTGGGATTCTAAACTCTCCCATTATCCTGTAGATCTTATTTCTTTTCAGGCTATCGTATGCTTGTTTAAAATCGACATATAGTTGGTGAAGTTCTTTGTTATACTCATAGAACTTCTCCAGCACTTCGCGCAGTAAAAATATCTGGTCCAACGTTTTTTTTCTAAATCCTGCTTGGTAATCTCCCATTATTTTTTCCATCCAATTTTCCAATCGTGTTGCTAAAATTTTACCAAATACTCTATAAGTTCCATCCAATAGTGTTATCCCACGATAGTTTTCACACTTTGCTTTATCCCCTTTCTTATGTATCGGGCATTTTATTTCTATTGTCCAGTCTCTGGGCTTTTCTTCTTTTATCCAAACTTCTTCTATCTTCACTCTCTCCCCACCATATTTCAGCAACTCTGATTCTATGCCATTTTCTCCTGGCGCTTTATTATTCTTTAGAGACTTTATTTCATTTTTTACTTCTTCTAAATTTGGTATTATCCCTTCCTCCTCTTCCTCACTTATTTCTTCCTCTTCTTCATTATTTTATCCCTCTTCTTTATCCTCCTTATTGGTTCCGTTAAGTAGTTCGCAAAAATACTCCTGCCACCTTTTCAACATTTTTCTTTTGTCTCCAATGAGGTTTCCTTTTTTATCCTTATAGAAGACTGCTCTGGGTTGGTAGTAGATCCATAGAAGAGGCAAATATTTGTTCAGTGCGACATAAATTAATTCATCCCTTTAGTATGTTTGGTCGTGAGGGGCAATAAATTGATCTCTCTTGATTTATAGATTTTTGGAAAGTAGCGAATCAGTTTTTTGCTACAATTTTGTAAAGTTACCCACAATACTTTTTAAGGTCATAAATTACCTTGGTAGGTCTGTTGTGAGTGAATAGAGATCGAACACCCACCATACTTTCCGTACTTGGGTTTCTACACATCTGAACTGTCCATGAATTCTGAAATAATCCCTGGAAGGAAGTACTTTTGGTGATTTCATCCATCACCTTCCAGATGTGTGAGACAAGGTTGTTTATACTGAGGAGATGTTGAAATATTTTCTAACATATTGATACAAGGGTTGGCAACTAATTATTTTTTCGCAAGAATGCGGAACGGACACGAAAATTCGAAATACACAAATGGAAGGATGTAGTCCTGTCCTGCCTATATCTGGAGCAAGGCCACGCATAGCAGCAAGGAAGGGGGAAATCGAGTGGGAAGAGTACACGCTGCTGCGAAGGCCGGTAACTGCAGTCGCATTTCCCCTCCACGCAATCCCATTCCCTCTCACGCAATCCCATTTGTAGAGCCGTTTCGCGTCACTATCAGAGACTTGTTTTTGTTCGCTTCCTCCAGAGATAGCCGGAACAGAATGTAGAATATGTGGTACTTTGGGATGTAAGAACAATGCAGATTATGTGTATCAGGCGTAAGAATGAATGAATGAATTTTCCTGTTGGATAGGGAGGCGAGAGAACATCTATCAATAATGTTGTGCTACATGTGGTTATTAGCTAGACATAATACATTACAGCAACAAAAGAGGCGCACATATTTCCGTCCTTTGAATGAATATACTATCGCTTTTCACGCCAGTTCATGTACAATCCGCATCGCGGTTGTCTAAACATTGAATCTCCACTATGCTCTATGCGATAGCGGTATTTCACACTGCCATCTAGTGACGTGTCAACATACTACGAGTGGGACACAGCGTTGTCGCACCATCGTTTACACTTGAAGGGAAAAAGTTGCCATGACTTATTCCCCAACCCTCGTATATTGACAATACTTTATATCCAACCCTCGTATATTCTTCCACAGCACGATGATGAACTCGGAAAGGTCGTCGCGTGGTGAAATAACTCAAGAGATCCTTTCGACTTCATTCTTTCCGAAATTCTTTGACAAATTCCCCCATCCGTTACCCTCCTGTTTATGGTTGGGACATTCCCTTTCTGTGAGATGTGGTTTCTTGGAACAGGGGCGGGGAGAAGGGGCGCGCTAGTGGGGGAGACACCTCGCGTGCTAATTCAATTGAGGTTCCTTCCACGCTGGGTAGAGTGGTCTTTTCGAGACATCATAACCACGACTGGAAGGAGGCGGTCTTTACGGCACCCAATCTTCCCTTCTAGCGTGTTGCGGTGTGTATGTATAATTGGTTTTTATTGCATTTTATGGCAGTGGCGTGCCGACGAGCAATAAGAGAGGGGGTGATATTCCTGCGTTGTCCTTTCGGTTTCGAAGCCCTTTTCCTTTCGCAGCCCTTCATTTGAAGTCGCGGTTATTGGTTGCTCAAAGAGCGGTGGAAATTTGTTTCTCAAAGCCCGTGATGTAATTCTTCCGTCACGAATCTCTACCCATAATTCCGTTTGTGAAAGTGATGGAAGCTGGTGTTTCGCAGAAACTCCAACCTATTGCTCCAGCTCTCCAGGACAATGACTCGCTCACGTGTTGCTGAAGTTTTACCACTGAAAAGGCAAGTTCCCAATTCGTCGCATCCAGAATTTTCCATCTAGGAGAAGGGTCTTAGTTTATTTTTAGGGGTTGTAAACGTACCTTTAGAACCAACATGAGCATAGATTGGGTATTTTTTAAAACATTTTGGCGTGTTTGGGGATCTGCGGATATATCACTGATGTGTGGGTTCGTTTTGTCAGAAAAAATCTCTGAGAGTCTTCTGAAGATTTTAACCTGACATCAGCACAGGCGAAGGAACTAAGGTAAGGAAGCTGGAGAAATAAAGAACATTACGGAAATAGAGGAAGAAAGATAGAAACAAAAATTAAGGAGAGAAATGGAGATAGGAAGAAGACGAAGAGAGAGAGAGAGAGAGAGAGAGAGAGAGAGAGAGAGAGAAGCAGAGAAGTGAGGATGGAATATATATATATATATAGAAACGGAGAAACGGAGAGAGGATAAGGTAGAATAGAACATAGAAAGAAGAGATGGATAAAGAAAGAATGAAATAAAGAAAGGGAAATAGAATATATACAGGGTGTTTACAAAGTCCATGAAACATTACAAGCGGCTGTATTTTTTTACAGCGTGACATAAACATGAGCTCAAATGTTTACAAAATGGAAGAGACAGTCACTGAAATGATTTCTAACGCCATCTACCGATATAGTCTCGCTGGCGGCGCCAAATTCGCACAAGTCCCAAATGACTTTGATACAGCCTGAGAAAGAGTTTTACACACCCAGATCAACAGACTTGACCCCATGTGGGGATATGTGAACGAAGGAGTCTACACACCTCTCCTACCACAGGATACCTCCAGTATTTTTGATGGCGCTTCACATCTGTCATCGTCAGAATCACCCGTGATATGCTGCGTCGGGTATGGAGTGAAATGGACTGTAGCAGGAGTTTTCAAACTTTTTGTTGTCGTTGCACCCCCCCCCCCCTCAATAGAAATCTCTTCCTGTGTCTTGTGTTTATTTACTGTTGGTACACATAGAAGTAATGAAAACACAATGTATTTGATTAATACTATAGCTCTCGCCACGAAAACAGTTCAGTCAAGTCGGAGCTTCCCCTTGCCCCCTCCACACCCCTGGGCCTCCATTAATTTTCAAAGGGATTACAACCAAGAAGTGTCCGTGACTGTACGTATGCGGTTGATTTAATTGGTTGAAATTGTTGCTCATTGGCAACACTGTAGGTGGGTGGAGTGACCTTGACTGGACTGTTTTCGTGGCGAGAGCTCTAGTGGCGTACATTTTTTAACGTTTACATGCTGGTGTCAATTCATTCAGCGATACGATATTCATGAGATAAGGAGGAAAAATATAGGCAGTAAGAGAAGCCGGATAATAAATGTTATAATAGGCACACCAATGTTTGGATATCTTCATTTAATTAAAGTTCTGCTTTTAATAGCAACATGCTCAATGCACGAAAGCAATCACCAATGCTTTTATATTTTATAATCTTTATCTTACATAGCAGAACTTTCTTTTGAAGGCTGACACTTTGTCTGATAGATGCAGGATTCCCTTGTGCCTTGTAGAAATACATTCACTTTGTGGGAAACATGAGAAAGGTATGTCAACTTTCATACAATGGCACTATCAATGAAGCTAATGGCATTGGCATGGTTCTTACGAGTGCAGTTGCTGTCTTAGTTCAAAAACACGGTAGATGGCATTGCCGTGGGACAACCAATATTATTGATATTTTTATGTTAATAAATTTTAAACTTTCAGAAAAAGATAAATATTTTTTTGGAAGTTTTCACGCCTTCCCTACCATACTTCCCCAGAGAGGCGAATCGCACAGTTTGAACAGCACTGGACTATAGGATAGATGTGTGTCGTGTGACCAAAGTTGGAAGCAAGAAATATTTACAGGATGTGAAATCATAATGCAGTGAGTTCGTCTTTCATTTTAACCTTTTTCAGCACGTGTTTGTCTCGTTGTGAAAATACAGCCGTTTGTAATGTTTCACGGACTTTGCCGAATAGTTCGCACGGACGACGCTAGATGGTGTACGGATTTGAAAGCTTCTTTACTCGAGCGAACAACGCTCGAACTGCGGTACACACTCAAAGCCCAGTAGTATACAAGTATAGCTAGCCGTAATTTGTCTGTGGTAGTGGGCCCTCAAATTTGGATCGTGAAGTGAAAGACGTGAAGTGAAATTTAAACATCATCTCCATGTAAATGTAGTTTAGTCTATCTTATTAACCCTTAACCCGAACAATCGGTCTGAGAGACCCACTGAAAATTTCATCGGGCTCGTGTGGCAACACTGTTGCGCTCTGCACCTTGAAACTTCCAGTACCTCTGAACGAGCCAAACCTTATCCATGGCTTATTGAATACCGATCTGCACGGTAGGTTTTTTTGTGAGGAAACGGGGTCTGTGAGACCGGATAGTTCGGGTCAGGTCGGAATCGCCCCGGTCCGTTGGTTCGAGTTATGTACATATTTGTGGAGAGTGTTTGTTCTTGTTTCTCTAGTAGTAATTTCGTGAACAGTGTTTCCATGGCGCAATTAAGAAAACGAGCCATTTTCCGAGTCACAGACGATTATTTTGGCGAAGGTGATCGGCAGGGAACTATTAGAAAACATGTGTCTGAACTCGAGGATGACAATCAACAACTCTGACGCTGATCCCATTTGTTCTTCTGAGTTGCAGGATGGTGGAGATTCCTGAGCAAATAGTGACGATGATGAAGACGGATTCTGGACGACTGTGAAGTTCTTGCTCGTGTCGTCACCTGTTCTTCGCCAGAGCCAACTACACCTGACGTGTCAGACTTCCTTCGGCCAGCTCCTCTGTTTAAGTTTGGCAGCGCGAGAGGCAACCCATACACACTGAGAAGTGTTGAATCACCAAAACATGGTCGCACTCATCAAAATAACATCTGATCTTACTGAGCTAAGAGCTCTTCTTATAATTTTTTGTACTCCCCAATATTCAAATCCGGTCATGAAAAATGTGCTATGCATCTTCTCAAAAAAGGCTGCAAGTAGACCATTTCTTCTTATTTATTGAACCTTACTTCGATAAAATAATTGGAAGTTGATAATTAAGGCTCACAGAACAAATATTTTGCGTTATCATTAACAAAAAATAAATAAATTGGATGTAAGAAAAGAGAATATGCGTGTCGGTCTGACAGACCGGGTGGTTCGGATTACGCATAAAAAATCATGGTTCGGGTCAAGGGTTAATAAATGACTGAAACTGCCAGAACTGATATTTTACATATACAGGGTGGGCACAAAGTCGCTTTCCCCAATAAATGAAGAAATACTTGTTTGGGGGAAAGCGACTTTGTGCCCCTAAACGAGGGTTGACGGGGAGTGGGGGTGAAGGGAAGGAGCAGTCCATTTGCAGATTTTAGGGAAAGCACAAAGCATTCCGCTGCGGTCTAGTATCCTTTTCGAAGTGCGTGGGGGTTGATTTGCGTCAATTACGCAGAGCGTGTGTCCGCAGCAACGGTTTGCTGCTTTTCTTTCAGTGGCCAGAATACTTTTGTATTGCTTATCCTGTGCATTATTTAGACTGCATTTCAAAGAATTTTAAAAAGAATATATGGCGGTAGATATCACAAATGCTTTGAAATCAAAACCTTACGTGACGAGCGGCGACAACAGAAGAGACCCAAAAGTCCAACAATTTTTCTTTGTTGGAAGAAAAAATTCTTGGCTTTGCGCTTGCAACTGAGAGTGTCGTATATCTTTACTTTGAAATTGAAGACGAAAATAATATTAACAATTATTATTAAATAACATTTTGTTACTAATCTTGAAGTTAAGCAGTTGTCTTTATCCCAGGAAAGAGAACATTTCGAAATTTCCCTAAAAATCTGCCCGGACCATTTTTAGGACTCGAGAAAGAGGATTAGTCCAGGTAAAACAGGACGTCTGGTAATGCTAAACGACTTGCAGCGCTGCACCGGTTACAGCGAGCCCACATATGTTTCTCACCCAGGGTTGCACTTTCCTAACCCTAATAGTGGAGTCGACTGTCGCTACGTCACTACACTTCCGTTGAGGATCATCTCCCTTGCCAACCCAGTTCAAAATAGTTCGTTCACACCAAAAGTGGTGTGGTGTTTAACTCTATCGTTATTTCCAAGGGGGACTAAGTGTTGCGCACAAAGTAGATTTGAAATAGAGAAATGTTTTACAAAATACCAAAATTTATCGCCGATACCCTGCCGATAGCGATACCCTGACCGATTCCGATACCAATACTTGTATAATTCCAGTTTAAAATAACAAAGGCTAGCTACTGAGTCATGAAACTCTTCACATCACATTCTGTTGATGGCATTAAACAACTTACAAATTATTCTCATGTAGCATTCACTTTAAAATGTCTTGTTGCATTTTATGTGAACTTTTGTCTACCTCCAGAGGATACAAAAATAATAAGTTTTTGAAATGTTGCAACATGGGCGTATATATAGTTCACGTAAGGGGTGGGGTGGGTTCATACTTTTGGTATGATTAGAGTTGCTTTATTTCATAAGTGAAAATCCAGGGTACCGCTGACCGGAAGCTTGTTGGGGAGCGGGGGGTGGGGGTGGGGGGGTTGGATCCGGCAAAGTTGTGTGTATATAGTCACGAAGTCACGCTACTTAGTTTTGATACTTTTCTGTTCATCTTGTGTCGAACAACTTGAGAATGTTACGATATTTGCCTGGTTTTCTTGCACTGCGTTTTTAAAAAACAAATTTCTTTAAGAAGACTCAAGGGGAAAAAATGATAACCGAAAGGTTCGGGTGTAAAACATGGCAAGTGACATTTTGATCATTTTTGAGTTACAAAGTAAAATGTGCCATCCTTCAATTTTCGAGTGAAATTGCCATGGCATACAATTTGGATTGGACTCGGTGAAACCTTCTGAAATTGGTAAACACAACACGAAAACAATTTATCTGCAGTAATGCTTGTAATAACATTTTTTCTTAATGAGCTCGGAAATGACCAAAATTTCCCTCAGCATGTTTTACACCCGACCCCTTCAACTGACTTGATAGTCCAAATGTAGTTTCTTATCGCAGAATTTCCGAAACTTTCAGGAAATTGCAGACATTTATTTGGTACGTCTCGAATTTAGGAAAATAAAATAAGACCGAAGAAATTTTTATGAACAAGCGGATAGAACAGCTAATTTTGTAATTTTACTGAACCAAAATTAAGTGGTTTGGACCCGTTGAACCCCCCCCCCTTAAATACGTACATATGTTGCAAGCCTTTTTAAAATGTTGCGCTTACACCGAAAAATCTTTGGAAGATTATAAGTGTCCCTGCTTCTTTCATGGTCCCCAATTTCACGTCAGCAACATTTCTGACTTCTGGATTAACCTGGAGAGGGAGTAAATCGACGTAAAATATATACAAATGCAGATATATTTATTACTGCTAATTTGGCCCGTCTCGGTATGTGCATTGCTGTCCATTATTCTGACATTTGCAATAAAAACAAGTCACAGTGACTGCGGTGTCGGCATCGGCCAGCAGTCACACAGAAGGGTAAGAGCACAACAAGAAAATCCACAACCATCCCTCCCACAGCGACATTCATCCCTTTCCCAGGAACTTCGGATTGAGACTAGCATGATGATAATGCTGATTTTGGAAACGTCCGGGTTCTTACCCAACGAATTGGATCTGAAAGGTTTATTTTATTTCCAGACCACAAGGCAGTTACATGTCTTCAATGTTACATTTTTGGGCAGCGCTTTCACGTTAGTCCAGCCTTTGATCTTGTCACATGCTTCCCAGGAGGGTACAACATTTCTCGGGGAATTCCTGGTGCCTCCCCGATGGCGCAGTGGTAGCGACGTGGCCTTGTAATCAAGGGGTCCCGGGTTCGATACCCGGTGGATCCCACTTTAAACTGTAGGTCCAGTCCCAATTAGCCTTACTGTGCATAAAATGGACTTAAAACACCAAATCAATCCATCAATACGGTAATTACTGTGCGGAACCCCAACGCAAGGGTGAACGAACCTTTGAAAAGAACAAACCTTGGCATCGGATGATATCGACGAAGAAAATTCAACCCATATTGACCGATAGCACTGGTATCGGTGAGCCCTAGAAGTTATTCAAAAGTACGGTAACTATTGATTTGTGTATGAGAGAATCTGCCTGGTAGTACTGAAGGGCAACCAGGGGACAATCCTCTTTTTAAGCATGTTGATGCTGTTGTCGCATAATGCGTTACCTTTCAAACACCAAGCAAGTAAACGGATGAAGTCATTCGTGCACTGGTCCTATAACATCAGAGCAAAGTTGAAGCAGGTCTGAGATCAGATTGCATCGAGGAACAATGCGTCGTTGTTGTTCTTTTTGTTCTCCTTCCTTAAAAACTTAATTTTTAAAACAACGTCGCATGAGACTCCATAAAGAACATTTCTCAAAAGGGAACGTGACGGCGGAAGATGTTTATCTCGAAGCTCATAAAACAATGTGATTTAAATTGCAAAAGAATGTTGTGTCAGGTCCATAATTCGCGTGTGGCTTTGTATCACGTTTCGGAGCACACACATGGACATTTTGCGGTAGCTTGTGTGCCTACGATTTACACTTAATAAGCAGGGAATTTAAATTTTTATACTTACTTTCCGTATTGCATTTTGTGGAAACCTCGAATCCAAGTAGATATTTCCACAATAGAGAATCAATTGAATAATAAATATTTGAACTGGCAAAGACTTTCATGTACAGTGTGGTGCAAAAATATTACCAAGCAAATTGTCCACTGCCGTGCTCTATCTCTTTGTTTTATGCAATGAAAGGTTCAGGAGTTGAATCAAAACTCTTTACAAACTGCTAACACTCTCTGCATCAGCGTACGTAAAAGGACAGTGCTTATAAACGTCTAGGATGCAATGGAAAAATTAACGAAAATAGTCATGGGCAATTTGCCGAGCAAATAGTTGTGGATCCCATTGTACGTTCATATATGACAGTACAGTACACAATGTATGGGTTTATGAAAAATTTAAAAGTTGTGAATGCTGATGGAATAATAAATATATATTGTTACATGCGTAGTTTTGTGTGTACAAAGAATTAGTGAGAAATAGAAGTTCGTAAGTAGATTGCGGAGTAATAGTTTTATCTCGGATAGGTGAAAACATTCGCATGTTCAACAAATTAATAAGTTATATTATGCATGGCTGCAAACTCCAGAAATTCAGTATTATTGTCGGAATGGCCTAATAATATTTGATTCCCTAATGCAATAAAAGTGCTCGCCTTGGTTCCTGCACCTAGAAAATCTATATAAAACATTGTATTAAGTTTGCCACTAAAACCACAACAAACTTATTTATATTCAGAAATGTTTACATACCTACATGCCAATGTGTACTTAAGGCCATGAAGAATTGCGCAATCTTAGTAATTTATTTATTTATTTATTTAATTGTAGTTGTCTCCAACAGAGAAAGCTTCTCCAATTATGGGAGACTTGCATACAGTTTAAATATACATACATAATTAATAATATATAAAAACACACATACACACAAATAAAGAGATACTTCACACAAATATATATTTACAAGACAAAACAATACAAAGCCATACCTACACTCAAAGTAAATGGTAACAATATACCTCACCCATGATATATATACATGTTTAGAAATCCCTAAATGTCTGCACTTACAAGACAATAATTTCTATAATTTCTTGCGCAAACCATAATATTTGAAATTTTGTCTTGCAAACATTCAGGGAATACAAAACAATACAAAGCCCTACATACACTCACAGTAAATGATAACAAATAAATACCTCACCTATAACATATATTTATATTCAGAAATCCCAAATATTTGCACTTATAAGACAATAATTTCTATAATTTCTTGTGTAAAACATAATGATTGCAACTTTGTTCTATAAATATTCAGGAAATACGAAAAGTCTAACTCATTATCTATCATTGATTTACTTATTGTACAAATCTAACATTTGCTGTAACGGAGAGTTTTGATACTTCTTAGTTTTAGCCATTTGACAATTCAGCAAGTTTCTATTTCGAAGATGACAACATGTAGTATTAAAAGATATTTTGCTTAAAATTTGAGCATTATCAATAAGGCCATTAATTATTTTATACAAAAATAGCTGTTGCATAAAAATTCTCCTTGACCTTAATGATGGCATGTCGATTTCTCGTTGAAGTGTATTGGTAGATAACATTTTAACATTACAATTCTTACCATGTTTTTTGGAATACAAATAACGTTGAAAGCGTTTTTGTATTTGTTCTATTTTTTCTATATATATTTTAGCTATTGGTGACCAGATTATAGATGCATATTCCAAGGTACTCCTAACCATTGCATTGTATAATAACGTGATTGCGTCCAAATCCTTTAAATATTTTGACATTCTAATTACAAAACCTAATTTTTTGTATGCAATATTTACCATTTGTATTATATGAGTTGAGTACGAGAGATCCTTGTCAATTATTATACCAAGATCCTTCATAGTGTTGACTCTTTCCAATTTTTGGTTGTTTATGAAGTATTCACATTGCACGTTCGATTTATTTGCAGATAATACCATGTAATAACATTTTTTTATATTGAGATCAAGTTTATTTTGAATACTCCATTGATAAACACGCTTTAAATCTTCCTGCAATTGACAAGTATCTTGCAACTTTGTAATTTCTTTATATATTTTGATGTCATCTGCATACATTAGACAACTAGATTTATTAATACTTAATGGTAGGTCATTCACATACAATACAAAAAAAGAGGCCCTAAGTTTGATCCTTGCGGTACTCCTGAGTTTACATCATATTTAAAAGATTTTGTCAACCTAAAATCTACATATTGTCTTCTATCTTTCAAATATGATTCAATCAGTGTTATCCAGTCATCTGATAATCCATACCATGTTAGTTTATGAAGAAGCACTTTATGATTGATTTTATCAAATGCTTTAGTAAAATCTAAATAAATAGTATGTACTGTGGATCTATTATGTAACATTAAATGAACTTCTTGTGTATAATTTAATAGATTCGTGATGGTCGATCTTTTTGCTGTAAAACCATGTTGACAATCTGTTATCCAACATTTGACATGATTATATATTCTAGTATAAAGAATTTGCTCAAGTACCTTCACAGGGGAGCATAAAATTGAGATTGGTCTGTAATTTTCTATTTCGGATATTTTATTCGTTTTTGGTATAGGACACACCTTGGTTAGTTTCCGAATACTAGCAAATGTTTGCGTCTTCAATATTAAATTGTAAATTGTGCATAAAGGATATTCTAATATTTCCGAACACGCCTTAACGATATACGGCGGAATCCCATCTGGTCCACATGACTTCTTTGCTTTAAGATTCTTTACTGCATTATAATATTGGTCTTTATGAATTTTATTCAATGATAATGTTAGAAGTGTATTAGCTTTTGTATTTACAACTACACTAGAATTATCTTCATTTTGTTCATTTTGTCTATATACAGTGCTAAAAAAATTCGCAAATTCATCTGCGATACTTTTATTTGAATTTAATATATTCTTACCTGATTTCATTTTCTGATTATTAATTTTTTTAGTGTTCCTCTTACTTTTTGCAAATCGCCAAAAACCTTTCATATCAATCTTAATATCTTCCTCTAATTTTTTAATATAATTATTATAAGCATTTGTAATTAAAGTTTTCGATCGCTTCCGTAATTCTTTATACCTATGTTCACCATTGCTATCATGTTTCTTACGTTTCCTATAGTATTCTTTCTCCTTTATAATATTAAT
Organism: Lepisma saccharinum; assembly: GCF_977018435.1. Taxonomy (NCBI): domain Eukaryota; kingdom Metazoa; phylum Arthropoda; class Insecta; order Zygentoma; family Lepismatidae; genus Lepisma; species Lepisma saccharinum. The sequence goes on along the minus strand of NC_139251.1, from coordinate 19,108,298 downwards.
AATTTATGCATTAAACCAGTAAGGATATTTACTATTGAAGGTACGTTCCTTTCTTGGTATGGTACTATTCAATACTATATTAAACTTATCGTAAAACCATTTTACTGCATCATCTACATTATTGTAATTCTTTAATTCTGTCCAATCTATTAATTTGAGCATTTGATATAGTTTTAAAAAGTCAGCTTTTTGAAAATTATAAACATTCACTTTCTCCTTTGAAACTCTATCATGAATAGAACCCAGATGAAGTGTGATGTTTAAAGCTGGGTGATGTAAATCTTCCTTTACAAAGGGATATTCTTCTCTATGTATTAATATGTTATTATTGCTATTAGTAGTAAGTACCAAGTCAAGGGTTTTATTATTCTGATTTTTAATATTATTAATGGAACATAAGTCATAGAGATTTATAAAGTTAGCTAGATTGATGCATGTGTTATCCCCATTTAATAGGTTATATGACGCATCACTTATTAAAGATAAATTGAAATCTCCTATAATGAGAATATTACTATTTTGAAGATGTGTATATTGTTCGAATATTTTGTAAAAAGACCGATATGTTTCCAAATTTGCTTGGGAAGTAAAATATACTGAAAAAATATAATATATATATTGATACCCAGTGTCACCTTTACACATATAAACTCTACCTGGCTACATATGTCTATAATACAGGAATCTATGTTGTTATGAACAGCTATTATTACTCCTCCCCCTCTTTTATTATTATCCCTATCTTTTCTATATACCACATAATTGTCATTAAACAATTCTTGATTATACACTCCATTCTGTAGCCAAGTTTCTGTCAATACCACTATATCATATTCGCATTGAATACTATTAGTATAGAATTCATGAGTTTTAGTATTCAAACCACGTACATTTTGGTAATAAATAGATAGTGTTTTTAATCTCTCCATGAAAAATCATAACCAACAAGAATTTCCAGTTTTACTGGATAGCTATTACATCATCCATGGATTTTAAATGTATTACTGTACTATCCTTACTTTTCCTCAGTAGAATTCTATCCGAATTGTCTATCCACAAAAACGCATATCTTTTTTCAGTTTTTATCTTACGTGCTTCATTAAATATCTTTCTCCTACTGTATGTTATACTATGATTCACATAAATTGTACCATTATGAGTAAAACCTATTTGATTTATATTTAGATTTCTTTTAACTTTTCTTTTCTCTACAAATTTATCCTTTACACTTCTCCTAACAAATTTCACAATGATGCCACTATCATGTTGATGAGGAGATTTTTTTAGTCTATGACATATATCAATATCTTCATTCTTAATTTCAACATCCAAGGCTCTACCAATATCTTTTACAATATCATACATATTTTCATTCTGTGTTTCAGGAATACCATATATTTGTACCATATTCCTCCTACCGTACTGTTCTAGTTCTTCAATTTGAGTTTGCGTTTCTTTAAGCTGCTTCTTTAATCGCAAATTATCATCATTAAGTTTTTCGATTTGCACTTTACATTATCTTATTACTTCATTTTGTTTTTTTAACATGTCATTTTCATCTAACTTTTCATGTACAAGATCTAGAGATTTACCAAGTTCTTTTTCAATATTTCGATTACTTCAATCCTCGAAGTCTTTCTGTAAGTTTATCAACATCTTATAAACATCTTGCATAGAAATACTTCCGTCACAGCTACCAGCTGGTAAATTGTCTTCATAAAGACTGTTTCTTCTTTCCCTTTCAAAAGTATTACAACGCCATTTCTTGTTTTGTTTATTCATATATTCAATATCAGGTTCTGTCAGATTTACACATTGTGTGTGATAGTATTTTAAGCATTGGACACATTGTATTTTTGATTCTACATCTTGTCTGGCAACCGAATTCTTACACACCGGGCACTGACTCATTATTGCTCATTAAGAGTAAACCACTCACTTTAGACACTCACTTTAAACACTTCGATTTATCGTTGAATCGTCCCGGCGCTCCGCAGATTGATCTGGCAATACTGGTGCTTCAACTGTTGCCAATTGATGGTTTGTTTATGTTCTTGAAAGCCGATTTACCATTAATATATTTCATTATTTATAATGTTCACACAATTTTAGAGTTCACATTATATACTATTCTAAGCACTAAGTACTTACGTTCTATTTCACCATCACACTTTGCATATCCACTTAAAAACACCAATAAAAAACCTTAATTCTGCGGAGCACCTCGTTGATCAGTTCTCACCCGTCGGCCATTCTTCCATTCTAATGTTGTTAAATGGAATTTTAAAAGTTTAAAGACTCTATTGAGTCCTCCTGGGGGGACATCAAACATCACGGGGGGAAATCAAAGGCATCAAATTAAATTATCAATAGAACAATACTAATGTTTTTAAATTGTCCCTTACTTATGACATACAACTAAATTAAGTGTAATTAGGTTTAATTATAATTTTAAGAATTAGATTATGAGAATCAATAAAATAGTAATGTAGCATGCAACAATTTACATTTAAAGCAAACTTAGTCGTCTATGCTCTCTGCAGCATATCTGTGGATAACATTATCAGTTAAACTGTTTGCAAGTCTCTCCCCCCCCCCCAACCCTCAGCAGTTGATACCTTCACACAAGCTTAAAGCGTACCCTACTCCATCATATTTCTTAATTCAGTCGTTAACATACGGACTATAATTTAAATGTGTTTGTTATTTTTACTCTAATTGCAAAGAGGATTGAATCATTACTTATTACTAGTCCTTGGATTTTTAGGTTCTAAAAAGAGTGCTTTCAGGTTCCTAAAATAGGTTCTAAAAATTCTAAAATAGGTTCTAAAAATACTGAAATAGATTCTAACAAATCTTAAATTCGGCTCAAAAAGCCTGAAGTAGGTTCCAAAAATGTAAAATGGTTCAAAATTCATTAAAAAATACTGATTAGCTACAACCGTTAAAAAACAAAATTTCAATTTTTCGATACATTGGAATCGCACAGACCCTTTATATTGTTAATATATATTTGTGTGTGTGTTTGGTGAGAGGCGGTAATACGTAAGGTTAAAATAGAGAAAATATCTGCATGTACCATTGAAGTTTTGAAAATTTCGCCTTGAAAACCAGGAATTATAGTCCTAGATTGACCACCCTGAAACAGAAAGTAAAATTCGTGTGGGTATTAATGTGTCTGACAAATTTACAATTCATGATGGGTTAAAACAAGGAGATGCATTATCTCCATTGCTCTTTAACTTTGCCTTAGAATATGTGGTTAGGAAGGTAAAAGAAACTAAAGAAGGACTAAAATTAAATGGTGTGACTCAGTTGTTAGCATATGCAGATGATGTAGACTTACTGGGGGATGATGTGAATATAATTAAGAATAATGCTAAAATGTTTTTCAAAACTGCTAAAGAGATAGGTTTGGAAGTTAACAAAGTTAAATATATGCTTACAGGCTGAAACCAAGTGTTAGGTAATAATCAAAATCTAATTATTGATAACAACTCGTTTGAACCAGTTTCCAAATTCAAATACTTAGGAGTAATATTAACAAATGAAAATTATATTAAAGAGGAAATAAAAAGTAGGCTTAATTCAGGAAATGCATGTTACTTCTCTCTTCATAAACTTTTGTTTTCTCGTTTAATATCTAAGAAACTAAAATTTAAAATATACAAAACAGTAATTCTGCCTGTAGTATTATATGGATGAGAAACTTGGTCCCTTACATTGAAAGAGGAACATAAATTGAGAGTATTTGAAAATAAGATCCTTAGGAAAATATTTGGACCTAAAAGGGATGAGGAGACAGGTGAGTGGAGAAGGTTACATAATTTAGAAGTACATAATTTGTATTCGTGTTCAGATATTATTAGAATAATTAAATCAAGAAGACTTAGGTGGGCAGGCCATGTGGCACGAATGTGAGAGGAAATAGGAGTTTACTGGATTCTTGTTGGGAAACCTGATGGTAAGGTAAGAGACCTGTAGGAAGGGCAAGACGAAGATGGAGGGACAACGTTGAGATGGACCTAAGGGAAATCGGTAGGGATGGAAAAGAGTATATGGAACTTGCTCAAGATAGGGACCGATGGAAGGCCTGTGTTGCTGCAGCCATGAACCTTCGGGTTTAAGAAGGCTAGGGAGTTAGTTAGTTAGTGACCACCCTGAATAAATATTTTTTTTCATGTTATCCACAGTCAAACTTCGCTTTTTTCTGTGAGGATTATGTTGCGTATTTAACATGTTGAAACGTTACTTTGCAAGGCATGAATGCCACAAAGGACAGAACGATCTTGCAGGTAACACTGGCGCAAGACATTTTGCTTTGTTTATAGCAGGGTTCCAAAACTTAGCGTTTCCAAATTATTTCCGCCGCGCCTATGTCAGAATGTGGGCTTGTCTAACACTTGCCGCGCTCAGTTAGTGCGGTTAAGTTGCTTGCTTTAAGTTAAAAAAAAAATCAAATTCAGAAACATTTTATGTGTAAAAGTACTAAATAAGCACATATCTGGAACAATCATACCATCGATTGAATATATTGGAACACTTTGGATACTACTGAAAAATATCATGGACTTGAAGGAAGAGAAATCGACAGGAAGTTTGTTTCAAACACGTTAATCATTGACTTTTTTCGGTACCAAAGCAAGAAAATACCTCTGTGTGATACAAAAATCGTTAAAAACCTAAAAGCAATACATAAAGATCTAAATAGAGGTTTGATTTAGGAGCATAAACCTAGAATAGTAGGTTCTAACAAGCAAAATAGGTTACTTTAGGCACTACAAAACTTAGTCAGTTGTTGCGTTTTTTAATGAAACTCTGACATAACTTGCTATTTCTTATTTTCCTCCAAAGGGAAAAACATAGGTTAAAAACCTAAAACCCGAGGTCTACTTATTACAACGAAAAAGAAACACAAAAACTACGGCCTACGTTATAAAAGTGAATGATAGACAAAGTGAACATGGGTGCAAAATTTCTTAGCTGTTGTCCGAATGCTCCGACAGGTTGCTGACATTTTCGGGAATGACTTTTTATTTGCGGGAAGGATTCTTTCCTCCATGGGTCACCCCTGAATTCATCACTGGCTATGTGTAGAGAGGAAATGGAAAATAAGAAGAGAGAGAAAAGAAATACAATTAGCAGGTAGAGAAACGTAACATCGAGGGAGGGCGAGAGAGATCAAAAGAAAGAAGAGGAAGGGCAAAAACGTGGAAAGAGGAAAAGGGAGAGGAAGAAAAAGTAATAGAAAACAAGAAGAGAGAGAAAAGGTATAAAAATAAATGAGTTGAGAGTCGGGAGGAAGAGCGAGGGAGGGCGAGAGAGAGAGAGAGAGAGAGAGGCAGAGAGGTCAAAGAAAGAGGTAGGAGGAGAAAATTGATGTTGGTAAGGGAGAAGGAGAGTGCATGGGCAAAGAGGAAACAGAAGGACGAAAGAAAGACAATAAGGAAAACAGTGAAGAAACAAAGAGGAAATCTCCATAGCTCCGCTTCACCAACTCGCTTTCTCCCCTTCTCTTCCGTTATGCACGGCCTTCACAGATTCTTGGAACAGAGCATAAAATGACTAACTGTAACTGTAAATCAGTTTCTTTTTGAAGCAACTCGGTTACTTTTCAAAACGAAATTACGGTTCTCGTGCGTCGTACGGCTGTTGGTAGCAAAAGTGTTCACTTCATCGAATCGAAGTTCAGAAATTTAAATGGTGGTCAATTTGCTGCAGCAGGTCATTTTTTGCAAAGTTAACGACGTTTCTTTGTAGTATAATTATTGTCCAGCAAGAAAATGGTGAAACATTTCTTGCATCACCCTGTATATTCGTATTCCTTATGCTTATACGCTGCCAGGCTCCGGGTTTCGATGACGTCATCTTTTTTTACCTTATGTAGTATGCATTGCTCTTAAGTATTAAAATCCTAAATACGAACCTCTGATTATAAAAATGTGAATTTTACAGTGCATTTTTCGTTATATTTTCTAATTTTTAAGTATTTTTTTGCGTAATTGGAAAAACGTAATTGCATTACGATTCACACTCATTTTTAGCCATCGCTTGATGTCGGTAACAATGAGAATAGGTATTCTATCGCTACGTGATTGTAGCGTTACTAGCTAAGGTTCTTGTCCTGGGAGACACAATTGGAGGCGTTAAATCCTTAGTCGTACCGGATTTCACCCTCTGTTTAGAGGGTAGGACACGTTGACCAATGGGCGACGAGTCAGAGGTAGAGAATTTAAATTAAAGAAACACTAATTGAATAGTTAAGTGACCGAGTTTATTTTGGCAAGCACTCCAATAAATTATGAAGAGGGAGAAGTTCGGGGCGAAGGATTATCACCATAAAGGGGCAGATACTTATCTCCGGATCTCCTGGACGCTGGTCCCGCTGGCTGGCCTGAGGCGTCTCGGCTCTGGACAGGCCCCAGCTTGGGCGCCACGGCTTCTGGGCGGTCTTGTAGACGATTCTCCCCGTCCGGCACTGTAGTGCTCTCGCGACCCGATCTTGATCCTTGGCGTTCTCGTTGGCTTCTGCTCCTGAGGCAGGTTTCTAACCCCATTTTAGTGCTCTTGGGAGTTAGGAAATGCTTAGGATATGTTTTCCGGGTATGGGCGGTAAGGGTAGGAAATAGCAACATGCCGCTCGACAATGAACATGTTGAAACTTGTTGTCACTGCACGCTTTTGATTCGTTATTTTCACTGCCACACTTTTTGTTATACTGATTTCATTTCCAAACTGCGCTTCAAGGTCACGGCATCCCCTCCACACAGAACCAACACACGCCTTCTGCCTATTGATTGTGCACGGGTAATGCATAAGGGTGGAAGAGGAAAGCGCGGAGCTCGGTGGATGTCCTTGAACCGCACATTCGAACTGAAAAAAAAATAGTTGAAGATCTTGAGAGAAGAAAGTTTTCTTCCGTAGTTTCGTTCAGCAGTGCCTAAAGTACAGCCATCTATATCGCGTCATTTAAGATAAATTGTATCTGAATTCGGAGAAAATGTTCTTTCTACGGACGGTAAAGCATTATTTTGTAAGATATGCGAAACAAAGGTATCGGCCAAAACAAATCCAAAGAAATTTTCTTAAAAAAAAGAAGAGATTCACAAAATTTTAATCATTTTTAGGTCATTTCCAGATATTTTTATGTCATCAAATTCCAGGCCCTGTTGATCAGAAGTGTTGGCTGGCCATTTTGTCGCGAGGCCAACGGAACATTTAACTGCTTAACGCATATGTAACATTACACGACAGATCCCATCTCGCTCCAGCCTCCCTCTCCAGGCATTCCTCCAGTTTCTCTTCCAGTTTTCATGCCGTAATGTGACAACTTAATACCGGGAGCAATATCCCGGCCCTCTGCCACATTCCCTCCTCCCCCCCCCCCGCTCCCACTCCCTCCAGGAAACACGGAACAAATCTGTTCCATAGCAGAATCTGCGGTCAGCCAGCGAACAAAATTCCTCCGTATGTAAACATTGCGGTGGAATGCCCAGTATTCTCGGCTTGCTGTCCGACTTAATACGACAAATATTTCCATAGGACCAATTGTAGTCCCTACCAATTCTGTGCGAATATCTCTCGCTCTCGTCCCCACCCTCCCTCTCTCTCTCCCTCTCTCTCTCGAATTTTACAGATTACAGAATCCAGGGACTAGTTCGTTGGAAAACGTAACGTTTGGTAAAGGGGAGGAATAACATTTTAATTTCTGAACGCAATGCTGTTTTGTGGATTTGGACGAAATTGTTATCATGCTTTTGTGGTCTCTATGCTTTACGAAGCAGCATATTTTCACGTTCCTGTTGTTTTTGTATATTTGCAAAATGCCGCGATTCTTCATAGCTGATTGGTTCGTTGCTGATCTGTTAATACAATTGAATAAAGTCATAAGTGTTGCCAATCATTATAAATTGTTTCAGGAACCAGATAATTTTCTCTTTCACTTTCCTTTTCTAAATTCAACGAGTTTTAAGATGAAGTAGAAAAACGTAACAAATATTCAAAGTGATTGCCTAACCTATTTACATGCTTATGCTATTATATGCCTACGTGGAAAGGTTTTGTCAGATCAGGTTTGGTGTTGTTAGCATATCTCTCTAAGGCTGTCGCTAGCCGCTCGTATCTTAGCGTCCTGTAGTAATGCATTTTCAGCTAGGAGACAGGTTTTTAAAGGTGGCAGGTCACCGTGCGAAGGCGTTTTGTGCTCTCGAATTCTATCAGAGTCAGATAGTTACCATTGACCAATACACTTCTCTGAAAGTCTTCATTCGATGGTGATCATCGGGTGTTGCAGCTCGACGCGGCATAGGGAATGTAGCTACATTCTTAGTAGATTTATTTTGCCGAGTTTCCTCTGAATTTCTAGGACTCCGATAGAAAGCCTCTCTAACGCGGTCCTCTTGCGCTACTGTTTTTTTTTTTTTCATTTTGTAGGCACCCTGTCTCCTGAAACTGGGCGTATCACTGCGAATGGAATTCGTCGTTGGGCAATGACAACTGACTGACTATGATGAATTTCAAGCACCGCTATCTCAGAGTCGTGACACGCCATCTTGTAAAACCTGCCTCCTAGCGGTCAAATGCGAAACTACAGGACATTGACTGTTACGAAAGAAAACTTTGAAAGTGTCTCCATCATTTGACGTAATTATAAATGCCATATATTTCCTTATCTGCCCAGAAAAAATATTGAAACTCGACAATCATTTGGAAAACACTATTATATCAGAAATGATTATAGAGTTCCAATAAATTCCACTACAAGATTAGTAAGGGCCACAATTGCATTGTATTCTATGTACGTTCCTCAATCTTTTTCTTGTAATAATAGTATCTTTCCTCTTTATCTGGCAAAGAATATTTCATGAAATTTGTTTTAAGTTCCCTTTGTGCTCGGATAAGCTAATCACGATATTTGTCTCTCAGTAAGTTATTGTTCTACTTGTAACATTCAATTTTGTAATGTGAGGTGTCTAACATGATTTCGCTTTGAATATCTGTTACCTTTGTTCTCTGTGCGAAATAGTTTAATGTGCATTTTAAAGTGTTTCAACAGTATTCATACACGACTCAAAAAGACGTGCATAATTTATCTGCAAACTGTATAATAATATACAGCGTGTCCGAGACGAAACGCCCTAATTTGAAACACTTATACTAAACATAATAAACAACCAAGACAATTTTGTTAGGTGGTATATGGTAGATTAGCTGTGGAAATTTTAATTATGTAATGTAATAGCAAGATCATTTTCATTGCAGGTGCTGAAAACCGAAAAAAGGAAAATGACAACGAATGCTAAAAAAGCACAAACCGTGTGGTGGTATGCAGAATTAGGGTTAAATATCGCAGTTCAATCCCCTAGATTTCTTCCTGTGGAGGTATGTTAAGGACAAGGTGTACTCTATCAAAGTGACAACTTTGGAACAGCTTCGTGCGAGGATTAGAGCTGCTATTGAGACAGTTACGCCACAGATGCTACAGGCTACCTGGTGTGAAATCGAGTATCGATTAGACATCCTCCGTGCCACTCGTGGGGCACATGTAGAAATGATGTGATTGCACAAACAAACTTCATAATTATGTGTATCCATTGTTGTATCAATCTTCCTTGTGAGTCATTCCATGCCAAATCAACACAGATACGTGCAATTTTTTACCTGACCATCTCCGATTTTCATGAAATTTGTGGAGTTGAAACTATGCATGAAACTTAGTAATTATGAAAATTTTTAGTCTCGTGCGTCTTGTAATTGTTAAATTATTCAAGGTCAAAGTTTGCAGAAATTGCCCTTTTTGAGCCCGCTTAGCTATACTAAATGTGCTGTAACTCCGCCACTATTTTGCCTAGGAAGCTCAAATAAAGCTTATTGTACAGGGAATTGAACAAGCTTTCCAGTGATATATAACAAGCCCACCTTTCGATAAAAATATAATTTTATCACGTGAGCTTGCCCTTTGACCTTGAATATCTCAAAACATGTCATCACCAAAAATCGTGAAAAAAAAATATATTTGGTCCCTCATGCCATACTATAAAACATATCAAAAAATCATTCTGGGACTGCAATGGGATCAGAAGATACAAAATAATATGTGTAACTATGTGACTGATAAAAGTCTCTTTACATGAACTATGACGAGTCAAAAGTCCTTCAACACCCCCTACAAAATGTAAAGGATTTATCCTGGTCATGAAAGAAATAGGTTAGGCACAGGGAGATCCCAAGCTGTGTGTGTGTCAAGCGCAAGTCCGGCACATTGTTGACCGCCATATTGAATTCAACGCAAAAATTTCAAAGGAAAGGGTGTGAAGTTATATACAAATCAGGCTAAAACTTCACGAGAAATGAAACGGCGAAGGTTTATCCAAAGTATCTTGAACCAGCAAAAAGTTATTACTACATGCTTGTAACCATTTTCTCCTTTTGGAGGTGTTAAAAACAAAGTATTAAGAATGCTCCTAACGTGTTAGGAACTCGTCGAGATCACGCTGATATCTTGGGAGAGAAAGAAGTATAAGCACCATTCCATATGATTTTAATCAGCAACATTCACCAAATACTTGATTAGTGAAGAGAATATTGGGAAAAGTATCTCAAACAATTACGTTACACTTCCTTTGGAATGAAAAATTCTTCAGTGACGAGGCAAATTTTTATGTTCACGGTAAAGTTATTAAAAATTATATGCAATACCTGTGATTTGATAATCTACAGTAGACAGATCCCAGCCGAATGGTTGTTGCTGGTAAGCTAATGATGTGGTATAGTGTATGGAGAACGGGAATGGTTGGTCCATATTCAACAACGGAACCTTAAATGGCGAGGGCTTCTTGAATGTGAACAGGTTTTTCATCCTTGCTTACGGGATATGGCACTTTTCCAGAGTTTTGAAACAGGACAGTGTGTGACCACACTATGTGAACATTTTGGCAATTTCTTCATGGTAAATTTCTAGGTAGATTGATGGGCAGACAGGGATCTATTAAAAGGCCTGAACATTCTCCAGATCTAACATCTTAGGAGGACTTTTACCTTCAGAAACATTTGAAGAGAATGGTTCATGCACTAAAAGTCCCTGATATTGATTGATTAATTTGGTGTTTAAAGTCCACTTTATGCACAGTAAGGCTAATCGGGACTGGACCTACAGTTTAAAGTGGGATCCGAACCACTTGTGTCTCCACCAGGTATCGAACCTGGGACCCCTTGATTACAAGGCGACGACACTACCACTGCGCCATCGGGGAGGCCAAGTCCGTGATATTGACCATCTGAGAGAAGGCATAGTTGCTGCTTGCGATGATGTTGCACCTGCTACATTGCCAAATGTTCTATGTGAGTGCGAGAGACGTCAACGAGTGTGCTCACAGGAATATTGACAACACTATAATGTGCATATATCGTGAGTGAAAGATATGCGTATAACGTTTTGCTGCCTAAAAATAAGTTGGAAAAAACCTTCGCTGCTTCATTTCTCGTGAAATTCTAGCCTGATTTGATATATAACATCACCCCCTTTCCTTTGAAATTTTCCGTTGAATTCAGTATGGAGGTCAACAATATTCCGGACCTGCGCTTGACACAAACGGTTAGGGATCTCCCTGTGAATAACCTATTTCTTTCATGACCAGGATAACTCCTTTACATTTTGTAGGGGGTGTTAAGGGAAATTTGACTCGTCATAGTTCATGTAATCAGGCTATTATCAATCACATAGTTACACATATTATTTTGTATCTTCTGATCGCACTGCAGTCCCAAAATGATTTTTTTGATATGTTTTATAGTATGGCATGAGGGACCAAATATATTTTTTTCACGATTTTTGGTGATGACATGTTTTGAGATATTCAAGGTCAAAGGGCAAGGTCACGTGACAAAATTATATTTTTATCGAAAGGTGGGATTGTTATATATCACTGCAAAGCTTGTTCTATTCCCTGTACAATAAGCTTTATTTGAGCTTCCTAGGCAAAATAGGGGCGGAGTTACAGCACATTTAGTATAGCTAAGCGGGCTCAAAAAGGGCAATTTCTGCTAACTTTGACCTTGAATAATTTAACAATTACAAGACGCACGAAACTAAAAAAAATCATAGTTACTAAGTTCCATGCATAGTTTTAACTCCCCAAATTTCATGAAAATCGGAGATGGTCAGGTTGGAAGCTGTGTTGATTTCGCATGGAATGACTCTTATGCATCGAATACATGTCGTATTACAGACAGTTCAAATTAGGGTGTTTCGTCTGGGACACGCTATATTTTTAGAATTTTTTTCTCAATTTCTGTGCATATATCTGTCTGCACACTTCACAATAATAATTAACTTCAAAGCATCATTTTAAATGTAAGATGTCTGCTGTACATGAAAGATCAAACAAACACTTTACATCTAAAATAGTCAATTTGTGAAATATTTGTAAGGTCGCCGTGATCAACTTCTCCCTTCGTTTCCTTTCCTCCAATTCCAGGAGGAGTCCTTTCAGGGCTGCCAATATTCCTATCAACACATATCAACAGGTGAATGACTATGAAGAGCGACGCATAGCGTTACGCAAAATTGGGAAGGAAAACATAACTGATGAGGGAAAACGCTCAAAATCAAAATAAAACAAATAATATCTTTTTAAAATCATCATTGCATAGCTGCATGGCTGGGGAGAGACCTGCGCTCGATCGCCAGCTCTAAACTTCGAAGGAGACGAAGAAAGTGAGCGGAAACATCCATCGCGACACTTTAGGCTGCTCTCATACTGAACTAGGCTTCGTGGCGGTTCCTCTCTCGAACCTTTAGGCCACCCTCTGTTGTCAGCGTCCTCGAGCATAAATCGCCTTCAAAAAACTATACAATCGCAGCTATTACATTAAAAAAAATCACGAAGACAAAGCGTCCATCCTCATCTTTACCTTCCTATTTCTTCAATCACCTTTCAATATCCTATGTCATCTGTTTCTTCACCTCGGCTAAAACTCAGTGGGCTAATGGGATACTCTGACCCCTCTCAGGTACGGGTATAGTAGTAGAAATACGTGAGATATGAAGCTTCGACTGTTATGTACTAAATCATTTGACAGGCTATGGAAAAGGGAGATTTTATAAATGATTAACATCTGTTTCCGAAGAAAGGTCTGCGTCTTCAGTAGGCTTCTTTATGGGCAATTATTTTCCTGAAGATGGTTTATTTTCAAGGTACTTTTATAAATTTACATCTTAGTTACAGATCTCCATAAATAAAGGACAGAACAGATTTCCTTCTTATAATTAAATCTACACGACTTTTGCAGTTTATTTACATAATATGGATCAAGCTGTCATATCAGTTATATAAAGACGACCAGGCTCTTGCTTCGAACTTTATGAACGCTCCTTGACATAATGAAGCATGACTTTGACGTGACTGGCGAAGGTTTTAAGTATTGACTCCGATCTTAATATAAATTGGACATTATGGTCTGGCTTCAAGATATATGCAGAAATACAAACGGCTATAATTCGTAAAATATTAGAGACATCGACTTGATATCGGGTATGGCAACATGTTAGCATGTTCACAGGGCGAAACCTAACCATGCCAGATATCAATAATGAATAACCTGATCAATAAATAATAATCATGGAGACGAAATAATCTGAACTTATTCTTCCGTATGATGGCATGTTAGCATGCCCACAGGGCGAACCTACTCATACGGCAGAATAACATTACGTCCTGTTGGTTTATGCAAAAATTGAAAATATATTACGTATATGTTTCGAAGAAATCAAACTGAATTATCACAAAGTAGAAAGAAATCGTAAATTAACTTATTCTCACGCATGGTGACATGTTAGCATGTCCACAGGGCGAACCTACCCATGCGTCAGAATAACAGTAAGTTCTGAGTCGAAATTTAACATTATTTTGTGAAGATTTTATTTAAAATTTCAGAATACTTCAAAATAAAGTTGAAATGAACTTATTCTTTCGTATGGTGACATGTTAGCATGTCCACAGGGCGAACCTACCCATACGACAGAATAACTATGTCTCTAAGCTAATTTGGGAACGAAGACTGAGTTCTTGAACCCTCCCATAAAGGTAGCTGAGTATTTAAGATGTTAATCCATCGGAGTCGGTGATGAAAATCCCCCCGAATTAGGTTCTGAAGCTGTATTTATACCCCCGCATGTCAAGCACAGCGCCTCCCGTGACACAAAAGATAAACATAGCAACAGCTGTGATATGCAGAACTAATTTGTGTATAATGGCAATATTCTAAAGATTAAACAGTATGTTCCATAAGGTTCATTTTTCTATGTCTAACACAACAGTTATGATCCTTAAAGTTTCTATAATATTCTCTACTATAAAGTTGTCACATTCTTAAAAACTTCTTTCCAATGTCCATAAGGCTTATATTACTAATAACTCCAACTGAAATTTAGCTCTTATGGCTTTCATAATAGTTTGATTCTAAAACTGAGAACACATATTTTTGACTAATTGTCAACAATGAAAGATTTTGCTTTCAAGAAGCTTGCAAATAACAAATTCTAAACTTCTCGAATGACAGAATTAGGTCATTAGTTCAACTATTAAATATCTCATCTTTCATAACGTTTTTATAGTGAATATAAAAGTAAAATAATTCAGAATAATATTAAATATGACCGAATCTTTGATATGGTTCCGGAGGATCATATCATATTTACAATAAAGTGACAACAATTTATGTAAATTGTTTACAAACAGTATTGAATTTCAAGCGTTTTCAAAGAACTTTCGCAATAATGAAAATTATTGTTGCAAAATTTCGAAAACATTTAATTATTTAAGGGGTGCTAACTATTTTAGCCATATAATATCATTTACGGTAACAAATAACAAAGTATTCTGTAGAGACAATTTCTGAAACGTTTCAAAAAATCTGATCGAATTGCTTTACCAGTACACAGAAAAAATCATTGCTTCCGTTTTCTAATAACGTTCAGTAGATAACAATAACGATTAAGAAATCAGTGTATTTAATCACGATATTTTTTTTTTTTTGGACGGGACATTCTTTTACATAGGAATCAGATTATCCACTTCACCTCGAATTTTAGGAAATACAAATTTGTTCCTTCTGTAAGTGCTCAACCGTATGTTGTCCTCCGCAAATTGCTTCCTTGTTCACTTCATAATATGTTTCTTCTTTTATTAACAAACATAAAGTAAACAACACTGTGAAAATGTTTTTGAAGGAAACGCAGCAGATAGAATTATTCACTGGAGTATCTAACGAAGAAGGGGACCAAGCACAGGCACCAACTTAAGATAAATTTCGGAGGGGGCAAGGTTAGCATATAGTACAATATTTTATATGTGTAAATATATATATATATCAAGTATGTCCCTCTTCGTGAATTTTTGAGGGGCAGAAAGTGCCTTGCTCCCCAAAATCGCCGCCTATGGACCCAAATGCTGTTGCCCAATTCCTATTCCTGTGTAGTGTGTTGGATAGACGACATCGAAATGTACGTACCATAACATTTATAGCTGACATGGCCAATAAGTGTAGGAACTATTAGTCTTTTAATATACCGGGTGACCAGGTCACAATTAAAGTTGCCCTATTCCATTCATAGCCTGTTTGCAGCAACGGATTGTGGAGAGACTTGGTTAGAGGTTATTGATATCATTTGGAAGCGAATGACGACGAAAAAATTGCTCCAAGTTTCACCATCTGGTTGAAATGTGGCGCTGAGAATTAAAATTCCCTACTCGGAGCCTTCTGGAGACCGTTCGAAGCATTAGATTGTAGTGAAACTTGGTAGAGAGTCTGTGGAGACCATGGGGAAGCGATGAAATCAAAGGTTATCAATGGTCTCACGAAGCGTTTTCCGGGATGCTGTTCACTGTGCACCAGATTTCAGCACCACATTTCCACCTGGTGGTGAAAATTTGAACTATTCCTTTTTATCAGCATTAAGCACAACTTTAATTTTAGCCAGCCGGTAGTAGAGTCCGGTAAAATCTCTGGTAACAAGAAATGGATCTGCCCATAAATGGATTAGACAGACACGCAAACTGCTCCAGATTTTGTACGCATCTGTCAAATACCTTCAGTGAAATTTCTTGTTTTGTGTATTTGTAGTGATGGAGCAAACGAAGAACTACTGGTTTCTTGACTAGCTACTAAATGTTGGACTTCGTTCTGGAAGTAACTCGTTTTCTAGTGTAACGCTGGATCAATTTTCCTTCTTAGCCTATCATGAGTATATCCAACTCTTTCCAACTACTTTTCAATCCGTTATAAAACTACAAGTTCTTCTTTCGTTGTCGTTATCTCCGAAATACAAAGGCAAACTGTTAACAAATTAATGACAGTATTGTGTAGGCACCTTTACTGTTGGCACTCTCGTGTAATCAGGGTGGTACAGAAACAATTAGAAGATTTAAATAGGCGTCATACAGACATCCTAGTAGGTGGACTGGTGAAACATCTGTCCCTGGTAGAGCGGTTTAACCCTAGACACTAGTGTACGTAAATTTTACGTGTGGTATGCCCTTAATTCCCTTCCCTACCTCCCACCTACAGACCCTTCCACCTAGCAGTGCCTCGAATAGTGTCAGACGTAAGGCAGCATTGTGGTAAGGAGGGTGCAAGCGCTGAACGTCTTGATTTTGTTTGTTATGTTGCACACTGTAAGTCAATTTTACGTAGCTCTAGTAAATTGAGAAAAATATTTCACGTCTTTTTAGATATTCGTAAAAAAAAAAGTTTAGAAGCATGCACTATTTTCTTGTAAGATGT
This sequence comes from Lepisma saccharinum, assembly GCF_977018435.1. Classification (NCBI taxonomy): domain Eukaryota; kingdom Metazoa; phylum Arthropoda; class Insecta; order Zygentoma; family Lepismatidae; genus Lepisma; species Lepisma saccharinum. Next base: position 19,091,516 of record NC_139251.1, on the reverse strand, counting down.
TTAAATTACTTTCGTTCCTTATTTACAGTGTTGCTAATAGTATTCATTGCTTTCGCTTTCATTCTTAATGTACGTGCAGGCTTGTCAATGAAGACATTCGTTTAAAATATTCTATGTTTAATAAAACCATGTATATACATTTTGAAATGAAGAATAACACACCAATACAAGGGAAATAAACAATATAATGTTAATAGAGAATCGCCATTTTGTTTTCATGATGTAAAAGTTCTGTTGAAAATCAATTTCTTCATGTACAGTCAACGGCAAAGATAATGGTAAGCAAATTGTCCACCGCTATTTTATTTACTTTTCTTATTCTACATCCTGTGCTGTGTAAAGGAATGAAACTATGTTGGTTCTAATCAGGCATTGTTCTCTGCTTATTGACGTCATTATTCAATTCATTGTCACACATCGTGTAGTACAGACCGAATTACAATGGTGGTGGACAATTCGCCTACTCTTTCTTTCGTCGTTGGGTGTACGTAAAATTTGCGTAGCAATATAGCCTGTCCCAGCTAACTGTAGAGCAGGGTCACGCATAGCGGCAGAGGAGGAGGAGGGAAGTCGAGTGGTGAAAGCTCAACGTTACCAACCGTATGGTCATGACCGTACATGTACAGAAATGTCATGGCATGTACGGACGAACGGTCCATACCTTAGTCTGTAAGCTAAATGTACGGCTTGTCAAAATGTGCACTTGCAGTTTTATCCCTAATATTTCCTTAAGAAATTCTTAAACCAAGCCTACGAACCTGGAGACATGTGCGTACGGTATTATCGGTTTCAAAAGTTTGCAACGCTGACAGAGCGAAGCAGAGAAATTGGACAACTCCAGTCGTCCATTACGAAATCCCGTTTCTCTCACTGTTCATTGGTGGAGCCGTATCGCGTCATTTCTTGGTCAGAGGCTTGTTCTCGTTCGCCTGGTCTACAGTTAGGTGGTACAGGGTGTAGTTACACTCTAGTTCTAGGGTTAATGTGTTTAGTCGTCTGCAGCGTTGCTGTGGAAACGTTCTTTAGAAACAATGACTGCCCTACTGAAACGCAGCGTGTTTTTCGACAACATTTGGACATCGGAAGGAATGGAAAGGTTCCAACACGCTAAGAAATGAATTGGGTTTCACCAGTGTTTCTCAAAGGGACATATCTTGAAGAATATTGCACTTCATGGGACCCATAAGCGTGGGCGACGGCAGAATTACTTGTACCCAGTTTAAAATCATATTTTTGGTAACATCGAGTACTTTTAGAAGCCATCTTTTACGCTTGCTAAAACAAATTACACATACTTCATATTAGAAAAGTAAATATGTAATTTTAAAGACTAATTTATAGTACAGTCCATACCAGCTAACTATAGACCAGGCGAAACAGAACAAGTCTCTGCGCAAGTAGTAACGCGAGACGGCTCTACTAATGAACAGTGAGAGAAAAGAGATTCGGTAATGGACGACGGGAGTTACCCGATTTCCTACTTCACTCTGCAAGCGTTGCAAACTTTTGAAAGCCACAATACCATACGCACAAAACCGTATTTTTGTCTCCAGGTCCGTACGCTGGGTTTAAGAATTTCTTAGGGAAATATTAGGGATAAAACTGCAAGAGCAACTTTTGACAAGCCCTGCATTTAGCGTACTAAGGTCTGGACCGTACGTCCGTACATGTACGGTAAGGACCGTAAGGTTGGCAACGCTGCGCTTTCACCACTCGATTTCCCTAGTCCTCCTCTACCGCTATGCGCGGCCCTGCTCAACAGTTAGCTTGGACAGGGTATAGTGTAACATCTAACTAAACACACATGCTGAAATTGAGAGATGCCGGTAAAAAGCAATGGTAGAGTGCGAATAAGAGAAATGTAGAGTTCAATTAAAATTGTTAAAACAATACATCTTAGTAATTTAAATATAGACACAGTAACTACATTTTCGAGCCCGACTACGCGACCCACCAAACACCCCCTCGGGACCCAGTAGGTTTAGAAACGATGGGTTACACAATTTAGGAGTACTGCATCCATGGTGAGCAACAGGCCTCCTGGTCTCCTTGCCTTTCGATGTCCAAATGTCGTCGAAGAACATGCTGCGTTACAGTAGGGCAGTCATTGTTTCTTAAGAACGTTTCCACAGCAACGCTGCATGACGACTAAAGACTTTAAACCGCTCTACCCAGGGATGGGTGTTTCACAACGCCACCTACAAGGATGTCGGTATTGCGCTATATTTAAATCGTTTGCTTGTTTCTGTCCCACCCTATAATCAACGAAAACGGTTCCATATTCGTTCTCTCCTTTCATCCACTTAGGCCCACGTTTTTCTTCCGGCATCTTTGGTTCATTGCATGTCAAATTGGGCCACACATCTTTTCTTATATTATAGACAACAACCAAACTGATTTTGTCAAGTATCAGCAACAACCAGATGAACCCTTCCTTATAAGAGGGGCTGCCAGGCTTGAGCCCCTCTTAAATATCCTCCAAAGGAAAAGGCAATGCAATTTTGCCTGTCCCCAAATAATTTTTTTGCCAATCTGAAATGAAATTTTAATACACCAAAAGCAACTTGTAATTATTTAATTTGCAGTTCTATGTGATTTTAAAATAACCACAACGTATCATTTCTAGAGACAATTTTGCTTCTGTGTTTAGAAGGTTGTACCTCACCAGACGCTTCTGAACGTATATACCCAGTTTTCATGTTTTGTAATTGAAAAAACTACATATCTACCGCGCCCCCCTCTGAAGTTAATCATATTATTTACCTCTCTCTCGCTTTGAATTCTATGCTTATCACGGCTTTTCCCTTCGCATAATGTTTATTTACACGTATCTCCCCAAAAGGAAGTCTTTCCAATATTTCCTTCGAATGTAAATGCCAGGAAAATTATTGCCCCTTTCTGATCATATCACTTTTGTAGAGAGGAACGCTACACCACCCTCCCCCCATTTGACTTTTCTCTTTTCAAATCCATATTTTTGTGTTTCGTTTACGATCCCGACATGAGGAGAAGAAAATGGTGTGGAAAGGGTTGGAGGAAATATTCAAGAAGGGAGGAGGGAAAGTTTGCGAACGTCTGAGGAGAAAGACTGGCTTAATGGGGCGAATAATCAATGCCATATTTCATTTCTGCTCCCCTGTTTCCTTATAATAAATTACAGCATGAGTCGTACGTTGTTGGAACTTATTCTTTACGCCTGGTCCTTTGTGGTGGCAGCACCTCCGAGGGACATTGTGATATGATCCATATTTTTGTGTGACGTCATCAGTAGAAAATGTGTCACTAATATATTTATTTTGTGAAAGAAAGCGTAACCTCCTTGTTATTCTACGTAATATTGCGCCTTATTAGTAATGTATATCTTTTGTTTAATGTTTATTGTATTTTATGCTACATTATGGGTAATTTAATGTATCGTCATGTTTGCGAGAGTTCACTATACTAATTTGTATTTCTAAACATGTATAGATGTCAGTTTTGTTGTAGTATCCTTTTGTAAATAGTGAGTGATTCATCTGTACTTTAATCTGTGTTCTCAAAAATAGTATAAAAGCGAGGATATCGCGTAAGAATCATCACACTTTCGCCACGGATCGTCGAAGCTTTTAAACTTAAAAAGAACTCCTCGGTGTTGTGCATACATCCTGGTATGGTAGTTCGGGGCGCAAGCTAGGCCTATGTGAACATAGGTACGCCGATAGCCATGCATTGATGATATGCACAATACTGCAACCATTCTACGTTAAATAATAAAGCTAGCCTAAGGAGTAATTTGGAAATAAAAGGCTAAAGAGCAAATATTGGCTCAGTTATCATTGCATATCTCTTGGTGTGGTAGTTCGGGGCGCAAGCTAGGTCTATGTGATCATAGGCTTGCCGATAGCCACGCATTGAGTTTATGCGTTTTAGTTGAGTCAATTCATCGACAAAGCGAAATCCTCGCCTTCGTCTCAAGTATATTTGCACTATAATTACAATAAATAAAGAATAAAACCTTTCAGTTTATACATACTGCAGTAATGTGGTTTTATTTCTCTGTGCTGTGAATATTGTCTTTGCCTAACACTACCCCTGTACCTGAGAGGAGTCTGTGTACTTCACCGAGTCTCATCGTTCACCGCTGAGTATTATTAAGTTAATATAAATAGTATAATAATACGACGCGTACGTCAAATCGCATAGAACGTGTCAATTGCTTTCTGCAGCATTTGCCAACAACTGTATTGGTTTTTACTAAGAAATACGGAGTTGTTTCTTTTCCAGCGCTCACACTTTGTGAAGGCACTTAAATGCCAATGTCTTTCCCAAGTTGTACACTGTTGCACACAATGAGACTCTGGGGCCTGAACCAACCAGTGCATTCCTCTGCAGGGCTTCTATTGTACCGGGTGACCAGAATTAAATTTGCCCTATTCAGAGCCATCTGGAGCCCGTTTGAAGCATCGGTTTGAGGTGAGACTTGGTAGAGAGAATGGAGACAATGGGGAAGCGAATGCTGACAGGAAAAATAGTTCACATTTTCACCGCCAGTTGGAAATGTGGCGGTGAAATTTGGTGCACAATAAGCAACATCCCAGGATACACTTCCTAAGACCATACGCTTCCAAAGCTTCATTCACGTTGACGGAGCGCATACTGAACGCTGCTATATGGATATAAACTCAAATTACTGTTTGCTGTTATTGCAAGCACCTCAGTGTCACCTGGTGGTGAACAATTTGAACTTTTTTCGTCAGCACTCGCTTCCTAATTGTCTCTATAGCCTCTTTACCAACTTTCACCAGAACCCGTTGCTTTGAGCGGGCTCCAGAAGGCTCCGCGTAAGGAAATTTTAATTCGCAGCGCCACGTTTCAACCTGGTGGTGAACATTTGAACTGTTTTTTTATAAGGGTTGTTAAAGGTCCATTAACCTATAAATTCTAATGGGATCTATTGGGTTCCGCTGCAGGACCGGAATCTTCTTTCTCGCACAATTTAAATTCGGTCCAAGTTGCGTATTCTTTCATTGAAAAAATGTCCCTGGGCCGAATTTAAATTGATCCGGAAAAAGGTTCCTGAACCGTATTTAAATTGAGACTGAGAAAGGTTCCTGGACCGTATTTAAATTGAGACTGAGAAAGGTTCCTGGACCGTATTTAAATTGATCCGGAAAATAGGTTCTCGAACCGTATTTAAATTGATCTGGTAAAAAGGTTCCTGGACCGAATTTAAATTCCTTACAGATAAAAAGGTTCTTTACGGTCCAGAACCCATTTACGCTTGCTGATTTTCTCTCCTGGACCGGAATTGAAGTTATTTGAAATTCCTGTACCTTTAACAACCCTCTTTTATCGTCCCCTTTGGTCTCCATAGCTCCAAAGGGTTATGAGTAGGACAACTATAATTCTGGCCCCGACATGTCCTGCCGATGTGTGTTTGTTATTTTCGTTTCATCAATTTTATCTTGTCATCGTTCATATTCATCTTCTCAATTAGCCAAACAGTGGCATGAAAGGGGTAATGAAATAAAGTAATCAGCCAATCGAGCTTGTGGGCAGATTACGTCCTAGCTTAGCCTAGTTTTGGGGACTTTGGGGGTGGAGGAGACTGCTATCCACAGCCTCAACCCACCAAGGAGAGACTATGGGATAAAATTGATTTGAGAAGGGCCACAAATTTTTTTTAAAAAAAATAATTTTGACAAATATAAGTAAACTTGACATTCCTTGCCTTAAAAGTTAGAACTGCAATTGTATTGTAATAGGTCTGCCTTCTTAGTCTGGCCTTAGCATAATAGATCCGGACCTGGGGAAAGGAATCCCGAAGTCGGTACATAGCTCTTGCTATTGGGGTCATTGGTTCAAGTCCTGCGGGCGATACCGCAAAGTATCCTGTAATATAATGTTGCCTGTAAGGTACCTGTGGCACCAAACTTCATTGCGTGGCTTGAGCGAGACTTACCTATACAAGTCTTTTCACGCACGAGCACGCAAGAAATAACAAATATAAAAATAATAAAGTGTACTACTGTGTGATTGTAAGTAAGCAGTGGTGCCAACCTTTGAAAAGTATTTTGTAGGATGAACTCGGAAATTGTTTTATAATTTTAGTAATAATATACAAGAATTCTGAAAACACCCTAAAATGTTTTTGTTTTTTTTTGTGTTTTTTTGCTTGGCCAGAAAATGCAGGCTTTTATATTTAAAAATAGCTTCAGGTCGTTTCTGAGAAGAATACATGAAGTTTATAGTGGTTATTTTTGACTATTTTAATCGTAAGTGCCTATTTTGGAAATAACTGACTTTTCAGGGCTTAAAATGAGAAAACGATAATTAGTTTTATATCTACCGGGTGATCCGTTTGAGATGTCAGAAAAGTAAACCGTTATCTCCAAGAGGTTAATGTAGATATCTGTGAGCAGCTTGTTGAAGCAGAAAGGATGTAAGTTTCGAGTGAGTGGAGGTTTACAGACTTCAGCCACATGGCGGCGCTAATGTGCATGGTAACAAAGGTGGTGGTCACATCGCAACAGCGCACACAGTATGTCGTATGGTATGCAAAATTTTCCAGTATTACGTGCATGCTACTGCTGCCACGCAGCTAAAGACTGTAATCCTCCACTCACTCGAAAGTTACATCCTTTCTGCTTCTATTAAGAGTTGGGCTGAAAAGTTCGTAGGCTAACATAGTAAAAAATATTTTTTTGACAAAATTAGATTTTATTATTCAATATTCAATCGCCTTCGAGGGCGATACAACGATTATAGCGGTCATACAATTTTTCGATGCCATTTTTATAGTACGATTTCTCTTTAGCCTCAAAATAGGCCTCAGTTTCGGCGATTACCTCTTCATCAGTGCTAAATTTCTTTCCAGCGAGCATTCTTTTAAGGTCTGCAAACAGGAAAAAGTCACTGGGGGCCAGATCTGGAGAATATGGTGGATGGGGAAGCAATTCGTAGTCTAATTCATATAATTTTGCCATCGTTTTCATTGATTTGTGACACGGTGCATTGTCTTGATGAACCAGCACTTTTTTCTTCTTTAAATGGGGCCGTTTTTTCGTGATTTCATCCTTTAAACGCTCCAACAACGCTATGTAATAATCTCAGCTATCTCGATCAACTTCACTTTACGATCATTTAAAATTATTTTGTGGACTTTTTTGATGTTTTCGTCGGTAACAGCCTCTTTGGGCCGTCCACTGCGTGCATCGTCTTCGATGCTCATTTCGCCTCGTTTAAATTTAGCAAACCACTTCTCAACGGTTGATTTTCCTGGTGCAGAGTCCGAATAATGTTTATCAAGCCAAGCCTTGGCTTCAACAGTATTTTTTTCGCCAAAAAGCAATGCTTTATTAACACACGAAATTCTTTTTTATCCATTTTTTCACAATAACAAAAGCTGCTTCACTCCCAATGCTATATCTCACGAACTAATTATCCGGCAGCTGTGAAATTTATACACGTATCTTTTGAAGGTTAGTACTAAGTAAACATCACATGGATTTAATTCTAGTAACGCCATCTATGAGTCAGCCTACGAACGTTTCAGCCCAACTGTTACAACAAACCGCTCACACATATCTACATTATCCTCTTGTAGATAACCGTTTACTTTTCTGACATGTCAAACGGATCACTCGGTATATCTACCTTTTCTTTTAACTATCTCCGTCAAATTTATCACTCAGTACTATCATATGGAGTATCTGTTCGTAATAGCCAACCAGAGTGCACTGTAGTTGAGGGAAAATGCATCTCCAACAACTAATCAAATTGCATCACATCGATTTACACTGAAGGAAATAGCAAAGTTCTAACACTTCATTCATTACAGGGCTTGTGTGCCACAGAAACATTGTCTCTTTGCCTGCTAATTTTGAGTTCTTAACTCCTATTTACCGGTAGTGAATATTTAAAATATATGGGGAACCTGTCTAGCTTCAGATGTTGTAACGTTTATGTACGTTTCTACAAAGATAAAATCTTGACCCTAATGAAAAATATGAAGGCGTAATAGTAATCGACATTGGCATATGGAAAGATATTATTGATGAAAATGAGAATAAATAAAGTGAAAAACTTGTATTCCTCATGAGGTACGGCAGCGAATCGCTTGAGCACAATCCATCACATTTCGTGGCTGCTTAAGACATTTCCATTCCACTTTCTACTCATGTTGGTACTGCTCTCTGTATTTGCTGTATAGTTTACTTGTTCAAATTTGTTTGTTTTACTCACTATCACCATCTTTCCGATTTAACTGGAACCTTTTTTCCGTTTTCCTTACTATAATGACGCACACACCTATTCACTCCTATATTTATCGCATTTTGTAAAGGAAACTCTGTATATTTTGATATGAATTGGAAATCACTACTTTGGGCGTGGCTAGAGGTAGCAGCCAATAGTACTACGTTTCGTACGTGACGCATTATATGGGTTTTGTGTATATGCTTGCCGCACAATACATTAAAATCATAATTCGGTATTGTAGGAAGACATTGTACGTATAAACCATATAGAAAACATTTCCATTCTGTGAGTGAATCTTCATATTTTCCCGTGATAACCTTTGCGCAGCTAATCGGCTTCAGATGCCTGTGTGTCACGCGTCATTTGATTGGTCTTCCCAATGGCGCGCGCGTTTTCTGGCGGGAAAACGCTTCTATACCCGACAAAGCATAGGAAATCACAGATTCCTTTCCCAGAATTTCACTTCGTGCCCTGTGGGTGGATCACAACACAGCAAGAAACTACAAGCCACATAATGAATAGTGGCGTTGCCGCAGGGGGAGGTGACGTTTATGTACCCCGTAAGCGTCCCACTTGGCCGTAACAGCTAACAACACCCTGAACACATCGCGTTTAGGCAATGACCGCCCCCCCGCCCGCCCCCTGGCGCGTGACGCCGTATATTTTTATCGACAGTCACCAGCATGCATCGCTTGTTCCACACGCCAGCACGACAATGCATGACAATGCAGGGGACGCGTGTCGGGCTTTGAGGCCAGGACTTGTTCTCTTGTTTTTTTGCTTATATTGGCGTGATATCGTGATTTCCTGCCTCTTCCATACTTTCCGGCAATTTTTCTCTTATGTTTTCGAAACCACGAGCCTTCAGACCAGCACTTTCTTGCGAAGTTAATCACTTTATCGACGATCTGAATGGCGTGCCCAGCTTTCAGAAGTTGTAGTGCGAGGGTCAATGCATCTTTTAGCCGTTGTAAATTGGTGTTAATTAAAGAGAGGGCTTCGATGAAAGTGTTTTTAAATTTATCTTCAATGAGTTAATAGATTTAAACAGGATATTTGAACTCTGCAGTCTTTAATCATGCCTTAATATTAACAGCAGAAGTAATTCAATGAATTTTAAGTGAATTGGGCATTAACACGCATATGAGCTTGCAAGACGTCCAGGCATCAGTGCGAGGGAAGTGCTAAAACGTCCAATGTTGATTTGTTCGGACTTCTACTTGTCTTGTACATAAAACAACGTTTCAGAAACTGGTTCTGTCTTCGTTCTCGGGTGTGTGGTCATTTGTCGGTAGTCCTCGTACAGAGGATGTGTTTGTAGGAGGCGTCAATATGAGCAGCCGGGGTGTAAAGCGGAGAAGATAACGAAATGTCTGGTAGAAATATTTAGCGGTGGTCCTGTCTACATACTGTTTCGAGAATCTCTTGAGCAAGCGAATGAGAATAAGGCCTCTGCGCCAGTAATGATTCTAGACGACTAAACTAATGAACTAGTGAGAGGCGAAATCGCGGCTGCAACTAACAGCATTGCATTGCTCCGCCTACTCGCTTTCTCCCCTTCTCTACCGTTATGCGCGACCTTGCTCCACATATTTCAGAGACAAGAGTATAGTAGTCTGGACAGGCACATTCATGTTTGTGGTGCGAAAGATAATTGAAATGAAATTACTGTATCCAGGGGAGGTATTCGTTTTCGGTGGGCCAGGCTCCACCACGTCAGGGTTAACCAGTGTTGAATTATGCTCGACACAGGGGCACATAGAAAGATACACCGTCCTGGAGACAGAGACAGAACCAGTCTCTTAAACATTGTTAAACAAAGTACCGTTTTTGAAAGTCCAAACAATTCAATGTGAAACAACCACAGCTGGTTTCGAGTTACAAAGTAGAAACTTTCCAATGCCTGCGAAGTAATTCAAGAAATAAAAGATCTGTATTGTTGCAACAATATATATATAGGTTTATTATACCCACCTGCCTCACTGTCACTCCCGCCAGAAGTGCTGCGAAGCTATTTTTAACAAACCCCAAGGACGATGAACTTTGTTATTCCATCTTTCCATCGTCAGACCATTGCGTTAATCGAATGCGATAATAGGTGGAAGCACATTGTGGTTCGAATCTTACTTTCAACTGTAGGCACAGTCCCGATTAGCCTTTTTGTGCACAAGGCGAATTTAAACAAAAAAAACGTAACCCCAAAATCTAGCCTAGCGTTAAATATCGTGAATTAAAATTAGTGTTCCTCTGACGTTTGTTTTGCCTTCTACGATTCGATTCATCTATCTACTTGCTTTATGAACAGGAGTTGCAGGAAAAAAAATGGTATCGATAACATTTAATACTGTCACGTCAACTGGAAATCTGAAAAAGAATATAAGCAAGTGAGAAATGACAATAAATATAAAGAAACATGCAAGTGACAAGAAAGTGGTTTTGTCTCTTCGCCGCTGTTTCGACTAGTTCTCTTTCAGATTTCCATCTCACATGACAGTATTAAATGTTATCGATATCTTATTTTTTATTATTGATTCTTGATCAATCTAATCTTCCTTTCGAGCTATGCAACATAAAGTTGAAAAGCGATGGATTTCTATATATACGTCACAACTCGTAGAGAAATGCATGGAATAACATTTTAAAAATCTACATACCAATTACACGGGAATCATTTATTTTTCATACAGCCGACCTCCGTAGCTGAGTGTTTAGTACAGAGTAGAGCACTACGACTCAAGGGGTCCAGGGTTCGAATCCCAGCCTGGGCATGTGTGTTCTATGTAAGTGTCCTTTCATCAATTTTATCATAACTCATCCTCATCTTCGCGATTAGCAAAAGTGGCAGAGGAGCGAAGTAAAGTAGAGCAAATCAATCGATCAATTTGACTTCAGTTCTTAGAAAACACGAACTAATAAACCACAGCCTAAGGGGAAATGGGTGTGCATCCAGGAGTCACCTAATAGCAGGTAAGCTATGTGGAAATGAATGCGGAACGGCACAGAAGGGGCACGAAGGAAACACAATCGTAATCCGCATGATTCAAATTCATTATTTTTTTATTAGCATGAAATGTTAATTGGACAATATTCATTGTTTAAAGCTTTAAACTATACTTATTCTAATACTACGTAAAGAGGCAGCACCTCTTCTCCAGTCTTCAGGTGAAATTTATTTTGCCGGTGGTGGCGATCGAATCTACGACAGATCTTAGATTTTTCCTACTAATCCGTTCCTACTAACACAACTACTTCACACCACCTTCCACATTCTGTACTAATGTTTGCTCCATTTAAGCTACTCCATCTAGGTTTTGAGGAGAGAGGACCATACTTGCTTGAATTCTACGCTCGGTTGGCTTAAAGCCAGTGACGCTACCACAGGGGGGCAAGGGTGCATTGCAACCCCCTCAACCTTGGGCGGAAACCAATTCTATGGGGGCAAGGGGAAGAAAATAAGCGCAAGGCTAACAGAATCTAAGAGTAGTAGGACAAAGTGATACTCAAGAGGGAAGTACTTTTCATATAATTCTTGCATTTTTCTTACAGACGGCAAAGAGCACATGCAGGGGAACACAGAGGGGCAATTGTCCCCCTCTATTTCAAATTTTACGCAAAAACAACAACACGTTTCGTAAAATTTTCTTCCTCTTTTATCTCGCAATATCTGCATTTCTTACAATCTTATCAAGCTCAGAACCGTAGCTAGGGAGCGGAAGGAGTCGGGCCTGGGCACAGAACGATCTAAATTAAAGAAGTTATAAAAAAGAGAATGCCCCGTGTAAATATTTGCGCCCTACTAAATCAATATTGTTTTCAGTTTGCAAAAATTGGATCTAAAAATTGTCTTTATAATTTTTATAATTTTTTTCTGTAATGCATTGTAAATTACCAGTGAGAGAAGTAAGACCAAATATGTACTTCAGACTGTTGCTGCTAAACAGTTTTGTTTTAAATGTATGAACAATTGTTTTGAGGAAAAGGAGCACATACTTGTGAGAAACAGTTTATATCAATTTTGCTGTTGGTTTGTTAGGAGATGGATGAATGGATTATGTAATGTACAGCGTGTCCATAAATATACTGTCATACTTTAAAGTGGTATTACGTCGCTTTGGATAATCGTATTTAAATGAAATTGGTGACATTTGAAAGAAAAACTCAAATATTTTTGTGCATGTCAACAATGGACACCAATATCAGCAATGGACAACAATGAACGAGATCAAACATAGAAACTGAAATAAATTCACTCCTGACAACAATGGACGATTCGGGTTCATTGTTGGATATTTAGCAGGCAGGCAGGCTACATGTGAATGTTTTCCTTTAAAATTGTGTTGTTATTACAGAAGATTTAAGAACGTAGTTGGTGTGTTTTAGAATACACGCAGAGTTTGGTGAAGGTCTTCTACAATTGGCCGCTGAGGTCACCTGACTTATCGGTCTGTGACTTTTTTTATGGGGTTACATAAAAGATTGTGTCTATGTACCCCCATTGCCTCAAAACCTGCAAGAACTGCAAATTCGCATCACTTCTGCAATCCAGTCCATCTTTGTGGATATGTTGGAGCGTGTGTGGCATGAATGGGAATATCGCCTTGATGTCTGCAGGGCCACTCGTGGAGGCCACATTCAATGTCTATGAGTTGTAAAATAAAACATTTGAGTTTCTCTTTCAAATGTCACCAATTTCATTTAAATACGATTATCCAAAGCGACGTAATACCACTTTAAAGTATGACAGTATATTTATGGACACGGTGTATATTATATTGTCATGGGAAGGCGAACGAACGTCAAGAGCTTAAAGCGAAAACCAAGTTAACTCGAGCACACTGACCCAACCAAGGCAGCGACAATAACAAAATTCCTGTGGCTAGACATAATCCAGCTTGCAACTACTGGCTCGCTCTTCCTGGTCGAGAGAGGGAAGTTGTGGCACGTTAGCTTGCAAGCTCATCAGAAACACGGCACGTGGCGAGTCGGATAAGTACCCCGGACTTTTGGGAAACATCAGGAGTGTTCTAACATTATCGTGGTCGGGCGGTCGACGCGCGCCACCGCTCAGGTACCGATACCCATCACCTGCTAACCAGGATGATTGCTTTGCTCGTGCCGTGGTGGTTACCAGAGACCGAGACGCCTGAGGGGTTGCTGCCCGATTGGATGAGTGTGCTTTGCTCGTCCGCCTTCCGAACCTCTTCACCGAGTCAAGGAGGGCTATCCACAACCTGTAAAACCCAGTTGAACATTGCTTTACTGCTACATCCATAAGTGACATCCCTCGTACGTCGTTAAAACCTTGTCACATTACAGTATTAATATGTGCACAATTTAGTGTTAACATGTTGGGTATGTATTTCCTTATTTTACGTCGCACCATCTTACATATGTGTAAACATGTCATATGTACAAAAATAATTATATTCGTCATTTTTGTCTTTCAGAAATACAGTTTGTGTGCTTGTTTTCCATTATTAGCTAATATGAAATTGGTGGTGTTGAAAAAAATACCAGAACAAACCGCCAATAATAATCTCCTTATTATTATTCCTATACTTGCCCCCCCCCCCAGACAAAAAATCGTGGTTGCGCCTCTGCTTATAGGGTTTTGAACCATTCCTATGAAGGCTGGTTCTTTGATTTTCTTTAGTTTCCAATTTGGTTCTTTGTGAAGTACTTTTACATTGCCCCACTGAATTCTACGTGTTTCGCTCCATGCATGATCCGCTACGGTAAATTTCTTATATCCGGAAAACGGATTTCTTCAAATTTACAGGAGAAATTACTTACCGAATGCAGTTTCTTTATACTTGTGGAAGTTCGGGGAAGTGTTTTCTATCATCGCTCATTGAATTGTGCCGGTAAATCATCTATTTTTCGATATAAATGTGTGACCGATGCACGAAAGCTGTTTCTATCCATTTCCTTCCTGCTGGATGTCGCCTGTGTGTGATGACGTAATCATGGTCAATGTCGGTCAGTGTTTCCAAACACGTGTTTTTGTAACTGAAGAAGGTACGTTTCCGCAAATGGTTTGTGGGGCTATGTGTCAATGGTTCGTGGAGCTATGCGAGAATGGTGTGTGGGGCTACGCATTTTTTTCTAAACCAATTTGTAACTATTCTAACATAAACCTGACCCAATCTAACCTAACCTTAACGGAAATGGTTCGTGGGGCTATGTATGAATGGTTCGTGAGGCTATGCGTCAATGGTTTGTGGGGCTACGTAGGTATTTTTGGGTGGAGTGGGGTTCAAACACTGCATGCCGAGTACGGTAGTGAAACTGTGACCGCTATTTTGCGTGTTACCGAAGGCAAAGAGAAACGAAGAAAACTTACTCGATATGTCGCAAATAGAGCTTATTTCCGTGAAATAAGCGAAATGCCACCTTCAACAATGTTTCTCAATGCAGAATACGTAAGTACGAATATTCAAATTAAATGAACTAGCATATTTCAGCCGTTTTCCGGATATAAGAAATTTACCACAGCGATTTTTAACCCATCTGTTTCGCCTTTGCGTGTGTACCTACTGTGTTCATCTATTCTTTCCTCTAGATGGCGTCTTGACTTTTCTATGTAAGCTCGCCCGCATTCACATGGCATGTTGTACGGGGGTCATCCATAAGAAAGGAAAGTTTTGGAACAAAACACAAACGACAAATGTTGTGTGCAACAATATTATGGTACAGAAACTACTTATCTTAGTCTACTTCACATTCGCCATATCCATTCAAGCACTAGCTTGGAGCAAAATTAGGAACTAATACTGTATACAGTGGTGCACCGTGGAGTAATCGGCAAAAGACATTTCTGATAAGATGAGAGAAGAGATGCTTTCTTGAAATTTAATGTTAGAATAAGTATAGTTCAAAGCACTAGACAATGGATAATGTCTAATTAATATAGTATGTTAATGTGGAACAGTTGTTCTGAAACTGTGTTCCCTCAAGGGGTACATGAACGACTTGAAGGGGGTACGTGTTCAGAAAAGAAATTATTAAAATTAAAGTTTGTTTTCTACTTCTTAGCATACACGTGTTTCACATTTTATTCTTGTAACTAATCATAAAGATTGTAAACTTTAAATTTGAATTTGAATTAAATTTGTTTTGGGTGCGTCAGCACTGAGGCTATTTTGCACCCGTCACACTATACGGAGTCCAGCCTCTTATCATAACAAAAATAAAAGCGTGTCTGAAAACTAAAATTTAAGAGCTGAGGCTAAAAAGGGCGCTCAGTACAAATAAGGACAAAACACAGGACGACTGGCCAAGGGGCCAGTCGCCAGAACCTCGTTATTCTGCAGTCCAGGGTGTACTACGTGGAAGTGAGGTTGACTATTGGGTGCACTAAGTGGAAGGAGCACCCCTTACACCCCTAAAGATTGTAAACTTAGGAACGCCCAATAACATTAGAGAAGTAGG
Organism: Lepisma saccharinum; assembly: GCF_977018435.1. Lineage (NCBI taxonomy): Eukaryota > Metazoa > Arthropoda > Insecta > Zygentoma > Lepismatidae > Lepisma > Lepisma saccharinum. Next base: position 19,075,847 of record NC_139251.1, on the reverse strand, counting down.
ATTTTCATGTTTATTTGTTTACCATCTTTCCAAATACAGCCCGAATGCCATTTTGCTCTATTGGAGATATACGCCTCCAACATATAAAAAAAACGCACCAATCAGACACCCCAAAAAAATTCCCAAAACCCACTATATTAACAAAACCTATGATTGGGTACATTAGACATTCAATTACGACTACAGGGTAGAATGAAAAAAAAAAGTTTGAGAATCACTGACGTAGAACCGTTGTCACTAACATTCAGAGAATTATTATTTTTGATCAGTGGCGGCGATTGGGTTCCTAAACTGGGGGGGCAAGGTGACAAAACTGGGTGCAAGGACAGTTTACTTTCCCTTGGTAGATAAGGTTTTGTATATTCCGTGACCAAAAATTGATGGTGGGTGTGCAACTGCCCCTTCGCCCACCCTAATCGCCGCCACTGTTTCTTATTGTTGCAAAATAGTCAAATAGAGGCTAATCTAATGTAGAAACCGAACCACTGACCCCAATGCTTGGACACGGAATCCCTTGATCAGAAGTCAATAACAGTTAACGTGTTGTTTGCCTCTTAAAACTGCAGCAAAACACCTGCATTCATCCACATCACATTTTTCCCCAGGCAGATCCATCTGTCTCTCTCACTCTTCTTGCCTTTTCCGATACGAATTCGTCTTTATATGTTTTTCTTCTTCTGATCCTAATCGGCCCCTTAAATCGGTCCTTGTCTCCGTTACGTTTGGAGCAGGCGTCAATATACAAGAACGTGTGGCTCGATAGAGAAAAAAACGTTTCAATCTATTGACTGGTCTCCATCGATTACTATGTCTCCCTCAAGCCTTGGGAAACCAGTGTTGCTAAACAATATAGTTTTCCACCAGCCTTGGTGATATTGTTCCTTGTCTTTGAGCTTGTGCTGCAACCATTATCTTTAGCATCTGTAATATAAATTAGTCATCTACTTCGAAGCCAGAGGTTCCAGGTTCGAATCGTGTTTAAGGTATACAGATAGGGTGACCATAATATTTTGATCCAAAAACGGGACATCACAAGGAGATCAGTTTACCACCCTTCCTGGAAAATCTGTTAGTCCTAATCATAAAAATCACAAAATTATTGTTATTATTAACATATTTTAATTTATTAAAGGATGGAACACATAAATAATACATCATAAACAATAAATTAAATATGATCTTCCATTGTCAAATGGAATTAATTATTATAATCTCGGTATGACTTACATAGTGATCAACGTTTTGTGTTAGTTCTAGGTTGAAGTTGAGGTGTGCCAGAAGTATTTATCAGAAGAACCAATCTTCTTGACAGCAGCTTTATCAATCATTTATAAATCTCAACGAAAATTTTACACCACATATCACACACACAATGCGAGATTTTTCTCTTGAGTTTGTGAAGACGCAGGCAATTTAAATTCTTGTTGCAATTCCGTAAAGAAAGTGCATGCTCATTCACTGCTCTAAAAATAACGGAACACACATGAAACAATACATCTCTTTTAGCATGTTAAATGTCTCTCAAATTTAGACTTGGTTTTCAAGGTAACTAACTCCTAGACTATTATACAACGGGACAAATGGTGGCTTTTTAATAATATGGACGGGCAGTGGTATCGCCGTATACTTAGGCAACACACACACAACGTCTTGCGGGCAAGCGATTATTTCAGGATATAGGTGTTCCATTTATGTTCCATAAGGTAGCAAAGCGACATAAAATAGCAGAAAAATAGCATGAAAGCATTTAGATCACGAAGCCGTTTTTTTTCCTGAAAGGTGTGTTGTGCCTAACTCAACAGGGATGGGTGAATCTCCTATTGAAGCCTTGCTATCGTAAAGTGTTATGAAGCCAAATGTCCCAGATTCAAACCCTGTAAGAATTGATCTTCTGAGAAGACACCCAAACGTCAATCTCACCTTCTGGCAGTGCACCCCGGCAGTAGAAGCTTTGCAGGGTAACAAGGCACCGGCGCCTGATTCAACAGCGAGTATAATCCTATCTGAGGTTGGGTGTTTTCATGCGTTTGTCCACTCACTGTGGTGAGTGTCTTTTTACATTTTCAGTTTTTAAATAGTATACGGAGACAGTATTGTCTTGGTAATTAGTAACTAGTTTATGGCAGTATTCATTTGGAAAATTGAGTGAGGAAGTTTGTAAGGTAAAAAGGTAATGTTCCCCGTTCATATAGCACTCTGCCATGAAGCCACATTTATGTAGGATGACCATACGTCCTGTTTTGACCGGGACACGTTTCAGAGGCGTGTCTCGGTCTTCACGTTGGTATTACTAAAAAACACTATTTGTCCAGTTTTATAAAAGTCTAGAAGTTTGCTGGAAAACCAATTCTAAATTTGAGAAAAATTTCAAGATAAAAAAAGATGTTGAAATAGAGTCATGGCAACACTAGCAAAACAGCTGTATACGCCATAGCAACACTATATAAGTCATACTGAGATTGTAATGATTATTATAATAATTATAATTAATACTTTCTGACAACAAGAGATAATGTTTAATTTATTGTTCATGATGTATCATTAATGTAATCCATACTTTAATAAATAATAATAATACGTTAAGATGAAAATAATTTTATAATTAGGCCCATTTTTCAGGAAGCTTGGGGGAGGGGTAAACTGACTTTGGGATGTCCCGTTTCGGGGGCAAAATATTATAGTCACCTATATTGTAGGGTCACACATTCTCGATTTCGGCCATTTTGTTGTAGGCGATGTGATCAGCATAGCTCTCCAATCGACTTCACCCCCCTCTCCAGGTACACATTTATTTTGAGGTTGGGTGAGCCCCAGAGCCACATTATGCTGGGACAAGGCCGGAAAAATTCCGACCTCAGATCATACACCCCTAAAATCGAACCCAGGTCTCCCGCGTGGCAGTCAGACGCCCTGCCGTGTAGACCACCGCAACTCGCGAGAAAGTTTGTTCTCAAATTTGTTTGTTAAGGAGGTTAACCCCATATTGCGTGACGGGCATAGCATATGTGCTGGCGTGGCCATAATTTAAAAAAAAACAAAAAAAAAAAAACCAATCAATCGAACCCTGGTCCTGTTGCATCATCCACATTTCCATTTCGTCATTTATCCTCATCGTCGCGGTTAACGTAAGCAATAGAAAGGCGACGTAAAATAACCAGAATAGAAATACAAATTATTTGTAGTTCAAAATCCAGTTTATAGTGGTAGCCTTACCGGGATTCGAACCCTAGGTTCATACGAAAGTAATGTGAACTTGTTAACCTCAGAGACAGCTGGTTTTATTTGGGTTATCCCATGAGGAAAGTAATGCTTCTTTGTCATTTTCCCCTTTAAGTAACTGCCTCAGCAAAACTTTTGCTTTCAGTACCATTCCAATAGGAAATATGAACGTTTTTTTCCCTCTATTTCACCACGTGACAGGCTCAGATTAACATGAACCGTGTTGGCACCTCCTCCATGTTGACGTCAGCTTACAGGCTGGAGATTTGACAAGTTCTGTCCGGATGGAAACTCACAAATCACATGTGCGCTTCGCCTATCTCCATTACTTCAATGAACGTCCTCTTCACGCTAGGGAAGACGGCTGTCACTTGTCGGAGGCGAGAGGAAAAACCAGTCATAATTCGAACTCGTGTGGAAGGGTCAGTCATCAGCAAGATATGGACAGACAAATCTCGTCCCTGTTTTGCAAGTTCCTGGACAGTTCATGGTTGCTGAAACCCAATCTGTCCATAGATAAGTAGAAAGTGTGCGTTTTGTGTTCGATCATCTTCAGCTGAATCAGAAGTTGCTGGCATCTCGTCAATATCAATAGTGGAACGGGCCCACGTGTAATGTAGCCCAAATTATGAAATATTACTAGTGCTATGCCGAAAGTAATGCAAAGGTGGGTATAGTTTTCTTATTAGCTGACATAGGTCGTTGATTGATTGAATCGTTGTTTGAAGTCCACTTTGTGCACAGAAGGGCTAATCGGTACTGGACCTACAGTTTCGTTTAAAGAGAAATCCGAACCACTGTGCCATGTGCCATGTATCGAACCCGGGACCCCTTGATTACAAGGCGACGACGTTGCCACTACGTCATCGGGGAGGACCACATAGGTTGTTGAATGTGGGGGTCATAATCCTATCTTTGGCCCAGTATTACTTAAGAGGAACGTCAAAGGGAGGTAAAGATGACACAATGAGGACTGACTTCTAAAAAAGTACACGTAACCCCTCTTTCGAAAATCCTGGGTACGCCAGTGCCTATCGTAGCCTCTATCACGAGTAATGCATTTGCGCCACCGTTCAACCTCTCTCTGTAAAAATTCAGGTGTACACTTTGTACTCACTTCTTCACACCCTTCTTAGTCCCTGCAGAAGAGGTACGACTGTATTCCTGGGACAGATGTTTCATTCCAGATCAGAAAGATACGCCCACGTTTCATCCCTCGTCACCAGAACTGAAAAAAAAGTGTCTATTGGCTTTTAAAGCTTCCAGAAACTAAGAACTTGGGTGTCAACTATTGAGGTACCCAGTGGAGGCGATTGGGAAGGACGATAAGGGGTTGTTGCCCTCCCACTTTTCACCAATTTTGCTCCCGCACTATGCTAAATCTTATATACAAAGGAAAATATACTCCCCCCCCCCAGTTTTGGCACCTTGCCCCCCGGTTTTGGAACCCAATCGCCGCCACTGGAGGTACCCATTTCGAATAGGCTTGCCGATACCCTATACCCTAAGTCTTTTTCCATCTTCTGTATAGCATCGTGACCACAGCCCAGTTGTGAAACAAGTTCAGGGATTGTGACTCGTCTGTGGCCATCAAGTCATCCAGTTGCTGACTATTGGTATGACAGTTGATAGCCTCCCACTGTATGGTTGATCTTCATGGCTAGTTTCCTCCTCATTTAACCTTCTTCATCCATCTCTACACATTACTCTTGTCAATGGTGTGATCTCCGTAAACATTCTGTAGCTTCTGTTGGTGTCAAGCGACCTGTTCCCCTCTATCGTCAAGAACTTAATGATGGCACCTTGCTTCTGTTTGGAATCCATTATTCACTAGTAAGATAAGAAGAATCGCTACTATAGAGGAACACTCCACTAACATGTGCAATTTGCACAACATAAGTCAGTTAATATAAAAAATATGCCCGCTTTTGTGTTATTTCCAGTACAATTCTCTGATAACAAGTTTGAAACTTGTAGACTACATATATTTATATTGCAGCTTCATATTATATCGTTAAAATTGAACCAGAATTCAATAACTGCTAACTTTCCATTAAACACAACACAGGCTCTAGGTCTTTTCTACTCTTATGGCGGGCGCTCTACGTGCTGGCAAGGGAAGTGAGGAGCGGGGAATACGCCGCAGACCAACCACACAACAGCGGTGGAGCCGAGAGTTACGACGTCGAGGGGAGGAACTACTACATGCACATCGCTCTACAGGCTGCTGCGTTTCTTATCGCACTGGATTGTTCACTTCCCCGCTCTCCAATTACCTTGCCAGCATGTAGAGCGCCCGCCGTAAGACTGGAAAAGAGATATACCAAATAAGATGGTTAAGAATCTCATGATAGCATTTCTTAAATGTGTTTAACTTTTATGCAATATAATTTGTAAATCTTACAATAAACAATCAAATATTGTGATTCCCAGTTTTTGTAACCAGGCAATTCTTTCATTTTAAAGTTTAAGAGTACAAAACTCGTGGTACATTTGGAAGCGTAACTTTCATAGAATAAGTGTTTGACGTATTCAGTGGGTTCACTACAAACAATTTTTGTAATAATTGCATGGAGATCTTCCAGTTTTAATTTAATTTACTTAGAAAAGTGTATTTTAAAAGCTGTTAATATAAACTTAATTTCCGTTCATTAATGCAGGAAAATAATATCACAATTATATTTAAAAATTAACCTACACTTCAATAATTATCATGTTTAATATCAATCCCCTCTGTAGTTATTTTAATATACTAATATACCTGACAAATTTGCAGATAGTCATAATTCCATAATTGTATCAATAATATTATGAAACTATGATTCAAGTAGTTTCTTTGGGGGGGGGCGATTGGAAGAAATAACAATTTGAAACGAATATAAGTACAAGAGTGGGATAATTTCTTCAACCCTTCTCTTGGCTATAGCTATCGTTATTTATTTAATCGAATTATATTTACGTTATTTTTAACTGCGTTATATTTGCATTAGTTTCCCCTGGTTCATACTTACTCTTGACTGAGGTAAACTTTCATTTTTTTCCACTGAGTTATAACTACGTTACTTTTAACTGAGTAATACTTTCCTTACTCTTAACTGAGTAATACTTTCCTTACTTTTAACTTAGTTATACTTTCCTTACTTGTAACTTAGTTATACTTTCCTTACTTTTAACTGAGTTATACTTTCCTTACTTTTAACTAAGTTATACTTTCCTTACTTTTAACTTAGATATACTTTCCTTACTTTTAACTGAATTACACTTTTGTTACTCTTAACTTGGGTATACTTACGTTGCTTTTAACTGAGTAATACTTTGGCACTTTTAATCGAATAATACTTAGGTTGCTTTGAATGAGTTACGTTACTCTTAACTGAGTTACATTCACATAGTTAAAAATAGGCGTAAATGAGTAAGAGATATTCAATAGGAAAAGTAACTGAGTTATAGCTACAGTTGGGTTTTGAAAAGTACCTGGTCTCCGTAGTGTAGTGGTTACCGTGGTGTCACTTCGAAGTCAAGAGTCATAGGGTCGAAGCTTGAGTAAGGCGTTGACGTTTCGTTTTCTCATCCTCATCGTCGCGAGTGTCCTAGAAAGAGAAAAGAGAGATAAAGTGACGGAAGGCGAGCGAAATAGCAAGAATTGAGTTCCACAGTTGGCAACAGTGGCTTTACGTTAGGGTAGAGAGAGAGGTACAATTTGGAGACGAGCCCATATCCTTCTCTTCCGCGCCTGTTAACACGTAGACCCTTCCTTTCCCACACGGGGCATTTTGTGTTCGACACATGGAAGCCCCGTTCCAATTTCCCACATCCACGGATATTGGCATTTTGTTCTTAACGTCGATGCTCTTGAAGCGCATTGCAACTGTTTACGGCTTCTCCTCCGGCCCTGCGGATAGAGCGGAGTGAGCGGCGACGGTTGCAATGCGGTTTTCTGATATCGGGTGTTCTAATTTGCATCGGACACTTCGAAGCGTGCCCAAAGCGTTGTGGGGGAGCGAGGGGTTGGAGCTCCCCTTGGCCCAGACTTATCCCCCTCAAAATAGAATGCCATATAAAGACGCGGATTACTAAAATAAGGAATTACTTGATATGCCAGTGGGTTCAATGGTAATGATTGAATTAATATCAGAGAATATCATCGAGGAAACTAGAAATACAAGACATGTTATTATACAGTATAAGAGAATAACCACAATGATTTGATTTCTTGATTCTTGTTATTTACCGTTGCTTTTCTTCCACATTTTTCAAACCTGGAAGATGAGGATATGTGTTGACAGGAAGCAATTAATAATGGTAAACCCACAAAGAACTCTGGTGTTGTAGTTCGCTGTGATAACCACCCCTACGCAAATATCAGCGACAATCAAAACGAAACTCCTACCAGTAACCAAGTCGTAGCCGTGGACACCGTCAGATGGACTTTGGCCGCTCTACTGCCCACCAAACTAGCCTACATTAATCGATTAACGAATCAATGGATAGAGAATCTGTTAACGAATTCTGGATTCGAGGAACGGCTAAAATATATGAGGAATGATTAACGAATTCTGGATTCGAGAATAGTTTAACGAATTCTGATTTCAGGAACACCAGTAGGTATCTCCTATTTCTATGGATTTAGCTTCAGTTGTATCATATTATGACGATTTTCTTGTGGATTTTATGACGTTCTGCGATGTTTCAGTACAGTATTTCACCGCAACTCGGTTTTTTCCATCTCATCCTTTGTAGGTATGTCACGATCTTATGTGATATAAGTTCACCTATTCACTTTTTTTACGATCTTTTACGAGTTAGATAACATACAGGTCGTTCTATTTCACTTCAGGTGTAGCCTGTCACGAGAACATTCTTTTTACGATCTCTTACGGACTAAAGTAGGTACGCACATGGAAAAGTCTGCTTCTAAGTAATGTAGAGTACTATGAAACGGTTGGAGCTGGAGACATCCTTTGACCTACTTTTGATTTTAAGACCTTTTACGGACTTAACTAACTTAAAAGGAGAAAAATGCACAATAGAGGCTCTGGCAACACTTTTTAAGCTATTTTATACCTCTTGCAAATTTTCACCATGTTTTTCTTACTCTGGACACGTCCTTTGATTTACTTTTTATTTTTACGACCTTTTATATGCTAAGCTAACCTACAGGTGAAACAGCTGACCTACGTTTAAAACAAAATTGACCAATTGTGTAAACTTTTTTCACTTCCGGTCACAATTTTGAATTTCTTCCAGTCAAGAAAGGACATCGAGGCGATGCTAACGCAGAAAACCCCATGTTTCTACGATCATCCCTTCGAAAGTTACGAGCGATCGAAAAAAAAATCAGCAATTGGCTCACCCCTTGACCTCAGGACCACCAATTTTTTTTACGAGCACTCTATGTTCCCTAAATCGACAGAGGGGTAAACGGGTGAGATTTTTTGAGTTATTTTAGCGATATATCTTACCGTTTTCGAGATACATCCACTTCCGGATGTTGGAATTTTCTGCAATCTTTTTTTTTCAGTACTTCATTTTTTTTTTAGTATTTTGAATTTTTGATATTTTTTTGGGAATTTTTATGGTTTCTAAAATGGTGATACTTGTTCTTAATTTTGAAACTTTTTTCTTGATCCTGGTGTTAAAACTGTGCCGTGACCCTCTCATTTTTGACATATTGGACGAATGACTTCTCTGCCACCAGGATTACGCTGCAAACTGTGTCGGCGGGCAAAGGGGTCGTGAAATTCACACACTATTTTGATGTTGGTGCGATCGTTGACCACAACCTGTTTCTTTTTGACGTGTTGATTACAAACATGTGTCTCTGTGCTTTGTATTCGCTTGGAGTGTAGTACTTGTCCACGTTACCTGTGGTTACCCTTTTGTACGCGGTGTATGCTTCGTATAGTTTGAGGTAATCGTTGGCGGTAATGTCTAGGTTGTAATTCTCGCGCGGAAATACTTCAGGTTGGCGTGGTGGAAGAAATTTCGGGATCCGGTTCACAATAGGTGATTGGTTTGAGGAAAGCTTCAAAATCTGGAATGATGATGGCCGGATGTTCCAACAAGGCTCTGTACATTTTGAATTATTCATCCTCTTTCAATTTTGGCAACAACATTCAAGCTGGTCTGTTGAGTCCACAATAGATTTTATGGTCGGTAAGTTTTTGAGCAGCAATTTGGCGTCCAGTGTAATTTTGGTAGTTGAGTTGAACATGATCGTCGAACGTGGTTAAGCATCTTGGACAAACTTCGATGTGATGTTCATACTTGGTTGTTTGACTTCTGACGAAGCGTGAAACTGAACGAATAAGACAGTAGTGATGAACATCCTAGTTGGAAATAAGAAGGAGATTTATTACACGAGCATTGTCGTCATCAATATTGCTTATTCTGACGGGATGTACAACATGTTTATCTGATGTATAGGAATACACGTTTATGACTAAGCGTTTTCCTTCCCCGTCTCGTGCCCGGGTTTCGAACTTTGTTATATCTGATATTGACACCGGGTATTCGATGTCAGACATGGCATTTTCCAGCTCATCTACATATTGTGTGCAATGACCAACTCTCTCTGGATTATTTGACCAATAAACCGGATGCAGTGCCGCCAAGACACACCAAAGAAAGCACTTTGCGTCATTATTTTTGATATTCAGCACGGCCCTCTTATGTTGAATGTCTAGTGGAAGAGGCACGTAGCTGGATGTGCGAAGAGGTGTGAATTAGTTTTAATGAGCGATTAATGTGTGAGGACTAGCACATAATGACCAACCTGATCCCTTAGCCTTGAAATCATCGTGTTGCTTAACCAGTTCGTTAGAAAAATTAGAATAGAAGTCGTCCAAATTATCGATGTCTGCCATATGAAGAACTTGGGTTTTCGTTCTGTGATAAAAAATATTCGTTGTACCATCGGGTTTCTCGTATTCAGAAAATAGATCAATATATACTTTAATGAAATTGTTTTCCAGTTTATTTTTCAGAATATTTATTATAGATGTTTTTATTTCACTCAAGAAACTAGGAATGTCACGGGCTGGTTCCGACCTAAAAGGGAGATCCTCGAGCTGACCGTTAAATGCAGACCTAATAGTTTTTTTTTCATTTAATAACTTAATTTGTTTTAAAGTAGAAGCTTCAGTTCCTGGATTATCAATTTTCCTTTTCAGTAGAGGTTTCGCTACTTGTCCGGTCGATAGTTTGCAAATTTTCAGATGCTTATTTACATTAGGAGTGCTTATTATCTTTCCGCATTGAGGACAGGGCTTTGAAGGTAACACACGATTTATTCGTGAACCTATTTCGCTACATCTTGCCCTATGTACTGATAATTCGTTTCTTGAGATTAGCTTCCCACAAGTATCGCATTCGGTTTTATCTTTTTTGCGAGTGAAACCGGAGGGTTACCATTTTTTTTAATACTTTACTTGCTTTCTAGCGAATCAAAGACATTAAAAAATCAAGTAAACAACAATAGAATTTTCAGGTATGTTATTTATAGAGAATTTCATGGGGACAACACGTAACGCCCGATCAAGTCAAAATTCAATCTGGTCGAAATCACTATGAAACACCTTTAAACTTGAAATAATTGTTCGAATGTAGCTTTAAAACAAGTTAAAGGACTATGGTCGCAATTATGACTGGAAGAAATTCAAAATGGCGACCGGAAGTAAAAAAAGTTTACACAATTCGTCAAAATCTGTTTTTTATACGATTTGCATGAATTAAAAAAATAGCTTAAAATGTGTTGCCAGAGCCTCTACTGTGCGTTTTTTCTCCTTTTAGGTTAGTTTAGTCCGTAAAAGGTCGTAAAATCAAAAGTAGGTCAAAGCATGTATCCAGCTCCTACCGTTTCATACTACTAACACCTAGCGTAATGAGGATTCGAGTAACGGTTAACGTATATAGAATTCGAGAATCGGTTAACGTATCTATACTTCGAGAATCGGTTAACGAATTTTGGATTCGGGGAACGGCTAACGTAACTTGGATTCGAGGAACGTCTAACATATTTAAGGGGTTTGAGGAATGATTGACGAATTTTGGATTCGAGGAAGGGCTAACGTAACTTGGATTAAAGGAACGGGTAACATACTGTATTTGAAGGTTTGCGGAATGATTGACGAATTTCGGATTCGAGGAAAGGCTAACGTAACTTGGATTCGAGAAACGGCTAACGTAACTTGGATTCGAGGAATGGGTAAGATATTTGAGGAATGATTGACGAATTTTGGGTTCAAGGAACGGCTAACGAAAGTTGGATTCGAGGAACGGCTAACATATTTGACGGTTTGAGGATTGATTGACGAATTTTGGATTCGAGGAACGTCTAACGTAACTTGGATTCGAGGAACGGGTAAATATACTCTATTTGAGAATTTGAGGAATGATTGACGAATTTTGTATTCGAGGAACGTATAACGAAACTTGGATTCGAGGAATGGATAACGTAACTTGGATTCGTAGAACGCGTAACATATTTGAGGATTTGAGGAATGATTGACGAATTTTGGATTCGAGGAACGGCTAACGTAACTTGGATTCGAGAAACTGGTAACATATTTGAGGATTTGAGGAATGATTTACGAATTCTGGATTCGAGGATCTGTTTACGAATTAAGGACTCCACCATTGGTTAAATAATTCTGAATTCGACGGCACGTTGAAGCGAAGAGTGACAGTTTTGCACCAGGTGTGCATTTATTTCAATATCGTCTGAATGGCCATTGCTACTATAAAGAAACCCGACCATACAAGAGAGTATGAATTGCTCCCCTTTTTGCAAGTGGAAGCGATTTTGAAACTGATTCTGGACACGATATTTGAAAACTGTAATAAATAAGGATTGTCAGATTCAAATGCATTCCTTGTGGAGAAAAAGCAACAACTTCAAGTTACGGCTAATCAAATTGGAGTTTTTGAATTTTTCTTACAACAAATCCAATCTTCACTGTGTCTTCTTTCCGTTCATTCGTTTCTCAACGCCACCGGACGTTTGTTATTCCGTAGAGAACTAGTAAAATAATACTCCCATAAGCGTAATGCTAAGTTTCTCCCCCTCCTACGATCATTCAGCGCACAGACCTTTCTTTCTCCAGCTCGCCGCGGTGAAAGGTCGGTGAGGACGAGCAGTTTAGGGTTCTCGCGACTGGCTGGGCACAAACTGTCCCTCCTGCCCTTAAAGAATCCAGAATTCGAATTCATCCTACTTAATATTAGGTATTCACGAAGCTTTTACGCTCAAGTTCCCTTCAGGTTAAAGCCACACATGAATTTGCACAGTGCTCTTGTCGCACAGCATCTTGATGTCGGCAGCTAAAGGTCTAAATTCCACATCTTAGCCGCAGTAACCTTACTCTTCGAAACACCCTTGTACAAATTTTGCAATTTCCATATGGAAGATTCATATTTGTAACTGCCAGTCATGTTTTGTGGCTACTCACATCTTGCTAATACACAACTTAGACTCTCCGGAGCCTACATCCTCGCGAGGTTTGTTCGGCAACGACTTGAATAATCTCCTCGCTCCTGTTCGAGTCCATCTCTATAGAATTGCCACTTCCTTCAATGGAGCGGCCAATAAACCCTGAACATGCAATCTTTTGGCTTCGTCTTCTTCGATTGGCTCGCTCTCATTGGCTCGAACTATGGCCAGATTCTTTGGACGTCGAAAATCAATCTGCTCCACCAGTGACTCTCCACGGGAAATACAAAAAGAAAATATTTCCAATCCAGCAGTAGATTAAATTTTCTCAACTCGGCACGATATGATGGCCTGGTCGGCGGAGAGCAAAGAAAGTCTCCGATTCATTCCTTTTTTCTCTTCATTCCCAATGTTGGTACTGCGGAACGAACGGGATTGTGTGTGCACGTGCGTGCGTACGTGTGATTTCCGTGAAGATGAAGGTTACTTCCTTGGATACGCTGAAGACGGTTTTGTAATGAAGGGCAGCCTAGTGGATAAATATGTTACTTTGTAATCAAATGGCCGGGCTCTGTGGTGGAGTGTTTATCTTAACGCGCTACAAAGCCAAAAGTACAAGGTTTGAATCCTAGTTAATTCACGTATGTATCAATATGTTCGTTCAAATCAACAACAACCAATAATAACCATCTATAATCCTACTGATGATTATTTCCAGTTAGATTATTATTAATATTTTACTCATTATTGTTCAATTATTTTATTTCTTATTTTTTCTCTGTTTTGCTGGCTTACAGTACATATACTTTCTTACATCATTCATTAGCTAATTCGATTTTTCGAAATCTACTTTATCTCCTAGATCACTATCCAACATTTGATATACACTTATTTCGTGCTTCTCCTATCCATTATCAACCGAACTACTAACAATAGGCAATATATTGTTCTGGTTATCCGAATATCCACTAACTAACTAACTTACTAACCTTCTTAAACCCGAAGGTTCATGGCTGCAGCAACACAGGCCTTCCATCTTGAGCAAGATCTATATACTCTTTTCCATCCCTATCGATTTCCTTTAGGTCTATCTCAACTTTGTCCCTCCATCTTCGTCTTGGCCTTCATACAGGTCTCTTACCATCAGGTTTCCCAACAAGAATCCTGTAAATTCCTCTCTCCTCTCCCATACGTGCCACATGGCCTGCCCACCTATGTCTCTTGATTTAATTATTCTAATAATATCTGGACATGAATACAAATTATGTAGTTCTAAATTATGTAACCTTCTCCATCACCTGTCTCCTCTTCCCTTTTAGGTCCAAATGTTTTCCTAAGGATCTTATTTTCAAATACTCTCAATTTATGTTCCTCTTTCAATGTAACGGACCACGTTTCACACCCATATAATACTACAGGCAAAATTACGGTTTTTCCAGTATATTGTATTGTTTTGTAGTATCATTGTATTATATTGTACTGAATTATGACATAAAAAAAGAGAACGTGGGAAGTGTAAAATTCCGCGGATCTGACGACCTGGTATATTTGAAAGGCATCAGGGCACAAAGCTCCTACCCCTGAATATATGCGGATGGAGGTTGGGCTACTTTTTAAAAAAAACTTGTTATCATCATATTTACTTAATAGGAAGAATCATTTTCATCCTTTACTGCCTAGTAGAGTACTGTACGGGACCACTTTCGCTCTCTTGTACTTGTACGAGTCTCCCACGCTCGAGCGCTTACAATGGAATATCATTTTAATGTGACAATAATGGTAGACACGTGTAAAATATCCGTCCTGGCAGTTTCAGCCCACAATCATCTGTTTCATTTTCATATATCACTATGTATTGATAAGATAGACTAAACTACATTTTAACATTGAGATGAAGACTGTGTTCACTTAAGTTTCAATTTCACTGCATCTTTCACTTCACGATCGTATATGAGGGCCCACTATCACAGACAAATTCCGGTTGTACGTGTACAGAGGCTGTTCAGCGTATATTTGACCAAACGCGATTCCTCCCCCCTGCACTCAGAATGAACTCACCCAACCTTGGTCGGGCATGTTTGTCAGTGTAGTGTGTGAGCTGTAAAAGAGCGGTTGTGTTTTCTCACTGGGCCAAAAATCCCGCCCAAACTGAGCCGCTTTTGGGAGGAGTGCGTTGTATAACTTTCCAAGTGTTGGCTTTTTCTCGCTTGGTCGAAAATGCTGCCAAAACAGTCGCTTTTGGAAAGTTTATGTTGTAGCCTTTTATGACGCAAAGTTCAGTGTGTCAATGATCAGGAAGTAGTGTAAGAGCAAGAATTGTGACGTTAGTTTGACTTTATTCAAGAATGTGATCGGCAAGTATAAGGATTGCATGGCCCCAGCGTTCGGTTCTCCAAGAAAGGGGACGAGAACACGTCCGTGCACACAAGCCACCACCAGTATGCAGGTGCAAGGTGCGGTTTAAGAGTTTCCAAAGACATATTTAGATGATTTTCCATCTGTCTTCGGGTCGGTGGATTCTCTTGCATGGCCATTCTGCAACGTTTCGCCTGCATACTGGTGGTGACTTGTGTGCACGGACGTGTTCTCGTCCCCTTTGTTGGAGAACCGAACGCTGGGGCCATGCAATCCTTATACTGGCCTCAAATGGTTCTTGAGAAGTTCGGTGTAAATGGCACTAGTCACTGTCGTACGTGGGGGCATGTAGTGTTTTAGAATAGGACCTTTCTTATCCCAGAATAAAGTCAACATGACTTTCCCTGCAGAGGGCTGGCTGTGAAACTTCTTGGTTTCGGCGAAGACGAATATCGCCATTCTTTGCTTAAACGTTTCGTCTCCGCTTGAAAATGGTGCACCCAACTTTCATCCCCGGTGACAATGTGGGCTAGAAAATCCTCATCCTCCTCTTCATAACGCCTCATCAGCTCTTGACATGCGTCAACCCGACGGACTTTCAGTTCCTGCGTCAGTTGTCGAGGAACCCACCTGGCGGACACTTTTCTGTAGCGCAGTTCGTCATGCACTATGTGTTGTACTGAACCGAAGCTCATATTCAGCAAGGAACCCATTTCAGTCAGGGTGGCACGCCTGTTTTCCTGAATAAGCCGATCTGCTGCGGAAATGGACTCCTCTGCCACAACTCGCTGAGCCTGACCCGGACGGGTAGCATCAGTCAATAAAGTCGTAACTTCTGCGAATTTCTTGCACCAATCGTAGACTTAACACTGTGACAGACAGGCGTCCCCATACTTCGTCTGCATTCTCCGATGAATATCAATCGGTTTCACACCTTCACTCCATAAAAATCGAATAACTCGACGCTGTTCCTGCTTGGTGCAACTGCGTAGTGGTGCCGCCATCTTGAATCACCTGTTACTCACATCCAAACCTATCTACCGGAACTGCTTCGTACTACCAGCTCGGAAAGGCGTCAAGGATTGTGTCTGCAAATTTCCAAACGCCTAGAAAGAGAAGAAGATATTTAATGGCACTTTTGCGGTTTTCATTTGACTCGCCCTCGTATGTATATTGTAATATTGGGTAATGTTTGTTTGAAGTTGTCCTCCTCCGTGGCCGTGCGGTCTAAGGCACCTTGCTTTGGACGGCGGCTGCGGGACGGCATGGGTTCGATCCCGGGTTCGTCTTCGGGAATTTTCGGCCTGTGTATAGCGCCGGTGGCAATTGGGGAGCTTCGAATGAGTAAGCGTAATACGTCGGACTGACCCCCCGACTATTGCAATCCTGGTTGAAGATCTCCACGCTTACAGGTGACGAAGGAAAGCGTTGGAGGGAGACCGGCAGTCGGTAGGTAAGCCTAGGCCTTTCATGGGCTGGTACGCACAGGATTTCTTTTATTCGATTCCTGGCCTGGGCATGGATGTTTGTGAGTGTCCATTCATCAATTTCATCACATGATTACTCATCCC
Organism: Lepisma saccharinum; assembly: GCF_977018435.1. Classification (NCBI taxonomy): domain Eukaryota; kingdom Metazoa; phylum Arthropoda; class Insecta; order Zygentoma; family Lepismatidae; genus Lepisma; species Lepisma saccharinum. Next base: position 19,059,272 of record NC_139251.1, on the reverse strand, counting down.
CATCTTCGCAAACTAGTCAAAAGTGGCACAAATTTCGAAGTAAAATAAAGCACATCAATCAATCAATCAATTATATGTATATCTCGGGAACAGTGACACCTATCAATGTCTGGTTCTCTCAGAAGTGCTCCAAATATAACCTTTCACACTAAATCAATAAATCTATTTTTAAAAATAAAAGATTATTTTGTGAATATCTCATTTTTCAAAGCATTTTGTGAGAATAACTGCGTGTTGAAATTAATGTTGATGGTTATCTCCTTACATTTTCATTCATATAAATTAGAGCTCATCCCAACATCTCTAAATGAGGTCGGTCTCAAGCAATAAAACTTTGTATAATTTTCATTTGTCCTGTAACTTTATAAATATAAACATAGAATTTTAAGTAATTCAGTTCATCTAAAATTTAAATTAAAACTTCTAACAAACATTACCCAATATAACAATATATATAATACTATCGTTTGATTGGGGAATATTTTTAAAACTGCTAACTAGTGGCGGCGATTGGGTGCCGAACCTTGGGGTATGGGTAAAAATGGCAGTTAATTTTCTTATTAGACAAGACTTAGCATTAATAGGCCATAGTTCGAGGCAAAAATTTGCCCCAAGTACGCCTAATCGCCGCCTAACCCATCCTCCTGCAAATGTTAAATATCCAAACTCCTCAAGAGAGACATAGACTGGCTGACCATATATTTCTACATAAAATAGTGAATGGCAACATCAGAAGTGACCGCCTTCTTCAGGAAATTCACTTTCGTGTGCCTGCCCGCTCAACAAGAAGCACTCAACTTTTGCTTCTCAGAAGCCGAGATTGTGCCTCATCCAGCGCTCTCTGTTCCATAGACTGCCCAGTGAATATAATAATCTAGGAAGACAAATATACATTTTTGAAAATCTGGACCGTTTTAGAAGAAATTTAACTAAAAGTATGCAAGTCTCTTAACCACACGTAATTTTTCTATGTTATTATTTCTGTCCTTACGTTCTATACAATCATTCCAATGTAAAATGGCTAACGCTGTATTTGGAATCTTCTATTAAATAAATAAAATAAATAAATAACTCATAGTTATTGTCATAAAATATTATAAGTAATGAATTTTTTCTCAAACATTCCCGACATTCGTCGTTTTCCCCCCTTCATTTTTTCTCTAACACTGAAGTTTTCACAACACGCCCACATCTCGTCCCCACGAACGCGGCTAAAAATATGGAAACAGTAGCGTATAAATTAGCAATAACAGCACAAAATGACGCCAATTATCAAGTGGAATATCATCTGTCCCTGAGCAATATGTATATATATCCTTTAGCGCGACACAAATGGAAAGTCTCATCATAAGGACACTGCAACTCAGTTCATTGCTGATGCAGGATAAATTTCAATCTCATTTTTCTCCCTTATATAAAAAAACACCTCGATAAAACTTTCTTAGTATGAAGAGGAAGGATGGTATTTAAAAATATCCAAAAATGAAAAAAATCGAGTGATTGTGTTTTCAGCTGTTTGAACTTGAAATTTGAATATTTGAACAGGTGTTCAAATTTTACTAAGTTTCAGCACTTGATCATCTCATAATATGCAACCATCTTTCCTCTTTACAATGAGCTCAAGAACGCTTCTGTATCTTCATTCGTTCCCGAGATATACTTAATTGAAAATATCATGTTGCTCAAAAATGACATTTTGAACAATCCTCATATAATTCGTAATAATCATATTTCAGCAACATCCGTTCACAGGTATCGGTTTTGGAGCAAAGCAAAGCTGTGCACCAAATATCATTAAAATCGGTGACTATGAGGGTCAACTCCTGCCTGATTTGACATGGAATGAATGTCCTATTTACATTTCTAGAATGAAGTGTGTGTAATTTGTTTTAGCAAGCGTAAAAGACGGCTGCTTAAAGTACTCGATGTAAGCCAAAATATGGTTATAAATTTGGTTCACACACCTACAAGTAATTACGCAGGCGCCCATGCTTATGGGTGCCATGAAGAATAATATCCTTCAAGGTGGTTCCCGGACTGGAAAAGGTTAAGAACCACTGCTCTAAAGAGACGAAGAAAGAATTAGAACAACTATAAAAAAAAACCTGGGCTGGGTTATCTTACCAGAGGCAGAGCTGTATGCCACCAGGCGCGTCCCCAGGTTGCGGATAGAGGAACGGCCAGCAGATATGTTGGCTAGCTGGAAACAGTCGCGGACAAGCAGCAGCAGGATTGGAGGAGGCAGCGAGATGTGGAGTGGCAACTGCATCTCGATAAATACGGCAAAGCTCCGATGAAAATCCTGCGATGTGGCGAGGAGGGCCGCCACTAACTAAGCTCAGCCCCTGCTTCCTTGCAGGGAGGGGAGGGATCCCCAAAGGCTAAGGGAAGGATACCCTGACAGAAAACCAAGGGTGGGGCAGACTCGTAAGGCATAGTGAAGCCAGCTGACCTACGGGAGTAAACCCTACACAAATCCTGGTCCTCCTACAATGGGGGTTGGGCGTGGGGCCAACAACACCATCCCATAAAAGGAACCACGTTACGAGACCTCAAAGAAATGTAGCCGGGCAGATCTACCGACGACGGACTGGCGTGAACAATGGACAAGCGAATTATGGAAAGGGAAGGGAGCTGGAATGTGCTATCTTTGTATAGGGCAGGTGCATTGAGGTGCATTGCATTGCTGGATCAACTAAATAATTATAAGCCTGCGATAGTGGCATTGCAAGAAGTACGTTGGATCGGAAAAGGAGTTTTGGAAAAGAGAGAAGCAACTGTCTTCTATAGCTGTGATGAAAGGCTGCGTATGCTAGGAACTGGGTTTATAATACATAAACAACTAAAACATCTAGTGATAGGATTTAAAGCTATAAGTTCAAGATTATCGACATTAAGAGTTAAAGGAGAGTTCTTTAATTACAGTATAATCAATGCACATGCATCCACGGAAGTATCCACAGATGATGTAAAAGAAGATTTCTATGATGCGTTAGAGAAAGCATTTGATGATTGCCCAAAAAATGACATAAAAGTAGTAATTGGAGACTTTAATGCCCAGATAGGCATTGAAGACGTGTATCAACCAACAATTGGTAAACAAAGTATGCATAAAGTAACAAATAACAACGATATGAGGCTAATAATGTTTGCAGTATCTCGGAATCAAGTAATAACAACAACTCTGTTCCAGCACAAGGATATTCATAAAAGGACATGGAGAGCCCCGGATGGAAAAACTTACAATCAAATTGATCACATGCTGATAGATTGTAGACATAGATCAGATATCATTGATGTTAGATCTTTTAGACGCGTTAATATTTAATCGACCATTATTTGATTATGGGAAGGATTAGAGCAAGAATATCTAATAGTCGAAAAATGAAGGCGACTAGCCTGATTAAATTTAATGTCACGCAGTTAAGAAATCCAACGGTAGTTGAGATGTACAGAAGTAAACTACAAGAGGGATTCGTCGGGACGAAACCGGTAGAAGTGGAAAATGTAGATGAGAGGTGGGACAGATATAAGCTGAGGATCAGTAATGTAGCAAAGGAAATACTTGAAACACAAAAGCCAATAAAGAAAGAAACGTGGTTCGATGAGGAATGTCAAAATGTAACCAAAGAAAAGAATGATGTATATAAGAGGATGCAGCAAAGAAGTGTAACAAGGAGAGCTAGGGATGAATATCAAGAGAAAAGAAGGAAGCAGAAGAATGTAAGACAGACGTATAAGCTGGTAAATAATACAAAATATGTTTTTAAGCCAAGGACAACAGTCTGTAGAAATGAAACAGGCGATATAATTACTGACAGTAATGAAATTTTAGAAAAGTGGAGAAGGCATTTTAATGATGTATTAAATGGCAGTGCAGATGTAGCAGGTATGCTGGAAGAAGGATTAAATGAAGAAGAGGAAGGAGAAGAGGGCATAGCAAGTCCAAAGTTAGACGAAGTATGGGAGGCAGTCAAGATATTGAAAAATAGTAAATCACCTGGGATAGATAACTTGCAAGCAGAGTTGATTAAGCATGGAGGCGAGAGTGTCATTAGAGGCTTGAAGGAAATAATAAACATAATCTGGAAAACGGGACAAATGCCAAGTGAATGGAGGATGGGTATCATAGTACCTATCCACAAGAAAGGGGATATGATGGAGTGTGCCAACTATCGTGGTATTACATTGTTGACGTTGCATATAAAGTATTTGCAAGAATTATACAGGGTTTTTTCGTAAGTTCGTTTACAACGCTTGGGAGGTGATTGTACGAGTGAAAATGAGGTGGAAAGTTCATGTAACAAAATTCCGGAAACGGCTTTGTTGCCGAGTTATTGACGTTTGAAAATGTGGGAAAATGATATTCTGAAGTGAATAATGGCAAAACGGGTGGAGAGAAGTTGTCGGTGTTGGGCGGTCCACTAAGAAATTGGGTACGTCCTTGTCAAAAAATCACGCGGCAATGTTATGCAATGTCGGCGCAAGAGATTCCCCAAAGGACGCGAACGAAGATGTTGATGGGAGTGGGGTGGGTGTGCGTTCTGCGTGAGCTGGTTTCGACGAAAATTTGGCATGTGTTGAATGGCACCAAAAAACAGAGAAAATTTCCTGAGCGAAGGGCACCATGATGTAAAAACGAAAAAAATGAACATTCATAGGTTGCATACCCTGAAGGGCACACAGTATGCTTAATGGAGATGTGAAGGGAACCTCATCACAGACGGTTTTCAAAGTGTCCACCATGTACTTCCAAGCAGAGGCGACAACGGCGAATCAAGTATTGTCTAGTGCGACCCAACAACCCCGGCGTTTGTGCTATCGATGCTGCAGCTACATTGATACGGGCAACGAGGTCCTCGGCTGACACGACAGGTGTTTCGTAAACGAGGCGTTTCATCTCTCCCCAGAGGAAGTAATCAAAGGGCGTAATATCAGGCGATCGAGGTGGCCATGGCACAGGCCCTCCTCTGTCAATGCACTGGTTGTGGAATACGGTATTGAGGAAATGGTGCACATTCCGATCAAAATGTGGGGGTGCACCGTCATGTTGAAACCACAGTCTTTGTCTCAGTGCCAAGGGCACGTCCTCTAGTAGTTCAGGCACAACCTCACTGAGAAATGCTTGATAAGTGGGTCCACATAGGCGAACAGGGAGAATGTCCACATTAAATGGTCATGCAGTATCCCGCACCACACATTCACTGCAAATCTGTGCTGATGATGTGCCACTAGCAGTGCATGTGGATTTTCATGTTCCCACACATGACTGTTTTTACTATTGAACACACCAGTTTTCGTGAATATAGCTTCATCAGTCCATAGTACAGTATTCTGAAAATTGGGGATAGTTTCAATTTGATGAACAAACCATTGGCAAAAGTCCTCACGTGGGCCAAAGTCCCGAGGTAAAAGATCTTGCACTTTCTTCAATTTGTACGGGTGCATCCCCTCTTCTGCCAGGACTCGCCACACATTCGAATGGTAGGTGTTTCGTTCGTGGGCTAGTGTGCGCGTACTGGTGCCTGGATGATCCATCACTGCAGTTAGCACATCTTCCACAAACCGTCGTATTCGCACACTTCGCGGTCGTCCAACTTCTCGACGAGGTGGCAACACTGATCCTGTTTCCTGAAGTCGAGTGTCTACAGTTTGAAAAAAGGTGTGCGATGGTAACACCCTATTTGGAAAACGTGCCCCATACAGACGCCTTGCAGCACAGCTATTACCCCCAACCTCCCCATAAATCAGATGCATGTCCGCCAGCTCTTGGGACGTGTATGCAGCCATTCCTTACACCGGGCTACAAGTGTTTATGGCAGTTAAAACTAGTACACTTCACAGAATACTATGGGCTGTAGCTAAGAATTAACACGTAACACTGCTAGGTCAAATGTTTGCCCAACACTACTATCCATGAACCTCACGTCCTTCCATTCAACCGTGAATGTTTAACAACTTGCTGCTGGCACACCACCTGAAGCACGAATGGCACAGACACGTGCGCTCCTTCATGAGGAAACCTACACTGTTGGCGCCCCTAGCGGGAAATGTGGTACGTAACGTCAGGTCACACGGACACCCACCTGTCCTTCAGGTTATGCAACCTATGACAGTTCATGTTTTTCGTTTTAACGTCATGGTGCCCTTCGCTCAGGAAATTTTCTTTGCTTTTTGGTGCCATTCAACACATGCCAAATTTTCGTCGATATCATCTCAATCAGAACGCACACCCACTCCACTCCCGTCAACATCTTCGTTAGCGTCCTTTGGGGAATCCCTTGCGCCGACATTGCACAACATTGCCGCGTGATTTTTTGACAAGAGCGTACCCAATTTCTTAGTGGACCGCCCAACAAAGACGACTTCTCTCCACCCGTTTTGCCATTATCCACTTCGGAAAATCATTTTCCCACGTTTTCAAACGTCAATAACTCGGCAACAAAGCCGTTTCCGGAATTTCGTTACATGAACTTTCCACCTTACTTTCACTCGTACAATCAGCTCCAAGCGTTGTAAACGAACTTACGAAACACCCTGTATATAAAAGACTACTACCATATGTAGAAAAGTGCATTGGACCATATCAATGTGAGTTCAGACCAGGAAAATCTACAATTAACCAGATATTCACCTTAAGGCAAATACTGGAGAAAACTCTGGGGTTTGAGATAGGAATACACCATCTATTTCTTGATTTTAAATCTGCATACTATAGTATAAACAGGGCCCAACTATATCTGGCAATGAAAGATCTTGGAATTCCAATAGGATTAATAAGAATGGTGAGGATAACTATGGAGGGCTCTAATAGTAAGATAAGAGTAGGAGGACAACTCTCAGAACCTGTTGAAATAGAAAATGGACTAAGACAAGGCGATGTGCTGTCCTGTTTGTTGTTTAACATTGCCTTAGAGAAGGTTATACGGGAAGCTCGGGTGCAAATTAGGGGTATCATATATTATAAGTCAATCCAGATACTAGCATATGCAGATGATGTCGACATAGTAGGAAGATCTCTACATGCAGCAGAAGAAGCATTTCGAGCCATAGAAAGGGAAGGAAAGAAGATGGGATTGGTGTTGAATGAAGGGAAGACTAAGTACATGACAGCAGGCAAAGCACACGGATATAATCCATCACCGACCATAACAATGGCTAATTATACCTTTGATAGAGTGGATTCCTCTATCTACCTGGGTTCTGTTGTGACATATGAGAATGATTCACAGGAGGAAGTAAAGGCACGACTTATAGCAGCGGATAGAGCCCATTATGGACTACAGAGACATTTTCGGAGCACAATATTGTCCAGAACAACTAAGTTAATACTGTATACAAGACACTGATAAGACCTGTATTGACCTATGCTGCGGAAACTTGGACCAGTTCAAGGAAAGATGAACAGCTGGTAGAGACCTTTGGAAGAAAGATATTACGAAGAATATTGGGACCAGTATGTGAGAATGTAAAATGGAGAAAGCGATTTAATAAGGAGCTCTACGACTTATATCAAGAACCAACAGTTATTGGTGCAATAAAGGCGGCTAGATTAAGATGGGCAGGTCATGTGATTCGCATGACTGATAGTGACCCTGCAAAGAGAGTGATGTTGGATAGCCCAGGTGGACAAAGGAAGCGAGGAAGGCCTAAATTAAGATGGGTGGATGTAGTGGATGAGGATGTTCGGAAGCTCCAGTATAGAAATTGAAAAGTTGTAGCAAAAGGTAGAGATAGATGGAGACAAATCGCAGAGGAGGCCAAGGTTCATCAGTAGACAGTAGCGCCATAAGAAGAAGAAGATAAAAAGAAAACAACTGTCTGCTTATTTCCCAATATTTGGGAATATTAGAAAGTGAAATGGTCACCAGTAAAATTTTTCAGTCAAACTCTATTTAAGTTCCTGCTATTACGCTTCAGTGGCAATAAACGTTGACAGAAATTCCTCCACGCGCAAAACGATTTTCTACGAAACAAAATATTTATTTTCCCTCCTGTTCGTTAACGTAAATGATTTTTTCCCCCGCTGGTCTGTTTGCTTACGCATACTGTTAATCGGGTTGATTGTATTCCCCGCAGGAATTAAATTACGTGTTCGGCTGTGTAAATGTCAATTTGGTGTGCGTAGCGTGTTTGTGCATACACATACACATATTCGCTACTCGTATTGATAATTCTGTGAGCATTCTGACAATATTATACACATTAGCTGCGATCGCGATGTCTCTATCACGATGTTGACGACTTGGGACTTGTGTGTATGTTAGTTACGCCGGAGAAAGACTCTTTGCCATCAAATGGGTCTTGGAGTGATACCCTGTGGACGGACATAATGTTTCGCATCCCACTTTAAACTGCAGACCCGCCTAAAATTAAAGGGTGTTTTCCAGTCAAGAAAGTCAAGAAATTATGCTTGTGTTCAAGAATTTTTGCTATTCTTAGAGAATAGTGAATTTACATTGTTATGTAGCTGTACTGGGATTTTTGGATTCGGAATATTAATATAGTAATACATTTGAGTGAAACTAGTCAACAGATGTCGAAGTAGTGGACGAAAATCCGTTCTCTATGTCGTGCATGAGATACTGGATACAATTTCATGGAAGATAGATATCTTGAGAAACCGATACACTATCAATACGGTTTTCATTTCAGCCTTCCATAAATTTAATACAATTGAATATTTGGAAATATAAAATTGTATTGAGTTGTGTTTAATATTTGTTCACTTTTTTTCTTAAGAATTACATTCTTGCATGTGAAGTTGTGAAAAAATATTAAAGTATTGTGCCCATTCCCCATCCAGGATGAAGTCTGATGCATTAATTTTTACATGCATTAATAATTAAGTCTAAATCTCCTCTTAAAGTACAGCCTCAGTTTTCATCTTAACCGGTCTTGTGGTAGGTGTTTTTATGGAATAAAAATACAGTAAAACCTCGTTAATCCGGACTAATGGGGGAGATAAGTTGACCGGCTTAACGAAAGTCAGGATTAACTTAAATAACCTAAAAGAACAGTAGAAAGTGCATTAAAACTCCGTTTATAGCAACAAAACACGTTTATTATGGTGTATTTAAAGGGCATAGACCTAAATACACTATACAGTACAGTACAAAGTCTGCGGGAAACATACTTTCATCAATGGTTTACTGCCTTTAAGTTCTCTTGTTGACTTCTAGCCACATTTAAAACCTTGCATTCTGCTTTCTTTCCCTTTTGCCTGTCTTATGCGATTATATACATGTTAAGAAATAGGTAAAAAGGGTCAAGAAAACGGAAATAAACGTAAAAAAAAGTCAAGAATTTTGGATTTGATATTTTGGGAGACACCCTGAAATATCTTTTCACTGCGTAAAATAGACTTGAAGAAACAATCTCAAAACAGTGTAAACTGTAGATCCAGTCCCGTCCAGTAACCTCATCGCCTTGTAATCAAGCCGTCCCGAGTTCGATACCTTGTGGAGGCACATAGTAGTTCGCCTCCAACTAGAAAACTGTATATCCAGTCCAGATTAACCCATTTGTGCATAAAGTGTATTTTAATCAAACTTCAACATACGGGTTAAGTCGTAAGAAGGTGCCTTATGTTTTGTATTCTTATTATTTAGCGTCACTTTTATGCCACTTTTGGCTAATTGCGATCATGAGAATCGGTGATGATATCAAAACATTTATGAAGGGATGCTCAGGCCGTGTCCGAAAGGTGCAAGACCGTACTTGAAGCGATCATACTTCGAGAATGGTCTCCCAGTGCGGTCTTGAAGTCGTGGACTGGAAGTGAAGATCTTTCGAACTGCACTTCGACTGCAGCGCCAAATACGATCAGTAGATAAAACCGAGGACACGCTAGTTTTCCACGTTTCAAACACTTATTTTTCACCACAGAAATCACATAGCATTTGTAAATGCTCTAATACATACATTTCCACACATTCGAAGAACTGCAACAAACAACTTGCTGGCTTTCTACCTTCGCGATTTCAAACAAATGAACAACAAGTCCACTTGTCACGTGACTGAGCCTCCAACCTCGTGTGCTCTGCCTTGTGGTCTCGATTCCTCGTGAATTTGCTTTCGAACTGTACTAAGTGACGTCACTTCCGTTAAGACCATACTTCAAGTATGTACTTTGTACCTTTCGGACAGAGCCTCACAGAGAACACCCATGCTCAGGCCGGGATTCGAACCCGGTACCACGTACATAACTTATAGCACCGTATTATACTTTTTATTTCTCTTACAAGGGTGCAGCACTTGACCATTATCAATAGAATATTCGCTTCATATTTATTTGGCTACGATAAAAATCTACCATTTACTCAATTTCATTTCAATAACCAAATGTCTGTTCTTCGCGCATCAATGTAGCTAAGTGTATTGTCGAAAGTATAGTTCTGATAGGCCGAAATGTAAACCATATTGATATTGAATCGGTGTCCCAAGATATCTACCTGTTCAGTATCTTGTATGTACGGCAGTATTTGTCTGGGACAAACATCTCGAAAACTGCGAAGACAAACTGAAGAAGTACACCACCCGTTTTGAGAAATGGGCCACAAAATGGAAGATCAGGATAAACCCGAAGAAGAGTTTTGTTATGGTCTTCGGCTTGAGCCCCGTACCCGAACGAGCTCGAGTCACCCTCTTCAGACGCCGAGTGCCTCATCGTGATCAAGTGAAATATCTGGGTGTCCTCCTGGACAGACGACTGAAATTTGGACCTCACACAGATGCGGCCTGCAAGCGCGCACGCATGCGTCTTGGCTACCTAACTCCATTGCTACGTGCGCACACTCTTCCTTTTGCCACACGCCTCCATGTGTTCACTTCGATGGTTCGTCCTATTCTACTCTATGCCAGTCCGGTATGGACCCAGATGGCACAGACCCATCACAAAAAGATCCAGATTGTGCAGAACAGAGCGCTACGCATGATTGGGTCCTATCCCATGGACACCCGTATCACCCAGATTCATGATGATCTGCAATATCCAATGATAGAGGAGACGCTCCAAATCGCCAAACAACGCATATGGGCCAAGGTTCGAGCCCACACCAATCCACTGAAAAACTCCATCGGGACACTCCGTCCCCGACGGCGCAAGGTACCTCTACCTCGACCATGACAAAGTGAATCACACTCAGATACTAGGGAACCTAAGTAATCTCTTCATATGGTTTTTAACAAATGTATAATATGTGCACCTGTGCTTGTAATCAAATTTCATGTAAACTATCATGACAAATCTTTGTATATCTTGTATGTATTGTTTGTAGTTAGTTGTAATGTTGGGCACATACCCACGACCTGTCTCCTGCGACAGTAGCAGGAAACACTAATGTCATTGTAATTATCAATGTTCCTGTACACATTTACTATGTAAACAACCCACATCCCAGTTCAATAAACAATATGCTGGACATGAAAAGTCCTGACTTCGAAAAAAAAAAAAAAAATTGTACGACATAGGAGAAATAATAACATTCCGTTCGTTACTTGGACACGTGTTGATCAACTTCACTCAAATGCATTACCATATTAATTTTCTAAGATATTCTCTTCAGATCTGAATATTTTACTGAAGCTGTCTTTTCAAATACTCGTAATTTTAGTGTAGAGCAGTGGTTCTCAAACTTTTTTCTCATTGTAACCTTTGTCGTAACCAAACGCCTAATGTACCCCACCATAAGTTTTTTCCGAATAGTGGGTTTTGGGGAATTTTTTTCTGCCTCATTGGTGGGAATGTTTTGATATGTTGCAGGCGTGTATCTGCAATAGAACAAAATGGCGTTCGGGTTGGATGCGGAGCGATGGTAAATCCTACGTTTATTGTTTTATTGGGTGTTTCTACGTTTAAAATCTTTATGATTAGTTACAAAAATAAAAATGTGAAACACATGTATGCTAAGAAGCATATATTCAAAAGTAATGTACATATATTTTTCCAGTTATTGAAGAAAAAGTAAAGAACAATAATAATCAAACTGTGAGGCACAATTTTGGAGTTATCAAAATTGTAAATCCTCAGAGTTTCTAGTGAGAAGGATATGCCTGCATAGCTCGACACAGTTTCTTGATTTCTGGTTGTGCACTTGGAACTTTTAAGCGGAGATTCGGCTTAAAATTTACTCTATTATAGATTTCAAACGAGTATTTTACTTCAAAAATTTGTGAAACAAATATAAGATTCTCAGTTACAAAATCAGCCTCCTTATTTTCCTGTTGAGTGTTAAAGCTATGACGTCTGAAACAATGACGTCTGCTCTACACACCTGCAGGAAGATTGTTGTCGTGTGGGTATTCTCGACATTTCTTTTCCGAGCTGATCGCGTACACCCTTCAAGTCGGTAATGTGCCCATGGAATACGCGTACCACAGTTTGACAACAACTGGTGTAGATAGGCATGCTTCGTATCTATTATTTTGTATATCTTGGATAGCTTTAACCTTTAGTCGGCCAATGGTCAACCAGTGGAACATCGAAAATATAGGCGTAGTCCGCCGATGGTCCACTGGTGGACCATCGTGCTGATTAAAAAGTCCATGTGCTTTTACGACCTTCATACTTGTATGTGAGGTTATAAACGCTGACAGATGTTGAGATAAAACTTTGAAATGTCATGTGGAAAAACCCCATAACATTTTTGTCAAATAAGTGTACGAATTTGAAATTCACGCCAAAAGGCCTCGGCGAAACCGAAAAATGTTATAACTCGTAGACTATTGGACCAATCTACTTCGGGTAACTTTTGTTTTTCAGCTAAATCATCAGGGTATGTAACCGCGCAGAAATCAAAACGTTAAAGCCAATAAGAGGGGTTGGGTGGCCCGCGGCCCCCAACTTTCAATGAAATAATCATACAAATGGGGAGTTTGCCCCTGTATGTCCGCTATTTTGGGAAGGGGAGGCAAACTTTAGCCTTATTTTCAAAGAATGGTCCTTCTTAACTGGATGAAAGTCATTTCATGTTCTTGGGTGCATTACATTATCGAATATGTGAAGAAACTCTACACTTTTATGATTTTTTCATTGAAAGTTGGGGGCCACTGCCCACCAAAACCCTCTTATTGGCTTCGACGTCTTGATTCTTGCACGGTTGCATGCCCTGATGTTCTAGCTGCAAAACAAAAGTTACCCGAAGTAGATTGCTCAAATACTCTCCGAGATATAACGTTTTTTTTCTGAAATAAGTGTAAAATTTCAAAATGGCGCGCAAAGGTGGAGACCAGAGACAGGCTACTTTCGAAAACCCGCTCGGCGGTCTAAAGGTTAAGACCGAAATCACAAACTACACGAGCCACTTGGAAACAAAGCTTCAGAAATAAGTGAAACATGGTGGACTGGACCGTTTCTTCAATAACGTACATCGCGTCGCTTCGGTCTGTTGGCAGCGCATGTGCAGTGAATACTTTCGTACAGACTGTAGGGAAAGGTTCTTATCTCGGTGTGTGTAGTTTGTGGTCGTGTCGCTTTTCGCATCGATCTGAAAGCTGCATTAATATGTGTAATATTAGACGAGAGGATAACTTTGCATAAATAAAAAAGTAACATGCCTGAATTACATAAACCAGACTTGTTAAAGGTTGAGGAAACAAAAAAAATTAGTGGGTCTATTTGGTTCCGCAACAGGACCGTGATACGTTCAAGCCTGTGTTATTATACTATTAAACGTATTATTATATTTATTAATAATAACTTATTAATAATCAGCGGTGAACGATGAGACTTGGTGAAGTACACAGACTCCTCTCAGGTACAGGGATAGTGTTAGGCAAAGACAATATTCACAGCACAGAGAAATAAAACCACATTACTGCAGAATGTATAAACGGAAAGGTTTTATTCTTTATTTATTGCAATTATAATGCGAATATACTTGAGACGAAGGCGAGGATTTCGCTTTGTCTATGAATTGACTCAACTAAAACGCATAAACTCAATGCGTGGCTATCGGCATGCCTATGATCACATAGGCCTAGCTTGCGCCCCGAACTACCATACCAAGATGTATGCACAACACCGAGGAGTTCCTTTTAAATTTAAAAGCTTCGTCGATCCGTGGCGAAAGTGTTATATTTCTTACGGGATATCGTCGCTTTTATACTATTTTCGAGAACACAGATTCAAGTACAGATGAATCACTCACTATCTACAAAAGGATACTATCAACAAAACTGACATCTACACATGTATAGAAATAGAAATTCACATAGTGCACTCTCGCAAACATGAAGATATATTAAACTACTCATAATAGAGCATAAAATACAATAAACATTAAACAAAAGATATCCATTACAAACAAGGTGCAATATTACATATAATAACACTTACGTTTCCTTTCATAAAAGTATAATATATCAGTGACATATTTTAAAGTTGTGACGTCACATAAAAATATGGATCATATCAACCGGAACCTTCTTTCCCAAACAATTTAAATTCGTTCCAAGTTGCGTATTGTTTCAAATCAGTACCGATCGTGGACCGTAAAGAAATTGATCCGAAAAAAAATGTTCCGGGACAGAATCGAAATACTTTGAAAGTTCTTTACGGCCTAGAACCCATTTCATCTTTCTGAATTTTCTCTCCCGGACCGGAATTGATTTATTTACAATTTCTGGACCTTTAATAACCCCGGGGTTGTTATAAACCAGGAAAACATAAATTTTAATGGGTTCTATTGGGTTCCATAACAGAACCGGAACCGATTTCCTCGCGTAAATTCGGTAAAAGTTGCGCATTGTTTCAATTCAATAAAGAACATGGACCGTATTAAAATTGATCCGAGAAAAAAGGTCCCGGGACCGAATTGAAATGTTACAAAGATTAAAAAGTTGCTAACGGTCCAGAACCCATTTACGCTTGCTGCGTTTCTCTCCTGGACTTTAATTGAATTTACTTATAACTCTAACAACCTTGACATAAACACATGTAATATTTAAGCGCTGAATACTCGTTCACATTATGCAGATGATAGCGGGAAAATGTCCGGAAACGAATACAGAACCTTTATAATGTAGTTTCGCACTTCTATCCACACATATCAAAGAATGGACAGTTGACAAAATCACATGAGAAGCCCATCCCATCTTGAGCACGCTACTATAGCACAAGCATCGCTTCTCCACTTCCCACCCCGCTGCTCCAAGGTCTGTCAATATTTTCTCCCCTTTCCTCTCCCCTTCGACCCCCTCCCGTGTCCTTCCCCCCACCCTTGCCATTTCCGTAATTGGGTTATCACTCTCACCACGTAATTGATTTATTTTCACCGCTCCACACCAATTAAAGGAGGTCGCTTGCTTTATCCATTGCAGAACGGCCTTTCTTTTTGCCCCTTGGAGATAGTGTTGCCATATCTGGGACGTAAGAATTCACTGTTTCATTACCCGCCTTTTCTACCTGTGCATGATAGTTCGATTTCCGGCCGAAGAACAGTTCACTAACTTGAATTCCTTATTAAACTGTATACCGGGGTCGCCTCGATGGTTGGTTGTAACGTCGCCGCCTTGTAATCAAGGGGTCCAGGTTCTGGAGGTATATAGTGGTTCGGATCCTGCATAAAACTGGAGGTCCAGTTACGATTAGCTGACCTGAGGATAAGGGGGTCGCTTAAATAACTTTTGGATTTAAATGTGCTGCTCGGCAGGACCTTTGGCATGCAAATGGGCGAATTTTTTCAAATTTTCCTCTCCATTCGAAAAACTTCTTGGATATTTCAAAATATGAAACATTACATCAGCTTACAATTCCTTCTAGAGCATTGACGTGAATTTTCGTGTAGTTTTCTTTCACTGTTGTCTACATATTATCAATAGTTTAATAGACTTATGTAATCACAAAACTATTGATAATATGTAGACAACAGTGAAAGAAAACTACACGAAAATTCACGTCAATGCTCTAGAAGGAATTGTAAGCTGATGTAATGTTTCATATTTTGAAATATCCAAGAAGTTTTTCGAATGGAGAGGAGAATTTTAAATAAATTCGCCCATTTGCATGCCAAAGGTCCAGCCGAGCCTTAAAGCGTTATCTAAACCTCCATATGCCTCCACGGCAGATCAAACTCAGGTCCTCTTGATTACAAGGTCACGACGTTATCACTACGTTATCTTGAAGGTCAAGCGTTTCGTATACTCTTTCTTGGTACCACATACAGTTGTTCTCCTGAAAAAGGAATGATATCTACACAATAGTTTAACCTTTCTTCATACTTGACTTACTGTATGTAGTTCTTTTGTTCCTCAAAGATAGATGGCGCGACATGCATCGCGGAGTAGTTAGGCACAGCGCACTTCAACGCCAGGGGTCTCTGCTTGAATTCCGGCTTAGGTATAGGTGTTCTTAATGAATGTATATTAATTTTATCAGATCATCAGTCATCCTCATCTTCCGATTAGCCAAATGATTCATAAAAGCGAAGTTCTAAAATCAATTAATCAACGTTTGATGATAAATTCAACTAACAAGGAAGGGTCGCCAGAACTACCGCGAAAGGGATTAAGCGGGATAGTGAAATTTTCGCGGTTGTATTTTCGCGCTTTTCCTTTCCTGTTTTTAATTTTCGTTTCGCTGTTATTCCTTTCGCATTTATTCCTGTGTTCAATTTTAGTTTCGCGATTAATCCGTTTCGCAGTTGTTCCTGTCGTGGTTATTCTTTTCACGCTTATTCCTTCGTGTTTATTCCGTTTCGCTGTTGCTCCTTTCGCGTTTAATACTTTTCTCCGTTATTTCACCGCCCCAAAAGCAAGACTCCCTGCCATGAAGGCACATATAGAGAGGGGGGAGTATGTGGAGGTAGAGCTCTACACATTCTCGATCTCGGTCATTTTTGGAGGCGATATGATCAGCACCAAGCTTCGGCCGCCCCAGGGTTGCCCCCATGCACCTCTTTTTTTATGGCTGAGTGAGCCCCAGAGCCGCTTTATGTATATTACTTAAGTGGTAATCGAATCAAGGACCCCTCACTTTGTACTACTAGTACACCAGCCTATAGTGAAATCAAAAGCTAAAGAATCTGCGCAGAACCGCGGGTCCTGTCATCGTACTCGCGCATGGAGGGGAGAGGTAGAGTGGAGCTGCGATGAACGGATGGAGAGGAAGATGCGCCAAGTCTTCTGGCCGAAGGTTCTATACAAGTAATGCAATACGTGCCTGTTACTAGAACTTGGAGGAGCTGATGACATATGGAGCTAGATTGCAACACTTCCAGCCGAAAGACATCCTACTTCAGCAGCAGCTAAAGACGCTGGACAAAGTACACAGGGGATAAATTACTGCGGACGAACGGAGAAGCTACCAGCATCCTCATCCGGAGAAAAGTAAATAGAGACAGAATCTCGAGTAAACGGAAATTCCAAATTGTCGTTGACCCGTACTGTGCGAATTAAGTCGCATGTTTTTTTTCTAGACCTTTCTGCACCCTTCCTTAGGTTTCCCTTTATCGTGTGTAATTAGTTTAAGTTGCACTTCGTACTCTCTGCCTGAAAGTTGGTGGAATTAGTTGTTTAGTGTCTGGTAATTTCAGAGATAGATAACTTGCTTACTCCGAAAAGCTGGCCACCT
Source organism: Lepisma saccharinum (assembly GCF_977018435.1). Lineage (NCBI taxonomy): Eukaryota > Metazoa > Arthropoda > Insecta > Zygentoma > Lepismatidae > Lepisma > Lepisma saccharinum. Next base: position 19,041,700 of record NC_139251.1, on the reverse strand, counting down.
CGTATAGCAATGTAAGTCTTTATTACGAGGCTCAGGCATCTGGACTCACATCCTCTGTGGGATGGGGTACAAGGGGACAACGTTCTGATAAGGCGCCCATGTGTTACGTTTAGGCCGTTCGCCTGCTTAAACTGCTTGGCTGCGAGAGGATGTGTGAATGAGTAATGTAATAATTAACGTTAGAGGTTATACAAGCGAGTGTGAAGATGTCCACGCACGAGCCAGTAACATGTCTAAACACTGATAATGTTAAACCCAAAGGGTCACCACTGCACCTGGTTTCGTTCGTGGTTCCTCGGCTGAGTCACGACGCGGGGCTGCGTCGGTCCATCGAAGGTGTCCTCAGTGGGTTCGCCCAAACTTTTAAATCGTACCGACTCAACACTGTCACTCGTAACACGTAACTTCCCTCTCTATATCAAGACTCTCCCGACGACCTCTCGTCACACAGGGACAAGCCCGTTTCTTTACAGAAAAATATGATTAAATATATACAATCACCAGTCCCTGAATAAATTAATGCACCCCGTATATAACTCAATTCGTCGTTCGGCAGTAGGCTAGTATGTAGTGCCATATTAACAGACACTGTAGAACGTTACAAATAATACACTAATTGAAGTGTATCACTGTTCTGTCGTGTATTCCGAAGCGAATGTACCAAAAATTGGCAATTACGACAGTCTCGGCGACATTTCATCTCATGACACGAGTAATTTCTTGGGTGTAAGGGGGTGACCCTGTCTCAATACACCCAAATGTAAACCTCACTTCCATGTAGTACCCTCTGGACTGCATTCCGAAGACTAACGAGGCTCTGGCGTCTGGACACATAGCCGTGCTGTGTGCCATCCATATGTGTTCTCGATTCTCCCTTAATCTGCTTCATCTTATTACCATTCATCTTCATGTTCGCAATTAGCCTAGGGTGGCATAAGTTAAATAAACAATTCATTAACATCATTCAACCTCACTTCCACGTAGTACACGCAGGTTACTGCTTTTTCAATGCCAACGGGAGACTGGCCGCAGGCTCAAGCCAGATAATCCTATCGTAACACTATTAAGCCTTGTTTCTATGTTAATAAAACATTCAAATCCTAACCAAAGCAAGTTTTATTGCACATATATAAAAAATATATGCCTTGGTCAGCATTTGAATGTTTTATTAACATATAATCCTCTGTAGAGTTGTGTGTTGACCTTCTGTGTGCTGAGTGTCCGTTTACAGCCTCAGATTTTAACCTACGTAACAGATTTTAGTCTTCATAAACAGTATAGCCTTAGTTCTTTTTTAAGTAATGCATACATCTATTAAATATTAGGTACGCACAGGAGATGTACTACGTAGAAATTTCTTAGTATTTAGTAGTTTATAGAATTGGGCAAGGAAGATTTTAACAGACATTTTATATTAGTTTCGTTAATATTCTTTTAGTTAGAGAACTTGTCTCCACAGTGCGAAATAGCCCATACTGTAAAAAACAATCAATCATATGCCGGCCCCCGTGGCGGAGTGGTTATCACATCGTGCTATGACGCCACGGGTTCCGACTTCAAATAGCGGCCTGGGCATGGATGTTTGTGAGTGTCCATTCATCAGTTGCATCAAATCTTCGCAAGTTAGCCAAAAGTGGCACAAGAAACGAAGTAAAATTAAGCAATACAATCAATCGTATGTGTGGCTTGAGTTGAGGACTAAAAGTGGTAAACGCTGTAAGTGCCAAAAGCGAAAGTGTTGGGAAATCGCATCGTTCCGCTCATCAGCCCGTAAGAACGTGCACCCTAGTGACCTCTTTACACGTCCTTTGAACTACTTAGAGGGCTACCAGCCACATTTCACGTTTACCACATTATAAAGCATGGCACATTTCACAGTTTAACGTGGAAAACGGTGTTTGAATTCTTGTGGCACTTACAGCGTTTAGCAATTTTAGTCTTCAGCTCTCTTCTGTTCATGTGTTGTTGTAATAGCTCTGTGTCGCAATTCATTTTACATCTTTTTATCCATAACTACGTTATTAACTAAAACTTACAGAAAAACTGAGGAATGTATAGCAAACCAATCTAATTCTATATTTGCATCCGCGTGGTGTAATCTGGGACTGTTTTGTCACAGATTGAAATATGAAATACATGGAAAGTTACATTTCCGATAAGCGGTTGCGATGTACGTATCAAGAAACAAAGGCACGATAAAGTTCCCCGTACACTTTGCACCATGCCATGAAGGCACATGCATGGAAAATGTGGAGTTAGTGCGCCACATATACAAGATCTCGGTCATTTCTGGAGGTGATGTTATCAGCACCGCCTTCCAGCAGCCTTTTTGCAGGGTTTCCTCTAGGTACCCATTTCTTTGAGGCTGGGTGAACCCCAGAATAGCTTTGTGCGAAGGCAATCAAAACCTGGTATCCCGTGTAGAAGCCAAATACCCTACTGACCAGGCCACCACAGCATCCGCTATACGTATTACATAAATAATTAATCATAAAATTAAGAAATACAGTTTACGTCATGGCGTTTAAACAGAGGCTCTGCTCTTCTGATAGGAAATCCTTCTCTCCGCTTGGAAAATTATATTAGGTAGTCGAATGCATTCAGTGGCTGATTCATGCTTTTTGGATCGAGTGCTGGACTGGGTGTTGTTCCTGTGTGTCTTCCCTTTATCAATTTAATCTCATCATCTGCATCCTCATCGTTACGAATGATGAATAGTGATGGAAAAGGACTGCAAAGGATGAGAAGTACAAATACAAAATGTATATATACACACAAGCGTGTACGCAAGGTGTAATCGAACCTCATCAACAAACGTCCACAGCATGTTAGGGTATATTTTTTTTTCTACAGGCTTCCTCGCTCATATAATAACCTGCCTCCAAATGTTGACATATTCTCGCCAGAGCACAGTTTCAGAAAAAATATTAACAATGTATGTGTAATATTAAAATATTTCTGTGCTATTTTGTCCTCTATTGTTTCGTTGTTATTGTTGTTGCTTTCCCGCTGTTACTCTTTTAGTAAAAAATGGTCATTCAGTACTGTATCTGAAACTTTAGGTAAAATAGAAATTTAAAAAATATATATCGTTTTCTTGCTGATGCATTATTTAATTCGTTGTACGCCGTGATATAGAGACAACACAACTAACTTCTAAGTAAAACTGGTAGTCTGTACGCAAGGATACAGCCAGTTAATTGAAACTGCATGCTTGCTTTGTAATTTGTGTAACGCCACAGATAGGTGTATCGTAGACCATATTATCTCTGGTAAGACCGATGTAGTTTGTGGACATAAGCGAAAATGCACGTTTGACCAAGACTCGTATGCGAGAGACCCGAGTTCGAGTCCAGCTTGAACCTGCGTTTTCCTTTAATTTTCGTCATATTAAACGCTACAATGTAGGCAAACGTTGTTTTAAATGAGTTGGTGCAATGTAATAGGATATAACATAGGTAAAGGATATTCTTGTGGCTAATCAACATTAGAAACAAAATTCGTTTCTCGCTTACAATTTTATTACTTTATAACCAATAAATTTAAGAAATAAATTTTCATAGGAAAGCTGAAAATAGGTGAGCCCTTCAAATAATTATGAAGATGAGTAGTCGGATAGATGAAGGGTGAGAAGAAAGTTTGAAGTGTAATAAGGTATATGAGAAACATGAATAATAATTTTCTTAAAAATTCTCTGTTTCTAGAAAAATAATAATCTTAAAATTATAGTTTGCACTGCGATTTTGAATGTGCGAATTTTGTTAATAATTTTCAGGAAAAGTGAAGTGCATTGACCCAAAATACCAATTCGAAATATATATTTTTTTGCCAAAACTAGTATTGGAATCTGATAGGTTGATATTGCAGAGTGGAATGAGGGTCCAATCAACTCGCAAGCCCCAACCACTCTGTCCATAAGCCGGACCCAAGACAAAGCAAACAATGGCAGGGCGATGTTGCATTGTTGGATCGTGTCCGTGCTGGTGGAGAAGCACGCAGGCGACGCATAACACAAATAGATGCTTTCAGCTGGAGTTTTCCTTTCGCTGAAAGTAAACAATCCTAACATGTTTTTCGACATGCATATTTTCCCCCGGTGCCACGCATGCCTCCTTTTACGGTATTTTCCATGAAAACAGGCGGAATGAAAATTCCTGACGTGATTTTTTTTATGAAATAATATACGAGGGTCATTTCAAAAGTTTTGCACGTTTTCATCCGAATTTCTATAAGGGATCCCGTTTACATCTTTTCAGTTAGGTTCAAACTTGTCCTCGCGTTGCTGGGTTATTATCGAATTTTTTGGGTTCAAACTGGAACTTTACCGGCGACAACTCGCATCACAACACGGCCAACCATTCGTCTATGCGGCTATAATGCATTATTTATTGATTTTTTTAATATAAGCTGTAATCTAATCTTAGAGAGAATCTTGTAAGACCATCACATTCATTTACATCATTCTAATAAAGTTCAACCACGATTTAAATACGTAGTTAATTGCTCAGATTTCACAACACGTGTCTTTGATATTATGTTAGAATAATTGTAACAATATTAACATACTTGGTATATCTGTCATCACCGGAACAAAACACTAATTGAAGTGTATGTGAATGTTTCAAAATATATTATGACAATAAGTAAACAAATTTCATTCAACGCATATTCTGTTACTGGCTTACTTTGCGCCACCTGTGACCGTGATTCTCAACCTTCGTAAGACCTAAGCCAGATGAATTATTTTCTTAAAAGTAGATGCCGTGATGTCAACAAATTTACTCGCAAATACCTTTTTCTTTTTTTAAGCTATAATTAATGTGTACTTTTGAAGTAAAATATTAATAAATAAATTATGGCATAATCGTGAATGGAAAATATTAGGCTCATCCAGAAAGTAAGTTTCTCTGGGGTCGTGCACAAAAAGGAAACATTATTTCATTGAATGATTTATTGCCACAGATACACAGCACTTGTCCAGTTACTTGTCAACGTAATTCCGCCGGAATTCAGGCAATTGTCATAGCGTGGGACCAACTTCTGTATATCTGCGTCATAGAAGTTCGCCGCCTGGGCGCCGAACTACTGTGTGGCAGCCGCCTGAACCTCTTCGCCGCTGTGAAAATGTTGACCGTACAGGAACTTTTCAGGTGCAAGAACAGGTGGTAATCACTGGGAGCGAGATCCAGGGTGTACGATGATGATCAAATATCTCCCAACGGAACCTGTCCAGAAGGGCTGCAGTGCGCCTAGCCATATGCGGCTTCGCATTGTCGTGCAGCAACATCACCCCGACAATGAGCTTACTGCGTCGCTTATTCTGAATGGCTCGTCGCATTGTCCCCAGTGTTTCAATGTAACGGTTAGCATTCACAGCCTCACCTCTGGGCAGAAACTCGATGAGCAGAACGCCTTGTTTTTCCCAGTGATGATCCGGTTGAGAAAATAGTCATCATCATGGTAATGCTACGACGCGCCCATACGTTGGCCTTTGTGTTCGGGCGTCAGTTGTTTCGGCACCTACCGGTCACACAATTTCCGGAACAAGAGGCGTTTGGTAACAATGTCGTGTAACAACGACCGAGAATTCTGCGGGAAATGGCTGCTGAGTTCCGTGATCGTGACGCGACTATCCTCCAATATGCGCTGCTGCACCTGCTCCACAAGCTCGTACATAACGGCCGATGGCCGTTCACTACGCTCGTCGTCATGCATATTTTGCCAGCCTTCAGTAAATGTTCTGCACCAACGACGCACCATCTGCTTGCTCATGACGTCTGGCCATACACCTGGCACAGTTGACGATGAATTTCGGTTGGCTGTATGGTTTGTGCGTTCAAGAACTTGATCGCTGAACGAACATCGCACGCGGCGGGAGATGGAATAAAAGCCGCCATGTTTCATCGCTGCCGCGACGCTACTGAGGATTTTCGGCAGGCTTCTTCCAGGACATTCACTAGCCAGGGCATGAGCCTCTCACGCATGCGCAAAACCGGTTTCAATACGCATGGGCTGCCACCTGTGGGCGAGTGGGAAACTTACTTTCTGGATGCGGCTAACGTTCGATTACGTTTAGGCTTGTTGAATTTTATAAAATTAGTATTACGTTAGTTTCCAACCACTAGATCTAATGGAATATTTTAGTTTCGTCAGGTCAACATTATTAAATTGATTTGTTACGTGATAATGTACGTTGTCCTGTTACGTTTTGAACAAAGAAAAGTGACAATTATTACACATTCAAAAAGCAGTGACCATATTACTTAGCTTAAAGAAACTGGTAACTATATTATTAATTTGATTTCAATGATCTGTAGTAAAAGTATATTTGTTATTGTAATACACCAATTCTGTCGATTGAACAGGGGAAGCGGCAGAAGTACCTCGCAAAATTCACGCACCAAATAGTCAAACACGTAAAGTATGTACGAGGGCCATTTTGCTTGTAGTCGCAACACTAATGGCACTGATAAGGATATATATATATATATATATATATATATATATATATATATATATATATATATATATGCGCGCACGCCTTAATTTTTTTTGTAAATGTTACATATTTTTATTGCATAGATTAATTGCTCTTTTCTCTTCTCAGATGCCAAGGTTATGCCTCATCCAGCGTTCCCTTTTCTACAGACTACCCAGCCAATATAACAATTTAACATGTCAAATGTATATTTTTGAAAATCAAGCACGTTTTAATAGGCTGTTGTACAAAAATGTGTAAGACTCTTTATTGGATGTAATTTTTATTTATGTTGTTATCTTTTGTTGTTCTTTTTCACTGTTATACATTTATTTATTTATTTATTGCAATTTCCAGTACAGCAGAAGCCATTTTAAACCGGAAAGACACAACAGTAAAACAGTGCCCTAGTGTTATAAAGAACACACGAAACAAGATAAAATAAAATATAGAAAATATAAACATAAGCAAGGCAAGACTTACCAAGGTAAACAGATTACTTTCACAATAAATTAGTTATGTATAATTTTTTCTAAGTTGGTGATAAAAGACGAATATGAACTGAAAATATCTACTTGGTTTCAGATTATATTTAATTGGTTCGGTAGCCTATGGGATAATGAACGTTGTATGAGTGATAGTCTGGGAGTTGCAGTGTGGAAAGTCTCCTTGCTCCGTGTTTTATGTCTGGACACTCTGAGGGAGAGTTCGTGGAGTGGGATGCTGCATCTTAGGTTTCCATTAATGATCTTATGTAGTAATTTCATATCTGCAACGTATCTACGTGATTCTGAAGTATTTATGTTTAAGTTTACAAGCAGATCTCTCTTAGGTAGGTGTCTCAGGGCCGGCACTCTATATCGAATTATGGAGAGGAAAAAGTTGAGAACACTCGATCTTTATAAAATGGCTAACGCTATATTTGAAATTCCTTTTTTTTGAATAAATAAATACAAATATTTTACATTATGCATATGTGACAGTATCCTTAGTATGTTGTCTGATGTGATATTCCTTTCACAAACTTCACCACCTTTCATCTTCATTTTTGTGACTATCCAAAAGCGTCAGAAAATCGAATTAAAATACAACAAATCAATCAATCAGTCATTTCGTGACCCTACGTTTTACACTTTCTCTTCCTGATCAAAAAACAATATTCCAGGGATTCAATGCGTCAGTATAGCCATGTAAATTATTTTCCATTATCATCGTGTGTTTAAGCATTTCTTAAAGCATGCATGCTCTGTGCTGTTTGTCCTTATTGCAATCACACAATCACAATAAAAGATACATACTTCCATTTCCATTAGTCGGAAAAAAGTCAATTAAAAGTTCGACTAATATTTGTCGTTGCTGACTAATTATAATTCAACTAATATTAGTCGTTGCTGACTAATTATAATTCAACTAATGTTAGTCGTTGCTGACTAATTATAAATCAACTAATATTAGTCGTTGCTGACTAATTATAATTCAACTAATATTAGTCGTTGCTGACTAATTATAATTCAACTAATGTTAGTCGTTGCTGACTAATTATAAATCAACTAATATTAGTCGTTGCTGACTAATTATAATTCAACTAATATTAGTCGTTGCTGACTAATTATAATTCAACTAATATTAGTCGTTGCTGACTAATTATAATTCAACTAATATTAGTCGTTGCTGACTAATTATAATTCAACTAATATTAGTCGTTGCTGACTAATTATAAATCAACTAATATTTGTCGTTGCTGACTAATTATAATTCAACTAATATTAGTCGTTGCTGACTAATTATAATTCAACTAATGTTAGTCGTTGCTGCCTAATTATAATTCAACTAATATTAGTCGTTGCTGACTAATTATAATTCAACTAATATTAGTCGTTGCTGACTAATTATAATTCAACTAATATTAGTCGTTGCTGACTAATTATAAATCAACTAATATTTGTCGTTGCTGACTAATTATAATTCAACTAATATTAGTCGTTGCTGACTAATTATAATTCAACTAATATTAGTCGTTGCTGACTAATTATAATTCAACTAATATTAGTCGTTGCTGACTAATTATAAATCAACTAATATTTGTCGTTGCTGACTAATTATAATTCAACTAATATTAGTCGTTGCTGACTAATTATAATTCAACTAATGTTAGTCGTTGCTGACTAATTATAAATCAACTAATATTTGTCGTTGCTGACTAATTATAATTCAACTAATATTAGTCGTTGCTGACTAATTATAAATCAACTAATATTAGTCGTTGCTGACTAATTATAAATCAACTAATATTAGTCGTTGCTGACTAATTATAAATCAACTAATATTTGTCGTTGCTGACTAATTATAATTCAACTAATATTAGTCGTTGCTGACTAATTATAATTCAACTAATATTAGTCGGAAAAATAGTTGACTAGATATATAGTGGTTCGGATTCTACTTTAAACTGTAGGTCCAGTACATATCTATAGATCTGTACATAAAGTGGACGTAAAATAAAAACGAAACAGAAAGAGCTTAATTGGGGGATAGTGCCCTCCTGCAACCCCACTCCCACTGTCCATTATCATTCATCCTACCTCATGCAGAAAAGAGACCATAGATAATAGAAAAACTAAATAAGCCTTCATGCTCAAGTAGCAAAAGTGACAGAAAATCGATGTAAAACTAGGGAAATTTACAAAATGTAGATTAATTAAACAAAACTATCGTTCGCTGCAGAAATTTCAGTAACTCCTATGTATTGATTACAATATCATGACACACAGATACTCACCGATTCCCACCGACACCCACGCTTGAAAATTGGAACGATTACAAATTAACTAACTCTCTAGCCTTCTTAAACTCGAAGGTTTATGGCTGTAGAAGCACAGGCCTTTCGTCTGTTCTTATCATGGGCAAGATTAATTCAATCTTTACCACCCTTTCCGATTTCCTTTATGTCCGTCTCAACGTTATTCCTACATCTTCGTCTATGCCGGGCCTCTCAGATGGCGCAGTGGTAGCGTTGTCGCCCTGTAATCAAGGGGTCCGGGTTCGATACCCGTTGGAGTCACATAGTTTTTCGGATCCCACTTTAAACTGAAGGTCCAGTCCTGATTAGCCTTTCTGTGCATAAAGTAGACTTAACAATTCAATCAATAATTTAATCAATCCTCGTGGCCGGAATATGAGGATATCACCTCGATTATCCCTAAGCGTTATTGTTAATAATTTATTGACACTGTTGCCGCATGAAAACATTTAGCTCAAAACGCCAAGAAGAAATGTAGCTGTAGCGAAAATTCGTTACAAACTAAAGGAATTTTGTAGCTTCGCTACATCTACTATTTAAAGAATGTAGCGCCGCTACAAGCAATGCGATACTTCCAACCACTAGTAAATTGCTGACATGTTTCTTTGAAAAGTACCCGATTTTCTTACGTTTTTTTATTAGTCTCTAAACTGGTTATCGCAACGGCCGGTTTACCATCATTTTGACCCTAAATTCACCCTTACACAACACTAAATAATGTTCTTGAACTTCCACCGCAATGGAAAAATCTAGATAAAACCCTGACTTTATCTTTTCCTTGAATTCTGACCGACAAGATATTCTAAAGTTACTGTTCGTCAATCAAAAATAATTCAAACAATTTTTTAGTTCGTCGCCATGCAGTTTTACGAAAAGGGTGTAAGACTGCCGTCCAGAGATATTGCTGTGATTATTGGATTCACTCAGTAACGTCTTTTGTACCTATTGATGTGGTATTTATGTCGAAAATGCAAAAGAAACGCAAGATAGATAAACCACATATAAACGATTTATCTCGTTGCTACGTACAGAATATCTGTGGTAAATTGCTTGAGTGGTCCTTGAAAAAGTACACGTTTTTATAACATTGTTTCTTCAGTAGCCTCTTATCTGTTAGGAATGAGTATAATAGTCAGATTTTCCAAAATCTAGTCTTTAAATAGATGTACATCATACTATGGTTTCCTAACCGCTAGTAAAAGAAATGCAACGCCTTCGCGGTCAGTTTTCAATGTCGAAGCACTGAGGCAGAACTGAGGCTTCGCGGTGGAAGGTTTTCTCGGAATCCATCGCTTCAGGGTAATGGTTCCGGTGAAGTGAAGCTTGAGAGCTGTTGAAATTTACTAGTGCCATCTCTTGTCTTTTTGTGGAAGCACGATTTCGAGTGGTGCCTCTCAGCGCCTCCCATCGTATTATTCCGAAGCTTCTTGCGAGGGGGCGATCCCAGCGGGAGGTCCGTGCAGCGGTTTCCCTGCCTTCAATGAAGATCTGCTTATATATCCTTATCTGTGCTAATGGTATAAGGTTGTCAGTTGGCGCTGGGACAAAACGATCGGGTCTTGTTTACTCTTGTACTACGGATCGTGTGTAGGTGTTTGGAGCTCAACAGTACTGTTGTGTGGTAGTTGGGAGACGTTAAAGTGAAGTGTGTGTATAATACCGCCATCCTCGCAACCCATCGATATCACCTTGAAGTACTTCGCAGATTGCTGGAGAATGGTCGGCGTTGAACATGTAGTGAATTAGCAGATGAACTGATTTAACCATCCTCTGTATTACAGATGGCAACTCAGGACCTCGGCCTGCGTAAAATATCGGCATGGGTGCCATGCAACCTGAAATTTGATGAATATTCAGGGTGGTATTATACACACACTTCACTTGAACGTCTTCTAACTACCACACAACAGTACTATTCAGCACAAAACACCTACACACGATCTGACTGAACAACACCCGATCGTCCTTTGTCCCAGAGACAACTGACAAGCGTATATCAACAGTGTTGCCACTACAAGAAAAATAGCCCTCGTATTTTTGTCTATCAGATTTGAAGTTTTTGAAGTTTACTTTATGTACAGAAGGGCTAATTGGGACTGGACCTAGTTTAAAGTTGGACCCAAACCACTTTGTGCCTCCACAGGGTATCGAACCCGGGACCAATTCATTACCAAGCGACGACATTACCACTACTCCATCGGGTAGGTTTTTATTTGTGTGTATGTTAATGGAAATATCTGCGCAAACTAAAGTGACAAATTTGATAAGAACCTATCGCGCCCGGTGGTTGAGAAACACTGACTTATAGTCACACTGCTGTATCAACCTCCTGGACTTAAGCCACCACATTTAGTACGTGATTCATATTCAAAGCTTTGCAGTGATTTGCATCAATTAACCCAGTTAATACTCATAGAATAATTTCAATCGTATTACCTATGCTTATTTCGTGCGGTGGTTGCTTATTCGTGAATTGTACCACCATTCTATTCCCCTGTTTCCATACACATGGTGAGAGAATGCTGGTCCAAATTACGTGTCAGAAGCCTATTTGTATTGTAATGAACGTCCCTCCGCTCCATGCACAGTGCGTAATGACAGTGACTGACAGGTTAGGCTGGGCGTACCTCAGAGGTGTGACCGAGAATTGAAGCTGGAACCAAATAAGTGGGAGCGGTATTCATAGCCACAACTTTGAGTCTTCAGTATACCCTTCTCATTTTCTTAAGAGACATGTGGACCTTCCTGGCCACATCATGCATTGTTATCTAAATTCAATATACAGGGTGATTTACAAAAAAATGTCCCTTTTTGATTATATGTGTATTATACAGTGTGTCTTACAAGTCAATGCCTATTTTTAAGTTTCTGATACATAATGTAGAAACCATTGTATAATGGTAACTATCACAAGGAATGAAAACTAATTCTGTACCATTTACGTGTCCAGTAACTGAACATGCTACCAACGCTTAGCACAGAAGAGCGAGCATGAATTGCTGCGAGATACGAGGTATGGACATCGGTAGAGGATTATCTTCTTTCCATCTGATCATGGTTTTTGCAAATTCCATGCAGAGGTCACAATCCTCGGGAAAAAATTGCTGGAAGGTATGAGGCTTCCACGAAGGCAAAATTAATTATTTTTTCAAAACTGTGTCAATGGTATAGCGTGTTAACCCGCTCTCCCTTCTGGCCTGAGCGATGGACTTTTTAGGGCTTATTTCAACATTCTCGTGACGTTGACGGTCGACCAGTACGTCACGCATTTAACACAGAACCTGTTCTCATCAATTTCCTGTGACATTTTATATGATTTTGGGATTCAGCGTTGCATTTCGACCATTCTCAGCTCTGAACTTGAACTACTAAATGGTACAGAGTTAGTTTTCATTCTCTGTGATAGCTACCTTTGTACAATGGTTTCTACATTATGTATTACCAACTTAAAAATATTTATTTACTTATCAGACACCCTGTATATACACAGAGTGTCCTAGAAGGTCACCTCCTTAAAGTTGTTAAGGTAAATGTTCTACCTGTAAACTTCCAGGCGTATGGTAGTTCCCCAGCATTATCAAGAGTGATGCGAGCGCACCTATACATCTACCTTATGGAGACAGCAGGTCTTTCACGGCTGGCCATGTGCAGGTACCAACAGAGTACAGATGCAACTTCAAAAGTGTGCAATTTGAGTTTTAAATAACAGGGCATAACTGCACAAATGTTGGGACGCGTGTCGCTAAGATCTTTAAGCCTCAAATATTGTGTTTACAAGGTGATAGTACACACTTGTAATATCTGTTATAAGGTTCGTCACAATATTTTTGACATGCAAGCTCCCGGGACAAAAGGAAACAGTCACCCTTAGCTTCCTTACTTAAAAACGCATGACATCACATATGGCCAGGATAACCGTATGAATCGTGTGTGATAGGTATGGGGTTGCCTTCCAGGTAGTTGAGGCACATAGTGGTTCGGATTCCTCATTACATTCTAGGCCTAGTAACGATGAGCCTTTCTGTGCATAAAGTGGACTTAAAACAACAATTCAATTGTGGAGGTATGCAACACTAATGTGCAGTCACTCGGTTGTTCTGAAGTTATGTTAAAAGTTCGATGATGCCTGTTGTTACGTCTCATCCACGCTCTTCAAGATTCAAATTTGGGGACTTAGCGGGCCATTCGAAATGAGAGAGTGTTGATGAATTCTCGTCGTGGTACTCGACACGGTGCAAGTCCGAAGCACGCGCTAATTATCGTCCTGGATGACCAAAGCACCCATGTGGTGTGCACCACGGAGATGTTAGCTAAAGGACAACACTTGGTCATTCAAAAAGCCATGGTTCATAGTCCTAGTCACTTGCACCAGAAAGTCCAGTTGGTGTTGGGAAAAGCACCCCTGGAACATCGCCGTTCAACGTCCGGCTTCACTACAGCTTCAACATTTCAGATGAACGACTTTACTGATGCATTGGTTGGCTCACTTCGTTGTTACGACATCCATGCCGGGTTGCTGGCGAGGTACACCAATTCGTGTATACACTTTGGACAGTCCACCGTGGCCCATCTACAAACTAGGCCACTTCATACACTTTGTGTCCACGAGCACGCCAAAACACAATGTCTCCTATTTTCCACTCCGTCACTCGTGTATTGCGACCCACATAGTGATTTGCGTGATCGTACCACTTCTCCGGGCAACTCTACAAGAGTTCTGACAGAGTTCGCTGCTCGTTATCACTCAACATTTATATCAGGACGGCATTGGTTGGGAGAGATTGTGAATTAGTTAATTTTACGTCACCTTTCTGACTTTTTTGGCTAATCGGAAAGATGAGGATGAGTAATGATATGATGAAATTGATGAAGGTACACTCATAAAGACGACCCATTCACATGACGGGATTCGAACACGGAACCCTGGCGTCGTAGCACTCTGTGATAAACACTCCGCCTCAGAGATCGGCAATTAGCTGGAAACCTTCTGTATGCTCTAGCATGCATGACTATTTATTTAAATGTTGTTCATGTACTGGAGTGCTGAAGAGAGAGGATTTCGCTCTAGAGCCAAATAGTTAGCATGGGCCGCGCTAGACGGCGTAGGGAATTGAGAATTTTTTCGCTTGGGCAAATAACGCTCGAAGCCCAGTAGTACACAAATGACCGTAATATGTCTGGTAGTGGGCCCTCAAACATGGCTCATGAAATTAAAGACGCAGTGAAATTGAAACTTAAGTGAACATAGTCATTATCTCCATGTTAAAATATAGTTTGTCTATTTCCCCAACACACACAGTGATATATGAAAATGAAATAGATCATTGTGGGTTGAAACTACCAAAGTAATATTTTACATATATCTGTCTCCTTTTATTAAAATGATGTTCAATTGTATACACTCGAGAGTGGGATAATCGAACGAGTACGAGCGAGCGAATTTGTTTCCATGCAGGACTCTATCGTGTATTCTTTATAGTAACGATAGAGACCGACAAATAAACAGGGTGAATCTATAACTTTGTTACGGATAATAAACAGCAGAAAGTATCATCTTCGTAATATCCTATCAACGCCATCTGATAGTAGAATGGTGAAATTTTAAACGCAAACGTGTAGTAAGTAGTGCATGGGACTTTGATGTGATACAATATTTCTCAGATTTCCAGACGGGTTTCGAAGGTACGGCGTGGTCTCTCGGAGGAAAAGAATAGGAAGATTTCCAGCGTCGCTTAATCTTCATTAAGGGGCTTCCATCGGGTTCCAAACAATGGAAATGAAGTCGGAGCTTCTGTTCCCAAACAGAACAGGGTTCAGCTCCAGCACGGGATGCCTTTGATGGGGAAAAGGAAGCAGTATTGTGATGTTTTGAAAGGCTGGGGGAAGGAAAAAACAAAGCTACCTCGTGAAAAGACTGTAACGAAAAGAAGATTCATTGTCTTCGGCATCGTTCAAAGGTTTCGATGTATTTGTTAACACCCTTCGTTTTTTTCCCTAATGAAGGCCTTCGAAGCAACAAAAGGTTATTTTGCTCCGAAATGTATAGATATGGAAATATGAAACATCGAGCAATTACGAGCTTCCCTTCGTGCTTTAATCCCTTACAATAATAGGAAAATAATAAGGCAAAGTATTGCTGCTGAATTGTTATAATACCAAGTAATATATTTCTCTCCTGTCCTCTTGTTTTCTTTCTCTGAATCTCCTGAATAAAAGAACATGGAAACTGGGAGTGCATTAATGTAGAGCAAGATGATTTAATGAAATTAAGGGATTGTAGTTTATTATAGAAATATTATTTGAACTATCAATGATTCGAATGCCCTCACAATGTCTAGTACGCATTCTAACAATGAAACCTATAGGCCCAAATCAGATTGTGGTCTTGGTATATCGGAGAAAAACTTGAAAATCCTATTTTGTTGAAGAAATTGAATGCAGTCCTGTCTATGTTGGGTAACTATTTCTACATCAGTGAGTTCTCTTGTATGTATTGGTCAAATTGTAGGATTATTCTTCTAGTTTACGGTTGTTCCACCATTTATACACGGTTTCTGATGTGTGGGAGGCTTCGTTCATTGTTAAGAGAACACTGAAAAGAAATTTAGTAATGAGAATGGCACGAAAATGTTTTACTTAAACACTATGCACAGCAGTTGAGTTGTTAGGCTCCAACAATGTAACATTATTGACGTGATTCATTGTATAACTGTTTTTGTCTTTTGTAAAATTGATCAAACTACAAGAAAATATCTGATAAAAGAAATGTGTGTTCTCCCCAAAACGTTAAATAAACAAAATATTTAAATTCTTGTATAACGGTTAACTAGAAGAAGAGTGTCAGTGCCAGAACTTTACTATTGTTATATATGAAGGTATTGTTATTGTTACTATTCAACAAATAAAGTAGAGTCTATATAAATAGAATTAAGAATAATGCTAAAATATTTTTAAAATCAGCTAAAGAGATAGGTTTGGAAGTTAGCAAAGATAAAATTAATATATGCTTACAGGCCGAAATCATGTGTTAGGCAATAATCAAAATTTATTATTTACAACAACTAGTTTGAATCAGTTTCCAAATCAAGAACTTAGGAGTAATACTAACAAATGAAAATAATGTTAAAGAGGAACTTTAAAGCGGGCTTAATTTAGGAAATACGTGTTACTTTCTCTTCATAAACTTTTTTATCTTCACGTATAATATCAAAGTAACTAAAAGTTAAAATATACAAAACAGTAATTTTGCCTGTAGCATTATATGGCTGTGAAACTTGGTCCCTTACATTGAAAGGGGAACATAAATAAGAATATTTGAAAATAAAATCCTTAGGAAAATATTTGGACCTAAAAGGGATGAGGAGACAGGTGAGTGAAGAAGGTTACATAATTTAGAACTGCACAGTTTGTTTTCCTGTATTCATTTTTAAATGTCACGTATTATTAGAATAATTAACTCAAGAAGAATGAGAGAGCAAAGGCGAGTTTACAGATTCTTGTTGGGAAGACGAAGATGGAGGGTAACGTTGAGATGGACCTACAGGAAATCGGTAAGGATGGAAAAGATTGGATTGATCTTACCCAGGACAGGGACAGATGGAAGGCATGAGTTGCTGCAGCCATAAACCTTCGCGTTTAAGAAGGCTAGAGAGTTAGTTGCGCGATACTTCAAATCCATCATCAACTACTACTACAGGTCAAAAATATATTCATTAACACATGGAGGTTTTCATATTTGGGAATATATTATCTGCATACTGTATGTGTTAAATTCATTAACGATTCATATCTCTTGATGTGTATTTGATTATTCATTTTTAAGTGTCAATTCTATAGTGTATATTACAACCACTACCTGTTGAAAAATTATCATCATATATGCCATTTTTATAAGATATTAGATTCTCCTTTCAGCTTTTCCTGAACAGTTTCCGTGAATAAAAAAAAGCAAAAGCTTGTGAAATTGATCATTCTGTGTATGTGTTTTTGTCGCTCGTCTCTATATCCAAACCAAAAACGAGTTCGCAATTTTGATGCTGCATTAATGATCTTTCCCGCTGTATATAACATCAAATCCTGTCATTTAATATACAGAATATGTGTGTGTTATTCTACTATCTTACATTTTGTCTCCCACTTGTAAATGAAGCTTTTGTCCCATAATTTACATACAAAATAACAAACAACCTGTCTGCCTGCTACTCTCCCATGAATATTCAACTTACGGAATGGTGTTTACTATGAATAACTTGTATTAGCATACATTAATAACAAATAATTAAGAAGTGCAAGAGCTTACAGTATGTTGTTGTAATAAATTATGACACAAAGTTAGTAATTGTCACGTAAATGCTACTATTTTTCTACAATCCGTTCGATTATCCAAGGTGAGAAGATAATTGATCTTTGGAATTCAACATTTTAAAGGAAGGATGAGCCATCTGTGTGCACTAATCTGAACTTAGTATATTCATATTATGATGCGTAAAACTATTTTAATTTTAATTGTGGTATTAACTGGACAAAAATGAGTACATGCAGGGAACGTAAAACTTAATATCTGGCTCATGCCAAGTAATAAGTAAGCTTCTTTAACGCAGTAGGATATGTTTTCGATAGGTTAGGTTAGTGACAATGGATCCATCTATGGAGCTAGAGATTGTACATTGCCCGAAATTATGTCCACCTGTCTGTAGAAGCCACACGATCTGGTGAAAGCTTTAGGAGATATGATTACGTACCCAGAAAGTGAACATTACCTGTGTAGTTTCTTTTTCTTTACACCATGCATTTTAGAGTTTCAATATCTTGTAATTTCATGAAATCTTATTCAGTTTACAATATAAGATAACTCATTCACCAATACTTAAAAAAATAACAAAGAACCAAGATGAGAACTTTGCTGTACAGTGGGATCCATGAGTATTACCGTGCAAATTGTCCATGACTATTTTCATTAATTTTTCTCACACATCCTATGTGTTTTAAGCGATGGATTTTTATGTATGCTGGCGCAGAAGTTGTCAAGAGCTTGTTTTGAGTTTTCTTTTAATTCTTGAAGCTCTTATTGGGTCAAATAAAGTGCACGAACATAGTGATGGACAATTTGCACGGTAATATTCATGGATCCCACTGTACGTCTGAGCGGGGCCTCCGAGATACTTATATACTTATGGACGGGCCGCAACCTGATGACGTCAAAAGATTAGTCGTGCGTTTTGGCGAAATACATGTATTTGAATGAAAGATTTGTACGATAAAGAGTTCCTGTAAATCTATTCATTTCAGAGTAAGAACAATAATTGTTATCGCAAACTAAACATAGTTGTCTCCTGATGAGTTACAAGTAAATTTATGCGTTTGTAAGTAGTACAACATTTAATTAGATGTTAGTAAAAAAAACGTCTGTGTTCGATCAGTGCGATGTGTACGACATCTAGAAATTTGTGAATATAGCTGAATGGTAATATTAATTACATGAATACCGACTTTGTAACTATTGTATTATTTTATTTATCACAGAAAAATGTTGATTGTTATTTATATGTCCGTTTTATTGCTCATACATTGTCTGAAATTGTGCAGTTTAAAGTGCAAGAGTCACGTCTTTAACACATTTTCTTTCCAGTCACAGTAAAGGATATTCACTAACTTCTTCATGCTATGTTACAGTTTACAAGAATTATGGGCTTGATATACATGACGTGACAGAAATACAATTGTACGACTTTGTTCAATTTTATTAGCATATTTCACAAATATATTGTGGATACTTTTGTACCTTTGTACTCTGTAATGGATGTTATATTTTCGCTTTGTCGATTATATCTGTCAAAAACAGGAAGATATTTTTGATGATTGCGATGTAGTTAACGACCTAATTATATAAAAACGTGTACTTGTGTCAACAGCATTTAAGGTATTTGGAGATGTAGACAAGTTTCTAAAGTAAAAAATTACTATGTGAAGAATAACGATTATTACATTTGCATAGTCAGTCATTGTGATTTCATGTGACACATTTGATTGATTAACATTTATGCTCTGTGGAAAAGTAGGAGAGCGAGATATAATCTCAACCTCTCAACCTGTTCTGAATATCACAAGCGCAAAGGGAAAATATAATTATCAACTTATATGTCAGCGAACATTTACATGACACGATTTCAGTACATGTCCAGGTACAGTTAGAAGTAAATTGTCGTTATTAGGGATGAATGAAACACGCTGACAAATATTAAAACTAGCTCCTTTATCCTGAAAAAATAACTTGGCTAACTTGTCTCTTGGTTTTGACCATTATCTAGCATGCTTACCAAAAAGGAATATTATTATAAGGACTTTAAACTTCTTTATTGTTTGCTGCAGCTTTCAGTTTTTTGTACTTGAGGCAAGCGATGAAGGAAGGATCCCACAATACCTGTGATTGCCCAGTTTTGCGTTTCCTGCTGCAGGTCCCAGAAGTTGATGGCAAATGGTTTAGCTCCTCAAAACTTCCACATCCTCAACTCTTGCTGTAGGCTCTGATGATCGCTCATCTTGAACATGGACAGTTTCAGGAACAAAGACATGCCCAGGCAGTCGTTGTTGATTAACGGGATATATTCCATAAGCATTGAACCAATTTACAGCATTGTTCGTTCTCGATGTCTCACCATCCTGTAACAAGGGCACATTGTATTAGAAACACAAACATTTGAAGGGTACAAAATGCATTCTATACAATTCACACTTGCCATTTCCATTACTGATTCAAATATACATTAGTATCTCAATCAAAATGTACCTAAAAGTAGTTAAATGCAATACAATTCATCTTTGTCCGTTTGCCCCAACAGCAACCTGTCCATCTGCCCCACTTGTAGCCTTTGACTTTATATTCCGAAAAAGTCCACCAGATGGCAGCACAATATTGTCAACACGTGTGTATATATATAAAGGAATCACTGCCTTCACCACACTTCAGATCACAACTTCGGCGGGACCATAGTAACCTATTCAATCCTTGTGTTCGCAACACATTTTTTAGTATTCAAGGTGTTGCACGTACATTTTCTGCTTACCTGGTCAGGTTTTATGCTGGATTCGCGTTTCTTCTTTACGATTTCTTCCAACTGATGCACTGTTGCTAACTTCAAACCGAAATTATTCGTATTTTTCTTAGGGGATGTCCGTTTGCCCCGTCCTTACCCTACCTATGCAAGAGATAATTCACTAAAATAACCTCCATTGGTAAAAAGGTAACGTTAGCCACTGCATATTTGAACAGACCGTAAAGGCATGTTGGTGGGAGGAGTGGAGGTAGGGCCCACACATTCACAATCTACATCATTTGCGGAGGGATGTGGTCAGAACCACGCTCCTACCATCTTGACCTCTCGAGTTGACCCTAGATACGTAATTATTTGAAGTTGGATGAACCTAACCCCAGTAGCGCGTCACCCTGTCCGGGAATCGAACACCGGTGTTCCGCGTAACAGACCCTGCACTAACTAGACAACCGTGACTCTCAATAACCTCAATATTCTATTAAAATAGAGTCGAACTAAGGTACTACGAACATATTGTCGAAAGCAGGTTAGAGCGAACTAGAAACTTTTTCTGGTTCAACATGACCATCAAACTTTTTTAGGAAAAAAAATGGGCCAAGAGACCGGAAGACATAGTGTTACAAGTTTTCTTCTTCCTCTTCTTATTTTTCAGTATCTTCGTCCTAGTTCAATGGTACTTCTTCTTTCTTCCCGTGAAACAATTCTTCTTTCCTCGCCATTCGTCGTGCGGATGGAGGTATTAAGATAAATGGTGAGCCCTGGGACCGGTGATATATAGGAAGTTCCACGCTTGAAATGGGGACCAAAGGTCCCGCGCGATGGCGTATAAAACAGAGAACCATCGAATTGCCTGTTTTCATCGGATGTTTCCGAACTTCGTATATCAAAGACTGTTGCTATTCTTGGCGGTTTTATTATGTCAATTGAGCAGTTCAGCTGTTTTTCTTTTGAAAAGAAAGGGGATGTATGGAGCGAGTTGTTGAGTTCGTTGTATTGGCAGCTTCCATCCGACATGACTTTTTCTCTGGCTAATTGTACAGTATGTCTATAAAGTCACTAACATTTCAATGAACTAATAACAAATCTTTTCCTTTTTCCAAGTAATCTGATAAAATGTGCTCTATAGAAGAGAGACTAGCTGTTGTTTGTGCTCGTCCGCGTGGAATGACGTATGAATAAGTGCGGACGGACTTCACTCGGAAATTCAGAAAACAAGGCCCCACCAGGCTGGCCATTAAGAACCTGGTCAACAAATTCAAGTGAATGGGTAGTGTTGAGGATGAATAACGTCCTGGTAGGCCAGCCATAACACCACAAATTTTGGAAAATGTACAGGACGTCTGTACGTGGCCGCGGTGGCTCAGTCGGTAACGCGTCTGACTACCAAGCTCAAGGTCCCGGGTTCGATCCCCGGCCGGTTCAAATCCGGGAACTTTTCTAACGGTGGAAGCGGCCCCGGCGCCCACCCAGCGTCGAATAACATGGATACCTGGGGGAAACCCAAGGGCGTGATGCTGATCACATCACCCCCACTCACGACCGGATCAAGAAAGTGTGGGGCGTTACCCCCACACCCCCTATACGCCTTCATGGCGTGGCGCTATGCACAGGGGAACACTTTACCTTTTTTACAGGACGTATGACTATCATGCTCAAGATCCCGGGTTGGATCCCCGGCCGGTTCAAATCCGGGAACGTTTCTAAGGGTGGAAGCGGCCCCGGCGCCCCCCTTTACTTTTTATTTTTTGTACAGGACGCGATCACACGTAGCCCCACCGCATCGACCATGCGGCTCAGTATCCATAATTCCAGCATCTACTAACTGTGGCTCATAGCACGGTGGATTGGGGCACACCAAGCTTCTTACTATGCAGCAACAGGATGGGGCACCACCCATCTTGCCATCATCGTTCGTGATCACCTAAACGAAGTTTTCACCGGTAGATGGATTGGTCGTGTCTCGCAAAGGGAAGTTGCCCCCCCCCCTTCCGATCTGACCCCCTTAGACTTTTTTATTTGAGGGTTTATCAAGTCTAAGATGTACGGGGCGAGGATCCACAGCATAGCCCAGTTGAAACAACGCATTACAGCCGCAGTTGCTGAGATTACACCAGCTATGTTGGAGAAGGTGTTTCGGGCAGTGGTGGATTGTTGGCATCTGTGCCTAGACTTGAGGGGTGGTCACATTCAGTTATACTGATTTTGTGTCCTACTGTGATATATGTTTCAGTACATATTGTATTTTGTACCATAAATCCTGTTCATGCAGAAATGTTAAGTAACTTTATAGACACCCTGTACTGAGATACAGATCGTGAACACAATCCACATATTTGGGGTCAGGAGATTGTAGTTTTAAGTACACCCCCTTGTCTAGAGTGAACATAATATTTTGACCAAAAAACGGGACATTTCAAGGAGGTCAGTTTACTCCCTTCCCCGAAAAAACGGTTAGGCCTAATCACAAAATTGTTATAATTAATATATGGTTATTATTATTTATTAAAACGTGTTCCACATAAATGATACATCATAAAAAAAATTAATGAATGTTTTGCAAAAGGAATTATTATAATCTCGTTTTGACTTGCATAGTGTTTCTCGTTCCTTTTGATCAACCTTTGATGTAAGTCCTAAACTGAAGTTGACGAATTCCAGAAGTACACGGTGTCGAAAAAGTCACCACTCAACCGAGACTTCGAACTTTTATAAGAACAAAGCGATAGACTCGCTACGCGAACAAACAGTAAAATGTTGTCTGATGAAAAAGCGGCCCCGGCGCCCACCCAGCGTCGAATAACATGGATACCTGGGGGAAACCCAAGGGCGTGATGCTGATCACATCACCCCCACTCACGACCGGATCAAGAAAGTGTGGGGCGTTACCCCCACACCCCCTATACGCCTTCATGGCGTGGTGCTATGCACAGGGGAACACTTTACCTTTTTTACAGGACGTATGACTATCATGCTCAAGATCCCGGGTTGGATCCCCGGCCGGTTCAAATCCGGGAACGTTTCTAAGGGTGGAAGCGGCCCCGGCGCCCACCCAGCGTCGAATAACATGGGTACCTGGGGGAAACCCAAGGGAGTGATGCTGATCACATCACCCCCACTCACGACCGGATCAAGAAAGTGTGGGGCGTTACCCCCACACTCCCTATACGCCTTCATGGCGTGGTGCTATGCACAGGGGAACGCTTTACTTTTTATTTTTTGTACAGGACGCGATCACACGTAGCCCCACCGCATCGACCATGCGGCTCAGTATCCATAATTCCAGCATCTACTAACTGTGGCTCATAGCACGGTGGATTGGGGCACACCAAGCTTCTTACTATGCAGCAACAGGATGGGGCACCACCCATCTTGCCATCATCGTTCGTGATCACCTAAACGAAGTTTTCACCGGTAGATGGATTGGTCGTGTCTCGCAAAGGGAAGTTGCCCCCCCCCCTTCCGATCTGACCCCCTTAGACTTTTTTATTTGAGGGTTTATCAAGTCTAAGATGTACGGGGCGAGGATCCACAGCATAGCCCAGTTGAAACAACGCATTACAGCCGCAGTTGCTGAGATTACACCAGCTATGTTGGAGAAGGTGTTTCGGGCAGTGGTGGATTGTTGGCATCTGTGCCTAGACTTGAGGGGTGGTCACATTCAGTTATACTGATTTTGTGTCCTACTGTGATATATGTTTCAGTACATATTGTATTTTGTACCATAAATCCTGTTCATGCAGAAATGTTAAGTAACTTTATAGACACCCTGTACTGAGATACAGATCGTGAACACAATCCACATATTTGGGGTCAGGAGATTGTAGTTTTAAGTACACCCCCTTGTCTAGAGTGAACATAATATTTTGACCAAAAAACGGGACATTTCAAGGAGGTCAGTTTACTCCCTTCCCCGAAAAAACGGTTAGGCCTAATCACAAAATTGTTATAATTAATATATGGTTATTATTATTTATTAAAACGTGTTCCACATAAATGATACATCATAAAAAAAATTAATGAATGTTTTGCAAAAGGAATTATTATAATCTCGTTTTGACTTGCATAGTGTTTCTCGTTCCTTTTGATCAACCTTTGATGTAAGTCCTAAACTGAAGTTGACGAATTCCAGAAGTACACGGTGTCGAAAAAGTCACTCAACCGAGACTTCGAACTTTTATAAGAACAAAGCGATAGACTCGCTACGCGAACAAACAGTAAAATGTTGTCTGATGAAAAATTCTCGACAACAATGGAACACTTTGATTGTTATGAAGTACTTGAAACGCAGTCGAGCTGTTTTGCCACTGTGTTGCCATGATGCTAGTTTAAAAATTCCATCAACATTTTTTTTTAGCATGAAGTGTATCTCACATTTAGATGTGGTTTACAAGCTAACTCCTAAACTTTTATAAAACGGGGCAATTAGTTGTTCTTTTTTTTTAAAAAAAAATAATATAGACGGGA
This sequence comes from Lepisma saccharinum, assembly GCF_977018435.1. Classification (NCBI taxonomy): domain Eukaryota; kingdom Metazoa; phylum Arthropoda; class Insecta; order Zygentoma; family Lepismatidae; genus Lepisma; species Lepisma saccharinum. The sequence goes on along the minus strand of NC_139251.1, from coordinate 19,016,907 downwards.
CGACCGGGACACCTCTGAAACGGGGCTGTCCCGGTCAAAACGGGACGTATGGTCACCTTACCTTTTCTCATTCTCAACTAGGGACTGGTGCGGGACATACCCAGCATGCAGCAAACGCTAAATGCTAAGGGCTCTAAACCTGGCCCTTCTAACCTAACAATTCCTGACCTACAATTGCACTTAGGTCTAATAGAGTGTGCCCTGCTCCAGGCCCTTCTCAGCTAAAGGGTCTCTTCTTCCATTTCTTATCCGACCTCTTTTTCTGCTTTTCGTTTCCTCAATTTACACATATATCTTTCTCTTATGATAGATATACAGCTAAATATTGAGGTGTAATTAGACTGAAAATTGTGACTTTAATGAAGCAGAGTTAGTTATACTGTCAACAATCGGAATTTGTCAGACAGACCGATAGCCATACGTTATAATGTGCTAGAGTTATACAGCGTGTTTCCGTGCTCTTGAATGAAACTGGCAAATCATCTTATTCCACTGCCATAGGTAGCCACAACAGCTTTGTCTTATAACTTTCAAATGACGCGTGGTTTCTTATCTCATATTGGTACTTGGGCCAGTCTTCATCCACCCTGCCAGTTTCATTCAAGTTCACGGGAACACCCTGTATATTCGCAAAATACACCGCTAGTTGAATATCCAAGGAAATGTACACGCATTGCCAGTCATCATTTTGCAATTATTCATTTCTTGAAACTGGCTTGTAAAGGATGTCCTCAAAGGACAGTTAAAAGTCAACATCACTTCCAGGTACACGCCATTAAGTGCAATGTTGCCAACCAAGGAGAATCTAGCGCCTGGACCAGTAAGAACCTCTGTACGGCTGTGTGTTGTCCTGTTTTCTGTCCTTATGTTTACTGAGAGCTCCTTCTCAGCCTCAGTTTTAACGTCGATAAGAAGATTTCAATCTCATAGACAAGGATTGATTTTAGTTGTGGAGGCTGTAAAAAGTAAGGGGCTGTTCAAGTATAGCGTGACGGGTGCAAATAGCCTATACCCTGTGTATAGCGCCTTGAATAACGTAGTGTGGAAAACGACCCAAGAAACTGGTTCCCCGAGACGATGACAAGTAGATGGCAGTGCGATCGACCCAGGTGCTAATTTTGTTATGAAAGTAATGCGGCTTAGTTAGTTTTTGGAATATATTGTGTAGATTTGTTTCTCTAGAAAGGCGGTAAGTGAATTGATGGAAACAGTTATATTTGTGGAGTGATTTGTAGTCACGAAATGGCATTAATTTACACAGAAAAGTAACATAAATACGTTTTATGTGCAACGCAACACGAGCATCAACATATCGCATATGAGGCTGGACGTCAAATGTTGGATTGTGTACACAAGTTTATTTTTGTATACTAATAAAAATGAAATAGTGTCATGAAGGAGAAAAAAATGTTTCGTGGCGTACATATTATGAAGTCATTTTCCAGAAATGCAGATATTCGAAATAATTTAATTTCATATTCCATGGAGTTCAAATAGCCGATTAGGATATACCTTGCCATCTCTATCAACAAATTGCTTTACATTCGTGTCGATTGGTAAGTAGAACATTGGTGTTAAGGACTGTGCATAATCTCTGATAATGTATTGTTCATCGAAATGCAATTCACAAACACCAGCTGGGCCTCCACGATGGCGCTGTGGTAGCGTCATTGCCTTGTAATCGAGGGGTTCCGGGTTCGATACCCGGTGGAGGCTCAAGCGGTTCGGATCCCACTTTAAACTGTAGGATCAGTCCCGATTAGCCTTACTGTGCATAAAGTGGACTTAAAACACCAACTCAAACCAAAAACCAAACAAACACCAGCTGTGTCATAGAGTTCCTTGTCAGCTCTGAGAATTGCACGATTCCACTCGGCTAATATATCTTTTTGTTTGGGAACACTAAATATACAAATAACCTTTTCTTTACTTGAACGATATCCACTAGAACAACCAGGCACAAAACAGTGGCGATCATATCTTCGAGACATGGTTAAAATATAACTCAACCAACGCGTTGTTTACGTTTTTCCAGTAAGCGGGAAACGAAAAGTGTCATATTTCACGCTTGCGAGTTTTTGGGAGGTAAGTTGGACAACACGCGAGTGGATATAAAACAATCTTTGAAAAATAAACGAGTATTGTCTGTGTGAATTTCCATAGAAATAATATTTGTGACAATGACAATATTAATAAACCTTTCAGGATAATGCATACACAATACTAATTCTCGCAGCAATTGTCATGTTACGTGTTACAATCCATACCTATGTTTTCTTCCGTATTGTTAATAAAAAACTCAAGGACAGGTCATGATCGACGGTTCATAATATTCTTTAATATTTTCGCGACTACTGTACCAAATATCATAACAATTTTCTGATACAAAGAAATGTTACAAGGAAAAGAATCAGACGTTGCAGCAAAAACCCCATTTACTTCCATTATAAGCAGTCGAACACCAAGCACCGGGGTCAACACCAGCGCCTCTAGCGGATCATTTTTGAGTGGAACCAGCCAGAGTGTGCAGAACCATGCCGTTTTCCACACCACGTTATTCTAGGCGCTGTACCCTGTGCAAGGTAACTGTGGAGCAAGCCGCGCATAGAAGCGAAGGAAATTGAGTAGCCTGTGCGAAGCGGTACACGCTGCTGGGAAGGTTGGTAACTGCAGTCGCTTTCCCCCGTTCCTCTTACTTGTTCATTGGTGGAGCCCTCTTGCGTCACTACTTGCGCAGAGATTTGTTTTCGTTTGGCTCCTCCACAGTTAGCTGGGACAGAGTATAAGTGGGGACTCACCCAAATTTCTTATTGGTCCCGTCTAGTTCGCTACACTTTTTGGTGCAGTGCATGTGTATCCCAGGGCCAGGCTGGCTCAACCATGCATACTCTGTCCCGCCTATCTCTGGAGCAGGACCACGCAAAGCGGCAGAGAAAGGGGGAAATCGAGTGGACAGAGCGAAGCAGCACACGCTGCAGAGAAGGCTGGTAGCTGTAGTCGCTCTTCCCCTTCACGCAATCCCGTTTCCTTTTACGTGTTTGCTTGCTCCAGAGGTAGTCGGGACAGAGTGTAGACGCTGCACGCAAAAGGAGCGGTATTCGAGTTCAGAAGATTAAACAAATGCCTGTCTTCTGCTTTCATCGTTCATTTGATTGGTTAGCACGCACCACGTGATCATACACCACATTGTACACAACTCCAGAACGTAGAGCAAACAGTGAAGACACCAAAACTAGACTCGTGAGTGTAAAGAGAATCAAAAAGTTCAGCGCACTAGACGGGGCTATTTCAATGAATCATTTTTGAAATATGTTTTGGCTTCTAATTAAAGAACTGTTTTACATACGAATACAATTTATTTTCTTATTGATAGATTGCGCTGTTGACATCGTCGATTAATTAAGCAACTGTACTGTTATTGATTGATTGATTGATATTGTAAGTCCAATACATGCACAGTAAGGCTAATCAGGACTTGACCTACAGTTTCAAGTGGGATCCGAACCCACTATGTGCCTCCACCGGGTATCGAACCCGGGACTTGATTACAAGGCGACGTTGCTACCACTGTGCCATCGGGAAGACCTGTACTGTTATTACAGTGGAGAGCATTTTCTAAGATTTGCGAAGGTGAAGCTTTAGTTGGCTGATTACTATATACCTAAGTTTACAATTACTTGAATATTTCTAGGAAAGAAAAAGCAGCAAATCACTCTTTGCAATTCATTCATTCCTTTATTTTGGGCCTAACAGCTTTTATGCCGTTTTTTGTCTATTACAACTTTGAGAGCAAATTTTATCATCATCTCTTGAACTGCCATTTTGGTCACTATGGCAACGTTAGTGTTGCCAAGCAAATAAACATTACACAGTTTAACAAAGGCAGGAAATAAACGTTATTGAACATCAACTTAAACATATACATTTGACGTTTACATCAGATATAAATGGACATATTTTAAATTTACAACGTACAGTAAAACCTCAGTAATCCGGACTAATGGGGGGATAAGTTAACCGGTTTTACGAAAGTCAGGATTAACTGAAATAACCTAAAAGAACAGTAGAAGGTCCATTGAAACTCCGTTTATAGCCACAAAACACATTTATTATGGTGTATTTAAAGGGCATAGGCCTAAATACACTAACAGTACAGTACAAAGTCTGCGGGAAACAGAATTTCATCAGTGGTTGACTGCCTTTTCTTTGGGAAGTTCTCTTGTTGACTTCTAGCCACATTTAAAACCTTTCATCCTTCTTTTTTTCCTTTGCCTTTTGCCTGTCCGGATTAAGCGAAGGCCGACATATTTGGGTTCGGATTAACGAGGTTTTACTGTATATTGACTTGTGCAGTATTAGAGAACTGTCACAACACCTTGACATTCACGCGATCATAAACTAGGGTACGCAAAACTTTTAATTTTTCTAAACTTTTTACGTTCACCACCATCCTAGGAATATTCAACTAGTTTATTGAAACGTGGCCGGAAAAGAACCTTCTGCCCTCAATGATATTCCACTTTCTCCGTCAAAGAGGGGAGGGTGGAGGGAGCGCCAACAATCTGTCGGTGAGCAGTGTAAAGTCAATCCAAATTAGCGGCAGAAAGAAATAACACGGCTAACGAGGGCAGCTCCCCCACATTTATTTTTAAAACTCTCAACCGTGCCTTGAAAATTATGGAGATTTTTGGTTCCCTCCGCCTTTACGGTACAATCGACCCTCAACTCACCCTCTTGCAATAAAAGTTCAAAGTTTTGCCTGGGAAATTTGATTCACGATTGTAATCCCCCTGCCTGCTGCGTTTCATGAGCATTCTTAATTGAGAGTCGTCTGAAGTATTGGGGAGAGGGAGTATTGACTCTGGTACGAATATCTGCTTGCATTTCAGCTTTCAGACACTATCAACACTTTGATATTCATCAGATGTGGATAGTCTTGAAGACTTATCAATGAAATAAATTAAAATTTCCTTTTTTGAAGGGCGGGATTCAGCCTGTGGGTGTTGAATGAATGTATTGATATATTTTGCTTCGCGTTTCTGCCAGTTTTGCCTGATTGCGACGATGAGGATGAGATGAGGTGAAGGGACAATCACAGACACACATTGACGCCTCACAACACAAATCCCATAGAGGATTATACTGCGCATGAGTTATTTATTATACCCCGGATTTTTATGTAATATCAAAATATGTACATAAATACGTAACAATAATTGATAAAATATGTACCTAAATATGTAACAATAATTGATAAAATATGTACCTAAATATGTAACAATAATTGATAAAATATGTACCTAAATATGTAACAATAATTTATAAAATATGTACCTAAAAATGTAACAATAAGTGATAAAATATGTACCTAAATATGTATCATCAAATAAATATGTATTTTGAAAAGGATATGTAGCTAAATATGTAGTATCAAAGAATATGTAATATCATCGAGTATCCATGCAATTTCAATAATTCTGCTAGATATTTATTTTATTTGAACATATTCATTTAAAGGACATAAGTTGTTCAAATAAAAATTTGTATCAGATTTATAAGCTCAAAAAAGCACAGCAACTATACATATTTAAGAAACCAATTTTGTCAACTATTAATTACTTTTCACGTCGCAAATGACTGTATAATATGTAAATATATAAGAGAGCCCCGCGAATATTGTGTGCCCAAGACCCCGCACTTACTTTTACCGTAAGTAAGCATGCCACAATATCTTTCTAACTCACTGAAATACACGAATCACCAGGTTTTGGATTCGAATCCCAGCGTGGACATGGGAGCACGCGTGCGTGGCTATTCACCAATTTCGTTTCGTCACCATTCATCGTCGCGCTTAACCACAAGTGCTGACCTCCGTGGCGGAGTGGTTATCGCGCTGCAACACCAGGGGTTCTAAGTTTGAATCCCGCCAGCACATGGTTGTTCTTTGTGAGTGTCCCTTCAACGATTTCATCGTCATTGTCGCGATTAGCCAAAAGTGGCAGAAAACCAATGCAAAATACAGTATTTATTCATTTAATGCATACCACAAATGTTGAAACGAAAACAAAATATTTGCAGGCGGATATAATGCTCACACCCCTAATATCATTTTATACAACAACGGGTTTATTTTATGAATTTTACTTTATTATACAACAATGTGTTTATATTATAGAATTAGTTTCTCACAGAGAAACACTGTTTTGAAATTATACTCTGTCCAAGGAATCTCTAGAGCAAGCAAAGGAAAGCAAGTATCTGCTTCGCTCAACCGTTATGCGAGGACCAGAGATTTCCTAGATAGAATATAGTTTGTTGTTTTATGCAACAATGAGTTCTTTAGGAATTTAATTTTATTAAGAATCCTATTTGAACAACGGATTTATGTTTTGAATTTTGTTTTATTACAGAATAAATCAATATTATAAAACAATGGATATATAATGCTGCGCATGTCATTTGGATTTAATGCGAACCTCAATTTTGGAAAAGAAAGTTTACCCCCAAACTTGCGCATTAGATTCTCAGGGAATACGTCAAGAAAAAAATACGACCATACCTGCTCACAATCATAATCTCTGCATTGTTAATACTTCGCATGCGAATCTTCATATAATTAATTGTATGTCGTTCGAATTCCTGTAAGTGTTGATATTATTCACTGAATATAAAGTTCTAAAGAGCATCGTAGGTAATACAGTACCTCTTGCGTTAAATATCTAATGATGATAATTTGTTTATTGAGGGTTAACAGTTGGTACGGTGTCAGTGTGTTCAGGTGCTATGTTCAATCTTTAAATACTGAGAAGCGCCATCTAGTATGAGTACAAATACAACCAACAAATACTACCTCCATATTACTAAAGACCGTTTAGCCAATGATGATTGGAAAATATCAAAGTGACAGTTCTGAAAACGTACTAATGTAATACAAAAACAAGAATGATGGGATAATTAATGTAAAATAGTAATAAGTCAAAAATGCTTTAAACCAGAGACATCTACAAGGAGAAATTACGGCAATCCAAGAATATTTTGAGAACAAAAGGAGAATTGCTAATAATGTATGCAAAAGGAAAAACAAGGAATGCTTAAAAATAATATTAAAGAGATAGAGGATTGGTATAAGAAGATGAGTCTAGAAAAAAATTAAGGCTGTGAAGTGAAATCTCAAATGGGGAATTGAAGTCAAACAATTCAAGCATGCAAAGATTCATCTGGAGTATTGTCATGCTTTATTAAATTGTGAGCAAATACAGACTGGCGATGAATTACACGAGATGTCAGAAGATACTGAAATGTTTATTTGAACATTTGATGAGGTAAACAAAATCATAAAATTAATGAAAATTAAGTCACCTATCTCAGATGATATAACAAAAGAACTAGTAAGACATGCAGGATACATGTTAAGAAACAATGTTTACAAATTGATACTCAACATATGAATTGAAGAGAAAATGCCATAGGAATGGTTAGATTATATCATGTGACATTTTTGTAAAAGTAGAGACAGGTTTCAGTGTAACAATTACCGACCTATTCCGCATCTAAACGTTACTTACAAAATCTTTGCAATTCTACTACAAAGTACACTCTCGGAAAGTACATGAAATAAATTAGGTTAATACTATATGGAATTTAGACCAACCAGATCCACACTTGACAATACATTTTTAATACGTCAAGTTTATGACAAATTCCATGATCACAACTTCGAACTCGTACATAACATATTTATTGATTTTTATGGAAGCATTTGACTTTTTAAATATAAATTTTATTACATGCTTAAAGTAATTTAACTTCTCAGATAAAGTAATTTTATGTCACAAAATACTACAGCCAGAATAAAATTAAATAATGATGTGACTGAGAAATTTGAGATTATCTCAGGAGTAGGACAAGGTAATCCCTTATGAGATGTTTCATTCAGCATAGTCATGGAAGCAATATTTCAAAAGCTTAAAGTCTGTGAATATACGGTTGACATTATAATTGCAATAACTAAGCAATCAATGGTTGACTCCAATTTGCACTGGCGAACGCAGAGGGGGCTGATGGGGCCAAAGCCCCCTCCGAAATTTTTATTAAATCAACATTTTCAAATGGAAGCAGTAAATAACTCAGGGAAAAACGAAGTGGTAAATTCAACCGTCTCTTAAAATGTCCCCTGATCCACCCAACTATCCACCTTTACATTTGCAGCTTTCAGTAAAAAAGCCTGCGTACGCCATTTTTGGTATTTGCCGAAAGCGGTAAGTTGAAACGTCTGTTGGTAGGCGTACTGAAATTGGTTATACTGACGATTTTGGTTAGTTTCCAAGTAAAGGGATAGTAAACGAAACAAAGTCAAATTTTGGAGTTTTTATGTCATTTAATACGGTCTGCAAATAGGAAAAATGTGACTATGAGACGAAATTTGAACCCCTTACCTTATTATCTTTTGAATTCAATATTTTAAATGTAGAATTACTCATGTTATGAGGTAGTAGTCACAGTGCAAGCAATGCTTTTAACGAACAGACCTAAACTAATGAATATTCAGGGCACTTTAATTTGACTTTAGAGTAATGTTCATTATGGGCGTAAAAAAGAGAGAATGTGGTATTAAAATATTTAATTTTCATTGTCAAAGATGGGTGTTGGGACCAGATCACTCTTTAAAGAGTGTCGTTCTCCACCTGATACCTCATCGTTTTTTCACTTGTGATTTTCATTAGCGAGACAAGCTCTGCGCCGAAACAATAATGATCCATAAATCGGCAAATTTGTTAGTATTTTTTCAGTTTTTTTTAAAGTCACCTAAAAATTTACATAAAGTCTAGGTACGTGGGGGCAGGAGACGGACATGTGCGTGCGTAATAAATGAAGTCGTCAAATGCCCTATCTCCGTTCTTTTTTTATTCTTCTTCTTTCATTTGTCCTCTTCGTTCCTTGCCCCCTCCCCTCTCTTTCTCTCTCTCCCATCTTTGCTTTTACGTCCCATTATTAAAACGTAATGTGTTTTATCGATTTGCAAACTCGTCAACCCATAAAAAGTGCTTGGAGGCAATTCTGGGCTGTGAATTGAAACTCCCGTGGAGAAAAATGGCAAATCGAGATGGAAAGAGAGAAATCAAAAGATGTGGAACGAAACTTCGGCAAGAAGAGAATGCCCTTTCTCGTCCCCAATTATCTGCTCTTCAAGTATTGTTGCTCTCTCTGCATTCCCTGTCTTGTTTGTATGAAGATTAGGAAGGGGGAGCCAAGGGGAGTGATACAACTAATGTCTTTGAAATTCAGGGTTGCCAGTGCTAAATGTAAAATTATCATTCGGTGGTTGTGTTTCTCTGTGCTTTATAGTTGTTATAGCGGCTTGATATGAGATGGATGGCGGCTTGATTTGACTTAAACTTGTAAACCTATTTTTAAAACATTCCGTAGATTAACACTTCTAAGTTTGTACATACTTGAAACACTTACTTTCATACACGAAACAAAATCTAACTATCCAAAGAACATAGGCACTCACAATTACAATACCAGACAAAAATATAACTTCCACATTCCCAAAGTGCGGCTAACTTCATACCAAATAGGACCTTTTTACTCAGGCATCCAGACAATATGTTACCAAAAAGTTACAAAAATTTTGAAAGAACCACAATCTTTAAAAGTAAAGTGAATTTTTTTATTATTGGAAAACACATTATATTCAGTTCAAGAATTTCAGGAATTGAATAACTTTATAAAATAAATTTAGATTGTATACACTATATAATATGTACTTTCACAGCACTAGTTCACTTCAAGAAATAATTTGTCATTGTATGTTTTACTATTATATTATGTTATATTATTATAAAGAGAATTCTGCCAAATTGATGTATAGATATATATTATGTGCGATGTCAACATGTTGTATTTTGTAATGTACATGCACCAATGCCCCTCAGGGATTACTTTCAGTGTGAAAATTGCTCAATAAACAATAAACAAAGAATGGATGGTTTAACGTATTTTACTTCGTTTTTTTTTGCCACTTTTTGCTAATTGCAAATATTATGATGAAATGGGATAAATCAAGTGACAAACACAAACACAAACACACATGGTTAACACTAGCCCCCACAGAGAATTAAACTGGCCACGTGTCCAGACGCCAGAGCCTCTTTTGTCTTAAAAATGTACTAAGTGGAAGCGAGATTGACATTTATGTTCCGAAGGGGTCACCCCTTACACTCCGATGGTGAATTTATGAATTGCATAATACACTAAGAGTGGCGAAATAAAACTCCTTAAGATTCAAATCCAATGCTCTTGACTACCTGGAGATCAGGAATTAGCGAACATTAACGCCATATATGTTGATATTTTACATTCTTATTGCTCTCTCTCTCTCTCTCTCTCTCTCTCTCTCTCTCTCTCTCTCTCTCTGCTTCCCTCCTTATACATCTCTCTATTTTCCTGTTTTTCCATTTCACTCGCTCACTTTCTGCCCTTCCCTTTCTAAAAATCATTCTCTCTTTCTCTCTTTCTTTGTGTTTTATTCTGACTTCATATATCTTTCATTTTCTCTCCTTTTCCAACTTTCTCTGCACCTCCTTCTCATTGGTTTCTCTTCTCTCTCACACACAGTCTTAGATTTCGCTTTTTCCTCGTATTTCATATATTTTACGTCGGTTTTCCCCTTGGCTTAATTCAAGAGTTGAAACTAGAAGATTAACTCAAGAAAGAAATAACAAATCCAATGACACAGCCAGCACATCTTATCCACATTTCCAACCTTGAATCTCTATTTTTGTAGCGCGTTACGCTTACCACTCCGCCAAGAAGACCGGCACATTCATTTCCACCCACTTACACGAACATCTTGTGAAATAAAAGATGGTTTTGTGTCCAATTTTTGCACAGATGGACTAATCGAGACGGGGTCTACGGTTTAATGTGAAATCCCTACCAGTATGTGCCACAGGAAGCAACGTGATCCCGATTAGATCGTTTGATCGCTAACCGACACAGTCGCGAAAACTTTTGAACGAAAGGCCATCTTTCCAGGCGCATGCCAGCTTGGGCTGTAACCCTTCCGGTTCTAACTCGAGAAAGACCCAACCGTAATTATTCAAATTTGATGGCTGCACAGGAGACAGTCCCCTTTCAGCGGCTTTAATATCTCACCAGCACTGGTGCGAAAGGATTTCTTCTTATCGCTGGTGAACCCCTAACACGAGGCAATTTTTCCAGGTGATTTGCCAGCTCGGGCTGCAAGTTGGCAACTTCAGAACCTCCCGCGGCCCGGTATATTTGACGCCAGGGTCCGGCTGTTGACAATCACTGACTTAGATAGCAAATAAACTTTCTGTTTCGATTCACCCTCACAAGTCAATACTTCGATAACTATACGCTGTCCCAGCTAACTGTGGAGCAAGGCCGCGCATATCGTCAGAGAAACGAGAGAAATTGAGTGGCCATAGCGAAGCAGTACAGGAATTTCTAGTCCTATTTTGCCTAAAGCTAAAGGGATTTAAATGTTTACTAGCCCTAATTAACGAGGCTGTTGCAATGTAGAGCAAAATTTTAGTTCATTATCCAAATCTAGATTAAAATGTTTAATCCGCTGTCAGTATTTAGAGGGAACTTTTAATCCACTTTCGGAATCTGCAGTGAAATTTTAATCCGCTTTCGGAATCTAGAGAGAAATTTTAATCAACTTTCGGAATCTACATTGAAATTTTAATCCACTTTCGGAATCTGAAGTGAAATGTTTTATCTACTTTCGGAATCTACAGTGAAATTTTATCTATTTTCGGAATCTAGTGAAATTTTTATCCTCTTTCGGAATCTACAGTAAAATTTAAATCTACTTGCGGAATCTAGTGAAATTTTAATCCGCTTTCGGAATCTACAGTGAAATTTTGATCGGCTTTCGGAATCTACAGTGAAATTTAATCCACTTTCGAAATCTGCAGTGAAATTTTAATCCACTTTCAGAATCTACAGTGAAATTTTTATCCACTTTCGGAATCTACAGTGAAATTTAATCCACTTTCGAAATCTGCAGTGAAATTTTAATTCACTTTCAGAATCTACAGTGAAATTTTTATCCACTTTCGGAATCTACAGTGCAATTTTTATCCACTTTCGGAATCTACAGTGAAATTTGTATCCAGTTTTGGAATCTACAGTGAATTTTTTATCAAGTTTCGGAATCTACAGAGAAATTTTAATCCGCTTTCGAAATCTGCAGTGAAATTTTAATTCACTTTCGGAATCTACAGTGAATTTTTTATCCACTTTCGGAATCTACAGTAAAATTTTATCCACTTTCGGAATCTACAGTGAAATTTTTATCCACTTTCGGAATCTACAGTGAAATATTAATCCATTTTCGTAATCTACAGTGAAATTTTAATCCAGTTTCGGAATCTACAGTGACTAAACATTTTTATCTAGATTAGACTAGAGGTAGTGTTTCACGATTATTAGCACTTTGCACGATTTATACCAGTACATGTTAATGGATTTTGCACGATTATTTAACCACTCTGACCAAAATGAAGAGGCTATTGGCAATCCTGCCGACGAGAGGTCAGAATCGGAGAGACGTTGCTGTGAAATTGAAACTGGTTGAAAGATGAGAGAGGATGGATACGAACAAAGATCACGTCACGGGAATCAAGACGCGTTAGGGGCCACCAGGAGGAAGGGGGGCCTGAGGGGATTTTTTGTTGAATGAAAGGAAGAACTCAAAGCTTGCAAGGAATAAGGGAAGAAAGGGGAACGTGGAAAGAGGGAAATGTGATGGAATTGTTGAAAGAACTCGATGGATTCTGACGTAAATTATTCATCACGCGCTGTCTTCGGCGACCCAGGATGAGACACACTTATACAGAATATCAAAAGTGTGTTTGCGTGTTCATTTCGTGGATGTCAGCCAATGACAAATTGCATCCGTCGCTATGTAACACATTAACAGCCGCGTGGTGTTTTACATGGTGGGTTGGGGATAATTCATCGAAAAAGTTTAACGGCTAATAACAACAATTTGGATGTTCGTCGTTCTACTTCCGGTGTAATTACATAATTCGTGTTATTAAAACAATCATGCATAATTAACTGGACTAGAGAAGGTAATTGCCACAAAAGCTGACGGCTCACTTTGGAACTGTGAGTCGCGCAACGACCGTCTAATTGAGAAGGTATTTTTGTCATTCCATTAGTGGCGGCTTCAAGGGTGGGGGCAGGGTGGGACGTGGTTCTTCGGTTTAAAAGGTTGCGTTTATTTCTGAAGGTTCGTTTCCAAGTAACACGTGTGGCTTGTGACTTCGGTGTGAAAGCTCCATAACCATAATAGATCGATTAACAACAACAGAAATCGAATCCAGAACCTATGGTTTCGAAGCCCACTCCACTAATCCCTTTATTATGAAGGTCTGAACCTAAAATTTATCACATTTTCAATTCAACATTTGAATTTATATATCTTTTACTATGCTACCTTCATTTGGTGCAAAGGTACATAAACCTTAAACTCAAAACTCAGCTAGCTTATCTACAGGGTAGGGTTCTTTGTAGACAACGAAACCAGACAGGATGCCTTCCAATGGAGACGTTTAAACGAATATATTATGTAAACACAGGATACATGGAGTAAGAATTTTACATGATAAGCTACATTCTTCTATAATTTTCTCGTTTACAGTCAATTTTCATCTCAATATTCTTCCTTCGTAATGGGCAGATCTGGATCGGGACTTCTTCTTAATGGACGGCCTGGATCTGGACTTCCTTCTCGATATGGAGGATCTGGACTTCCCTCTTAATGGACGTTCTGGATCGGGACTTCTTTCTTGGTGGACGGTCTGGATCGGAACTTCCTTCTTGGTGGACGGTCTGGATCGGAACTTCCTTCTCAATGGACGGTCTGGATCTGGACTTCCTTCTCAACATGGAGGATCTGGACTTCCTTCTTGATATGGAGGATCTGGACTTCCCTCTGGATTTCAATTTATTTCGGTTTTGACTATTTAACGAATTCCTCTAAGCTTTGGGAATAATACTAATATCCTCCCTTGGGGCTGCAATTGGAACGCGCCACCACTAACTAGGTACAACAAAGTGTATACTTGGTGCAAACGATTTACACGCGCATCCAAGTAGGTGCTACGGTTAAACCGCGCAACCAAAATGTGCTGTGGGGCGTCGATCAGAACGCGCTCGCCACTGATGTAAACAAAATTTCCCCTATAGGAATGGTAAATCAATCATACAGATGCAATATCTGTTCAAAGACACAAACTTGTATCAGTGCTTTGACTTCCTTAATTTTCATATTAACTTACATGTGATCATTGATTTGATTTATAAGATATATATATTAATTTACTACTTTCATATTTATTCTTTGTCTTCTTATAATATATTCTATTGTTTTTCATCTTTCCAATTTGCTTTGTTCTTATTTATAAAGTTGTTCACATATATTATGCCAATTCTTAACCTTGCACGCCTGGTGCTGCCATCTTTATTCTTCTTTGGCAAACTATTCACATTACTTGGTCCTATTGGGTACGTAACAACTACAATGTCCATTTTTCAAAACACATTTTTACTTAAAGATGTGGCTCAGCCAAATCTTCGAGTCATTCAATAGCCTACCCACATTGATAGTGTTGTATCGCTAGTGCGGAGTGTACAGTACGCCAGAACTGAACGTGTGGAAACATCGTTCGCTCAACGATACATAAGAAGGTTCAGAAGGCTTATCCTGGTATCGCTCCCTCCACTCGGTGGTAAGTTAACTCTGGAAGACCTTGATAGCCATCACGTGAATTCTTCCATCCAATGACAGGAGCGCTGGAGTCGGCACGTGCCTTGTTCTCAGCCAACCAGAGACTCAGTGGCGGGAAATGTACCAGAAAAATCTTCTGGCCTATACCTCGAAGAAAGGGTGAGCTGCTTTTGAGACACCCAGTACATGTAAGGCTTCATCCTTTCAATTTTACATAGAAATGGTAAAGACAACTGAAATAAGAGTTACTGAGAATGTAGTCAGCATGTAAAAATTTTGCTTCAAATTCCTTACACTCACTTTTCTGTGACATTCGACATTGATTTGCGTTTATTTCTTGCAGAGTGCTTAGTACAGCGCGCTATGATGGCAGGGGTCGCGGGGTTCGAATCTCAGCCTGGGAATGGATGCTCTTTGTGAGGGTCCCTCCGTCAATTTCATCATATCAGCACTCATTCTCATCGCCGCGATTATACAAGAGTGACAGAAAAGCTAGGCTAAATAAAGGTAACGTTTCCCGTGCATAAAGCACCGTGCATTAAATTAGGCGGTCTAGTCGGTACGGCGTCTGACTGCCACGTGGCAAACCCGGATTCGATTCCCGGGGTGGGTGTTCTAAAGGTCAGAATTTTTTCGGCCTTGTCCCTGCATAATGCAGCACTGCGGTTCATCCAGCTTCAAATCAATGAGTACCTGGAGCCAACCCTGGGGTATAAAGGCGGCCGGAGCGTGGTGCTGATCACATCTTCAAAATGGCCGAGATCAAGAATGTGTGGGGCCTTACCCTACCCCTAAATGTGTCGTCATGGCGATTATCCAAAAATGGCATAAAAGCAAGGTTGAATAACAAAACTCAAAGATTTGATTTGATTTGCTTTATTTTACTTCGCTTTTTGTGCCACTTTTGGCTAATTTACGAAGATGGGGATGAGTGATGATACGATGAAATGGATGAATGGACATTCACAAGTATGCTGCCCAGGTCAGGATTCGAACCCGCGACCCCTGGAGTCGTAGCGCGATATGCTAACCACTCCGCCAAAACTCAAAGAAAAATCAAAGAAAGAAAATATAATTAAGGCACTTTCTTACATCCGCCAAGAACTCAGTTACCGCTTTGTACTACTTTGGATGTGAAATTGGTCAACGCAGCCATATACTGGTTTGTTTATGTCCACCGGATCGACAGCACATCAAGAAAATTCTATTTCCTCTCTCGTGACAGCCTGCCGGACGTTTTACGGATACAATGAAAACGGCTCGATAACACGAAAGTTGAAAAGTAAAATTTTATCGTAACGATTTTCGTCCTTTGCGCAATAAAGCAAACATTTAAGGCTCACCGAGCGACAATCTTCGGTACAATATTTCACGGCAAGATTGAATGGCGTGACGAATTGGATAATTTCGAGTCGTCGACTCTAGCGTGGCAGGTAAACACCTCGTGCATTCATATCAGGACTCGCCACAAAATTCAGCAGCAAACCAAGAAACATTCGGCTTTTCCGATTGCTTCTAACAACCTGGATGAATCGAGCAAAACATGACGTAACAGATCCTATTTCCTTAGTCAGTTCTTGTAGCTTCTAATATATTTAACATGGTACCTCAAACGAGTATCAGGTGGGCATAATTCAAGTGCCCTACTCAAAACCATCTGAAAGCCGTTTGATACATGGGATTGCGGTGGAACTTGGTATATCGACTCTGAAGAGCTTGGGGAAGCGAATGCTGACAAAAAAAAAAAAAGTAGTTCAAATTTTCACCACCAGGTGGAAATATGGCGCTCAAGTGGTGCACGGTGAACTACATCCAGCTGTTGAATCATTGATCACGCTATCGAACGCTTCCAAAGTATCAGTCACGTTGACAGCGCATATTGAGCACGTCTGTACTGACATAATCTACAAATGAAGTTCTGCATGTACAATTTCTGGTTGTTCTTTCGATGAAACTGGTTTTCCTGTAATTATATACGTATTTTAATTTTAGTTGTTTAGCGTTGCCTTTCTGCCACTTTGGCTAATCGCGATGGTGAAGATGAATGATGATTAGGTGAAATCGTCCGATCAGAAGGCCAGAATTCGAACCCGGCGAGTCCGAAAGTAGACCATGTAATGCCCTCAGAAATGTTGTAAATCGGAAACGTACGCTATTTTCTCGCAAAATGTTGTAATGTTTGCACAGAGGACTTGAGTCTGCAATTATGCAAATTTGTTCACAATCGTAGTCGGTTTGGTGCAATTTTTCATGGCGTTTTGACACGGAATTACCAATCTGTGGGCACGTGTGTGTGTTTCGTGTGCGACTTCAGTACCGTATTGAGCAGAAACATCGCTCCTGAGCAGGGAATAGCACGGCCACCCTCGCGCTAGATTTTTTTACCTCCTCCGCGCTCTGTCTTTTT
This sequence comes from Lepisma saccharinum, assembly GCF_977018435.1. Taxonomy (NCBI): domain Eukaryota; kingdom Metazoa; phylum Arthropoda; class Insecta; order Zygentoma; family Lepismatidae; genus Lepisma; species Lepisma saccharinum. The sequence continues at coordinate 18,999,727 of NC_139251.1, read as the reverse complement.
TAATTTGGTTCCTCCTCCTCAAGAAATTTACCGCCTCCACTCGACTCGCTGCGTGTGGTTTCCACTTAATGCATCAGGTAATTGTTCAATTTAGATTCCCTCTCTCCCCCCACCCCCGCCTTTTTCCTCTCGTTTTCCTCCCGACCAATCCTTTCTCTGGAAGCTGCGTACCTGAACCTCGCTCTTGTCTCTCTGATGAATTTACAGTCTCGGTTTTCTGGTCGCGCAGCTGGGAACTTGTTCTTAGGGAAACAATCTCGGATGGATCTCGTCTCCAGCATCTTTGCTCGGGAGAGAAGCCTTGGTTCTCTCCAAAGGTCGGAGTGTCACGTTCAATAACAGCAGTATTTGGGAAAGTTGATTCTTTTTATTGTTATTAAGACCGTGCACATTAAAATGTATATGTTAACGCCGCACATGAATGAACGAATTTAAATTTTTGGGCGCATCGACACATATGGCCATTTTGCACCCTTCAGAGTACACGAGGAAAATTCCCTTACCTAAAATATCTACGGGAATGGTTAAGAAGGAAATTAAAAGTGCAAGGTTGAAAAGAGACTTGCACAGGACATACACATTACATTAGAAAGGTAAGGAGGGACTAAAAAAACTTCCCTCAGAGACATGGTTCTCAAAAAAGCTAAAATCATTACTTAAAACACTGTGAGTGCGCTTAAATGGTACACTATATGCACTAATAGTACATAAAGAGCAATATTATATAATGTATAGAGTCTAAATTAAGTTTAAAAATGACTTAATCGACCTCACCAATGACGTAGTGGACTTCAATATCTGCTAGAATTTAAAATCTTTGAATATTTTTTGGTTTAACCAATAGGATAGTGGTAACTAGAAATCGGACATGCAAAACTTTATTTGTAGATTACGTCAGTACAAACGTGCTCAATATACGCGCCGTCAACGTGACTGATACTTTCGAAGCGTTCGATAGCGTGATCAATGATTCAACAGTTGGATGTTGTTCACCGTGCACCACTTGAGCGCCATCTTTCCACCTGGTGGTGAAAATTTGAACTACGTTTTTTTTTTTTTGTCAGCATTCGCTTCCCCAAGCTCTTCAGAGTCGATATAACAAAGGGACCCCCGGTTGGATTCCTGGTGGAGGCACATAGTGGTTCGGATCCAACTTTTAACTGTAGGAGTAGCTCCTATTAGTTTTTGTACATAAATTTGATTTAAAACAAAATTCAACAAGATGACATAACAACAACTTCTTTACATTTCAGGAACAAAAGTCACAAATATCGTAAATATTAATAAATAAATAACCTATTAACTGGTTTGCAATCATTCGTTATTGATGTGGAAGCAGTGCAGTACGGGTTTGCTGTCCTTGTGATAACCCAGTTTTCGGAACCTCACGTTTCGGCATTGAGATAAACTCCAAGTATTGGGGATAAAACTCGAGGAAAATAATAATAAAAAACATACCGAAAGGGTCTCATTACAAGCCGAAGAAAAATAATTCTGGATGAGCGAAAGAAAGAGAGAAAAAAGACAGGGCAAAAATGAAGGAAGAAAACGGTCCTTTCTGAAACGAATTTTACAGAAGGATTCCTCCCAATGATCAGTGTCTGGCGGAAAGAATTCTCGCATCTGGCGACGTGATTTATTGTCTCTGCAGAGGTGCCACGTATAATACCGCCTTTTCTGAGCGCAATTTGACTAGCAGAGGGATTTACCAAGAGGTATTTGAATAGGAAAAGAGAAGAAAGAACCTCCCTCTCTCTCCTACTTTCTTTTATTCTGCTTTTCTCTTCTTTCTTTGGAAGCTTTTCTCCTGGAGCACTCCTCACTAACACAGATCTCTCAATCCTCTCCATCTGCAGTCGTTGATAATGTAGCACACCAAGTGGCGCCGATTTTACACCAATGTTATAATGGTACAGAAAAGATTCAAATAAGGAACGAAGTATTATACACGATGGATTAAGAAGTAAGATGATAGATGAACACAGACAGTAGTACACACGCAAAATTAAAGAAAGTCTATAACAGCAGCCTAACATACATGGAATGAATCACTCCAGTGGAACAACATAGCAGTTCTACACAAAGAACCAAATTGGAAAGTAATGTACAACTTGTGTAAATCCATTGTCATTAATATTCAGAGCATATTTATATTTAATCATTAAACTTAATTCTAGTTAACTTATGCCCGAGCATTCCGTCTCGGGTTCGAATTCTGGTCTAGGCACTTTATGTGCATTCTTAGCAAGATTCTAGTCGGCATTAGGCCATGGACATTGCATCGTGTCATGGCCTACGTTCTTAATAACTGAATTTCAGTTTTGATTTAAGTGCACGTTATGCACAGGTCGGTTAATATGGGCCCAGACCTATAGTTTATAGTAGGATCGGAAGCACTATGTGTCTTTACTGGGTATCGATCCCAACACCCTTTGGTTACAAGGTGACGACGTTAATACAATGCTGGGTTCCTGGTCGCGGATATCCCTATAAGTTCTTCCAGGTATAGGAAATAGAAGTATTTGTGTAGCTGTGTGATGCAGTCACTCTCTACTCCATAAACTTTCAACCTAAAGCGCGGACTGCAAAGAAGTTGTTGAGCGCGACTGACCTGACATCTGTGACAGAAACACCGGACTCTCGATCTGCTACATTTCACTTCTTGAAACATTTATCTTCATGAGCAGTCAGATTTGTGGATTTACTAATGTTCTGGTACCCATGTTGGTGTTACATGGTAAATATAGCTCCATCTCTTTTTCAACAACACCGATTGATTGATCATTAAAGTTGAACAAACGTTTTCATACAGTGTAGCGTCGAACCAGTACAACACCGATTCTGACACTAATTTGTACATTTATATTCCATTTCCATTAAAAGATTAAAGACTTTCGACGGGAATTTGTGATGGTGCAATCCCTTATTTTTTTGAAACTTTAATTGCAGAATTGTGCTGAGACATCACTTTGCAAAATCTGTGCGAGAGCAAAGGAAACAATTTTACCAGAGAGTTTCAAAATCCGGGATCGGAGCTTCCGAGAAAATCCGTCAGAGGGCAGGGAGGGTGGTAGAAAGTTTGCAAGCAGAGGGGATGGGGTACCAGCAACATGCAGAAAGCGAAACCGTGTTCTCCACTTTAAATCATTCGTTACTTGCTCGGAGGTCTCGAAGCTTGACCGATTACGTTGTCCGACGAGAACATTTTAGAAGCTCTTGCTCACCTGAGATTTTAGATTCGGGTGGTTCAGATGTGTCTCGCGTCCAATTTTGTGTTTCCAAGTTACCACTAAAATGGGTATTTTTGTGATTGTCGAGAAAACCATATTTACCGCAAGAGTTCGTGATGATTGAGACAGTATTACCAATATTGCGAGAATCTGTAAAGGTTCAGAAAAAATACCAATCAGTGGCAACCATATACTTGTGGTTGCATTCATACAGGTTAAAAGTTCACTTCCCGAGGGATCGTAGCATCGAAACGACTCCTCAACGACAAAAGACATTAATGAAAACCTTGATATAATCTACTCTTCGCGCTGTGAAAGATATTTGATGTTGTACGTGGATTAACTATGTACATATGACCAAAAACTTTCATGAGGTGAAAAAGAATATTTTTCATGTTCTAGAACTCTATGAGCATTGAAAGGCAAGTTTTGGATGTGTGGGTGCAAGAACTCACGGTTGCCACTGGCATATATTAGTATTTGCATAATTTTACATCTCTTTTCTTCCACAATTAGTTCATTTTGACAATTAGGATGTAATACTATAGAATGAAATTCCTGCAGGGAAACCAACAATGTCAAGCCCGGAAACCGAACCCCGAAATATTCGGTGAAGGATCTCACAAGACATTCGGCCATGAAGATGGAGCAGCTTCGAGTATAATTAAAGTAAAAGTAAAGTATCCTGTTTCAGTATTGCACTATGCCAAAAAAGGCACAAAGGGGGCTAGGAGACATCATACATTCGCAATCTCGGCCACAGTAGAGATGATATGATCGTGGGTTCCTCCCAGAGAGGGTGACATATATACAGGATGGTTCACATTGTCTGTTGGTAATTCCCAGTTAAGAGTACAGTATGGACCCTGTAATGATAGTGTTGCCTCACAGTGTGCAACAGAAGGCGATTTTTGCCGTGGATTGAGGTCTGCTGTAGTTCACACTGAATGAAAAGCGAGCCACCGTCACTGTTCCACAAGAGCGAAAAGTCCTCGACAAATCATTGGCGTTACGACACACTCATTTTGAAAACAATTATCGGAAACTAGTAAAATAATCATAAAGATTTGTTTAATCAGAATACTACTAACTTTTTATTCCAATGGAGCAAAACCATCCAATTGCCTCGGCACAGCTTCAACAACCACTCAAAAACAAGAAAACGCAATAAACCACCCAACACGTGGAGAAGGCTATTGACGAACTTTTGATTATATATTCCCTACCCTTATCGCTCTTCCCAGCACGTATTCGCAGCGAGTGGCAGCGGGCATTGTTATTGTTAGCCCAAGAAATCGAGGAAAACATAAGAAGCGAATACGTCTTTATAAGATTATCTGAATTGCACAAAATGATATCATTAAATTTCCTCTACTTGCTGCACAGTCATTCTTTTGTCATTAGATCTTAACGATATTCCTCTCTGATAAAACAGCATTCTATGGGGGTGTTGATAAAAAAAAGCCACTAAAGCCCAATATTGAACTTGAAGTTGGGAACATTTTAAGAAGTTCAATTGGTAATACTGTTCCAATGCAAGCGTGCATGAGGAGAAATCTTCCTTGCTCACGCAGCTTCAAGGCTCGCAGGCAGTCTACCATAGGACGTTGACCGGTTCAGACACGAATCGTGGCATTGGATGCGTTCATCCGAACAAGTTCCAATCAGGAAACTCAGAAGGCACTGCCACGATGAGCTTGGCAAGACAATTGATAACCAATGGCAGTGTGTCGAATCATAAGTTTCTAGATCGGAGGAGAAGCAGTAGGACGTCGGGGGGCCCAGATTCGAATGACGGCTTGGGTATGGGTGTTCTTGTGAGAGTCCCTTCCTCAATTTCATCATATCCTCATGTTCGCAATTGCCCAACACTGGCAGAAAAGTGAAGTAAAATAAATCAAATCAATCAATCAACCAGGGAATGCGGAGCGAGTCCTCGGAACGTCACCTGGATGGGATCTGTCCGGATGAGCGCGTTCACTGCCGCGATTCGTGTCCGAACAGGCCAACGTTCCAAGATGAACGCCTCCAGGATGAACGCGTCACCTCGTGCCAGAACCAGCCAACGTTGTATCGTTGTACGCCTCCTGTTTGCGGGCCGTGTGTGTACATAGTTCGTTTTAGTTCAACACCAAAAAACTTCACAGCGCTGGAAGTAGATTATATCAAGGCTTGGATTTTCATCAACAATGTGTATTGTTGTTGTGATGGTTTTCTCTCCAAGATTAATGCGTCCACCCATGTCTGAAGTGGTGAACGTTCCAGGGTTGAACGCCTCAAAGTGAACTCGTCCACTCGTGTCTGAGCCGGCCAACATTCCAGCATTGAACGCCTTAGGGTGAGATGAACGCGTCCACTCGTGTCTGAACCGGCCAACATTCCAGCATTGAACGCCTCAGGATGAAGGCGTTCACTGGCGTCTGAACCGGCAAACGTTCCAGCGTTGAACGCCTCAGTGTGAACGCATCCATTTGTGTCAGAACTGGACAGTGCTCCAGCATTGAACGCCTCAGTGTGAACGCATCCATTTGTGTCTGAATCAGCCAACGTTCCAGTGTTAAACGCCTCAGGGTGAACGTGTCCACTCGTCTATGAATCAGCCAACGTTCCAGCTATGACAGTTGTATCATTTGATTAATTTTGTACTCGAGTGTATTGAGATAGGAACGTCGCTGTGACGTGGTAGACTACCTCAGAGCTCCTCATGCCTCGCGGCTCGAGCGAGGTGGAAAGGGGGCGGTGCTAGTAGTTGAAACGGCAGATCGCTTGACGTCGGACTGGGAACCGAGCAGTGGTTTGACGTTTGTACGGGGTGTAATACCTGTAATTACGTGTTTGTGTCGAATAAAAAGTAAGTCAAGGAAACTGATACTTATTACTTCCCGTCGTCATAAGTTTGGCGCACGAACAGGAGGACTCGATCGTCTACGTCGTTAGAATCTGGTTGTAGCTGTTAGATGGAAGAATTCAACTTTTTCGTCTGTGATGTTGGAACGTAAGTACTGAACTTTTTCTATGTGGAAAAGAAGAGTGACGAATAACTTTATCGCGCTGTGATTGTAGCACCGAAATTATAAAATAGTTGTACTGAATACGGCGACTAAAATTCTTAGCTAGCAGTAACTGAAATTGAAAATGGCTATAAAAAAGGAATTGGAGTTTCTCTTTAAACAATTTGAAGCTAGACTCGCGGAACAAGTTAGTAGTGTTGAAGCTAACGTCAAAGCGGATATTAATAGTGTTGAGGCCAGTGTAAGTAATTTAGGCACCAGCATAGGTCTCTTAAGGCAAGACTTCGAATTATTGGAAGCACGAGTCGAAAAGAAAGTGTCTGATAATTTGGTCGAAACAAAAGGAATGCGCCCATGAACTAAAGGAACAAGTGGTCAACTTGAGCACGAAATTGGAAGAGAAGATAAACGAGGTTTCTGTTACGTGTGTAAATCAACATAAAAAATTGAGAGAGGTTTTCGATTCTCATGTAAAACAGGTAGAAAATGAATGCGTAGAAATTAAGAAAACACTCGAAAGGAATCAAAAGAAGTTTGAAAGTTTAGTCAACCTTGTACATGGAAATGAAAGTAGTATGAAGGAGTTGTTTAATAACATTAGTGGACATGAAGTTGCTATTGCTGAGTTGAATAGTAAATTTAACGAAATTAGTGTTAAGTCTGGACAAACTATTCAAGATCTAAACTTGAGCGTTCAAACCGTTCAACAGAAAATATCTAGTAATGACATTACTGTTAAGGGTTGCTTACAACAACTTACAGAGATTACTAACAAATATGAGGTTCTAGATGATAAGCTGGAGAATATTCGGTATCAAGTTAGAGTTTTAACGAATGATTTTTCCATTTTAAGAGTAAGTGCTGAACCGGTAAAATCTTCTTTAGGATTAGAAACTAGAGTACAAAGCTTAGTTAGTCCTGATGTTCCTAGATTGTCTGAACAGCAAAGGGAAGCAAGGAAAGCTTCTTTACCCATTGAAAAAACTGAATATATCACGTTTTGAAAGCAAAGACCATTACGTAAAGGAGAATCTGATTCAGATGTAAATTCTTCTAGCTCTGAAACTAAAGTTCAGTTAAGGGGACTTAAACGTAAATCTGTAAGTAGCTCTAAGACAGGTAGAGTTGCGAAAAGCATGTCAAGAGCTAAATTTCATGATAGTAGTTCGGAAAGTGGAACTGATCACAAAAGTAGTAGTTACAGAAGGAAGTTTGTACCTAGTACACTTAAGTACTCTGATCTAGATAGGTTACCTAAATTTACTGCAACTAGGATGGATTATTTGGCGTCACAATTTCTTCAAGAGGTTGAGGATCGCTTGGATATGTTAAATGTTCCCAAAAAAGATTACATGAAGTATGTACCAATGCTTTTGAAAGGTGTTGCTAAAAATTGGTTCTCTCAGGAGAAACTACACATTGTAGATTATAGTTCTTTTAAGGTTCTTTTCCTTAATGCCTTTGAAAGTGCATCGTGGAAGTCAACATGTCTTGCAAATGTCTTGTGCAAGAGATACAGCAAAGAAAGTAGACAAACTCTGTTAAATTATTTCTGGTCACAGATTAATTTACTAAATTCCATTCAGCCAGACATGCCAGAACAGCAAAAAACTATTTTAGTAGCCCAACAGTTACCAAATAGAGTTAGAGAAGCAATCTTAAATCAACCTAATATTAGTCTTGGTACCGCTGCGGAATTGGTTGCGCGTCATGAAGCTTTGTATGCAAGCGCTGAAGGTGAAAGTAGGAGAGATGGAAGGCCTGTTGGTATTAGACAAGTACAAGTTGTTAATGAAACTAAAAGAAATAATCAATCTAGAGTAAGCAATATGCAAAATTCTAATACAAGCCATGAGACTAATGTAAGGAATTCTGGTAATTTCGGGAGATATGCCACTGATAATAATAGTAGTAATGATAGTAGATCTGGTCAAAGATCTTGGAGAGTAAACCGTTTTCCATATTCTGGTAATAACTATAGAAACAGTAGCTTTCGAGGTAGATACAATTATAGTAACCAAAATCGTATAAATGCTGATAATAGTAGACCTAGGTATAGAAATACTAGTACAAACACTGTGTCACACGATGATGTTCAAAACAATCCTCAAAGAAGTGAACCTAGATCTAGTACTAGGGAAGAAATAGAAAATGGTAATGGTGGGTCTTCACTTAGGGTGAATGCGCCCTGGTTTGTGCCTGAACAACCTTTAAACTAGATAGTGAGTCTATTGTTATTGTGACACAGAATAGCATAGACGAAGATGAGAATATTGTGTCAGTAGCCAATCTTAATACTGAAGATTTAAGAAAAAAACTTTGTAATGAAAATTCTAGTAAATCAAACTGTGAATCATGAGTAGTTGTATTGGCTATATTATAAACCCGAGAAATGATGAACCCCTCTCAGGCAGATTTGGCTACACTTAAAACAAGCTCAACATGCCCATATGAGCTTTTTGCTCAAGTGTGGAACCCTGTCTAATCCAAGATTTTTGTAAAAATGCCCTCGGGAATTTCCTGTGAAATGATGAGCCCCCTCAGATTGATTTGCCTACACTTATAAAAGGCACTTCTGTGAGATTGTTGTCCATAAACTTGTCAAAAATATGCCCCTCTTGATATTTTTTTTGGCTACACTTAAAACTAGGCCAAGATACACCCACCTACACACATATACACACATACATACACACCCACCCACACATACACACCCACACCCACATACACACCCACACCCACCCACACCCACACATATTTACTTCCGGTCCACTTCCGGTCCACTTCCGGTCCACTTCCGGTTTGCCTACTTCCGGTCTACTTCCGGTCCACTTGTGGCCAAGTTGTGGCCTATTTCTGGTTTATTTATATTGCATCATGCTGTGCAACAAATTATTATCCAATATAGAGTTTTGATTTGAATCCCAAGAAATTTTATATAAATACCAAAGCCAAAAATATTAACACACACACACACACACACACACACACACACACACACAAATCACACTGCTGAACCCAACTGATATTTTTTATTAAGCATAGAGTTTTGATTTGAACCCCAAGAAATTTTATATAAATACCAAAGCCAAAAATATTAACACACACACACACACACACACACACACACACACACACACAAATCACACTGCTGAACCCAACTGATATTTTTTATTAAGCATAGAATTTTGATTTGAATCCCAAGAAATTGTATATAAATACCAAAGCCAAAAATATTAACACACACACACACACACACACATACACACACACACACACACATATACACACACAAATCACACAGCTGAACCCAACTGATATTTTTTATTAAGCATAGAATTTTGATTTGAATCCCAAGAAATTGTATATAATAAACAACAACAAAAATGCCAAGTCAAAAATATTGCAATCAGTGTAATAAAAATATATCCAGCCCCAATTGGGCCAGACACCAAAGAAATTGTAACCCAGACAAATGCAGAACTCCCACAAAAATATGCCCCAAATGCCATAGAAAATATAGCATTTAATATTTCACATATAAACATAAAGGTACTTGCTCTGCACAGTCATCAACATTGCCCCCACAACCATCTACATCTGGTCTGAAAAGAAAGCATGAAGCACCTGTTAATGCTGGACCGGCAAAACAGCCACGCTATGAACCACCTATCCATAGCAGTTTTAATGACCAATTAAGAGATTACCGGTTTGTATCAGAGCAAAAATGTGGTATTAAGAATTTTTTGAACAGTGTAAATCCTGATGTGCAGGCAATTCTAAATGCACAAAATGGCTCTTATAAGCTCTCCCTCAAATTGTTTACACAATATAAGAAGCCAAACGGCACAAAATTTACACAGCCCCACATAACAGAAACTGTACCGGTATATTCAAATGCAAATTTAGACAAAATAATAAGCAGTTTGATAGATCAATTGAACATTAAACATTCTGAATTTGCAGCAAAAGAGTCTGGATGGAGCCTATGCGGATCTCCACACAAGTTATATGTTAATATTTCTGAATTCAGCCCATTACAAGGATCTACATATTTGCCATTACCTGCCAATATTAAAAACAAAAGAGCCGTGGTTAATATTGAAAATAATGATGATAAATGCTTTTTGTGGTGTATTTTAGCTGCTTTGTATCCAGTTTCAAGGCATCCTGAGAGAATAACTTATTACAAAGAACATGAGCACGATTTTGATGAGGCAATAGAGGGTTTAGAATATCCAATGTCTGTTCAGAATATTGATAAATTTGAAAAAAAGGCCAGGAATATCAATGATAAACAATTATCTATTAATGTATTTACTTGTTCTACTGGCCGTGGCAATTGCTTGATAGCACCTCTCAGAATCAGTATATTTGATGATGATTCTGCTGTTCCGATTGATCTGCTCTTAATTGAAGGGGATGGCACATATCATTACACTCTGATACATAATCTTGAAGCTTTAGTGAGAACACAACTAGACAAATCCAATACAATATTCAAGTTGTGCAGAAGATGTTTAAGTGTATTTGATGGTAGAAAAATGGTGAATGGGGTTCGGGAAGTGAATGCAGAAATTGCTAAAAACAAGTTAATTGAACATTTAAAATACTGTAAAAATCATAAACCTGTTCATATGGTGATGCCAATGCCAAGTGAAAATGTCAAATTCAAAAAGTTTGAAGCCTTGTTGGAACACCCAGCATATATAGTCTGTGATTTTGAATCAAATCTCAAACCTCTTGCATTCTGTAGCCCAGACCCTGAGGAATCTTCAATTACAGCATATCAGTTACATGAACCCTCCAGTTTTTATTATGTGGTTGTACAGGATGGTGTTGTTAGTAAAAAAGATTCATACATGGGAGCAGATGCCATCAAAAAATTTGCACATAGAATAGAAAATGAGTGCTATGACATAGCATCTAATATCTTATTAAAATCAAAACCTATGTTGCCTTTAACAGAGAAACAGATTGAAGATTTCAACAATGCAGAAAAATGCCCGGTATGTGATTCTGAATTTTCAGATACAAAAATCAAGGTGAAACACCATTCCCATACAGATGGTAAATTCAAAATGGCCCTGTGTAATAGCTGTAATATTAAGATCCAGAGACCAAAATTTCTCCCTATATTTTGCCATGGAGCATCCAATTATGATTTTCATCATCTGATCAGATATGAGGGGTTTGACAAACAGAATTTAAATATTTTAGCTGAAAATGATGAGAAATATATTACTATTAGCAAAATAATTAAAGTTAATGGTGTTCCTATTCACTTAAGATTTCTTGATTCCTACAGAATTTTATCTGCTAGCCTGGCTACACTGGCCACTCAATTATCTGATGATCAATTCAAAATCACATGTGCTTTGTTTCCAAATCAGGACCTGAAATTAATTAGGCGGAAGGGTGTATATCCATATGACTATGTTACAGATTTTTCTAAATTTGATGAGTGTGCTCTGCCACCACAAGAAGAGTTTTACAGCAAAATCAGAGGATCTGGAATCACTGATGATGATTATCACCATGCCCAATTGATGTGGAACAATTTAAAATGCCAGACATTTGGTGATTATCACATGGCATATTTAAAACTTGATGTGACCCTCTTAGCTGATATATTGCAGGCATTCAGAAAATCTTCTATGCAAAATTATAAACTGGATCCAATATATTTTTACAGTGCCCCGGGCCTAGCATGGTCTTCAATGTTTTTAAATACTAAAATGCAATTGGATCTGATCCAAGATCAAGATATGTATCTGTTTATGGAGCAATGTATAAGAGGAGGCATGGTGCAATGTTCTCAGAGATATGCCAGAGCAAATAACAAATATATTCCTGATTATGATCCAGCACTGTCATCAAATTATATACTGTATGTGGATGCTAACAGCCTGTATGGTTATGTCATGATGGATAAACTGCCATATGCAGGGCTTGAATGGGTTGAAGATTTTAATATTGAGAATCTTAAGGATTTTGATGACAGTAACTATGGCCTCTTCTTAGAGGTTGATCTGACAATTCCTGATGATTTACACAACAAATTTTTTGATCTGTCCCCAATTCCCGAGGTTAAGTGCTCACCTGGCTCTAAACAGAAGAAATTGATGATGACACTGGAGCCAAAACAGGGTTATGTCATATATTACAAAAACCTCCAGTTCCTGATGAAACATGGTGTTCAAGTGACCAAAATTGGCAAAGTTTTGAGGTTCAGGCACTTAAAATGGTTGAAGCCATATATTGATACAAACACAGAGCTTCGAACATCTGCAAAGAGCCAATTTGATAAGGCCTTGTTTAAATTGATGGTCAATTCTGTGTTTGGCAAAACTATTGAAAATGTCAGAAAACATACCGATGTTAAAATAATTACTGTCCCCAGCCTGAGCAAAAAATTGGTTGCAAAGCCTAATTTCAATTATAGAAGAATTTATGATGAAAATATGGCACTTTTCAACATGAAAAAAACAAAGATTAAGTTTGATAAACCTATTTATGTAGGGGCTGTGATATTGGAATTGGCCAAATTACATATTTTAAAATTGTATTATGATGTGCTGAAACCTTTTTATGGTGATAGTGTAAAATTGATGTACATGGACACTGATAGTTTTGTTCTTGATATTCAAACAAAAGATGTTTATCAAGATATAACACAGCCTGAATTGCTTGAATATTTTGATACCAGTGAACATACAAAGATTCAACCCCACAACAAAAAGGTGCCTGGCAAGTTAAAAGATGAGACACTTGGTGATGTTATTGTGGCATTTGCTGGGTTAAGAGCCAAGATGTACAGTTTTGAGACATGTAGTGGCGCTGTTGCCAAAAAGGCCAAGGGCATTGGCAGAGTAACTGTTGAAAAAGAGCTTGAATTTGAAGATTATAAAAATTGTCTCAAATCATGTAGCACAATCAGAACATCAGAATCCAGAATCCAGAGTGTGGATCACTTACTGACTAGCAATATTGTAAGAAAAGTGGCTCTGGACCCACATGATGATAAGAGATGCATTTTGTCATGTGGCATACATACTTTACCATGGGGTCATTGTTATTTGAAAAATGACAATCAATGCCCAAACACAGAGCATGATTTGAAATAAATAAACATGCCTATGAACTTATTTGGGTTCAAAAACAGGCTATTATGGACCTGCCAACACCACAACCCTCTTCTGATATGATATCTAAACTAAGTGGCTTGTTAATTATTCATCTGAACAGCATACTTACAGATGTTGATGATAAAACAGGCAAAACATTGTACATATTTAACAATAATTTAAATCATTACCAATTACCTGTAGGTGGGCAATTACAATTTATTACAACTCCTGAGGGTGATGTCAAAATTTCAGTAGGGAGAAATATTTACAGAATTAAGCACTCAAACATGACTTCTGGCACTGTTTATACTGTTTCTGCTGGTGACTGCTTATATATTGAGGTCCCTGGATCCTATGACAAGCTTATGCCCTTTTTTATAGAATTAAGAATCAGATATTCAATAATAAATAACCACTAAAACAAAAATGCCTAATGATATATTTGGCCATACAAGGCATGAAGATCACAGTGATGAGATTTTGATGCTTGATGTCAGAGTCAAGAAATTAAGAAGTGATTTACAAGCTTTACAAACTACACTCAATGCCAGTCTTCAATTAGAAATTACAAATTTGCAATCACAATGCATGGACCCTCTTCTTAAAATTGATTCTGAACTCAAATTGCTGCTTCAGAAATATACTGACTTGGCCACATTGGATAATTTTCAAAGTTTAGAAGAAGCTGTAGCAGCTCTTCAAGCCAAATTTAAGACCCAGGCCACCAATTCTGAGCAATTGAAACAACAATTGGAAGAGCAAATAAATAATGTCCAGACACAGCTCCAAACAATTGTCAAAAGCATAAAATCACAAGAAGATTTTGATCTAGTGATTTCCACTCTAAAAGAACAGATTCAGTCACTGGAGATACCAAATCTGGACCCCTTGAACAATGCCATAGCCGAGGTTAAAGAAAAAATTGAGACACTTGAAAATTTTATGAACAACTTGCCATCTTCTGATGCTTTGAGTGCAATAACTCGGAGTGTAGCAAATATTAAGCTGCAACTTGAAACATATGAAGATTTTGGAAAAATTCAAAGTACCATAACCCATCTTGAGGGTACAATAGCAGCAGTGCAAAATGATTTGACAAATGTACAAGAATCTCTAGAATCTCGCCTGCCTGGGATTGTAGATACCCTTGTTAGTGTCCAGCACCAGATCACAAAGCTTGAAAACCTCAACACTGAATCTGAGCTATATCATTTTCATCACTTGATTGATGACATCCAAACAAAGCTTGAAATTTTACAACAATCAACACCCACTCAGGCAGATATAGCCCTGCTCCAAAATGCTATGCAAAATGTGGCTGATGCTTCTGAATTAAACAATGTGAAATTGTCACTTGAATTTTTGCAAAATACAGTATCAAATCTGCCCACATCACAGGAACTTAAAAATATAAAGAGAGCAGTGAATCGGATATTGAAATCAGAAGATATCAAGAATATCCAGGCAGAGATCAAACATCTCACTCAGACAGTGGCCACTCTACCAACTAATCAACATATTAATGAACTGCATGCCCTGTTTGAGGATATCAGAAGACAGGTCCATGATCTTACTGCTCAAAATTCAAAATTGGCAGTTGTTGAAAATTTACAGCAAATTGTAGCTAATATCAAGCAACAGCTAGGGACCATGGAATCCAATCAAGCAAATGCTCTGTCTGTTTTTGCCACCCAGCTACAAGAGATTGTGCAACAATACAAGAAACTTGTTGTGGACATAAAAATCAAGCCAGGCCATGATGATGTTCTTAGGACCATCAATGAGCACCTTGAATCTGTAACAAGCAGATTGCTCACAGCAGAAAAAGAAATAACCGGCATAATTGAGAATCCAAAACATACAGTAATTCTTGAATTGTACAGCATCCCCAACAAAGAATATGATTCACCATTTACACCAGGTGGCAAAATATATATGCTGTCCCCTGCACAACTTTATTACCAATTTTTTGTTGGGGGCACATTGAGACAAATCAAGATCAAATATTGGCTTCACCCACAGGCACACCACTACCCTACCTTATCAATAACAAATGCTGATAACAAAGTGAAAATCACCAGTGTATAAATGGAGGATTCTACAGATCCCAATACATTAGAAACAGCCTATGCTGAAGATGATGGCTCTCTGGAATTTAAAATACAAAGAGGGGACAAATTATATTTAGAAAATCCTGCAGTATCAGCTGCTGAACACACCCCATAGTTGCAATATTCTTGTTTACATATTATGTCTAGACAAATTATTGTTGATGAATTACACAGACAAGCCAGACATAATTTTAAGAGACTGCCAGTAGTCACAAAGGGCATAGATGAGTTATGGCAAAGCGACTTGATTGAAATGGCAAGTGGACAGTTGAAAAACTTAGACAAAATCAACAAGGGCTACAAGTATCTACTCACTGTCATAGATACATTTTCAAAATTTGCCTGGGCTGTGCCACTCAAATCCAAGACTGGAAAATGTGTTACAGAAGCCATCAGAACAATCATCAATCAGAGTGGAAGATCACCGCGCTATTTGCAAACAGATAATGGCAAAGAATTTTATAATTCAGTGTTTCAACAATTTATTAAAAGCCAGGCAATACAACATTATTCGAGTTACAGTGACCTCAAGGCCTCAATTGTAGAGAGATTCAACAAAACCCTAAAAAATCTTATGTATAAACAATTCACCCTACAAGGTAATTATAAATGGATTAATATTCTTCCAGAACTTCTACAAAAATATAACAACTCGGTCCATTCCACAATCAACATGAAACCCTCTGAAGTAACTTCATCTGATGAGCAAAAATTGATCAGAACTGTTTATTATCCTAGATACCAGCCAACAACAAGAAAAGCCAAATACAGGGTGGGTGATCAAGTAAGAATCAGCAAATATAAGCACTTATTCAAAAGAGGCTTTACAAGAAACTGGAGCACTGAATTATTTACAGTGGTTCAAGTTAAACCTGGGACCCTTAACACATATATAATAAAAGACCACCGAGGAGAAATTCTCAAAGGCAGGTTTTATGAAGAAGAGCTCAGCAAAACTAAACAGCCTGACACATATCTCATAGAAAAAATCATCCGCAGAAAAGGCAACAAGTTATTTGTCAAATGGCTAGGACTTCCAGAACACAGCTGGATCGATGCAAACAAAATAATAATATGAACACCTGGGATGTTATAAAGAGGCTGCCAGAACCTGAACAGCAAATTAAGAGAAATGGCAACTTGCTGCCTGATAATATTAGATGTCTTATTGTTGGGCCATCTGCTTGTGGTAAAACTACACTAATGGTTGATAATTTTTTATTGGCACCCAACTGGCTAGACTGGAAAAACAGGAACTTGTATATCTTCTCTAAGAGCTTGGAACAATTAAAATATCAGCAGCTGATGAAGCTATATGATGGATTGGATATAGCCACTTTTGAACCAGATGTTAAGCCACTTCATGACTGTCTCGATAATTCTGTTGTTGTGTTTGATGACATTATACTGGATAATCAAAACAAGGTTAGAAATTTCTTTACACAGGGCCGACACAAAAACATTGATTGCTTCTACCTGGCACAGACTTTTTCAAAAATACCCAAGCAGCTGATCCGAGACAACAGCAATTTTATATGTGTGTTTCATCAAGACCATACCAACCTCAAACACATACATGATGAATATGTAGGTGGGGACTTGAGCTACAATGATTTTTCTAAGTTTTGCAGTTGGTGCTGGAACCAGGACAGTTATGGGTTTGTCACAATTGATATGACAAGAACATCCAATAGTGGCAAATACAGAAATAAAATCAACAATTTTCTAGACAATGAAACATATATAAATAAACATGAAAAGGCCAATCATTGATGATCTTAAATTAAGAGATTATCTTGTAAAAAGATTTAAGGGATGGAAATCAGAGAACCGAGGAATTTATGAAAAACACAAACAAACAGAACAGCCCATAATTGATGCTATTAGTGAATTAGGTAAAAATATCAAAACTGTTACAGAGCAAAATCAAAATTTGATCACAGAGCTTGTACCTGTAGCTGCAAGGAACATATTAGATTATCCATTCACCCCACTTTCCAGTATTCATACACCTAGTCCTATTGCTCCTAGAAGAATTGAAGCTACTCAGGATCCTATTGAATTGGGTCTTCTTGCTCAAAAATATTTAACCACACCTAAAGACAATAAAGATGAGGTCTTTGGCTTATATGCTGACACAGAGCGTGATGGTAGCATCATACATAGAATTGGCAATTTCAGAGTAACATTTATGGGGGATGATCTGATTTTATATTCAGAATCTCGTCTTGGAGAAAAGGGTGCTTTTGTTAAGTACCCCGGCACACCTGGATTGTGGGAACTGATGACTAGGAAGAGACCTGGCAGCTATACAGATCAAGATTATGAATATTACAAAGAAATATTAATAAAATCAGATGCCCTATACCAGAACAATGATCCCACACAAAAAAGAGTCAAGTCTAGCAGTGGAGCAAAATACAACAATTTAATCAAGCCCATATGGTCACAGATCAAGACTGGCAGTGGAATCAAACAATACAACACCCTGCCTAAAGAATTTGTGTGGGTTGATGATGTCAGGAAACTTGTAGATAGGTTATTGGTGATAGCTGGGGAGGAAAATGCTGGCAACCACAATTTTTACAATGAAAAGGTTGGAATTATGGACATGATAAGCACAAAATTGTCTAATTTTATAGTGAATGACACTAAGGGGATTGGATATCTCATAAAAATTATTAATACTCTACCACCTAAATTTTGGAATATTTCTGAGGGTCGGGGCTTGGTTAATGACATTATAAACAAGCTGCCATTTGAACTACACATTCCAGGCTATCAGTATTGTGGTCCAGGC
This sequence comes from Lepisma saccharinum, assembly GCF_977018435.1. Taxonomy (NCBI): domain Eukaryota; kingdom Metazoa; phylum Arthropoda; class Insecta; order Zygentoma; family Lepismatidae; genus Lepisma; species Lepisma saccharinum. The sequence goes on along the minus strand of NC_139251.1, from coordinate 18,981,445 downwards.
ACAAAATTGGACTATAGATTAAACAGAGGTGATCCTGTTGTTAATCCCCTAGATGCTGCTTGTAGAGACCATGACATAGCATACAACACACATTCTGATCTTGACAAGAGACATGTTGCAGACAAGAAATTAGAAGAGGCTGCATTTGGTAGATTTGTAAGCAAAGATGCTTCTTTGAGTGAAAAAATAGCAGCATTGGGGACCACCATAGCTATGAGCACCAAACAAAAACGGGGGTGGGGGCTGTGAATATGTATATAATAAACCTACAATGAAGGCCAAGGGTGTTATGTATCAAATACCATATGCAGGTCTTAAATCTCTTGGGCCTATTGACAGCCTTTTAACTAAAAAGCAGCGCAAGAAAAAAAAATTCTTGTCTTGCAAAGGGGCATGGTATGAAATTGTTGCTTAGTACCCCCCAATTAAAAAAAAATACAACAATCTAGAAAAAAATCACATGTGGGGGGATTTATATTTACCATCCCTGCCATCTTAGCTGCTCTCGGGGCTGTGGGGAGCTTGGCCGGGGGATCAGCCGCCATAGCAAAAACAGTAATAGATGCCAAAAAGAATAGGGCAGAATTAGATGAATTGAAGCGCCATAACCTGGCCATTGAGAAACAAGGCAAAGGTGTTAAAAGAGCCATGAATAAGTTTAAAAAAACAAGAGCCGCTTACAAACCAAGATATTGAAGCTTTAATCAAGCCACTGGGCATCAAACATTTTAGAGGTGTGTACATGTCTGATTCTCTGCCAGAACAACCACTCAACAAAGAGTGTGGCATTGTTAATTTGGATAAGTACAAAAATCAGGGCACTCACTGGATCTGTTATCTTAAATATTTAAAAGATGAGGCATTTGTGTTTGATTCACTTGGAGGTGTTCCACCTGAAAATTTAATAAAATATCTAAATTCAGCTAATCTTTATTACAATAATGCCCGTGTTCAAAATTTCAAAGATGTTAATTGTGGACATTTGTGTTTATTTGTTCTTAGATACATGTCTCAAATAAATAAACCATCAATTAAAAATTTTCAAAAGGCCTTGTGGTATCTGAAACATCATGGGGGTATTCCATCTCACCAGCCAAAATTCAATATTGAAACTCAAATTGCATGATGACATAGTGTATCCCAAAACAATAGCTCTCAGAGCATTTTATGGCATGTACTTGATCCCCAATATTACACACCACAACAACAAAATTGCAGTTGGGGATGAAAAAATTGTCATCACTCCAGGGCAGTATAATCAATCTACTTTAAATGCTCAATTACCCAGAGGTGTAGTGTTAAGTCAAAATTCTGTCACTCACAGAGTAGAGATTGTATCTGCTACAGAAACAGTGGATCTGGGTACTATAGGAGAGCTGTTAGGCTTTGAGAACAACACAAAACTTGAACCAGGCATCAAACACACTGCTATTAATATACCCAAATTCTTAGCCATAGAGACTCTGAATATTCACTGTAATGTGGCTGAGGGTATGATCACCAAATCAAATGGCATAGGCACTCACAAACAAACCGGCATCATTGCAACATTCAAACCTAATTCTGAATTCATGGAGCCCATCATCTACAATCCATCCCCAACATTATATTTTCCTGTGTGCCATAATAGAATAGATTATATTGAATTGATGGTCACTAATGAAAAAGAAGAATTAGTTGATTTTGCTGGAGCCACAACAACTGCAATCATAGAAATTAATATTTAAATAAAAATACATACAAGAAAAAAATGGAAAATATTGAGAGTTATGAGCTACAATCATTCCCCCCAAACAGGAGGACCTTTGCAAATTTAAATCAACCCAACACAGAGATTGAGGTTGATCTTGATGTAGGGGATGGATTTATACACCCTCACAGAGCAGATCTATACATCAAATTTGATGTTGTAAAGCTCGATGGTACAGATTATCCGGCAAATTCAAATATAAGATTGGTGGATAATTTTGTGCCGCATCTATTCTCTGAAATTGAGATCAGAAAGCATGGCGTTGTTATAAACAGAGTGGATTATCCCGGCATTACCTCCACAGCTTTGGCCACATTAAAATTATCCAAAACCGAGGCTTCTTACTACAAAATAGGTGGATTTGAGGCTGGTGAGAAGATATTATCTAAAAACCACACAGTGCTGTTCCCCATGCGCCTGTTGCCAGGATTCTTCTCAGATTACAAAGATATTATGTGGAAGGGTGGTTTAAGAATCACATTTAGAAGAGCTGCAAATGATAACAATGCTTTGATGAGGTACAGTACATTAAACTCTACAGGGGAAGTTCTGCCTAATACCCTACCTCATGAGGGCAAGTGCATTATTCAGACTATGGAGCTAAGAATCCCTGTTGTTGAGTATGAAGCCAGTTATGCTCTTAAATACAAAGCTGATATAATAAAAAATCCACAGATGCCTCTACAATTTTATACATATCAATGTGTACAGAAGCCCGCATCTGGTACCTATTATGAGTTTGATGCCACAAATTCATTCTCCAGTATACAATATGACATGCCAGATTTTGTGGTGGTATTGTTTCAGACTGGAAGACACAATAATCAGGAAAAAATTCAAGTAAATTTGATAACTGCAACATCAAAAACATATATCTTAAAAATGGCAGAAATGAGGTATTTCCTAGAGAAAATTACAATTTAGACATGTCCAAGGATGATTTCCTCAAATTATATGAGGCATTTTCGGCATTCAAAAGAGTCACTACTGGCAATACTGACATGTATTACACACCAGATGAATTCAAAGCACAGAGGCCCATGTTTGTAATCAACACTTCAAAAAGAAAACAAGTTGTGGTTAATGACAGGACAAATATTAAAATTATCTGTGAATTCCATGAGGCATTACCTGATGACACCATATGTAGTGTTATTCTCATAGGTGAAAAATCATATGTTTATGATGTAAGAAATGAGAGGGTCACAGAGCAATTCTAGAAGAATTGCATTGTTTTAATATTAGATAAACAAATTGAACCTGGTATCCAATTGAACTTAAACCAGAAGTAAATATGTGTGGGTGGGTATGAGTTTTTGGCTTAATTTCAGGTGTATCCAAAACAATATCAAAAAAAGCTTATTTTTAACAAGCTTATGGACAAAAATCTGGCTGATGCAACTTTTGTAAGTGTGGGCAAATCAATCTGAGGGGGCTCATCATTTCACAGGAAATTCCCGAGGGCATTTTTACAAAAATCTTGGATTAGACAGGGTTCCACACTTGAGCAAAAAGCTCATATGGGCATGTTGAGCTTGTTTTAAGTGTAGCCAAATCTGCCTGAGAGGGGTTCATCATTTCTCGGGTTTATAATAGTACCAATACACCTACTATCATGCCTTAAAAATGTATGTAGGGTAGATATTAATTTTTATGAAGACTTGTTAGAAGATGAAGCAAAATATAGTTCTAATAACTTAATGTTACCTGTAAACCTCAGGAACAAAGTCAGGAATACAACTTCTATCTTTGCAAATATTAATGGGATAGAGAGTAAATGCTTAGTAGATAGTGGTAGTGACATTTGTTTGATGTCAGAGAACAAATGGAAACTAGCGAAGTCACCAGACCTAAATTAGAGCCAATAGAAGATATTATTTTGGTTGACTATTCTGGAAAAAGAAAACAGAAAGTACTTGGAAAATTTTGTGTTGATATAGAAATTGAAGATATTATGTTTTTTGTTCAGTTTGTTGTCGTCAAAGATTTGACAGTAGACATTCTTTTAGGTTTAGATTTTTTGTATAATGTAGAGGCTCTTGTAAACTTCAAGGAAAATTATTTATTGTTACACACCAAACAAGGTGAAAGGTTAGTTAAATTATTACCTATATCTTGTCCAACTTTTGATGTGAGTGAAGAGGCAGAGAGTAGTTGTCTTAATGTAACACAAAAGTCAAAAGAGGGAATAACTGTTGCCAGTGTAGAAGATCTTAAATTAAAAGCTATGCAAGCTGAAATACTCGGTGAAGATGAAAAGAAGCAACTGTTTGATTTGTTACTTGAATTTAGGATGTTGTTTGATGAAAAACCTGGTTTATGTACTAAATATGAACATCATATTGAATTAGATACAACAGAACCTTTAGTTTCTAAGCCATATCGAATACCTTATCATTACAGACAAAATGTTAGAGATCATATTCAAAAATTACTTGAGTGGGACATTATAGAACTTTCTGATTCACCTTATTTAAATCCACTAGTAATAGTTCCTAAGTCTGATAGAAGTGTAAGAGTATGTACTGACTTCAGGAATATTAATCAACACCAAAAAGTTAGTCAAATTAGACCAATTAATATTGAAGAGGCATTACAAGGATTTGTTGGTAGACCATATGTATCACTGGTCGATATGTCCTCTGGATTTCACCAGATTTTGTTGTCAGAGTCATCTAAAAAGTATACTGCATTTTTGTTTGAAGGTAGACAATACCAATACAAACGTTTAGTATTTGGTACATGTAATGGAGTACAAGCATTTACGATGGCAATGACCAAGGTATTAGGCGACATTCTGTCAGAGAATGTTATCATTTATGTTGATGATTTGTGCATTAGAAGTGAATCTTTAGAAAGTCACATAGAACATTTAAGAAGTGTATTTTCTAAATTAAGAGAGTCTGGTATGACTGTACGTCTCAAAAAGACATTCCTCTGTAAAGAAAAGTTATTGTACTTGGGTCACATTATTGACAAAACAGGTATAAGAGTAAATCCAGAGAGAGTAGAGTCTATTATCAACCTTCCTACTCCGAAGGATGTAAAGACACTTCAAAAAATAATAGGTTGTTTCTCTTGGATGAGAAGATTCATTCCAAACTTTGCTACCATATGTGCACCTTTATATGAATTGTTAAGGAAAGGTAAGAAATGGATATGGACTAAGAAGGAACAAGAGAGTTTTGATTTGCTCAAACAAGAAATTTCTAATGATGCTAAACTATTTCATCCTGATCTTAATCAAAGGTTTTATGTCCAAGGAGATGCTTCTTTACTTGGCATTGGAGGATATTTGTATCAAATAATTGATGGTGAGAAAAGAATAATAAGTTATGTAAGTCGTACACTGAAAGGTTATGAGAAACAATACACCATAACCGAGCTAGAATGTTTAAGTCTTTTATTTTGTATTGAGAAATGTAATCAATATCTTTTGGGTAAAGAATTTACTTTAGTTTGTGATCATAAGTGTCTCACTTGGCTGAACCATTCGAAGAATTGGAACCCTCGCTTATTGCGTTGGTCCCTTCAACTTCAAAAATACCAGTTCATTGTAGAATACTGCAAAGGATCTGACAATGGCCTAGCGGACTTATTGTCCAGACAATTTTCAGAGTCAGAGCCGATTTTGATGCACATCAACAATAATGTAAGGTTTAAAAATGAAGTATTGGATATACCTGTAGAGTTGTTAGTCCAAGAACAGTACAATGATAAGCTATTTCAACCTATTATTGATTATTTGAACAATTGTGAAAATGTAAATGTAAGTTTACCTCAAAGGTGTAGAAATTGGAAAAAGTTTTATAAAGTATGCAATGGAATTTTGATGATAAGAGATTTTCACTTTGAGAACATCTGGAAAATATGTATACCTCAATCTTTAGTTTCGGTAATACTGAGGAATTATCATGACAATATGGGCCACTTTGGTTGTGAAAAGGTACTCAGAAGAGTTAATAAACTGTACTTTTGGCCTGGTATGAGAAAAGGTATTCTGAGTTATATCAAAGATTGTGAACTATGTATGAGAACGAAGCCGAGTAGACATCCGCCCAAGGGCATATTCCAACAACATTGTAACCAAGGTGAAACTATTTTGTTTTTAGATATACAAGGACCATTAATTAAAGGTTCGCAAGGAGAAAGGTTTCTTCTAACCTTACAAGATGCTAACACTAAATATCTGTTCGCTTATCCAATGAGGTCAAGTACAGCCAACAGTATTGTAAAAGCCTTGCTAGAAGGATATGTCAGGCATTTTGGCATTCCACACAGGTTGGTTAGTGATAACGCCACGGTGTTTCATTCTAACAAATATGTGGACACTTTAACAAGCTTAGGTATAAAATTGGTGTATACCCCAATATATCACCCTAGTTCTAATTTAGTTGAGAGAATTAATTCTGAACTCAACCGGCTTATGCGTGTTTTTTGTAAAAACAACACAAAGATTGGCCGAAATATATAGATGTAGTTGTAAGCTTATTAAATGATAGTGTACACACACAGCTAGGATTTGCTCCCTCCGAGTTACAACTAAATAGAGATCTTAACTCATGTATTTTGAATCATTTTAATTTACCGCCTAATGAAATTTCTCTGTGGAAAGATAAACTATACATGGCTTTTGTAAAGGGTTTCCAAGCAAGAAAAAAAAGAAATGACAGGTACAACTTGCAACAAGAAAATAGACCTGAAGTTAAAATAAAAGACCTGGTATTTGTAAAAACCCATTATCTTAGCAGCCTCCTAGAAAATCGCACTAAAAAGTACTGTGAGGTCTATGAAGGTCCGTATATGGTAATTGACAAACGAGCAACTAATGTATACATTGTAATAGATTTGAAAACTGGCAAAATCAGTGGTAACCATCACAGTGATAATCTAAAAATCTGGAATTGTACCATTGAAAAAAGAAGTTGTTATTTAAGCCAATTGGAAAAACTAAATCCAAAATTGTACAAGCATTTGTTTTAGGTAGATCAAAGAAAGATTTTGTTTAAAATTATTTATATTTATTTGCTATTTTTATATTTTCTTTAACATAAATGTTGTTATATTGATTATACCCAGTGTATTTGATCATGATGTATACCAGTTTAACTGTAACTACACAAAGTATGAGTGTAGATATGATAACAATGCGTAAATGGGTATTTTATTTTGTAAAAATTTCACTTGAAGGAAATTTTTCTCCCAAGAGAGGGGAGTTATGACAGTTGTATCATTTGATTAATTTTGTACTCGAGTGTATTGAGGTAGGAACGTCGCTGTGACGTGGTAGACTACCTCAGAGCTCCTCATGCCTCGCGGCTCGAGCGAGGTGGAAAGGGGGCGGTGCTAGTAGTTGAAACGGCAGATCGCTTGACGTCGGACTGGTAACCGAGCAGTGGCTTGACGTTTGTACGGGGTGTAATACCTGTAATTACGTGTTTGTGTCGAATAAAAAGTAAGTCAAGGAAACTGATACTTATTACTTCCCGTCGTCATACAGCGTTAAATGCCTCAGGGTGAACGTGTCCACCCGTGTCTGAATCAGCCAACGTTCCAGCGTTAAACGACTCAGGGTGAACGTGTCCAATCGTGTCTGAATCAGCCAACGTTCCAGCGTCGACAGTCTCAGAGTGAACGTGTCCACTCGTGTTTGAATCAGCCAACGTTCCAGCGTTGAACGCCTCAGAGTGAACGTGTCCACTCGTGTCTGAAACAGCCAACGTTCCAGCGTTGAACGCCTCAGGATGAACGCGTCCAATCGTGTTTGAATCAGCCAACGTTCCAGCGTTAAACGCCTCAGGGTGAACGTGTCCACTCGTGTCTGAATCAGCCAACGTTCCAGCATTAAACGCCTCAGGATGAACGCGTCCACCGGTGTCTGAACTGACCAACGTTCCAGCGTTGAACGCCTCAGGATGAACGCGTCCAATCGTGTTTGAATCAGCCAACGTTCCAGCGCTAAACGCCTCAGGGTGAACGTGTCCACTCGTGTCTGAATCAGCCAACGTTCCAGCGTTAAACGCCTCAGGATGAACGCGTCCAATCGTGTTTGAATCAGCCAACGTTCCAGCGTTAAACGCCTCAGAATGAACGCGTCCATCCGTGTCTGAACTGGCCAACGTTCCAGCGTTGAACGCCTCAGGATGAACGCGTCCAATCGTGTTTGAATCAGCCAACGTTCCAGCGTTAAACGCCTCAGGGTGAACGTGTCCACTCGTGTCTGAATCAGCCAACGTTCCAGCGTTAAACGCCTCAGGATGAACGCGTCCACCCGTGTCTGAACTGGCCAACGTTCCAGCGTTGAACGCCTCAGGGTGTATGTGTCCACTCGTGTCTGAATCAGCCAGCATTCCAGCGTCGGCAGTCTCAGGGTGAACGTGTCCTCTCGTATCTGAACTGGCCAACGTTCTAGCCTTGAACGCGTCAGTATGAACGCGTCCACTGCCGCGATTCGTTGCACGGCATACTGTTTCCGAGTCTTGCAGCTCCATAAGCATGGGAGATTCTTGTATTCGGACAATATACATCACCCTGTATATTCCCACACAGCGTGTATACTTTTCAAGGAGCGATTAACTTAAGACAGCCAAGTTTGCTCTCTTCTCAGAGAATGCACAATTAACGGCAGAGGCAATTATTGCCACAGAGAAAAGAAATTCATCCACGTTTCCGAGAATTGTTTGGGGACTCAGAGACTAATAGAAATGACCTAGTAATGGGCGCCATAACTACAATTCCTAATTAGATCCGAAACTGTACGCTTCGGAGAAAAATGATAAAAGAAAAAAAATGAGAATTCTGTAGTCCGTGAAACATTTGTTACCCAAATTATCTTCCCTTGCAGAAGCACCGACGAAGAGCAAGAAATGACTCTTGTTGTTCGAACAAAAGGAACATCCAGATAAGATCGTGTCTTGGCGTTCCAACTTCGGAAAAGTTATAATTTCATTTGAGTAATAACGGAATTGCGCTGCCTAATTGATTACGGACGGAAGAAAGGGTTGAGATGCCATCGTTGTTGGAAAGGTTGCCAAGGAACTGTATCCCGTCTTTGTTCCGTTTCTCTTAACTCTTAATAATACGATTTAAATTTGTTCCATTTTTAGACTGGCTTGTTGTATGTGTGGGTGTATATATAGGGTTGCCAGCTTCTATAAATCTATCAGGCAAATAAAGATATTGCTCTGGTACCACTACCATGTTACATACAATAAAGATATAGCTATATTCAATTTGAGTTAACATTCTCAAATAATATATTAAAGGGACAGGCACGTATCTAGAAATATATTTCGGTGGAGAGAGTCCAAAGCAACTGTCGTAGGAATAATAATAATAATATAATAATCAAGGAACGGATTTATATGTAAATACATATTTATGTATGAAGCTGAAATCAGTTATATTTTGTATTATCTTTGCGCATCATGGCATCTAGTCTCCAAAAATTAAGATTTTTATTTTCCATATTTTTACATACATATTAGATTTTGGCTACATGTCCCTGTGTGACCAAACGAGTTGGATGAATTTCCTGCGAATAAGTGACAAATTTGAAATACACTCCCATTACTTATTGCGATATTGAACACAGTTTTAGTCAATATGAATCCATCTCAAGAGACGACAGAAGGAAATTCACGTTCAAACACTTACACCAAATTTTCTTATTCATTGTTTTGGAAACACATATTGGAGGCACATTTTTTGTTGTTTTACAATTAGTGTCAATTAATGTACTATATTTTATGTAGCTCGTGTAGTGTCTTATAGTATTAAAAGGAAAATTATTGCAATTTTAAGTCCATATTTAACTCCATATTTAGGTGAAAATAACTAAATATGTACCTATTTACATATTTAGCACGTTTCTATTACATATGAATCCGTTCCCTGATAATAATAATAACAACAATAGCGCAACAGCCCATTGGGGGCACGGGCCTACCTACCGACAAACCGACCTCACCCCCACCTAATTCTACTCACTCACTCACTCACCCGTGGTGGGAGATCATCCATTCAGTTACGGGGTGACGTGTGGTCAGCACAACGAACCCACAGTCATCGTCGTAGGTTTTTGTAACCGGGTTACGCTACTCATTCGTAGCTCCCCAATTTCCTGATGACGGTGGGTGGCCACCGATCCTATACACAGTCCAATGTCTCAGGAGAAAATTTTTAGACTTCCCAGGAGACTCGCGCCTTGGACCTCACGGCCACAATACGGGACAATAATAATAATAATTGTTTAAATTAATTGTATTATAATTATATTGAATTAGAATAATAGCTTACTATTGAAAATACATCAACTAATTAACATTATATAATTTGATGAACAGGAAAAAAGACCGAAAAAGAATTGAGATGTAACAGCCGTATTCATTATCACTTACCTGTAGTTAAGATAGTATAACTAAGTGCCCTCGCAAAGAATTAACATAAAAAAAAGATGAATTGGATATTTATTGAATAACAACAAAATACTTTTAGATCCAGTTGAACTAAAGTTCCTGATTAATATTGTATGCATATTATCGTAAATAGTAGTGTGCAAGCATAAATCTTTGGAACTGTCCTTCATCGGGCTACGATGCCAGAGGTCCCGGGTTCGAATCCCGGCCTGGACATGGATGTTTGTGAGTGTCCATTCAGCAATTTCATCATATCATCACTCATCTCCATCTTCGCAAATCAGCCAAAAGTGGCACAAAAGCGAAGTAAAATGAAGCAAATCAATAAATAAGTTCAGAGGAAATTATAGCCATCGATTACACAAAAATGATAATCAAGTATATTTTCATAACTTAATTTTAGTACTTGGTAAGTTTTCCTGGTAGGGGGTCCGGACCCCCTGGACCCTCCTTAACCCGAGAGAACGTGCGCGGCGACTTCTTACATCAGTCAAAATGACCACGCTTGAATTTTCAGGTCTATTGGGTTTGTTTCATCATATTTCAAAATTAGTTTTCTTGTATTTTATTGTTTTCTTCTTTCCTTGTATATTTTTAAAGATTTTTAATACAATGAATAAAACTATTTAGAGTTTTCAATAGTTTAATACACGTTTTAAAGAAAATGTTTTGTTCTCTATTTTTGTAAGAATATAATATGCAAAGAAAAAAGTTTAATAAGAAATTGTTCTGGTTCATTTTTATTGTAAGAATACAATGTAATTATGAAACAAACATAATTTTACATAAGTTTGATGCAAGGGTTGTAGAGAGAACAAAATTGTGATACTATAAGGTATTTACAATTGTAGTATATTTTCTACGCTTAATACTCGTTATTTTGTTCTTTTTTAAATTTTTCTGTCTCATCTTTTTGCTCCACATCCACTTCATCGCCATCAAGATTTCCATTTGCACAGTTCACACATCAAAAAAAAAATATGTGTTCACGGCAAACGTAGAGTGAACAGTGGGTGCATTTTCTATCTTTTTCTGATTTTCAAAGAAGGTGTCGTCTTAATCTTTAAAATTGCCTTCAAAGCTCTTTATCATATTGTTCCTGGTCCTCGTCGCTTTCAAGAAGCCTATGAATTCGATCTTCTTCTTCTGGGCTCATAAAACACAGGAAAAGCCAATAAAGATCTATTGTTAAATCTATGATATGATCCATATTTTTATGTGACGTCACAACTTTAAAATATGTTACTGATATAATATACTTTTATGAAAGGGCACTTAAATGTTGTGTTATTATATGTAATATTGCACCCTGTTTGTAATGTATATCTTTTGTTTAATATTTATTGTATTTTATGCTCTACTATGAGTAGTTTAATGTATCTTCATGTTTGCGAGAGTGCACTATGTGAATTTGTATTTCTATACATGTGTAGATGTCAGTTTTGTTGATAGTATCCTTTTGTAGATAGTGAGTGATTCATCTGTACTTGAATCTGTGTTCTCGAAAATAGTATAAAAGCGAGGATATCGCGTTGTGATCGCGTAAGAAATATCACACTTTTTCGCCAAGGTACCTTTATAAGGTAGGCCATTCCCGAGGTTCCGAGATTATTTCCCATAATCATGTGCGCGCTATGACGTCATTAAGAGGACAGAATGGAACTTGTTTCGTTAGCGTATACGGAAGCTTGAAATAAATGGGTCGATTTTTTACTTATACACATCTTTTCTTGAATGCCGGTAGAATGAGTACAAATTGCGCTGTTTGTGCTTTTGCCACGTGCAATAATAATAGAAGATAATTGCCTGGAATTAAGTAACCATCGCTTCCCAAAAAACAAGTTGCTGCAGCAGGATTGATTCAATTTGTTCCTCCAAATTTCGGACTTACTCAGAGGTGCCACCACATGGGGGGAGGGCATTGCCTCAACCTTCGACGGAAGTCAATTCTAGGAGGGGCAAACATTGATGGCCAAGGGAACCTGCAGGGGGCACAGAGGAGCAATTTCCCCTTCTATTTCAAATTTTATAAAAATAAAAATACATTTCGTAACATTTTCTTGCTCGCTTCGCTTGCAATGCCTGCTTTTCTCAGTCTCGTCAAGTTGAGCCGTAGGTAAAGGGCGGAGGGAGTCGGCCATGGGCGCCAAATGATCTAAATTTTAAAAAACAAGTTGTGAAAGAGAGAATGCCTTTACCCCATGTGATATTATTTGCTCCCTATTAAATCAATATTATTTTCAATTGCAAAAATTGGATCTAAAAATTATCTTTCTCGCTTCGCTCGCAATGTAATTGTTTTCTGTAATGTAATGTATTTAAATAATATGTTTTGTATATATGTATTGAATAAACTTTGAATACGTACATAATTTAGTTTTAGCATCTTGCATATGTATTTTCTTATTTTATGTTGCTCCATGTTGCATATGTGTTTGTACATGAAAGTTATACATGTTATATGTACAAAAAATATCTTCGGCATGCATTTTCGCATTTTCTGCTATTCAAAAATACAGTTTGTGTGCTTGTTTTCCATTATTAGCTAATGTAAAGTTGCTGGTGTTGAAAAATATTTCAAATAGTTTGGTCCAAATATGGTAGACCAGGGCATTACGGATCAATTTTTCTTTACAACAGTTTTTATTGGCTAAGGAATTATGCTAGCAACACAAAACTCTACCAAAAAATTAATTATAGTTTCTACTACATCTGCATAGCATTGAAAGAACCAGAAGTTGAAAATACAATTCAGAAAAAATATATTTTGAGACACTGCAATTGATCCGTATTGCCCTGATAGCAGGGGTAAAACGGATCACTAACGGGGCAATATGGATCAGTTTAATTTTATGTATATAACATAAGATTAAAAACATAAAAAACATAAAAACAAGTACCGTATACTGTATTACAGTTTTGGGATCTGACATATACCGCACACAAATTGTTTTCTTCCGACAGCATTTACGCAACGCTCATGATACCATTTACGACAGGACTGACATTGAATCCAATCTCCCATCTGTGCACATCTTGGATCATCATATGAAATGTTACAAAAACTACAAGAATTGCTAGCAATCATGTCTACATTCGACATGACATTTGTTCGTACGCCCTGACTAGTCCTTTTTCCTTATTAAAGGGATGCGGTATGTTCTCTTTCTCTGCAAACTTGAAAACGGATCTTCGCACAGCTTTGGGTGTTAGCCCGAATCCTCTTCGAGCTAAATCACACAATCTCGAAGAAAGAGCCTGCTCAAACTCATCACTAAACACTTGCTTTACACCAGGACGACCAACGTCATCTGATCCACCAGATGTTCTTCGTTGCAATGAAGTATATGGCACACCACAAAGTTCCGCAGCTTGCCGAATAGTCTTTTCTCCGGATGTCACCAAACGCACAGCTTCACACATTCCTACTACAGACCACTAATTTCTGGTGGACTTCTTTTGATAATCGCGAACTATCTGGAAATTGAAAGCGTCGTGTTAAAAGAGATACTGTTAAGTAAAAGTACGTAAAACGTACTGAAAGTGGGAGATCCGTTTTGCCTCGTTTTGGCCTATCCGTAATGCCCTGATTTGCATATTCTCGACATATGTCCATTTGAATAATAACAAATAGGGTTAGTCATATCAAATACTGGCACATCGCAAAAACACACCCTACCTTATCACACGTTAAATTGTAGAGCACTTAAACCCCTACATTCTACAATGCAACCTTACCAAACGTCGAACAAAACTTACAATGGGTACTTTTCCTGCACCGTCTCCACCAACTTGCTTACAACAATCACTTGTTACAGACGCGCGCCAACTGCCACAGCGGACAAAGACAGGCAGCTAGTAAGCGGACAGATGGCAGCATGATCCGCTATATTTTTCAAGTTCGTGCCTGCACTAGTAGTAGTAGAAATAATAATAATAATAATGCCAATATTGTTCTTGTTATATATATATATATATATATATATATATATATATATGCCATTATTAATGTTTTTGTTTTTATTATTGGTACGTTTATCCTGGTACTTGCCCCCAAACAAAAATTCGTGGTTGCGCCTCTGACGAAAAATGTTTATATATCCTCTTTCAGTGCATCTGCTTGTTGGCATTCATAATATTTGATATTTTTAGGTATAGTACTGGGCCCTAAAGGGGGAGGGGAAATTATGACCCACACCAACCTCCTTGTGCACGCCACTGATTTCTACCCCAAGTGTTGACGTTACCGTACGTCACTGTTTTCTTTTCTTTTTAATAAACTGCTACAATACCCGGTATTGCTGAAATATTCACTTTAGAGAGAGACCTTTTCTCTCTTCGTCCCTCGAACCGAACTAGCACTACACTGATGCTCCGGAAGTTCCGCTGTCGTCAATGTCTTCAGCTTCGGACCCGAACTGGAACTAGTAGTAGACTTCGTTACTTTACGGTATTTAGTCCTTTTCATTTTCGAATCACTAGATCTTATAAAGCCACCAATGGACACTGACTGATCACTAATCGACTGTATGAACTGTCACACTTACATTTTAACCTCATTATATTCTAGAACGTTCCGCAGATAAAAGGATTCGTTAATATTGCCAGTAGTTCGACTCCTTCTCTTATTCAAGAACGTTCCCTCTCGCGCTTTCCAGAGATTAAAAAATTGCAATGAATCGCCCTACGTGTGGCGCTACGTTTGCAGCTTCCAAATGCTGACAAGTCTTTGCATAGTGCTGCGACAACACCGAAAGCGCAAGAAAAGTTTTAATGCAATATTATCAACAACAGGCTTATAGAACATATTCCGTGTTACCTTGGTAAGTATTTATCTCCTTATATTATCGGCACATTATTCAAGAAAACAAAAACCTAATTTTATCTAGTGTAAACTGAAAAACTTTAAGGGGGGCTCCAGCGCCCTGATTCCACCTTGGATATGCGCTATTAACAATAACAGGGTTATAGAACATTCAGTGTCTTGTCTCGATAATTATTTCTCTCGAATTATCATCACATTATTCAAGAAGCCATGAACCCAATTTTATGTAGCGTAAACTGAAAAATTCCTGAAGGGGGAGCTGGAGCCCCCTGATTCCCACCTTGGATACGTGCTTGACTCAATAATTATTTATCTCCTTAAATTATCGTCACATTATTTTATTTCACACCACAAGAAACAAAAAACCTCATTTTATCTAGTGTAAACTGAAAACTTTCGGCGGTGTGCTCGAGCCCCCTAAGCCCCCTTGGATACGTGCCTGCTGCCCTTCATCAATTTAAACTAATCACCACTCATCCTGTTCGTCGCGATTAGCCAAAAGTGGAAGAAGACGCTAAATAACAAAAACAAATTTATCCTCATCGTGGCGATCAACTGGAGAATCTGAAAATTAACGTAAAAATATTAAAGGGAAATTCCAGGACATTCAGTAAAAAGTCATATGAGAATATGCCCGGACAAGAACTTTCCTTAGAATTAGACATTTAAAATAAATGCAATAGGTTAGCTGGAAAGAAAAGCTAGCAGTAAACTACAGCCTACATGGACAAGATATCACGCAAATAATGTCTGAAAAAGAAACTATGCATTGTTTCGGAATAAATGTATTCTTCTATCGCGTATTTCATCTCTTGTTGTCAAATTAAATTAACAGCTTTGGTGTATAATATCAAAAGATGAATGAAAACGCAGCTTTTCATGGGCCATCTGCTACATTCTCCGCATAGCTTTATTCCGCTCGTGTCCGCTTGGTGACGTCACAAGCTCTAGCCAATAACGTGCAAGTTGCGGAGTGGCCCCCTCTGCTTTTTCGCCACGGATCGACGAAGCTTTTAAAATTAAAAAGAACTCCTCGGTGTTGTGCATACATCTTGGTATGGTAGTTCGGGGCGCAAGCTAGGCCTATGTGATCATAGGTACGCCGATAGCCATGCATTGATGATATGCACAATACTGCAACCATTCTACGTTAAATAATAAAGCTAGCCTAAGTATTAATTTGGAAATAAAAGGCTAAAGAGCAAATATTGGCTCAGTTAGCATTGCATATCTCTTGGTGTGGTAGTTCGGGGCGCAAGCTAGGCCTATGTGATCATAGGTACGCCGATAGCCATGCATTGAGTTTATGCGTTTTTAGTAGAGTCAATTCATCGACAAAGCGAAATTCTCGCCTTCGTCTCAAGTATATTTGCATTATAATTGCCATAAATAAAGAATAAAACCTTTTAGTTTATCTACTGCAGCAATGTGGTTTTATTTCTCTGTGCTGTGAATATTGTCTTTGCCTAACACTATCCCTGTACCTGAGAGGAGTCTGTGTACTTCACCGAGTCTCATCGTTCACCGCTGAGTATTATTAAGTTAATATTAATACGAGTAGTATAATAATACGACGCGTCTAATTACAAGAACGTATCATCTAATATATCACGAGAAAGCGCGCGCGGTCAAAAGCACCACAGATGAAACTGAACTGTACCTTTTAAATGGTAGAAGGTCATGTTAAAATTGTTGGCTGCCCAGCGGGTTCCCCACATGTCCAACATAGATAAGGTGGGCCGAAAGAACCAAACCAACACGTATGTGTCAAGAGGCAAGCAAATATATAAAATTGCGGTCAAATCCCCGCCACGTGCGTTCTCCAGGGTTAAATACTTCCTTGCGAAGAAATGACATTACTAATAATAACATCATTAAGCTGAGATGTTAATAAATATTCCACAGTTTATGAATAATAGGTAATTTTAGTTTGCGTGCTCAAGTTTAACCTTGAAAAATTAAATAGCCGGAAACTAATTATATTTACTTACCACTTATGATAACTTATAATATTCTTTACCTGACTTAAAGGAAGCCTGGAATTTCTACCTTCCTTTTTCTGTAAAACGCTGACTGCTCACCCCTCTTGTCTTTTGCGTCAACAATAAACACTTGATTATTTTGTTAATGTTCTCCATGGCCTCATGTCGTTACTTTCCAGGCTGTAGCCGAACCACTATGTGCATCCACCGGGTATCGAACACTTTGATTACAAGGCAACCACGTTACCACTTCGTCATCGTGGAGGTCCTACAGATAAGAGAAGGAGACGAGGAGAGAAAATATGAAAAAAAAAAAAATCGGTATGTTTCTTCCCTGTATATACATATAATCACTCACATTCTTATCACTCCGTCTCTCTCTTCTCTGACCCTTTCCCCCTCTCTCTTTCTCCTATATGTCTCACACACACATTCTCTCTCCTCTCTCTCTCTTCTTACTCTATCATTCTCTTTCTCCTTCCTCTCTCATTCTCTCCCGTCTTTCCTTTTCTCCCTTTGTCTCCTGTCCCTCTCTTTTTCTTTCCCGAATCTCTCTCTCTATCTCTCTCTCTCTCTCTAACTTTCTTTACCTCCTAACTGTCTCCCTCTCTCTCTAACTTTCTTTACCTCCTAACTGTCTCCCTCTCTCTCTTTCTCTCTCTCTCTCTTTCATCTCTTTCTCTCTCCCCTCTTTCTACCTCCAAACTTTCCCTCTCACCCTGTTTCTCGTCTCTTTCGCCTCCTATCTTCCTCTCACTCTCTTTTTTCTCTGCCTCTCTATCTATCGCTATCCTCAAATAAATGAAAACTCTTTGCACAATATAAGAAAGCCGACAATAATGATAAGAACAGAGTTTTTCTTCAGAGACAAAGAAGACCATTTCCCGTTTTGGTCCAACAACGAATTTCTTCATTTCCAGAAAACGAAAAGAAGAGAAGCGTCGCGTGGGACAGAACAAGATGACACGAAAATAACCCAATACACAAGGACGATTACGTCCCACCTGGCCCTTTCCTCGAATTCTTTCCTTCGCTCCGAATTTCTTTCGGCCCTTCGGATGTCAGGTGACCAGGGACAATTCCACGCAAAATTGCCCGAGACGGTGCCGCCACGTAGAAGCTTTCACTGATCGACGCCAGATGACTCTCTAAAGGTCAATTTCGCCTGATTGTACGGCCACCCGGACGTCACGTATTCTGCAGAGGCTATGCGAGAGGAGAAAGGTTGCGGGGGAGGGACTGACCTGTGAAATGTAGTTAGTGGGCTGGAATAAGTGGACGGAGAGAAGATTGTCATGTTCCTCGTTAATACATTCTCCTATTCTAAGGTCATTTAAAGAATAAATATATTGTCCTCACTTAATCTCTAAATTTGAGAATAGAATCATTCTAGAGATTGAAATAGCAGCAGATGACAAGATCATAGATATACAGGGTGATTCTTATGGAACTGGCCTGATGAATTTGCTAATAATGCTGCAGGTGATGCATATAAAATCTCACAATTACGACATAATAATCCGTGACGTGTTTGCAGTGTCCAGGTGTCAGGCCCCCCAAGATCCCCCAACCCTACCAGCCCTATTTTTTTTTATGGGGTTTACTGAAGGACAGGGTGTATGCAAACCGCGTACGTTACAAACTTTAAAGGACAGCATTTCGGCTGAAATCGATAACATCACCGGAGAAATACTGCGGAGAGTCACAGCGATTATGCAAACGCGGACACTTTCAAACACCTGTTCTGCTCAAAATGAACCATCAACGGCACACTATCAAAGGTACTTCATGTATAAATTACGTTAATATCTGTATGGTATATTTCATATTACAGCTCATTTTGTCTGGCCGGTTCTATAAGAATCGCCCTGTATAATACAGAAAATAAACTTAACCAGAAAATATTGCCGAAATAAATAACGATGCTCTTCTCCAGTATTTCTCGCTTTTAGTGTGACATGTACCAGGTTAGACAACCCCATACTTTCGGTGTTGACCCATCATCGTGATGACAATTGGGGAGCTACTTGAAAAGAAGCTCCGGTCTTGAAAGCCAGAAAAAACAGCGACGATGGGACTGGATGCGTTGACCACTTGAAGACTACAGGGGAAAAATTAGGCAAGTCAGTAAATTGCCGAAAATGAGTTAACAGCAGATTCATGTAGCTTCAATGATGTAGTTTATGTGGACTAAATGTCAGAAAAATTGGGAGGTTAGTCACTGAGCAATTTAATCTTGAAGATTTCGCCTGCAGGGGAAGAAGGAGGTAAGGCAGTTGAATACAGGGGGAATGGGGGGGAAGTAATTTTACGAAAGTAACTTCACCGTCTGATGATGCATCTGAAACACTACAATGCAGAATGGATTTCCACAATCGTGCGCGGGAAGAAAAAAAACAGAAGCCTTGCACCTCATCTGGAATGTAACGAATTTCTACACCCTGCTAGACTTTATGAGGGACTTCTACAAATATCAGACGAAAAGTTCAAAGATATTCAGGAATTGAAAGTGTTCTGAACAATAGAGGCTCAGGTTTACTACACAAACCTGCCACATGGACCTAAGGGGCAGAAACATTAAGGACAGCACTGCCTAAACCTGAACAAGTGAATTTGTGCACCACTTCATAATGATGGAAACTGTTACATTAAGAAAGTTTTTGTCATAACTTTTGTACTCTTCTTGTTTCAATTTCTTTCATATTTCATTTTCATACAAAGAAATATACGCTTGCTTCATAATACATGTAATGAAGAACATACATCAATAAGATTAACGATTATTTGGTCTCAAACTTTAAATTTGCTATTGTGTACAATTATGGAAAACTGACTTGCCTCCTTTTCCCCCTGTAGCCTTCACTTGACTCCTACTAGGGAAAGGATTTTAAGGTACAAAATTATGGTCGGAAAACCTAAAGAAAGGTTCTGAAAATGTTTTCAAAAAGGTGCAAAAAAAAGGTTCTGGTAAAATGCCTTTATTCAACGCTCTCTTTTTCTGCGCCTTCTGTATGTAATGAGCGCGGACCGCATAGAGAACTGTGGTTATATAATGCGCGCGGACCGCGTAGAGAACTGTGGTTCTGCCGAATAGGTTTTGTTGAAGTTCGTGTTTTCTCTCGCGGGTTTTGCTACATTATCTTGAGAACTATTGTAGCTGTAATTATTATATTATACCATTTTGTAGCTCTCGTTCTGCTCTACAAAGTGAAGCTATAGGATTTTATGTAGCTGCTCAAGAAGAGTGAACATCATTTATGTTTCTGTTCATTTTTTTAACAAAACGTGAAAAAAGAGGAAGGAAAGAGGAGCTGATGCATCAAAGATGGGGTAAAAAGGGGATAAATTTGCTAATCTCATGAAAAGATACAACAAAGTGTGTCCAACTTACTTGATTTCATGTCCTAAAATACATATCTCAAATGAGCGATAAGAAAACAGCTATATTTTTTGGAAATCTGTTAAACGCAGCACAAAGGTCCTGTACCTTAAAATCCGTTCCCTATAATGACAAAACTGCTGGTCCTTAGAATGCTGTTGAGCCATGTAGTTTAACTTATTATTTTATTTTATAATTGTATGTCAAAATTGTCGATTTTAAGCTGATTCAGTTAGAAATAATGATATTCGTTCCTAACTATTTATCATTCATGATTGGTGATGATGACAGCGTTTGAACACATTTTTTGGCTTTATGAGGATAGAGGTTCTTACATTCTTTCTGAGAAGATGTTTAGACAAACCTTAAGTTTTTAATGTGTTGTGATTGTCCTATGCAGATCTATTTACAACCTTGCACTTTCAACCTTTCTCAAGGGACCTTTTACAACCCTTTTTTGTTTTCGTCGTATACTTTGAAAACTGCATGATGACCATACGTGCCGGCGCACTCAAAAGTTTTATTTAACCCATTCAGCCATTCATGTCCTACATGTACTCCTATGTACAGTCACCGGCAATAAAAAATAGGACACCTAGATCCTGAATGCTCGCTTCCCTGCAAGGAGTTGTGTGTGTTGACTAACTCTACGGCTGTGGTGCCATTAAAAATTCGCTCCATTTCTCGCCGTAGATTTAGGCAACATTTTTTATTGCCGGTGACTGTACATTTCGTAACATCCCTGCTCGATAGCGTGCATAATCTTGCATATACTTGTTCAAACTTGCCCAGACCAGATTTTGCCGAGAAATATTTTTTTAACAGGAAACTGCTAGACCGCTTACCTGGAGGAGAGATGAGTGAAGTTCAGGCAAAACCAACAAAGCCAGGAGAATCTATAGGCAAGGGGCTTTTTGAGGATTGATCGCTACCAGGTGAAGAGAGAAGGTGTGCGCGATATCGAACAGGGCGAGTTATCACTATCCATCTATCTGCCATTCTCAGTCAGAAGGGTTGGGATGAAAACATCTGTAATGTTATTTATTTAAGCTGGATCAGTTACGTCTTACCTGGCTGTCCTTACACTAGAGTGGCACAATTTAGGGGATGGGTTACTTCCCCATTGGTTCGACCCCCAGTTCTACAGGCTAGATCGCTACGATTTAAAGGAGCTTCAAGAAGCTTCATTAGGCTTTCGTGGGCTGCACGTGATCAGTCGAACGCAATTTTGACACTTTTTTTATTAGTTTTAATTCCAACTCACTACTGTATTTTGGTAGTTATTTTTTCAAATAAGTATCATTTCTAAGGATTTATTTAATGTATTTTGTTATTTCAAGAGTACACGTGACAAAAAACAACCCCAAATCTTTCTGTACATCTGGAAGCCTGTGAACCATTATGGAATGGGTTCTTGAAAACCCATTACAGGAATAAAAGTCAGGGAAATAACCTTTATGTCAATGAAACAGCGTCGCCAGGCACTTTTTCGGATTCCATCACTTTCATCGAAGCCATGTCTCATTGTCATTTTATCCCTACAGCCACAATATCACCACCTCAAAACCTCCCGCTCGTGGACATATATATTTTGATTTGCAGCATCATCTTCTGCAGTCGTTCTCTTTTTCTTCATCTTCTGCACCCTCCCCGTCACACACCTTATCGTCACATCTTTAATTTCCTTTTAGCATATCGTTAGAAGCAATTCTCTCTGAATCCATCACGACGATAAGCAGAAAGGGACACCGCGTGAGCACGTCTTCCAACGTGAAGGTAACTGTTATCAGCGGTCCTTTAGGGGGAGGGAGGGGGTTAATCAGCTCGTCCCCCCTCCCCTTGAGGACTTGGAGATGCTTCGGAGTGGTGTGCTGAGGCGGACAGAAAACGAGAGAAAAGGAACAAAGATAGAGGCTCTCGTGGAAAAGGATGATATTGATGAGGAACATCTGGAGGAGGTAGAGCTGCGAATAAGCGCTCTGGCGCACCTTAGAGGTTCATTGTTGTCAACAATTGGTTCCCGAGGCTGCTCATTGGTGTAGTGAACCAAGTCTACTGTATTTAGACATGGCTTTACAGCGGTTTATTAATGATATCTTAAGGTACAGAAGCTATGTGCTGGGTTTTAACTCCGTTTGTCCCGTTATAGGCAAGATAAAGTTAATGTGAGAATAAGGTACCCTGTAACCTTTCTCTAGAGGCAGCGCATGCCTTAGAAGATAGCTTTCCCAATAGATAACACACATCTGCCATCTAGCGCCTAGTGTTCAATTTGAACTCGAAGAATAAAGAAAACATATCTTCAGTTTGTACCACACTTCTTGACGCGGCGCCGTGGTATTCCTGTTACCTGCGCCCCTTTCCGAAAAAATGTGTGTGTCGACAATTGATAAACGCTGTAAGTGCCACAATAATTCAAACACCGTTTTCCACGTTAAACTGTGAAATGTGCCATGCTTTTTAACGTGGTAAACATGAAATGTGGCTGGTAGCCCTCTAAGTAGTTCAAAGGGCGTGTAAAGAGGTCACTAGTGTGCACGTTCTTACGGGCTGATGTGCGGAACGATGCGATTTCCCAAGACTTTCGCTTTTGGCACTTACAACGTTTTCCACTTTTAGTCCTCAATTGTAGACTGTTACGTCCCTTTCGAGTAAGGATTAATACATCACAGTAACTTGCCCAATTTCTTTGCAGTGCAAGTTATTTTAGCTTCTTAGGTACGTGAAGTACAGCTCTACCAAAAAGCGAATGACCCGGCAAACAAGAGAACTAAAGTGGACAGTCATTTGTTCTTTCTCTCTGTCTCCCTTTGCTAGTGTCTGTAGATCGGTGGATATCGTTCCGGAGTTTGCATGCAAGTGCAACGAACATATGCTTCGTGCATTTATTTACACTGGATAAAGATGAAGACAAGTTTTTAACAGCGCTGCACGTTTTGGCAACACAGAGGCAGGATAACAATGTAAGCAGGTGATTCACTCTCCCGTCGCTTGCGTAGATTTGAAAACTCGACGACAGCGCCAAAGTGTTCTTTCTTTGTGATGCACCTGTAAATGACAACTGTCAAAATTATTCTGGAGCTTCTGAAATACGGAAATAATCTTGGTTTCCGGTGTAGATGCATTGAGTATCCTCATAATTCCATTATCGACTGACAAAGGCTTTTCAACCATGACGAGTTGTTGGTTTTATTCAGATTACAGTTTGAATCACAGTTATTATTGATGTTTGAATTTTATCTAGTTTTGTGAAATTCGAAAGTATTGTTATTAAACCGATCAAAGCGTAACTTGGCGGGGACAATTGCCCCCACCCACAAATTCAGTGGTAGTTAACCTTCTGGGTGAAAATCCATATTGAAGTTAATCTGAAGAACTGCAAATATCTATATCTCGCAATCCAACAGACAGTTTTGAATGAAACTTGCTACTTTTCAAAGACAAAAACGTCTTCTCCCTGAGTGCCCTCAAAATAAATATTCTGACACAACTACAACTTGATGAATTTTGTGATTCCGGTTATACAGTATCTTAATGGTCACTTCCTACATGTATGTGCCCAACCTCAAGCATTTCAGCATCACTGCAGCTAGGTGGATGATAGTGACCAGTTTTCACC
This sequence comes from Lepisma saccharinum, assembly GCF_977018435.1. Classification (NCBI taxonomy): domain Eukaryota; kingdom Metazoa; phylum Arthropoda; class Insecta; order Zygentoma; family Lepismatidae; genus Lepisma; species Lepisma saccharinum. The sequence goes on along the minus strand of NC_139251.1, from coordinate 18,957,473 downwards.
TAGTCAGTTTATAGATGTTTATCCCTTTAGGATAATATCCTTATTTTATACCCAACAAATAAGCTTAAATAGGCGAAGGGAACAAATTCCACTACACATTCCAAGATAAATTTAGGGGACAAGGTAAATTTTGGGGGACAAGATCGGCGTAAACAATACTTTACATATGTAAATATACATAAAATGTGACCTTCGACGTGAATTTTGGGGAGAGACAGAAGGTGCACTCCCCCCCCCCCCCAAAGTCGGCGCCTATGATATACCTTCTAACATTTTTTACGTCACTGATTAACAACAACACTGTCAGGAAAAACTTAGTGGGAGGCGTTCTCAGTGTTTTTTAGTTGAGGAAGTAATTTCTGTTGATTTTCCAAATTTCCAAACTTGAAAGTTAATATCGAATGTACCAGGATTGAACATTTTGAAACTATGCTGTGGATATTGTTGTTGTAAGTAATGAAGTACTTACAGCTACGTTGGCGTCTCAGATGAGACTTCACCAACTCGATCCTCAACACCATGTTTCATTACATGAGAGTTCAGGGCCTGCGACTAGACACTCCAGTGTCAGAAATGGGAATTAAAGGTTCTGGATTCTATTTTTTATGCACATTTAGACTTGAAAAACGTCTATAACGACGTCAATCTTTCTTCTTAACAAAACTTACATAAATTTGTAGGGTGTGCTACACTGATTAAAAAGCTACAAGCCCGAGTTCTCTATAACAATTCGTTCGTGAGTTAGGCGAGATCACAGGTGCCAAAGTGTACCTAACTAATTATTATTTCCACCAGTTTGATTGTAAGTCATAGGAAAGTAGTATTTGCATTATTTAAAAGTCTTGTTCAATTACAATATGGTCCACGGATTAGTATTCATTGAGACATCATCATTCTTCTTTACCCTGGATAAGTGATTTCTAGTAGAAATATGCATCATGTAAAATTATTTTTTAAGCTTCAAGATAGCAAAAGTAAGGGTGGCTCACTCTAGAAGCCTTTAATCCCCACTCCACGTTAACATTCAACAATATAATATTAATTGGTCAATGCAATATGTGAATAACTAATGGCCAGGAGTTAAAAATGAAGAATCAAACAATTGTTTCACTGCTTTATTTACTTTTAAACCAGAAGGGAAATAGGAAAGAAAACATTTGAGCTAGGTATAAAAGTGGAAATATGAAAAATGAAGATCAAGGTTTAACAACACATGGAAAGCGTCACTATTAAATAGTATTCCTACATAAACTGCTGGATTAACTTATCTCGATAACAACAGAAAGTCAGTCGTTATTTTCAACACCCTAGTGTAGGGCAAACAAACTCTTCCAGTTACACACTCATACCAAAGAAATCAACTTATTTCCTTTGACACAGTAATCTTGAGCAAATTTATCCTTGTCTTACTCATTAACCACATCTGGTGTAAAAAGCAGCATGCATTGCATGTGTCAATTATTTGCTTTAGCATTCACTCTTAATTACCTCTCGTAATTATCATTGATATTGCCTGCTATCTCCTATGAATTTGCTTCTTTTTCATGCAGTTCTGAGTGTTGGTATGGAAGTAATTACACTTAATCATTATTGAGTATCTGATCCAATGTATGACTAGGGATTATACTTATCTACATAGAAAATACATAATTTGCAAGTGACCCACTGCATGTAAGCAGAAATTCTCATGTTTTTTTTAATTATAACCATGGTGCTGTGCTATGGAAATGGTATGATAATCGACATTAATTGTAAATAATCATTTAATGACTCATGCATGTATCCATACTTCTTCATTGCATATTTTTTGCTTTGTACATAACATGCATTTTTGCACTCTTCAGATAATGTTTTTTTCTCATGATAATCAGTGTGGTAAACTAAATTTAGCATAATAGTGATTTTCCACATGGAAAAAGTGCCAAGATTGTAAACACCTATACTATTTAAGTACAAGTATTGTTTTAAGAAGAAACTATCGTAAAATCATGCATATTTTATCTGTAGCTAACGTAACACTACTGTTTAACCATAAATTGTAGACTGCAGGATGCAGTTAGTAAAATTATACCATAATAATTATGTATAAACACCATACAGCACCATAGTTTCCAAGTTGTACACAAGAATTCCTGCACCAAATCCCAAATGATTCTTATTGCAATAATGTTAGCATCTTTCATGGATCCTAGTTGATTTACCATGAATTTGCTTCATAAACTCTTTTCAACTGATCTCAAACAATTGAGTAATTCATAGACTTATAGCATAACATACTTGGTGAGGAAATTGAGAGTGAATTTGTAATATTTATACAACACTGCAGCAGAGAAATACTTTTCTACATTGGAAAAGATAATGAATTTGATCACACTATTAAGGTAGAGTTATCTATGTAAAAATATAACCCAAAAATAGAACCAGGAAGATATGTGCATTAGCATCCTATTCGTTTCAAAATTGGTCATTGCACTCTCGTATATATTTATATGTCATATATATATAGGAGAAAGAACGAAAAGGCGACTTGAATAAGTATTAAGCACTTCCATTGTATCTAAACATTTGTACGATCAACATTCATTAAACGTGTACATTTATACAAAGTTCTATTTACATTGAACGTACTAGTTCGACTTCTTATTATTTTTTAGAAAGTTGATATGACTTCCTGTGATCTAATTATTATGTCATCACAAACAAATGCACGTGGTTATCTCGTGCAACCTGACTTAGTATGAATATTTATTATTAGTGCATTATTATTAGTTATTTTCAATTCTAGGCACCATATATATAACATTATGTACATGATACTTGATTACAACAACATTCTCATTGAATTTTCCCTGATTACAATATTCTAATGGTTCACAATAAATTATTAAGTTATTTATCCTTCATATAAACTTAACCGTCTGGTTAAATATCAAAAGAAATTTATTCACAACTGAGAGTGAGAAATATTGGAAATACACTAATAGTAATTTTTATTATTCATTTAGATTGTACTCAGTACATATAATAGTTATTTGCTGTATGGTAGTGTTTTTGTCACACAATCTATGATGTAGAAAATATTTTGTGTAATTATTACACTAACAAAATTGTACAGAAGAAAATCTTAATTGTAAATTAAATCAAATTAAATGCAATGAATATCATCAAATTGACCACTACTTCACATATGTCCCTCTGCAGTTTGTCAACATACACTAATATGCCCACATAGCATTTCTTTCCATAGTTCGTCAGTCTTAACCACAAATTGAGGAAAAGGGGGGAATCTACAAATCTATTTTTTTAATGTGTTTCAGGAGTAACAACTATCTTAACAGCAATTCTTATTTGTCAAATATACATACTGGGGATAGATGGAGAGTAGAAAGGCACAGCGATTGCTTATATCATGATAGTTTCCATATCAAGATATATTTTCTTTAGATAAAGAAAGTACATAAGCGTTTTGAAACGATAACAATACAACAGCACATGGGGAAAATGGCATTAGGAGTAAAACACAGCACATTGAAATGATAAAAATTCGTATGGCAACCACTAGGGGGGTGGGGAATAATGCAAAAAATCTCTTTCAAAGACACATTGGGTAGTTTTTCAAGTTTTTCTAATGAGCCTTTCATTACAGGCACTGCATATGTTGATGTTCATGTGCCACACACTCACACGAGATAAGTTTAAACACGCTCTCTTCTTGCAGAATTTTTATCTGTTCATGGAATAAATTACAATCTGTGTCACTGTTTCCTTGCTTAAGATTTGTGAAAGTCTCACACTGACTTAGAAAGTTTTTTCTTGTATCCTATTCTCAATCTACATCAGGTTTGTACCCAAGGTTTTTACGTTGTAAGAAAAGATGTATTTCCCTAAAGTTAGGCCTATCAGTCTCGTTCCTCTGCCAACATTCGCACATTAGATCATATATCTCCTTTGGGCAGTTGATTGGTTGAGGAAGAATTAGCTGCAATTAAATATAACAAGATTTAATTCACAGTAAGAACGCACAGCTCAGTGTTAGGGTAGTATGTATAAGCATTAGAATTATTACCAAAACAATCATGAATAAACAAAGGTACTTGAAGTTTATTTTCAAGACTATGAAGACGAATAAATTGTCCTAGATAAAAGGGATGAGGAGACAGGTGAGTGGAGAAAGTTACATGCTTTAGAACTGCATAATTTGTATTCATGTTCAGATATTATGAGAATAATTAAATCAAGAAGACTTAGGTGGACAGACCATGTGGCACAAATGGGAGAGGAAAGAAGAGTTTACAGGATTCTTTTTGGGAAACCTGACGGTAAGAGACCTGTAGGAAGGCCAAGACGAAGATGGAGGGATAGCGTTGAGATGGACCCAAAGGAAATCTGTAAGGATGGAAAAGATTGGATTGATCTTGCCCAGGATAGTAACAGGTGGAAGACTTGTCTTGCTGCAGCAATAAACCTTCGGGTTTAAGAAGGCTAGATAGTTATACTAGATAAAAAGTAATGTTAGCTTATAAAGTTCATCCAAAGTATTGACACTTAATTTACTTCGTCTAATTGTAAAATATCTAGCCAAAAGATTTGCTCTTGTGCTCACAATTTCTTCTGCGTTATACCTGCACAACATCCATATACGTGACTGAATAATAATGATCTATGACAGAAAAGAATAACTTCATCCTGCATAGTGCTCAGAAGTTTCAATGCTATTGGATTATCATTATTCTCAGCTTACGCTGTGCATTTATGCACCTATTAATTTATTTTTTATTTATATATCTATTTTATTTTAATCCACTTAAACATATCTTAGATTTTATAAATTGATTATAATAGCTAAAAGTTTGCAAAACACATAAAGAACTAAAAACATAAGCACACATAACAAGAATACTCAAACTACAAAAGTAAATGGGTCCTTCACGTCTATACCAAGAAAGTTTTCATTTAATTTCTTGTTTTCTGTACTGGTCAGTTCACTCCAGAAAATTATTTTTAAATTTTGTTTCGAATTGGGAAGAGCTGCCATCTCGAAACGGTTAGAATAAGTACAGTTAAAATTACTGAACAATGAATAATGTCCAATTAACTTTGTCATTAATATTCAGCAGTACTCAAGCAGTCAGGAGTTTGAATCAATGTATCATCCTTTAATGTGTTTAATTCAGTTTAAAGATGTTTCGAAGTTGTCTTCTTATTGAATTCTATTAATTATATGTGTGAAATTATACTTTTTGGTTGGCTTTGTTAAACAAACTCTTGATTGGTTTGCAACTGATAAGTCAATATAGAGAATGTAGGGTTTGGAGGTTTTTACAATTAAACTGAGTAGCATAATCAGCCAGAAAATAAGAAGGTGGTGTTAAATAACTCATAACTTAACTTAATTTAAAGGCAGGGTTGTATATCTGGAATATTTTTTACCTGTTTTCCGTCATCTTGACAGAAGTGGGTGACGTTTTCTATGACCTTGTTGTCAGTAAAATCTTCGAACGGTTGCTCTCTGGCAAATGTCAGGATCTCCCACAGAGTCACAGCGAATGCCCAGACGTCGCTTTTTGTCGTGAATTTACCCTGAAAGCAAATGAAAAGTTATATCTCTTTCATATATGCAGTTTTATAACTCTAAAATATAATTTCTGGATATTATATTAAGGCAGATATCGGCTTATGCACACAGAGAACGTCTTTTATCTTTTTATGTAGAGATGAATAAATAATATTAATTTTTAAAAAAATATAATGTGTGGAGTATTGTCTTAAGTTAGAATTTGTCAATGATGGAAACTTTCCTGGCGATGAATGATGAAGAACTTCTCCTGGAATATCAACCAGGTGATTCTGGAATTATACCCAAGTTCTCGAGAGTTAAATGAGGTGTATAGAGGTGGAAATACGTTTAACGCGACTGAACTACCATCTATGAACTATTGTTGATAGGTTGATATCTTGGTATCACGTGATACGATACCCAAAGTACATATATCAGTGCTTCAGATCTACTTTCAAACTATAAACCTAGACTCCTATTAACTTCAAATAAGGTAAACGTAAGAAAATTTTGTCAAAACTTAACAGTATGTTTAAGAAATTCAAAAGAAGCGTTGTACGTTTGACAAAAAAAAAATGGGTTTGAAGAAAAACTAATACAAGGGGAACTCTAAAATTCCAATTAGCTGGGTAGTAAATACCCATCAAGCGTAGACCTTTGCTTTATGCTAACGCTGTCACATTCTAATTAAGGGATTCCAGGTTATACACTGCCGGTCCTCATGGCGGAGTGGTTAGCACATCCGGGGTCCCGGATTCGAATCCTGGCCTTAGCATGGATGTTTGTGAATGTCCATTCATCAATTTCATCATATCATCACTCATCCCCATCTTCGCAAATTAGCCAAAAAGTGGCACAAGAAGCGAAGTAAAATAAATCAAATCAATCAACCAGATTCGATACTAGGTGGAAGCACAATGCACAATGGCTTGTATCCCACTTTAAATTATAGATCCAGTTCCGATTAACCATTATGGCCATAGACAAATACGATAATTATTATTATCTTATATTATTGACCTCGAAAGGACCAGGTGGTTCAATTAGTTCAATAATTAGCAACTGAGTGGTCTCAGTTTAAAGAACTCACTCCAGCTTCACTCGAGTGTGAAATGTGAATAGCCTTTTTGAAAATACCTTGTGCAACAGCAGTTCTAGTTTTACCCGATGTTCCATATTACCTATGCTACTCTATTCACTTACCAGCAACAAGCTTTCCCAGGCCATCCAGCGGATAGGCAGAACAGCCTCTCCTTCCTTGTAGTAGTCTCCCGAGTAGAGGCTCCTGCTCATTCCGAAGTCAGAAACCTTGACTTTGTAACCTCGGCCCACCAGGCAATTTCTGTCAAAAGAAAGTTAAAACTTATTATTCTGATCTTACTTGCTTACACGTATAAACACACTTTCTGAACTACCAGTCCCAACTCCATTGTCTGCTTTCCATATATTTCAGTGGTAAGATGTTGTAGCATGACGTGATGTTCTCGACCGGTAAAGTTATGCCTTTTGTCGTATAGTTTAATCGTAAATAACGATTATGCGAAATGAAACTTGAATGCAACAACCGTGCCCTGGCCAGAACTGTAATGCAGATAATAACATGAATCTATTTTTCAATGTTCTAGGTGACGACCTCCGTTAGATTATCACAACGCGCTACGACGCCAGGGGGTCTCGGATTCGAATCGCGGCATGGGAATTCTTTGTGGATGTCCCTTCAACATATCATCATTTATCCTCGCCGTCAAGGTTAGCCAAAAACGGCAGAAAAGCGACGCTAAATAACGAAAATCAAGTCAAATCAAAATCAATGTGGTTGGCCACAAAGGGTGTCACATTCCACATTCTCAAAATGTTTCTTAATGTTATAACCAGTAATGTATCCACACATCCCAAACATCCCGCGGAAATCTGCTCCTAATTCCTCACAAGAACCCAGTTTTTGGTCACTTTGTTTCGAAATTTAACTTTGCAGACATCTAAATACCAACTTACACTCCTAAAGATTGAAAATCCTCGACAAATCAAGTATTTTTGTTTTTCGTTGCATTCGTAAGATAAATTATAATAGACAAGAAAGGCAAAGCACGAAGTTATGCCCCAACATTCCATAATATTTTTTAAAACCTGCTCAAATTATTGGCAAAATTTGTTCCGTATTGACTTCTACAGCATGTTAACTTGCACGTTTCACTATTTAAGACTTTTTACCGCTCGCTTTCCCGTTTCTAATAGCATCGTTGAATTACGGAACAAGTTCTTTCATACTTCTGTACGATAAAGCACTGGGCAACAAATAAAAACTCGAACCTGCTTTAGAAAAAAAATATCATAAAACAAAGGAACAAGCGGCGAGAAGGAAATTAGAAGTCAGAATGAAGCGAGAATAGCGAGAAAGAAAAGGAGGGAGTCAAAATAAAGCAATGAGAACAGGGGGTAATAAATTTCGAAATTAATAAACGGCACGCTTCATTAAGTGTTTGTGTTATTGAGGCCTTTCCCTCCTTCAGCCCCTCCTTTGGGCCATTAAATATCCTTCTTATTTCTCCTCCACCGTGCAACATTAAATACCCTACGTTCATGATTTACACGATAGAGGGTTCGTTGGAATTCCATTTCTCCCATTACGAATGCTGAACTGAATCAAAGTTTAAAACTTTATATGCAGACGACATGGACAAAATTTCTTTGGAAGTCGCATTAGCAGGTCCTGGCATAAAACTCTCTTGAAGCTGTTGATGGCTTGGGTCATTTTCAGCCCATCCATCTCGATATTGTTATTATTTTGCAGTAGTGCTACGGTGATAAACTGCTATGGTCTTTACTGTTCATTCTTGCTTGTTCTCTTCCATGAATTCGAATTCTTTACTTTCTGTCTGAATGTTATGGACTCGATTTTTTGTTGAACGGGAATTTGAAATTCTGGATAGTGCCGATAAGATAAATGGTGACGTGTGGTTGGTCGTAAGGTTTCTTATAAGGGGGGAGAGAATTATATACGAAATTAGTGTATTAAAGTGGTATTGCATACAAATGTGAGGGCATCCTGATGGCGTAGAGGTACGTCGTCGCCTTGTAATCAAGGGGGGCCCGGGTTCTATACCCGGTGCAGACACACAGTGGTTCGGATCCCACTTTAAACTGTAGGTCCAGTCTCGATTTGCCTTTCTGTGCATAAAGTGGACTTAAAACAACAATTCAAAGCATACAAATGTATTTTCTAGTGATGGTACCGTATCCGAGATCGATATTTTTTTACCTAGACCGCCTAAATGGAGACATGTCAAGACGAGACCGATTGATTTGATTGATTTTTGTTATTTTTAGTATTATTTTTCTTCAACTTTTGGCTAATCGCGACGACGAGGATGAATGATGACATGAAATCGATGAAGGGACACTCACAGAGTACACCCATGCCCAGGCCGTGATTCGAACCCGGAACCAGGGTCTCCCCGATGGCGCAGTGGTAGCGTCGTTGCCTTGAAATCAAGGGGCTCCGGGTTCGATACCCGGTGGATATAGTGGTTCCGATTCCACTTTAAACTGTAGGTGCAGTCCCGTTTAGGCTTTTTGTGCACAAAGTGAACTTTAAAACAAAAAAACTAAGTCAACACGAACCGGAACCTTTGGCGTCGTAGCGCACTGCGCTAACCACTCAGCCACGGAGGTCGGCTTGACCTTTGGAAATCTTCAGGAGAAAGTCACTCGGAAGAAACTTCAAAGAAAGAGAGCGTATATTACCCTTATGGAGAAAATAAAGGAGTGGGACATATTATACAATAGCCTCTAGATTGACACACCATTCTAAATTTACTCATTCATTACCTCGCCGTTAAGCTAGTCCAAAGGTTGACTGCTAAATTACATTTCACCTTGTCAACTCATTACTTTCCCTGCGTAAACACTCTTGAATGTGTGGTTATTGAACAGCATTTTAGATGGAAATTTACTTTGACCGCGCACAATAATTAATGCGCAACGAATCAATCACTTTGTTATGTGTAACAGGCAATCTGAAATTTGCGATTGCATTAAACCATAACGTCACTGCTGTATTGATGTAGCAGATTACACATAGAAACGGAGGGCAATCAAGAATAAACCACACACATCATGATATTGTGTGTGTTTGCGTGGACAGACAGAACTGTACAAAGCAGCTCATGGATTAGGGACAACTATACATACCGAGTTGTTATGGTTTGATGTGGAACGCCATTCATTAGTAAGTATTATTGCTATTGATGTATGCTGCATTGGGATGCAGAACATGATCGAATGCTTTGTACAAGTCAATGTGAATATGATGTTAAATGTGGAGTTCAACGAGGTACTCGGATGCCAATCTAATGCTCGAAACCCAATTACCAGATTGTCGTGGGTACTGATGAAAAAGCGGAAAGATTTCGAGTCATGCTAGTACTTGTGAAAACATAATTACTAACACGTTATTGAAATTTGAAAATGATCTTTACAGTAGTTCCTGGTTTCCGGAGTTACTGGCATGGGTGTAGCTAACGGCCGGCCATGGGTGTGATGTATCCCATGTGAAAATGTCTTGGCCTACGCTCCAGCCCACTCAAGAGTGCATGAGAAACTTTCACAGCATATAAGAAAAAAAATAGAGAAAATGAAAAAGATAGGAATAAAGAAATAGAGAGAGAAGCAGAGAAGAAGAATAAAGAAATAAACAGACTGAATGAAATGAAACTATAGATATACCCTGTCCCAGCTAACTGTGGACCAAGGCCCGCATAGCGCCAGAGAAGTGAGTGGCCAGAGCAAAGAAGTACACGCTGCTGGGAAGCCAGTCACTTTCCCCCACTCCACGCAATTCCGTTCCTCTTACGTATTCATTGGTGGAGCCGTCTGGCGTCACTACTTGCGCAGAGACTTGATTTCGTTTGCCTGCTCCACAGTTAGCTGGGACAGAGTATATATAAACAAAGAAAGGCAGAAAAAGAGATAAATAAACAGAGAAGGAAATAAAGAAATAAAACGACAGATAAACAGAGAAATAAACAAATAGAGAGACAGAAATCCAATATCCTGACCAAGGCAGAAATTATTTTATTTTAAAACATAAACTAAACGTTACGTTTCAACCTTCTAGCAAGGTCTTCTTCAGGCTCTGTACCAAATACAAATGAAATAAAACAGAAATATAAATACAAAAAAATCACTCCCCTACAGCAAGAATATTAGTAAATTGTCTATCTAGAACATTCCTTTCCAGGTATTCCAGCAGGTGGCCTTCTCCTGTCAACTGTTGTTTCACCTGACAGGCAATTTAGATAAACATTTCCTTTCATCTGGAACGTGCTTGGACTCCTTATCTCACGCTCTTTTCCTTGTCCTTTCTTTCTTCATTCTTCTTCCTTCTTTTCTCCTACTTCGCTCTTGTCCTTTCCCCTCTTTCTAACACCTTCTTCCATTCTTGGTTTATCTTCAGTCCCTCATTTCAGTTCATTGTGTCTTCTTCCCCTTTCTTCCCAATTTCTTTGGCTCTTTCCATTTTTCTCACTATTACTCTCATCTCCCTTCCTCTCCCTTCCCATCTGCTTAGCCTCATCCCACTCTATGTCGTCTCCTGTTACTCTCGTGTGCTTAAATATTGCATTTTTTCTCTCTCTCAAGTCGTACATCATCCCTATGTTCTTTCAACCTGTCTTTAAGCCTCTTTTTTGTTTCTCCTATGTACACGCTCTGTCATTATTTACACTTATCGCTTCCTCTTCCTCTTCTCTGTTTTCCTTTTTCCTCTTCGCATTCGTCCTCCCTTCCTGTAAGTCTTAATGCCCGCTTTCCAAAGCACTTTGCATATCTTTCCTGTGGTCTTCCCCATACTCCTTATGCCTTGGTCAGCATATTGGATTATTGGTTATCATGGAAACAAGGCATATTGGTGTTATCAAAGAAAAAGAGAAGGAGAGGTATATAGAGAAACAGAGGAGAAAAGGATTAAACAGTAGAGCAAAAGAGAATGAAAAATTGAAATAAAGAGAGAGAAACAGAGAAGTAAATACATAAATAGAATAAGTGTATATAGAAACAGAGAAGAAGAAATAGCACCATAGATAGGGAAGAACAGAAATAAAGAGATAAAGGAACAGAGAAAGAAAGAAATAGAGAAGGAAAGACATAAATAAAAGAGATAGAGAAACAGAGAAAGGAGGAAATAACACGATAAATAGAAAGGGAAGAAATAAGGAGAGAGAAACAGAAGGAATGAACTAAAGAGAGAGAAAGCAATTGATAGAAGTAATGTGAGATAGAGATATAGGAACACTGAAGGACCTAGAAATATCTCGTCCACCCTTTAGCCTTCTGGAACAAAATTCTCGACAAATACAACTGGTTCTTAGGCAACTATATGAAAGGAATTTTCGAAACTGAACTGCATGCAGTATCCCAGATCTGATCTGTTCGGCTACCATAAACCAGGTTTAACATTACGACTGGAAAGAAGCAACCAAGAATTCCGATTGGTGGATAACTTACCTCGCTGCCAAATCCCTGTGCACGAAGTTTAACGACTCCAAATATTTCATTCCTGAAGCTATTTGCGTCGCCATATATATAAGGCATCCGTAGCTGAAAAACAAGAAGAAAATGCATTATACTTAATTCATATGTTAGTGTATAATATATTGAAGCTTATTATTTCCTCAACATAAATTCTATAAGAAAGGTAAGGTTGGTTGTGAAGAGGGTTCCCTTGTAAGAGGAATCATGTGCCAATTGATTCCTCACACAAGATCTTGGAGGGGCATTACTGCAGGCTAACGGAATGGAACCCAAGCCACGATACTTATATTCATTATAGTGTGCAGGGGTGTACATCCCCCCCTCCCAAGGTCTATGAGGCACTCCCCCCCGAAAGGTAGAACATTCTCCCTTCCTTTATATCGAATGATTTATTCAAATTATTTTTGTCAGACAAAATTTGCCGAACAATATAATATAGACACATTTAAGCAATATATGTTTACTTTAGGTGCTGTATGCTCAATTTCATGTTTGCTAACATAAAACGTACAAAACTGCTCAGGCTCACTGCTATTGTTAGTGTTCTGAACCTTATTCGTAACAGTTTGTCTGCTGAAAACATAAGTGGTTGTGTTTCATTTCATATCTAAAAATCAATAACAAGTCAATCAAAGAAACAAACTCCCCTTTTTGTGTTAAGATATATAGAATTGGTATAATATTGTCCCCCCAAAAAATTCCCATGACGCCGGCGCGTCATGAATCCCCACTGTGGGCACCCTTGGTAGTGTGTGTTGTCTTCTTGTGATTAGTGCCCCTGTACAGACTCGAATTTTGTCAGTTTTCCAACGCAAAAGTAGTTTGCTTTTTAATCGGGTGAATTATGATGTCGAAATTACAACCCATACAAAATGATTCTGCGACCTAGTAATAGTTAGTATTGTAATGCTATCAGTTATGCTGGGAACTTATTTATACAGGGTCTTCCAAAGTCACTGTGCAATTGATAAAAATTGTTGGAAGTGACGTCCAAGAGAGTCCATATAGGCCCGAGTCCGTTTAATTTTACTCTTGAACACTTTCTGCAGATGTGCCTGGTCATGTCTTCCAATGCATGTGGATTCTCTGGAAACCATAACCGTGTGTTTAATTAATCCGTGAGGCAGAACCAGCCCTCATTTGTAAAGATGGTTCCATCAAGAACAGACAGTTTTCGTTTAAATAGAATTTGTAAACCGTTCAGAGTAACGTCTTCAGATTTGTCCGCATTTCACATTGTCAATAATAATATGGGTTAGTGGAAATAGTAGTTGTGGAGCTTATAAACGCCATTGAATGAACCGAAGCTTGTTAAAATTATCGTCCATCAGGGGTTAAATTTTATTTTCTACTATGCCCCTATGGAGTTGTGTCAAATGTTCTGGCATCTGACAACAAGTTTCTACCTAAATAGCTACATAACAACAGCATGGATGTCCGCAGGATTTTATCCAGGGAGGGGCAAGGATGGTATTTTTCCAGGGGGGGCAAAAAGTCACATTTTCCCCAATAATAATGTTGTTCCCTCAAAAAAACATTGCTAAAATTTGAATTTATCATGTTCGTTCATTAGTTAACACATATTATTGTGGCTGAAATGAAATTACATGTGTCAAATATATAATTTTTAATTTACTTTCATTTTCCAGTGGGGTCACGGCCCCCCTTGCCCCCCTTCCTTCCGGACGCCCTTGAACAACAGGCTTTTAACACACATATGAAGACTAGTGCCATCTATTGACAGTTGAAACAACTACTGCAACTGTCCCCGGTGTGGAGCAGTTTGTCGCAATATTTTAAATTAAAAATAACTTTTCAAATGTTACTTAACAAAATTAGTCTATTAACCAAATTTTACAGTCACTATAGTAACGAATAATAAACAAAATAACATCAAAATTAAACAGAGTAGCACAACAGAATTTTCTTCATTCTTTTCAGATTATGCTCACAACTAAATAACAAAATATAATTGTAAAATGTCTTTGAATTAAAGAACTGTTGCAATAGCCTCCTCCTCCGGTTGTAAACGTTGACATCATACTTTGATGTAGAAATACGTATATTTTTCAAACTTAACATCTTCAATGTGTCATCTTCACTTCTTCTTCTACTACTTCTTTGGCAGCAATCTCATTCTTTTCACATCTTCTTTACTGCCATCTTCAGTAGATTTCTTCTTTACTGCAATCTCATTACCATTACTATTTCATAACCATCTTATGTCCATTTAAAAAGGTTTTATTCTTCACGAGTGCACTTCTTCCGTTTGAAACTATATGTGCAAATGAAGCCCTTCAATAAAAATGCGAACCACATTACATTCAACTTACATTATATATATATTCCTTCTTATCATTCTTCTAGAGAGACACTTTGTATAATTATCCCTTTGTTATTCGTGTCAACACTCTTCCTCAATACATTGACATACACCATACTGATGAGAATAGAAGCCAAACGTAAGTTCTTACATAAAAGATAATATGATGATCAACAGAACAGAGATAATAAATTCATGCTGGTTTACACATGATAATAAAATACATAATGCAAACAACTGAACTCGTTTTTGTACAAAATTACAACAAATTCAACCCTTATGTACAATTAAAACATAAATCAGTATTTCTTAACAACTCCTTTCTTTTCTCCTCCGAACAATTAAAAGGTTTAATGTTTTCTAGGTTTTGTCTACCTTTTGTTCCCTTTCCATCTAGAGAAACTACAGTCGCACAATTGTTTCTTACTTCTATTACCAAGAATGGGCCAATAAACAAATCATACAATTTGTAGATAGTTTTGTTTAAAGCAGAGCTCTTAGCATGATTTTTAATCATGATTAAATCTCCTTTGACAATATTTTTAGTACCAGAGTTTGTTTGAACACCTTTAGAATTTCTTCGATGTTTAAGTTTTTCTTTTAGCTCCAAGTATTTTGCCTTCCAGGATAATTCTTCAATATTCTCAGGCCAATCGACAATATTAGTTATATTATCTTTAACTTGATCGTGTAAAAATAGTTCCGCAGGTGTAAAACCAATAGATTCAGAATATGAATTGTTCAACAATTTGACAACGTTTGTCAAACATTTAGCCCAAGATTTATGATTATCCTTGCAAAATAACCTCAGTAAACGCACAATCTCTTTATTGTAGCGTTCGATTGGATTAGCGTGTGGTGAATATGGCGAAGTAAAAATATGCTTGATGTTCTTGGAGGTAATATAACTTCGCCACTCCTTAGATTTAAATTGTGAACCATTATCACTTAATATAATTAGACATGCAGGATAATGATGAAAACACGATTGGTTTAGTTTATTGATAATTTCCATAGATGAAGCTTTACGCAAAGGATAAACCATAATAAACTTACTTGCAAGATCCACTACACTTAGTATATATTGATAACCTTGAGAAGCTGGTAACGGACCAATCAAATCTAATGAAAGGAATTGATGTATTTTAGGAGTTAATATGTGAAGATCTTCTCGTGTGATACGTTGCACTCTCTGCTTTGACTTGGCACATTCAAGACAATTTCTCAGATATAATTTAATGCTGGCTTTCATGTTTGGCCAAAAGAAAAATTTTGAACACTTTCTGAAGGTTTTTGAATAACCAAAATGTCCACATAAATCATGATGATCATACAGTACCTTTTCCACAGCTTTTTTAGGTACAAATATTCTCCAGTGTTCAGACGCAATAGATTTATAGAATAAGATATCTTCATGCATTCTAAAATGTCCTCTGATTTCGAACTTAGAATCTCCTTTGTTTATCGCAATTCTTAACTTTTGACACTGCTCATCGTTCTGTTGAGATTGTACCCAATATTGTGGAGTATCTTGGGATAGGAGATCGATATTTGTATTATTAACGTAGAGTTTCGATGTGAATAAATCTCCCTGTGACCTTGCAGGATATCTGCTTAAGGCATCAGCCACAATATTGGTAGAACCTTGAATATGTTCAACAGTAAAATCAAAACTTTGAAGTTTTAATGCCCAGCGGTTTAGTCTTGGGTTTAAACTTCTAGCCGACTGCAGCCATGAAAGTGACTGATGGTCACAATGAATAAGAAATGTTCTTCCACTAAGATAAACACTAAACTTTTCTACTGAAAAGAGGATAGCAAGACATTCAATCTCATGAGTTGAATAAGTTAATTCTGTACCACGCAATACTCTACTAACATATTGTATTACTAACGTTTCATCTTCATCTGATAACTGCCATAAAACTCCTCCAATTCCAACTTTGCTTCCATCAGTGTTAAGATGGAAAATTTTACTAAAATCCGGTTGAGCTAATACATCAGGAGATGTAACTAGCTGTTTCAAATCATTAAAAGCTTGGTGATGATTCTCCTTCCAGTCCCACTTGTTATTTGATTTTAGTAAATCATACAAAGGAGCAGCTATCATTGCAAATTTGTGAACAAATTTTCTCCTCCAATTTACTATTCCTAAAAATTTCCTTAGAGCCTTCTTGTTTTGAGGAACTGGAAAATCCATGATTGCTTGGTTCCTTTCAGGATCAATATGAATGGTTTCTCCAGAAATCACATGGCCTAGGAAATGTATTTCAGTTTGGAAGAACTTGCATTTCGACAATTTAATAGACATATTAGCTGTCTTCAGAGTTGATAAAACATAACGTAAATGTTCTAAGTGGTTTTGAATTGATGGAGAGAAAATTAAAATATCATCGATATAAACAATCAGGAAAGAATTTGTATGATTGCCAAATATTTTATGCATTCTATCAACGAACACACTCACGGCACTTTTGATTCCAAAAGGCAAAAAATGGAACTCCATCAAAATACCTCTATAAGAAAATGCCGTAAACTTAAACGACCTTGGTGTCAAAGGAATCTGAAAATAACCGCAACTAAGGTCAATAGATGTGAAGTATTTTGCTCCCTTCAATCTTTGTAGTAATTCCGAGATAGGCTCTACCTGTGTCATCGGAGAAATTACGTGTTGGTTTAATTTACGGAAGTCGACCACTGGTCTCCATAAACCTCCCGCCTTTGGGACTATGTGGAGTGGATTCCTATAGGGAGATGTGCTTTCTTGTATAACGCCCCACTGTTGCCATTTTTGTAACTCTCTTTCCATATCATCCCGTCTAGCATAAGGAACAGGGTAAGTGGGTGCTATTATTGGCACATCAGTATCCAATTGTATATCGTAAGCTTCCACATTTGCTTTTTTAGGTCTGTCAGAAAATAAAACTTGGTCTTCGAGAAGAAGATGAAATAACTGATCCAAACAATCAGATGGAAGAGTATTGTTCATGTACGCTGCACGCCGAATATCTTCCTCCGAAGCGATGTCAGATGTTCCTTCAATTTGTGAAGTGCTTGAAATTGGTAATTTGCAAGAACGTACTATTCCCTTCATTGACGGAAGACTTTCTTCAGATTGCACTAAAAACGGAGTAATTATTTCCTGACCTAATGAATTCGAAAGCATGACGGTTGCGTTGCTGTAATTTATAATCGCCTTATATTGCCACAAAAACGGCGAACCCAGAATTAAATCAGCGTGTAACTGTTTAACAATATACAGTCCCATGTGGAAAAACTCATTTGCTATTTGAACTGTTACATATTTGAAACCCATTACCTTTATACGTTGATCTCCTGCAAAGCAAGCCAATTGTATTCCTTCTAATTGTTCCAATTTTGCTCCTGGTATAATTGAACTTAGAATTGTCCAGATTTTATAATCTAATAAATTACACTGACTTCCAGTATCAATTAAACAATTTAAAGACAGATCCGCAATTTTACCTTGTATTTCTGGATTCTCAATTTTTGGTATTGGAGTACCGTTTTCTGACATAATCCACTCTGGTTCAGAATCGTACCATTCTAATAAAAATGCTACAGATAAAACTTTATCTCTGGTAACGCCTAAAGATTTAATTTTATTATAATCCTTCAGACATTCCTTAACATGTACTAAATAAGGGTTATTAACTCTACCATCCAGCTCCTTTGCATTTATTTGTGGCAAGGTAAATCGGAGCATATCACCCTGCCTTAGTTGTTTAAGTAGTTAGAAGAATATGCACTTGTGTTAGTAGTAGCAGTCGGAGTTAGGTGTTCCATATTTGCAGAATTACGCTGCAAGTTGGTGCTGCCTACTGTAACACTATTTTCCTGTGAACTATGAGATGCATTACCATACTCTATTGGTTGTTCATGGTAATTTCCAGTTCTACTATATCTTCTGTTATCAGATGTTGGGGTATTGCCAAGTCTGAAATTCGAATTATTTACGTTATTATTAATTCTTTCAGACCTCACAAACTGCCTTCTTGAGGGATTGCGTTCAAATCTTCTGGGAGATGGGCGATGATTTACATTGATTCCTGCATTTTCGGTCTGTGTTGTAGAATCATAAGAATTCCGCTCCACATTTACTTGCCTGACGAAGTATTTTGGTCTGTCGAAACTTCTCTTCTTATTAGCCTTGTCATCAGAATCTGTATTATCACCGGGCAAAGATAAACTTTTATTCTTTTCGCTCGAATACAAATCAATAGTCCTTAATTTCTGCGTCAGTTGCTTAAGATCTGTAATGTTATGGCAGCCCACATTCTTTGAAATTGACTCAGGTAGCTGTTTCAAAATCATCCGTATTACTTCAACTTTGTTTGGAGTTTCCACAAGGTTACAATAAGCAGAATACGTTTTTAAAGCGTATGCTTCCAATGACAAACCTGAAGCTGGGTTGTATTTTCTTGATCGTAACAATGTCAACTGACTTTCTAATAACTCATTAGATGCAAACTGATCAAGAAATTTATGTACAAAGTCCTCATAAGAAATGAAACTCTTCTTTTCACTGTTGAACCAGTAAGCGCCTACGTTATAAAAACACTTACGAATTATACATAATTTATACTTGGGAGGAACACCAATTATGTTTAACATTGTAGTTAGTTGTTCGATAAATTCTCTAGCAGACTGTTTTGAAACATCTCCTCCAAAACGTGGCAATTGACTAAGTTCACTAACTCGTGAAAATCTATTAGAGCATGTATCAGACTGATTATAAGAATTCCATGTAGAATCGTTATTCAGCCACATCGGGTTATAAGTACAGTTTGTTCTAGTACAAGGACTATGATTTACATTTAAGTCATCAGGAAACTGATCATGGATTAAGGAATGACATGTACTTTGACGTTGGCAATCACATACTGAAGTTTCAAGACCTGTGAAATTGTCTTTACTATCACAAGCAACATAAGTTCTAGAAGGTATGGAATTTCTGTTAGATGTAGAACAAATTTGCTTTGATGTGTCTGTAGCACATAAAGAACTAGGTGCATTATTTTCAGTATCACAAGTATGTACGTGCTTATTATCATACAGTAAAGAGTTGTTCAACGAAGAAAGACATGAATGGTTATTGAGTGAACATGTACAATGGATTTTGTCAACAGTAGGATTGCTATTACTAAATTCAGTATTATCTAAAACACAATGCCGCAATGCATATGTATTCTTGCCTTGTGAAGTGGAAGCTTTAGCAAATTTATTTCTACTTTTATTGTGAGCAGATTTGCCCTTGCACAATTTGGTTACATTTTCCTTTACAGAATTCACTTCAGCATCAGATGTATCATAGCCAGAAGAACCTGTATGAAATGTTTCGCATTTATTGTGTTCACTAAAAACAACATGCTTTATTTTAGAATTTAATCTTGTATCAGTTTGGCATGCTATGTGCCTATGTTCATTAATAAGTGCATCATCATTACTTAGTTCTTTATCTGGTTGTAGAACGTCTCTAACCATACTAGTACAAATAACATCGCTTTGCTCTAAGTTAATGCATTTCTCATTTAAATCCTTTAGCATAGAATCAAATTCTTGCAACTTTACCTGAGTAGTATTCATATTTGTTTGTAGTGTACTTATAGAAGTTTCATGTTGGCACAACTGGTTTGTGAAGTGTTGTTTTAACTCATCATCATGATGGTCTAGTTTTGATTCAAGATCACTGACTTTCGAATTTAATAAAGTTACTTCATCATTTATACGTTCATTTAGTAACCTATTAGCTGATTGACAAGAATCAGAAACCTCCTGCAACTTATTTTCTACATGTTGGAGTCCTTCGTTCAGTTTTTCAGTACTTTGCTGCAACCTAACCAATTTTGTGCCCCAAACTTCACAGTTTGTTTGTAAACTTTCGCGCAGAGTTTCAGCGTTCTGATCAAGTCTATCTTGTAACCTATTCTCCAAAGCTTCAGTATTCTGGAGCAACTTCTCTTGCAACCTATTCTCCAGAGCTTCAGTGTTCTGAAGTAACCTATTCTCCAGCGTTTCGGTATTCTGGAGCAACTTGTCTTGCAACCTATTCTCCAGAGCTTCAGTATTCTGAAGTAACCTATTCACCAGCGTTTCGGTATTCTGGAGCAACTTGTCTTGCAACCTATTCTCATGTTGGGCCAAACTCAAGTGAAAAGCAGATAAAATTTGGTCAATATTGGGATTTACTGTATCCAAGTATGATTTTAGAGTGAATGGATTGAATTCTGGCTTGCATGCCTTACAGTAATAGTCTTCTTTCATAGAGCTGAATATTACCCAGTGAATAACTGTAAGACCCCTACAATTTACGTGTTCCCATTTCTTGCATGACGTGCATTCAATCATGCGAGTGTCAGAAAATCTGTCCTTACAACAGAGTAAATCCTCCATTTGCTTACCAGAATTGTCCTCTTCGTTGCTTACTTCAGCAACATCACTGAGATCCGGTTGAAGGCACACACTACTTCGAAGCACATAAGGAACTTCTCTTTTCTTCATTGTAGCATTATCAGTTCAGTTCTTATCAACTTACAATTTTCGAATCCTGGCTCTAGGTCGCCAATTTATTGCAACTGTCCCCGGTGTGGAGCAGTTTGTCGCAATATTTTAAATTAAAAATAACTTTTCAAATGTTACTTAACAAAATTAGTCTATTAACCAAATTTTACAGTCACTATAGTAACGAATAATAAACAAAATAACATCAAAATTAAACAGAGTAGCACAACAGAATTTTCTTCATTCTTTTCAGATTATGCTCACAACTAAATAACAAAATATAATTGTAAAATGTCTTTGAATTAAAGAACTGTTGCACTACATCGCCATATAGATTTAATTCTCGCTCTTAAGAACCGTATTAAAAAAAACTACATTTCTATCGAGAAAGGAAAGGTTTTGGCAAGAATTATTTTTCTGGAAGCTCTTGATTAATGATCTATAGAGTTAGAGTAGTTCTCGGTTTCTACTAATTGACTGTTGGCCATCAGAAATCAATTTAGTTTGATCAGTTCGTAAATATATTTATAAGATACCAAAGTGTTTTATTTTTACTGATGTTATAACGTTGGTTCTTACAAAAACTCCGTCCCTACTACAAACGACATTCCTACGTAGTTTTGTACTTAGTGTAATTTCCATTCGGTTGACAACACTGTCTTAGAATCCGAGGAAGGATGGCCAGAGACGCGGCTCGACGTAGTTCAACGGTTTGCCGTTGCGGCAGCACTGTACAGGCGGACCAGCTAGGTGCTCATCTGTACATATTCCGCACACTGTTTCTGTATTGCTTCGAATTTATAGAACATTGAAAACGCCAAAAGAGGATAGTCTATACGGTCCTCCATTGCTGGTCTCCAAGAAAATAAAATAAAAACAAGCGAGAGGTCATAGAGAATATTGTTTAGGCTTACATAAAATGTTATGCATTGATCTGTCCGTTCGTATGAGTCATTACGTGCATCGTACTCTCCAAAATCAAACAAACTGTGCAAAAAAGTTTGAAAATTGTACTCAAACACAATATTTGAACACTTGGCTACAATTCCATCCTTATAACAGTCTTTTCTAGTGAGCTTTCAGACAGGAGCGACATCCGACAAGCGACTCGTACCTCTTGGTTTGATTGAATGAATTAAATTACATTACGTCGCTTTTCTGCCACTTTTGGCTAATTGCGAAGACGAGGATGGGTAATGATCAAACTGATGAAGGGACCTGGCGTCGTGTTCGCTGTTCTAACCCCTCTGCCACAGAGGTCGGTAAGTGTTATTTGGAAAT
The DNA here is from genome assembly GCF_977018435.1 of Lepisma saccharinum. Taxonomy (NCBI): domain Eukaryota; kingdom Metazoa; phylum Arthropoda; class Insecta; order Zygentoma; family Lepismatidae; genus Lepisma; species Lepisma saccharinum. The sequence continues at coordinate 18,935,259 of NC_139251.1, read as the reverse complement.
AGAACCTTCAGAAATAAATGCAACCTTTCGTACCAGAGAGAGACAACAAGTTTCAAGTGTACCTCGGACTGTTTTTTTTTAAAAAATAGCGTGAATCATGTCGCCCCGGTCTACGGTCGCGTATGCCCGCCTTGCGCGCGCTCCTTCATATTTTGGAACACAAATACACATTTACCCTGTACTATGACAAGTCCTTTTTGGCAGGTCGTCACAGCTTATTGAAAAATAAACGTTTCAATATTTTTGGCGCCCAACGTGGGGCTCGAATCGATTTAATAATACTTTAGGCCCGAACTGATTTGATGCAAACATAGGCTCGAACTGATTGAAACCAACGTCGCCTGCTTATTCCGTTTCAACTAAAATAATTCAGTAGAAAGTGCACCAAAAGTGGGCATGTGAAAACCCACGAGAAAACTAGTCAGCGCTGTGTGGAAAACTCGAATCCATAAATTGTTGAGTTACCTAGTCTGTAAATATTATTATAGCATGTGCCTGTGGCCATAATTATGGAGTATTGCAACCTCGGTAGTCATGCGCGTAGAGTGGTAAATTCAGGATCTCTCCACTGAGGGTTTCAGGTTCGAGTCCCGACTTGGGCATTTGTGAGTGTCCATGAGTTTCATTCATTCGCTGTTATCATCCTTCCCCATTGTTGTGATTAGCCAAAAGTGACAGAAAAGCGACGCAAAATAAAAAAAATACAAACAAATACAATGTGGATTATTGTAGTAGCCATACAGCCTCTGCAACGATGTGGTAACAACATCGCCGCGTAATGAAAGGGTTCCGGCTACGACACATTGTGTTTCGGATTCCACTTCATACTTAGATCCAGCCTATCTATGCACAAAGTGGATTTAGAGCGAAAAAAAATATTACAAATACAGTGTAAACTACTCTAGTGACCAGAGGAAATCAAAACAAAATATAAAAGAAAAACAAATGCAGTGGGGATCACTCTATTGGCCAGATAGAAACGACACAAAGTAACGAAATACAAACAAATATAACATGGACCATTGTACAGAGTAGAGGCCACAAAAAGTGGCAAAGGAATAATACAAACAATTACAGCGTGGACTATTGTAGTGGCCAAAGAAAAGTGACACAACCTAAGAATAATACAAACAATTACAGCGTGGACTATTGTAGTGGCCAAAGAAAAGTGACACAACATAAGAATAATACAAACAATTACAGCGTGGACTATTGTAGTGGCCAAAGAAAAGTGTCACACCATAAGAATAATACAAACAAATACAGCATGGACTATTGTAGTGGCCAAAGAAAAGTGTCACACCATAAGAATAATACAAACAAATACAGCATGGACTATTGTAGTAGCCAAAGAAAAGTGTCACACCATAAGAATAATACAAACAAATACATTGTGGACTATTGTAGTGGCCAAAGAAAAGTGTCACACCATAAGAATAATACAAACAAATACAGCGTGAACTATTGTAGTGGCCGAAGAAAAGTGTCACACCATAAGAATAATACAAACAAATACAGCATGGACTATTGTAGTGGTCAAAGAAAAGTGACACAACATAAGAATGATACAAGCAAATACAGCATGGACTATTGTAGTGGCCAAAGAAAAGTGTCACACCATAAGAATAATACAAACAAATACAGCATGGACTATTGTAGTGGCCAAAGAAAAGTGTCACACCATAAGAATAATACAAACAAATACAGCATGGACTATATTAGTAGCCAAAGAAAAGTGTCACACCATAAGAATAATACAAACAAATACAGCATGGACTATATTAGTAGCCAAAGAAAAGTGTCACACCATAAGAATAATACAAACAAATACAGCATGGACTATTGTAGTAGCCAAAGAAAAGTGTCACACCATAAGAATAATACAAACAAATACAGCATGGACTATTGTAGTGGCCGAAGAAAAGTGTCACACCATAAGAATAATACAAACAAATACAGCGTGAACTATTGTAGTGGCCGAAGAAAAGTTACACAACATAAGAATAATACAAAGAAATGTAGCGTGGACTATTGTAATGGCAAGAGGAAAAAAAAGGTAAAGTGCTCCCCTGTGCTTAGCACAACGCCATGAAGGCGTATAGGGGGTGTGGGGGTAACGCCCCACACTTTCCGGTCGTGAGTGGGGGTGATGTGATCAGCATCACGCCCCTGACCGCCTTTACCCCCCAGGGTTTCCCCCAGGTACCCATGTTATTAGACGCTGGGTGGGCGCCGGGGCCGCTTCCATCGTTAGAAAAGTTCCCGGATTTGAACCGGCCGGGGATCGAACCCGGGACCTTCAGCATGGTAGTCAGACGCGTTACCGACTGAGCCACCGCGGCCACAGGAAAGCGACACAAAATTAAAAATAGACACAGGAAATACAATGAAAATGCGGACTATTATAGTGGTACGAAAAAAAAGCGACACTTTTTTTTAAAAAAAAATAGAAACAACTATTGTAGAGGGCAGAGAAAAGCGACAGAAAATAAAAAATCAAATACCATTGTTTGAGTTGGTGTTTCAGGTCCACTTTATTCACAGTAAGGCTAATTGGGACTGGACCTACAGTTTAAAGTGAGATCCGAACCACTTGTGCCTCCACCGGGTATCGAACCCAGGACACCTTGCTTACAAGGCGACGACGCTACCACTGCGCCATCGGGAAGGCAAATCAAATACCATGTGGCAAGAGAAGAAAGCATAACTATGAGAACAATGAAGGAATCGTCCAACAATGCAAAAATGTTTAAAAACATGTAGTATATCATTGGCGCATGGCATAACAACGCCTATGGCTATTAGAGCATTTTCCAGCAAATATTTTCAGTCATCTGCGTGCAAATCCAGGGAGATTATATGCGTTCAATGCTTGTCCTCTTGATTGATCACTTCGAAACAGCTGCAACAGGAAATTGTCCATAATTTATTTATTGATTAGCATAATAATGCAGTTTTGCAGCTGTCGTAGGAATTAGGATGGTAATCAATCTAATGTACTATCGATGAAAATATTATTTACATATACGCAGAGATACAGTCGGACCCACGGAGGCAAAAATTCAAACAATTCTATTTGCCTTGTAAAAACAGATTGTTTTAAATTGTAATTGGCAATGCTGAATTGATCCAATCCATCTGAACCAAAAAACAAGGCAACATTAATCCAATGACTAGTAATTTCGCTGTTTTCCCGCTTGGTGGCTCTGCTTATTGAAATTTCGGCTTGGCAAACATCACTCAATGCTTGTATTTTTAATTAATGCAATGAAATTAAGCTTCAGGTCACGATCAGGGTGTACAGGGTGAATCTAATAATTTGGGCTCAATATATTTGCTGTTACAAGAACTGTCAAAACGAATAAAATGCTGGTATAAAAGAGAATGAATAAATAGTATAACAATGCAATGAAGTAGACCGGTGTAAGGGCCACAGTGATGACAAATAGGTACTACTAGTTTAAAAGAAACTGTTATATTTGTCCTCCACATAAAAGATATGTCTTTTTAAAACTCATAAATAACTACTTGCAATTTCAACAAAGAAAACTAGACAAATAGCAAACTTCATTCTTCTTCGTTGTGTATGCTGCTTGCAATTAATATCAACACTACTCAAATTACTAGCAAGTTTTTATCGTAACTCCCAAAGCTAATCAGGCTAACATTAATATTGTAAAGTAATTTAACCTGGCGAGAAATGAAATGTTACTACTTTAAACATTGTAGGCTTTTTCATTTGCTTCCACTACCATACTCTCTCTTTGAGCTAAAGTATATGATTGTTATTTATATTTATAAAGTATTGTTCATCTGTGGTGATGCCTCACCTTCGAGGGAATATTGTGAATTTTGCAGCCATTGTGATGGGTTTTTATTTTAAAGTAGAAGACATATAATGATATATAATATTGTGAAATGTGATATTTAGTGCAAGAAGTTAGTATTTTAAAGACAAATATAGTGCACTGGAAAAGAGAAGATAGTTACTTAAGTTATTAAGTAGTGGACAAAGAGGTATTGAATCTAAACTGAGCGGCATCTAGTGTGTGCTGTGGAGTCCCATTTCCATGTGTTACAACAGGAGTGTGTTCTACTAAAATAACATTCTTTGCATTGAATTGAATATTAGTACAGTGTGATTACTCCCATAAAGGGTCAGGCTATTCTGCATCACCAGCTTGAGAGAGAGTTACTCTGAGCCAAGCTGCCAACCACTTCGCTAGTTGTTGACGTCAGTCTTGCCACGCGCAAATCAACTTACGTTCTTGCAACGTCACTAGGTTCATCGGCTGGCCGCGTGAATGTAGTCAAGGCTCTTATGAGAGTAATCCGACTCTACGTAACAATAATACCATCTAAGTTTCACCTTTATGAAATATCATCTTCACCAGAAGCTATCGACAAATATTTTGCATGTCACAGAGTAAAGGCCGAATTACACGGAACTGGGGTCCAGTAGGAATGCTCTAGTTAGCGCTGAACTGGATACCTGGGTGGAAATCATGGCCGCCTGGCTGGCTACTTGACTGGTTTTGAGGATTAGGCATGTTTTAATTGCAACTTGGTTTCCTCGACTGGATTCTGTGGAACAGCGAATCAGAGTGAAGTTTGGCCATGAGAAGATAATCTGTGAGTTTGCTGAAGGAAAGGTTTGTCTGTGGTTTCCGAGGTTTGGTTGTTTTTGTTGTTTCTCGATAAAAGAAGAAGTAACAGAGATGATATGCATTCGTGGTCAGTTAATTAGGTATTTATACAAGGAATGAGATTTGTACGTGACAAATATGACTAGCCGATAATGCTTGAATAAAATATTTTTTTGTGAATGAATCCTGAGATTCTCTTGGGTGAATATGCATACCCGAGTTCATTAAAAGATTGTTTAGTGCGCATTGACTACCATATTTTCTTTCGAGTCAAGTTCTAGTCCATAATTTCTTCGTTTAATTCTCCTACACCGTTCTTCAAATTGGTCGTCTACCTTATTAGGTTGTCTGATCTGCGCACTGCCTTATGGGAACAAAAGTATGCCGACAAGTGCAGTGACAAGTATCGTGAGGCGAAAACTAGTAGATGGGTAGCCAGTCCAGCGTCAACTAGGGCATTCCTACTGGAAATTCAGTTCCGTGTAATTCGACCTTATGACTATTGAAGGAAGAGACAGTTGGTTTGAAATTATGAGTTTGAAATTTCACCCACCTGAGCGTTTTCGCATTCGGAGGCAAGGGGGAAGCAGTCTCTGCGATGTGATCCTGCAGGAACTGGTTAAGGTCACCAAACTCCATATATTCCACCACCACGCACAGCGGGTCCTCCTGGGTGCACGCTCCCAATACTTGTACTATATTCGGGTCCTTCAACCTTGACAGCACCTTGATTTCGGTTTGGAACTCTGACCTGAAATTAAAAATATAATCTTGAAACAAGAAATTGTTACTGAAGAGAAATTATATTATAACTGAGGTGTGAAATTACTTTTTTGGTGTGGTACAACAAAATAAACATAGATGTCTCTTATTTGTGATTATTGTGAAAAAGGTTGCATCCGAAAATGCAAAGTACTAAAACCTGAAGCGGAAGACTAAGCAAATTACATGAAAGAAAGTGTACAAACTTCTAATCCTTTCAAATAAACAAAGACAAAATACAGTGACACCAATTCTGTTTATAAATTGTAATTTGCGACTAAATTCTACTGGCAATATGACTAAAGCTAAAGTCATGAAAATAGTCCAGTCAAGGTCACACCGCCCACCTACAGTGTTGCCAATTTCAACCAACGAAATCAACCTGACACGTCCAACGCGCGAAGTGTCGATTGAGCAATGTAGAAGTGTGGCAGCCCTGGAGGGCCAGGGGTGTGGAGGAGGCAAGGGAAAGCTCCGACCTTGCATGGTCTATTTTCGTGGACAGAGCAATAGTGCCCGTCTTCATGGATTGCATTCATCGTATTCTTCTAGATATTAGATTTGAGGGGGCTGGTGCAAATTCATAGCGACGCTCTAGTGTAGATATGTACTGGGGCCCATATTTTACTATATTTTTCCTATGCAATTTGTAACACGTACCAATGTATCTCCTGAAATAACATTTTGAGTTCATTATGCATTCAATGCTTTTAATCTGGAAATGTTGAAATCACTCAGATTTCCATTTTTAACAGCCAGTTAATGTATATGGGACCAAATTACTTTCCCGTATCACGTGTGTTTCTAAATTAAAAAAGAAAAACACTTCTCCTACCTGCTCCCACTTGAATATTCAATCAACTTAATCAATAATGTCATTATTCATACTTGACAATGAGGGCATGTAACATGCTCTTTGTAAATGTAGAAAAATAGCTCTGTGCAATGCAATGCAAGAATGAAACCCATAAGCATGTAAAGATTTCAAGAATTATACATACATGCTAGCCTTAGCATTAAAAAAGGAGTCAATTGCGTCTGAACTTGAGATTGTCAAAATTAGCTCTTTAATTTATTTTTATACTTTACAAAAATATATTCTCAAACATGGCAATAATATGCAGAGACTTTATATATAATTTAATTAGTTATATTACAAAATTAACTTTTTTCCGTTGGATTTAAAGACATTAACATTAACGTAATAATATACAAAATTCCATGAATATTTTGATAACAATTCGAACAGAAAGTTATGACTCCACGTCCGTATTTAAATCAGACTTGAGCAAATCCGTACAGTGCGTGCTTGCCGTCTGCACGCTGCACCTCAAGGCCAGTAATCAACAGAGCAGGATCCACTTGCATTGAGAGGTGAATAACATTGCGGGGTACCAGTCTGCGTTTTCAAGGAACCACCTCCTGTTTCATCTGCCATTATTATAATACCACACAACACTGTTACTCGGATGAAAAGTTCGTTCAACCTCCCTCACCCTTATAGCTCCCCCTCGCCCTCATATGCTCTCACCCTCACGAATTATCTTCGACCTCACCCTCACATACCCTCACGGCTATCATTTACCTTCGTCCTCACATGCCCTTACCCTCACATGCCCTTACCCTCACATACCCTTACGGCTCGTCTTCACCTTCGTCCTCACATGCCCTCACCCTCACTGCTCGCCGCCTTCACCTTCGCCCTCACATGCCCTCACCCTCATGTCTTCTGAGGATGATGGTGAGGTCTGCCACCCTGATGAAGGTTACTCTCCAGAAGGTGACCAGACCAACTCTGATTCAAGAGCGCTCTTTCACGAATATAGCAAGTTGCCCATGCTTGACTTAGACTACAGAGTTTAGCATAAGGTTGCAACGTGCCATCAATCGTAACTCCAGGGTATGGAGATCCGAATTGGCAATACACCGCTCCTTGTTCCGGCTGGTCAGTTGGAAGCACCAGTTCTCACCCAGGGATCGAGATTAAGACGATCCACCCTTCCTCCAGGAAGGAAACCACCGAATTGCGACAAGTGACAGTAAATAAAATTCAAATACTTTATAATTAAAATGACCAAAATCTTAATCACGAATCGCGCGCGTACATACTGATTCGCTCAAGTTAAAATTATAATTTGTTGGGTCATGCACGCTCGTAGGCAGTGATAAGCAACTTATTTAACACGAGAGTCCGCGCACCGCCTTCACAGTTAATAGCAAGACCTCAACTGTCTACCTCAAGCGCGAGGCGCAGCATAATAGATTGTTCTATCTTACAATATAACAAACTCATAACATAAAATAACACAAGAAAAACTGATAATTTATATAACACATCAATGTTAATTAGCGATAGTAAGCTAAAGTTCAGGTTGGCAACAATTAAAAATGCCAACGTGGAAGTGTTTACATCGCCAAAAACACGTAGCGTGGTTCCCCCACTCCTAACAAAAACAGCCAATAGGAAAACTATATTTTATTGAAAACGAGGAGAAATACTTTGCTATAATATTACAATATTAAACTATATAGAAATAACTAAACTGATTTTATCAAATAATTCATAGTTGCCCTTACACATAAAAATGATTAAATAAAGATTTAGTTTATAACAAAGACAAATTACTTCAATCTTGTACATTGTTGAACAAAAATCGATATTAAGAAGAAATGTATTTAACTTGTGCTTAAACAACAAAATTGGCGTGAAAGATAGTAAAAGTCCTAGCCATTTTGGATTTGAAAAACAATGAAAACGTTGCATATATTATTTGAGATAATTATTAGCCTATAAATTCTGAAAAAAATGTTGCAAAAATACGCGAATATTATAACAAGATAAAACGTAAATATATACATGAATTATGAAAACAATTAAGTATAAATAATTTAATTCAAGTTCTTAACTTGAAAGTATACCAATAAGATAAATGTCAATATACGACTGAAATACGCCTAACATGGCGGTCGTTACAAGGGTGATCCATCCTATTCCAGAAACATAGGTATTTCTGCACCTCAGAACACCCACTAACAATCAGAAGGATAACATACGGAGGAAGCAATATGAACTAATAATCAGTTCATAACAATGCAAAGCAATTCCAAATTCCATTTGCCATTATTCATTTCAAATTACACCCAAATGACAAAATTAAATATTCATTGTAGCGAAATGTAGAGTTTGATTGTGCAGGCCATCAACAATGTAGACTCAAATTTGAATCAAGCGGAGCATTCAAACATTTCAATGTAGTGAGAATATGTCCTCTTTGTTCGGGAGAAGGGACAGAAATATCGAACGCACCGCTGTCCTCTCTTTAGCGAGACGAATAGTTAATTACTTGTTTCATTACTGAACAAAAGAGTGCAGCATTGAACTAAAGCAATTTGGTAAAATGTTATTTCCAACAATGCGAGCCTTGCAAGTCCAATACAAACTCTGTGTTGAACGGTAACGTTCATGCTAACTGAAAGTTTAGCCAAACAGTAAGTTAGTTACCTGCAGTGCATAATTAACACAGGCCGCAACCTTATTGTAATGTCCAAGTACACAAATGCAAAACTAATGTTCTGATTACGCAAATGTGGATTTCGTAATTGCAGTGTTGCTAACTCTAATTATTTTCACAAACTTCCAGCACGTGTGGTTCACAACTTGCATTATATTTTTGTGATTTATTTTTTTCCTTGTTAGATGTTAATGTGTGTGGAGGATGATTCTAATTGGCTGAATCTGAGGATGAGGTAGAGGTGAATTGGGTCAGATAAGAATCACTAATCTAGTCCTCTGTTGTAAGCCCTATCAGAAGACACTCAAATGTCTACATCCCTTCCACATAGTTCACCCTGAACTTCATTTTGCAGACTACTTAAGCTCTGGTCTGGGCTCTTGGCCAGAATAATGCTCTGTGGGGCTTATGTTGCGTTCTGTTCATGAGTGGTATTACACTCATTCATTTCATATTATCACCATTCACCCTCAACTACGCGATTAGCCAAAATTAGTAAAATAAAACAAATCAATCAAACTACACATTTAATTCACCATTTCATTTCAGACGTTTATACTAATTGAAATTAATCGAATGAAGCGTACCTGGATTCACAAGTGAAAACGAAAAATATGCCTGAATATTTAGAGGAAAGTCACCAAAACTGACATAGTTCTCCTAAACCGACACACCCCTATTTCACAGCCGAGAATCCCTGACACTTTGCGGAAACAGGGTAACTCTGTTATCTAGTCTTTCAAGATATTGTGCGAGCAGTGAAACAAGTACTCGTGACGGTTTTCTTTGTGTAGGGAGAGATTTTGTTTTGGGGTGATTTCAATATTTTTGTTTGTCTTTCCATAGTGCTATATTGTTCATACTGGAAGGATGAGTCAAGTTTTATAGTTTTAATCACGTTATTGTAAATAGAATAACGATTCCAAACATATTTCTTTTAGTTGTAAAGATGTGGTGTTTGTAATTTTTTCACGTTATTGTTGTTGATGGCGTCGTTCCTTAAACCAACATACCTTAAAAATTGAGTTCCCTAAACCGTTGCGCCAGATAAAGATGCCCTAGATGCTGATTGTATTTTTTGTGAAGGACTTTATTCTGAGGATGCCAGTGGTAAATGTATATCATGTGCAATCTTTGGGCTCATATTCAATGTGCAGGTGCAGAACATGGCCTGTACTCTGCGATTTCTGAAAATTACTTTATTTGTGTTGCCATTGAGGACTAAATAGGGCAAATAAATTACATTTCCTTTCATGTTGATGAAAGGAATTGCTTCATTCTCTAATAGAAGCCATTAAAATATTATCACATACATTCATTTGTGTTGCTTTTTAATTTAATTCCTTATTTAAACAGGTGTCTCGGTTTAGGAACCCATTTTCCCAGATGGCATGATTGTACCTTTCGTGAAAAAACTATTTTGTGAAACAAAATGTTGTTGTAATAGATCTTGTTACACAGCTTATACTTGGGCATGAAATTGATGTTCACATTGATGTTTGGTTTGAGTTGCTGTTTTAAGTCCACTTTATGCACAGTAAGGCTAATCGGGACTGGACCTACAGTTTTAAAGTGGGATCCGAACCACTTGTGCCTCCACCGGGTATCGAACCCGGGACCCCTTGATTACAAGGCAAAGACGCTACCACTGCGCCATGGGGGAGGCCCTGTTCACATTGATGTATTCTACTTCTGAAAATTCCTTCTCTACTCTTAGTTAAGGTTAAAAAACCAAACGGTATGTCGGTTTCGGTGACTTTCCTCTACGTAATGAAGATTGTCAATATTTCGGTTTTCTTTTTTTAGGCCCACCCTGTAGTATTCCGTAGTAACTTACTTGGTAGTAGCAGAGGCGCCAGGCCTTAGCGACTTGACGGCAACCACCTTGCACTCGTTCTCGTCGAGAGCTTCTTCGCAGTCTGATGGACTCTCCAGCTCACATAGATGGACCTGCAGTAGAGAAAGAAATACACTTGAATGGTTTGAACATGCAGAGTACAAAGCATTCACCCTAATATTAAACTTCAAGAAGAAAGTTCCCGTATTATCTTTTGGGGTTATTACTGTAACGTGTGCACGTTATTCTTTGTACAATCCGTCTGAGTTTGTCGAGATCGTCGACGAAACTACGAAACTGGACGAGTTCAATGGCAATGTAGAGGTGATTGCTGCAAGTGGAACGAACACGGGGAAGCAGGTTCCGTGAAAATCTAATCTAATGAAAGGAAAAATCAAGCACTCCTATGTCTGGAAAGCACTTGGATGGGTGACCGTCTTTTCTATCGAATCCAAACATTTCAATTACTGTTTATTAAAAATTTACTACGTAAAACTCGGTCAGAGTAAATCAAATTAGGCCTATACTTCCTATTACCAGGTCCTAAGGCAATACGTGGTAATAGAAATATAACTACACATTGTTTCAAGATTCCCATACCCAAGTAACACGACAGCCGTAAGAAAAGGAATAAAAATAAGAATTTCAACCAAGACATGGAGATAAGGCCACAACACGAACTGGAAGACAGGGCAACAAAGTTGACGAAACTTCAAAATAACATAACCCGCCTTGATAAATCTTGATCTTGATGCAGGATGCAGTGTTTCACCTTTGGTATAACAATTCTCCAATTGTCCCACCAGTTAGGCGGAGGAACAAAAGCAAAGACATTAACTAACCAACTTGCACAGCTATCTTCCTTGACTACATTTCAGCCTATAATAAGCATAATAATTAATTAGTTGAGTCTGCTATACCTCGCCAAACTGTCCTTCCCCTAATTTCTCTATCACTGTTAGCTGGTGTTTGGGAAACTCCCGAATTTCGGGTTCTTCTCCTTCGGCCTCCACATTTGGTACGCTGTATGTGGATGACCCGCTCACTCCTTGCACGCTGGTTGGCTGGAGCGGAGCCGGTGACGGCGAATGGATTGGTGTACCCTGGAACATAAAATTATATGATTAAACATGCATCTTAGTTCTAAACTCACTGTAAATATAACCTTCAAAACTTAAATACATTGATGAATGAAGTAATTTATAAATATTTAGGTCATTTTTAGGAGAATGTATTGCGAACTTGAAATCTAAAACTAGAGATAAGTAAGATATTGTGATACACAAACATTTGATTATGTTAGAATATTAATAATAATTTACCAACATATCAGATGACTTACAAGTGAGGGAACCACCAAATGCTTGATTGAATTTGTAACCCCAACTGACTATTGTTAATCTGTATTTTAATGTTAATGTTAAATTTCCAGAAGATAGTTAGGCATATAAGATAACTGTGCCCACAAAACAATTTTCTACATGCGAGTACAACATGCGACTTATTGACCCAGGAACAGTCTTCTAGTATTTATCAAATTATATAAAGGGTATAACTCATCGCACCAAACTCAAACACCTTCTTGGTCAGACGCCATATTTTATATTCTGACATAAGCGCGGAATGCTTTCGTGCTCAGGTTAGGCAAGTTAGGTTTACATCGCTGAGTATAAATACACTACATCAGCCTAATAATGAAAATATTTAGCCTGACGTCATAAAACGAAATAGGCATTTGGCTAAGAACGTGTTTGCGGTTGGTGCGATAAGTGAGACCCAATTATCAATCCGGTTACACTAATATTTAATGTAAAGAATTGCCAAGAGAGGACGCCCTGTCGTTACGTCACTATTAGCACATGAAATATACAGAATATAGGGCTAGGATTTTGATGCAAATGCATCTTTTTGTGGTAAGGCAGAAACATTCGTGTTTTACACGTAAGTGAATCAATTGGGATGCCTTTGTTAGGGCATATATATATATTTTTGTTTTTGCATTTTTGACCCTTTTTGGAGTAAAGGTAATTTTTTAAACTTTTTAAACCGTTTAAGTTATTTCTCGGCCTTTTAAAAGTCATCTTATGCATTTTTCTATATTTTGGTGAAAGAAGGGGCAATTTACATGTAAATGTAACCCTTTGAAGGAGAGAGGTTCCCGACTCTTGTCTCATTGCCTTCAGCGCAGTTCAGAACGACTGTGTTTGAAGAAACAAAGAAATTCTGTGCAGTATTGTTGATACAAGCTGTTGGGTAACAATTCAGCTCAAACAATGTGATTTCCCCCTCTATCAGTAAATACATTGTCGCCGGACGGATTATTGTTAAAAAAAACAAGGGGTACAAAGTTTTGTGCTCTGTATCGGACATTTTGTCAGGGAAGCAATTTGCACTCTATGGAATTAAAAGTGACTTAACAGCATGTGATATTGTTCATTTCAAGAACGCTCCTCTCGTGTCGGTGGAACTCGAGAGAAGTTTTTCCATGTTTTCCATGGCTCTCTTATCCCAAAAACCGACAATCATTCACTTTTGAAAATTATTTTCGTTGTCTACTGCAACTCAGTACTTAAAGTGTAAAAGATGACAAAAAGTGAACTATCTTACTTGTACTACCATACGCAATGAACATGTGTGCAGTAGCTAGATTGTGAAATATCTACGATGTTGTTATATCTTTGAATATAGATGTTCAATTATTTTGTGGATTTGGTTTGTCAAGCATGGAGTTAGCCATAATATTCTTAGTTATGGATTAAATTATCATTTTGTATAAAATCGAACCCACATGATTTATTATATCATATTACCGTGGTTGGTAACGCAGAAATGTGATAGATACTGTAACGTTAATTTGTAAATTGAATTTCTCTTGGTAATTTATAAATTTGTTTTACAAATCTTTCAGAATTTTTAGGTCATTTTTCTAAATTTGTAGGGCATTTTCTTGCATGTATTAGGTCATAAATGCATTTTTTAAAGGTAATTGTTTTGGCAATTTTAAGGTCATCAAAGTCCTATCCCTACAGATGAGTGTACTATGAAATTACAATTTAAATAAGTAAACCGTTTATTAAATGGCGTAATTGAATTTCTGAAAAGTACAACGACATCTAATCAGAAAGGTTAGGGTAATGTGCATGATAGATTTACAACGGTGAACAACCGTTTATGAATTTTGTTTAATACTCTCATGTGTGTTTGCTTTCTAACAGCTTTTCGTTTCTGAAAGAACACCTAGTAAATATAAAAAGTATGAAACTTTAGTGTCAAAACTTCAGGCTGAGAGTTTACACATGTATTTTAACAATGGCCTCGTGTAAAGATGTTAATTGCAAATTGCCTCAACATTGTTAGATTTCTGTATGGTAATCCTTTTAGAGTGTTAAAAGTTGAGAACTAATATGGGAAGATTAGAAACTAAAGAAGAATTCAGGCATTATCATATTCAGAATCCTGAGCCACATCTTGAGTGTAAAATGAACCTTGTACTTGTTCTTAAGACACTTAAAAGAAATAAAAGTTACAACAGGATAATCCCACTTGCAGTGATGGAAGTTTTCTCTTAAAAAACGTTTCGATTCATTTGGGAAATGTTTCTCGATTAGATAAAAGATTCAATTGAGGACGAACTGGTTTCCTCGGGCTATCGACCAGGTGAGTTCTTGATAGATACAAATTATAAAGAAAAAGTAACCAAGTTGATAGTCTGTGTGGGTTACCATGACTACACGATTTTGTTATCATCTGGAGTAAATCTATACATGAATACGTTTTTATTGTGATATATTATGTTAGTTTTACACAATTAAACAGGTGTTATCAACGTTCGGTGTTGTACTAAATTACTTGTAAGTCTAAGCCACGGGGAGCGAGATGATATCAGATCTGTAAAGATTTCCGAGCTTTCGAGAGCTAACGTCATTCTCATCTTCAGGGACTGAATGCCTGAGAGAGCTAATGTCTTTTTCGTCTTCACAGATTCTACCCTTTGGAGCTGAAGTCACTCTCATCTTCAAGAATTCAATTCCTAAGTGAACTAGCATTACTCTCGTCTTCAGGGCAGAAGTGAAGATGGGAGTGACGTTAGCTCTCGAAAGCTCGGAAATCTTTCCAGAACTCATCTTGTCGATAGCCCGAGAGAATCTGTTCATTATTCGTCACAAGGAAACATTAAAGATGTACTACAATTGAGGAGTTCCTTAACTCTTATACTTAATTGGAAGCTTGTATGATTGTAGTCTACATAACTTAATTGTTTAATCAATTGCTACTTGTTATTATTTATTATAAATGACATATCGTCCCCGTCGTTGCGTAATCAAGGGGCTCCGGGTTCGATACACGGAGGTACAAGTTGTTCGGATTCTACTTTAAACTGCAGGTCTTCCTGTACATAAAGTGGACTTAAAAGCTCAAACTTGGACATGTGATTGTGTTCATGACTTTTAAGAAAGCCACATGTGAAACGTGTCAAAACGTTGAGTTACTGAGAGAGTGGTTAGTGTATCGGCTATCTCTGGGGAAGCCCGCCCATAGCGCCAGATAAGGGGAGAAATCGAGTGGGCAGAACAAAGCAGTACACGCTGCTGCGATGGCTTGTAACTGTAGTCGCTCCCCCACCACGCAAACCCATTCTCTCTCACGTGCTCATTGGTGGAGCCGTCTTGCGTCACTACTTGCGCAGAGACGTGTTTTCGTTCGTTTGTTCCAGAGATAACCAGGACAGAGTATAACAATCTGCAAAATTTGTGTTTACAAAGAAGTTCTTCTTCTAATTACACGACGTCATTGTGTGTGCAAACATAGTTTTGTATTGAGACTTGATTATCACCTTGAGTATTTCTGTCGCCGCGTAGTACTTCTCCGGAGGCGGTGGCACGGGCGGTGGCTTCGGGAAGAAGTTCAGAGGGGGCTTCGTCCGCGTGGGGGGTTGAGGCCCCGACAGCGCCGGGAATGGGGGAGGGGGAGTCTCGCTGATATGGGGGACTGCGTAGTCCTGGGAATTGACATCTGAAACAAAGAAAAATGCATTACAACATGGAAAGGATGATAACACAATTTTTCAAAAATTTACCCGAAATTGTTCTCTTATCCACATTTTTAACTGTGCATGAACCAAATGTATACTCAAGTATATCCTAACGCTTCAGATTTTCCCACAAAACACTGCAATTAGATTTGAGAAGAAACATCAATGTGATGCTAAAGTAGGTTCTGCCAGGTTAACTGCGAGGTGAGTTGTGAAGAACATTTCCAAACTGAAGATCAGAGTGGAGAGAGTGATGGAAAGCTTGAATCTTCTTCACTCCCTGAAGATGAAAGTGACGTTAGCGATGGATGGTGTTAGTATGGTTTTTAAAGTTTACTTCCAGGAAGATTCCAGCATATCCAGAGCTCACGTCATTGTCATCTTCACGGAATGAAGAAGACTAAGCTTTCCAGAGATAACGTCAATCTTATCTTCAAGGATTGGACAAAGGCTACAAGCTCTCCATAGCTAACCACTCTCATCTTCATGGACTGAAGAATGGCTTCACGTTTCCCAGAACTAGCGTCAATCTTACCTTTAGGTATGGAAACGGGAGGGTACAGGGATACATTGTATCCCCCCCAAAATCTCCCTAAATCCATTGATCCTAATTGTATCCCTTGTATCAGTTTCATATAATTTGACACGTGCAAGTTTCTCTCCTTAAAATGAGCTTGTTTTTAGTAGCTAAACGCAAAAGGTTTTTATGTCTACATTTTCTTCCTATCCACAAGAATCAAGACCACCGTGTGAATCTATTATAATACATTGTGAATCTTCATAGTTACTTCAGTTGATGTGTATACTTTTGGAAAGCTGTATAAAATCTTATATATCTTATAACATTTTGTAAAATGAGTGCAAAACGATGGATCTTTATCAGTTTCGGAATTGTACATGTTTTTAAACCCTCTTAAAAATAAATAACCATAACATTCTTTTAAACAAACGAAATTTTCTTGTTAATATTAATTTTTTATTGGTAGTAGAAAATTATGCAAATTATTGTAAAAATGAAAAACCTACAAGGTCCGCCCATAAAGAAACCGAAGTGTCAAAAAAAGGAGAACCAAACCAAATAAAAAGGTACCGTATTCTGGCAACACTGCAAACAGCTATATCTAAACTTCCCGTCAGTGCATGTTTCAACCTGTTACAGGCAGTCGGTATCGGGGCAAGTGTGCGTCAGATGCAGGTCGTGTGCAGGCGGGGTACAAAATACGCGCACCAAGATGGAACAACGGTACAGCATAATGTTTTGTTACAAATTGGGTAAATCGTTTATCGAAACGTTACAGATGATACGGGCAGTGTATGGTGATGCAGCATTATCAAGAACCCAGGTGTATGACTGGTACAATCGTTTCAAAGGTGGACGTGAAAGTGTCGAGGATGAATCAAGATCAGGACGCCCTTCAACGTCAAGGAATGACGACAATGTGGATAAATTTCCCAAGGACTGATCCAACATGAATTTCTCCCTAAAAACCAAATAATCAATCAGTGCCATTACAAGGAAGTGCTCGGTCGACACAGAAACAGTTAGTTAGGAAGGGCCTCTGTGATTCTGGCCAATGGTTTCTGTTACATGATAATGCTCGGCCTCATATCGCATTGTCTGTACAATACCTTGCTAAGCATTCAGTGACAGTGATCAATCACCCTGCATATTCTCCGGAATTATCGCCTGCTGTTTTTTTCCTTTTTCCCAAGCTTAAGATGGCTACGAAAGGGCGAAGATTTGACGACGACGCGGACATTAAATTAAATGTTACGCGTATTTTGCGAACACTTACTGTCAATGACTATCAACAGTGTTTCCAAGAACTGTACAAACGCTGGTCAAAGCGTATTGCCTCCCTGATATATTATTTTGAAGGTGATAAAGTCATTTGAAGGTAATTACTTGCTTTCTTTCCTTAAAAATGAAAAAGTTCTGTCTTTTTATGGGCGAACCTTGTATGTTATAAAAGGGTATTACCTATACCTATGTGTATATTGTTCTCCATCCAATCAAAAAACAATTTCCTGCACCACTAGTTGCGAAACTGCTCCGAACTTTTCATCGACGTCACTCTGCTTCATGGACCGGAGAAGATAACATGCTTTCCATACCTTAAGTTTGGATTCCTCATGATTCCCGGCAGTTAACTTGACAGAACATCATTTATAGCATCATATTGATGTATCTTCTAAAATCTAATAGCAATGTTCATTTTTGTAATATAAAGACCAAACATAGGTGTCAGCAGTTCATTTATTATTCTTCAATAGTAAAAACATACCGTTAGATACTTCTTACTGGAATAAAGTGATAGCAAAGTTTTAGAAAATAGGGTCGAGGACTAAAAAGCAAAGACATAACAAGACATTTGTGTAAAGGATTGGTGATTTGTTTATTTGCAGGAATGTTTTCACAACTTTTGTAAATAGGACCATTCTATAGTTAATAACATTCAGATATATTCCTATTATTCATTTTTGAATGTTTCACTTCACCTGCATAACTTCAATATTATTCAATATTAACACTACTCATAAAAAGATTGTTCATCTGCAAATAATAATAGCCACTAAAATTAGGATGTCTGTTATTTTGATTTCCACAACAAAAAGAACATACCTAGTATTTACACTTCCATGCATACTGCAAAAATTCTGTGAGGTGTAAAGAAATAACATCAATCTTAAGAGTAAATAATTTTTGCCATACATATGTTGTTTACTTAGCTAATTATCTTTCGATTATTTAAACTGATATATTTTTTTTAAATTTAATAAATTGAAATTAGAAATGAAATATCTTAACATTAATAGTTTACTTCACATTATTGTGAAAAGTAACGAGCAGTTTTAGCCCATGAAAGTAATAACTTCGCTAATGAAACCCAGTTGATGGCTTATTTCTTTTGAATACATCATGCTCCGTCTGAATGTAAACCTGAATATCGTTATATCATTGTAATTAATTTTTATTAATCTCAAAGTTTAATAAGTTTCAAACAAAGGAATGAACGTATTGAAATACAGTAGAATCCCGATTTTACATTTTCCCACATTATACAGTCATGGTCCATTAAAAGCAACATGTAAAACCCTGGAATTTTACATTTTCCAAGACTTCAACTTATTTTTCACCTAGGTTGTTCCCTGATAAACGTGAAATCGAGGTTCCACTGTATGTGCGTGTCAGGAACAGCGAATATAGAAGAGGTAGAGTGACGGAAAGTTTAAAACTGATATATTTTTGTTCAGGTTTTGCCTAACTATTTCTGCTGCGGTTCAATGACAGAGGCAGATTCTAACTTGCAGCCGCAGTTCCTTCACGGCAAATAGTAAAGCAAAACCGCTTCAGTAACTCTGTAACTTCTAACGCGTTGGTTATGAATGTTACCTGTGTAATCCGGGCTGTTGGTCTGGGGGTCGGAGTTGTTCCTCGCTATTGTTGTGTAGCCTGCGTTGTACATGTTCATGTTGTACGGCTCGTGGTACATGGTGCTCTTGTCCACTTCTCCCTCGTCCATAGAGACCTGTCCATAGAGATGCCCATTAGCGGTGTCCACAGATGGGTTTACATGCACACGCATCTTCAACTCCTTCTGAACAGAACGGGAAATGAGTGAACTCTAAATGTTCATAAGCATGTTCGAGTACAGACGGAGAAGTAAAGGTAACATTAATATAATATAACTGAAACATGAAACAAACTAATAAGTTCATACGGAAAATAAATATTTTGAAAAATCCTCAATATGCTGACGAAGGCAGTAATTTATTTTATTATAAAACATAAACTAAACGTAACGTTTCAACTTTCTAGCAAGGTCTTCTTCAGACTCTGCACCAAGTACAAATGTAACAAGATACAAAAACTGGATGATATATATACACAAACATTAATCCCCACCAGACTATTAGAAAGTTGTTCTGGAACATTCTAGCAGGTGGCTTTCCGTTGTCAACTGTACTTTCACCTAAAAGGCTAAACATATTTACTTCCATGTAGAATGTGGTTGGACTCTTTATCTCACGCTCTTTTTCCTTCATTCTTCTTCCTTCTTCTCTCCTCTTGCTCTCTTGTCCTTTCCACTCATTCTAACACCTTCTTCCATTCTTTTTTTAACTTCAGTCCCCAATTCCAGTTCATTGTGTCTTCTTGAAGTTGGAATCATAGAAGAAGAATGAAGGAAAAAGAGCGTGAGAAAAAGAGTCCAACCACATTCTAGATGGAAGTAAATATGTTTAGCCTTTTAGGTGAAAGTACAGTTGACAAGGGAAAGCCACCTGCTAGAATGTTCCAGAACAACTTTCTAATAGTCTGGTGGGGATTAATGTTTGTGTATATATATCATCCAGTTTTTGTATCTTGTTACATTTGTACTTGGTGCAGAGTCTGAAGAAGACCTTGCTAGAAGGTTGAAACGTTTAGCATGGCTTTTCTGCCACTTTTGACTAATCGCAACGAAGAATATAAATGATGAAATTGGTGAACACACACTCACAAAGTACAGTCACGGACAGTTCTGGGTTGTAATAAAGGCATTGACTTTTAATGGAGTTGTAACAACCCAGCAGTGTCCGTAACTGTACAACCATGTTCACGCCGGGATTTGAATTCGGAAACTTCAGTGACGAGATCGAACGTCGACCACCGACCATTTGTTTTGGTAACTTTTGGGGGGAAGTATCAAAGTCAGTGCAAGTAATGATTTCTTAAACATTATCTTTATATTTACAAACACATTTGCTTTCGGTTTTTCCAGAAGACTTCTTACTCTAGATTATTAGCACTTCTGTGACTGAGGCTCACTATCTCGACAGTACAAGGGTTCGGGTCCTGGCTATGCATGGGGGATTTTTTTGCGAGCGTCCCCCCATCCAGTGGCGGCGATTGGATAACAAAACTAGGGCGGGGTTGTGGGTCAAGATCGATGTACTTTCTCTTGGTAGACAAGGCTTAGCATTAAGAGGCCATGGTGCGGTGCAAAATGTGGGAGGCAACTCCTCCCCCCCCCGTTCTCTAACCGCCGCCACTGTCCTCATCACTTTTATATTATCATTCGTCCTCATCGCGTGCCTCCCCGAAGTGGAGGAGGGATCCCATTTACACTGTAGGTCCAATCCCGATTAGCCTATCCGTGCATGAAGTGGACTTAAAACAACAAATCAATCAAATCAATACAATAATCTTCATTGTCGCCATTATCTAAAAAGACAACTGAGAAAATAAACATGCTAAGAAAATTGATAAGCAATTACCATTAAGGATCGGTATGAAAACAGTTATAAGTTTCTTTCAATTATGACCGTAATTTGTTTGCAAAACAAAAGAAGACTTGATGTTAGTAGGAGGGTATCAATGACAAATGCAGAAACGTTACGAATAATATTATTTCTCTTCAGTGAAGAATAATTTCGTGTTTCTTACTTATTGGTAAGACGCAGGAGGATTCGTAATCGAAACGTACATCTCGGAATCGGACCAGATTGTTGTTCAATTTGCACATCTATGATTCCAACTTGATTATTCACGACAATAATGAGTTACCTATTTTCTCCTTGCAACATGCGATTAGACCAGCCCACCCACGGATACAATAGAAGTACATGCAGAAGCCTAATGCATCTGGCACATCAGTTGATTGGGTAATTAGCCAAATGAGGACCAACAATTAACATTGTTAGCATTGTTATCAGTTGGAAACGGGATTGTAAACGACAGCCTGTTCTCTCTCTCCTAAGCATGACGTTAGCAATGGAAGATACGGTGGATCATTCAATTCTCTCCCTTTTCAACGACTCTCAGCCATCCTAAAAGCAACTCATCGATTGACTGTGATGTACCAATAGGGACGCGCAAAGGGAATTCTGGCCAGATTTCGTTGAGTGGTTAGCTGTACCAAGTGGAGACTGGGTTTTCGTCAAATATCTCCAACGAAGCGCACGAGTTATCTTTGTGGTCTCGGAATCAACCAGAGAATTGAATTGATACAGCCTATGATTACATATCTCTCATTACGGGAGACGCTTCGCACACACACAGATATCAGTAAAGTGAATGCGGCAAGATGTTCAACACATCAAAAGCGATCCGGAACCAATATTTTTCATTGTGCATTCAGCAGCAAGCTGTTTATAATTTCAGCAGCGGTGATGAAAAGGGTTCCACTGATTGACGAATATTACCGCCATCTTGCGGTAGGATAATATTATTGGTTATTAAACAAGCATAACGGTGCTGCATAATGAGTGATTTATCTGGTAATATGTAACGTCAAAGAGCGCTAAGTTTACACGGTAAATACCTTCCGTTTGGTAACAAATTTGCATTAGAGAAATCACAATGCAGACGTCTTGTCAAAACAAAAAACTCAAGGTAAGCAGGGAGAAATTACATAACCAAACTGAAAATATGTATTTATTTTGTAAACAAATACGTTTTCAAAAGTTGATACTTTATGAACAGTCAATATTGGCTAAGATAATTGTTTAATCAGTTTTTTTCGAAACTACATCCTTAAATAGCATAAACAAAAAAAACAGAATCCAAATTGTTTAATTTTATCTATGTAATATTGTTTCCTTAACAGTTTATAGAAAATGGCATGCAAGTCTACATTGGAGGACGACACTTTCGGAACTAACACATCTAAGCACTTAATGTTACTTACCAAGTTTTTTAAAATATTATTAATCTTACTTCAAAAGTTATTAATGGTCCGTTTTAGTTTATCGCCATTTTGTTTGTTAATGATTTCGATCATTTAACGCCAAAATCTATAGTTGCAAACAACATATTCGGAATCAACATGAACATTTCCTTAAAATTTCTATTTGAGATCAGTTATCGCGGAAATCGAACCCGGATCTCCCGCGTGGCAGTCAAACGCACTATTACAGTTTAGGCACAGTTCCGTAAAGCTCCTCTGAACCTATCACCAGGTTCGATACTGGTGAAGGCACGTTTCATTGGTTCTAAACAGCCACCTAACAGCACGTGTTGATTTCCCATCACGTTTATTGAACTCGTGTGATTTACATATAAATAACCATTAAAAGAAGAAAACAAAAAAACAATTGGTAGACGAATATAGAACAAAAATGAGCATGCCGAAAAATATAGGACACCAAACATAAAGGCAGCCGCCACAGCGAGTTGTTCCATTGTTATCGTTGGACGAAAAATAGGTAACCCACGCTCAGATAAAAATTGAATTACCCAAGCATGATATGAGTTCACGTACAACACAGTCGGAGCAATTAAAAATTTGTTTACAGGAAGCAATGCGAGATGTGGGATGCTTCAGAACTCTTTTTATTTAAAACAAAAAGTGGAGGCTGGGAATATAATACGTTCCAGCTCTGCCTTTTGCTCGCTCATCTGGATTCCCGTAGGTGAGCGAAACGTTTGTTTGCTCTTGGAAAACACTGTTCGTGGAACGATGCATGTGTGCGGGCTTATTTAATCGATATATCGCTCTGAGGAGACACCGGAAATAGAAGGACGGGATGCATCTCTCATTTTCCAACTTCATCTCGACTTCCTCTGAATTCTCAGGCCTCTCTCAGTGTTGCCAGTAGGTAGAATGGAAATTGTCGTACTCCTAAACTCTGTTTTTAGAATTCCGGTATTATAATTTTACTGTTAAATGCTTACATGTTTGTCAACATGTGCCATACTAAGAAGACATGGGTCCCAGGTACGAATCCTGGTTAAGATATGGATGTGGCATTCATCCTGCCGACTTCCGTGACAGAGTGGGTAGCACAGCGAGGTCTTGATTCGAAACCGGCCTGCCCACGGGTGTTCTTTGTGAGTACCCCTTCATCAATTCCAATATATCATCACTCATTATCATCTTCGCAATTAGCCAAAAGCGGCAGAGAAGCGAAATAAAATAACCAAATGAATCAAGCAGTAATCATCCTCATCGTCGCGATTAACTAAATTTGTAGAAAAGTGACGTAAAACAACCCTATTTGGATAGAAGTCAAGATTATACCGTCTTATCATTCAAATTACTTCTGGATTCGAACCCAACACTTTGTATTCCTGCTCTAGCCCCCTACCGTTAGTCTACTGAACCTGGTAACGGGAAGCTCACGGATAATCCTGGAGCAAGAGAAGAAAAACAAGTCTTTGCGCAAGGACGGGAGTCAACTCCACCAATAAACACGTGAGAAGGAATGGGATTGCGTGGGGGAAGCGACAGCAGTCTCCAGTCTTCGCGGCAGCGTGTACCACCCCCCCCCCCCCCTTTCTCTGGCTCTATTCGCGGCCTTGCTCGAGTGGTAGACGATACAGAGTATAATACTCCGAAGGTGCTGATTTCCGTTTCTATTATAGGTATACTGCGTTGCTTTTCTGCCAATTTCGGCAAATCGTGACAATACGGACACACGTTTGGTTGGTTAATTTAATATATTTTATGTCGCTTTTCTTCCACTTTTGGAAGGGGTTACATCGGGCTTACCACTGGAAGTGAGGTTGATGTTGGATGCCAACAGAAAGTGTCATGACTCACAAACACACGTGTTCACTTGGAAACGAACGTTCAGGAATAAACGGAATATTTTGTAACCAAACGCCACGATAATCTCCACGTGTCGCTCGGACTAGAGCGTTTTTTTAAAAAAGCATGCACTTTGTCGCCTCGGTCTGTTGGTAGAGCAGGTGTTTTGCAGACTTGGATTGGTTGATTTAGTGTATTTTACGTAGCTTTTCTCCCACTTTCGGCTAATCGCGATGAAGCTGTGTGATGATATGATGAAGGAACAGTCACCAAGCCCATACCGGGATTCGAACCCGTTGCCTCTGGCGTCGTAGCGCGCTGTGCTAACCATTCCGCCGCGTAGGTTTTTCTACAGATTGGATGGGGTCCGTGTCACTTGTCACTTTGGTGAAGCCAGAGCCGTGTGGCGTGTCACTTGTCACTGTCGTTTTGGTCTGGAAGATATTTACAACTAACATTTCAAGAACAATACGAAGATGTCTTTCAAAAGTAAACTTCTTTGGCTACTAAAATTATATTTTAGAATGACTTTTCTTGTGAATAATTCATTATAAGTGAGTCTTGATGATGATGAAGTGTTGCTTAGGGTATTATATCTATATTTGTCTGGAAGTTTTATATTTTACACTATGTAGGATTAAGAGTTTTAGATGTCCAGAGTGGAAGTATTACGCAGAGACCAAGTCAGTACTGCTTCCGAATGCAATGCGGAGGAAGAGGGTTCGATTCCCGAATGGGTGATCTTAGCGGCTGTTGGGCTTTCAATTCTATAATCAGTTGTTACCGTTTGAATATGAAGGCGGCAGGAATGTGGTACTGATCGTCACCATGGCCGAGATACAGAATGTATGGAGCCGTATGTCCTTCATTGCACAGGCTTACCTTTCCTACCCTTAATGAAAGAAGAAAAATTGGAATGAAATGAGATTACCTATGCTTGTTAAAACTTTGAAAACATTGAAGTTAATAAAGTTGCAAGTAATGTGAACGAGTGATTCTTCTGGGGAAGGAATTGAACTAATTGGTATTGATTGGAACACAGAAGAGGTCCCTGAACGATGAATTTTTAAAGAAGCTCTGAAGATTCTTTCACTTTTCTTTAAGAATCTTTTCTATTTTTCTCTGAACAATAAAGAATAAGAAGCATATAAATACTAACGAGAAGAAAGAAATATCAGATATGAAGTAGGAAAGGGAATGAGAGAGAAAAAGATTAAGGAAGAAACCGTTTAGAGAAGTCAATAAAGAGTATCCCATCCCCCACTCCTTACAAAACAATTGAGCAAGTTTATGGAAACCTATTCGTATCCTGGAGATCGTACACTCAGACCGTTACCAAAAGAGTAGGTTAAAATGTTGGGCCTTTAACTCACAATAGAAAAGGATTTACTAGAAGTCTACGTGGAATAGTTCATCCAATTGTTTGAATAAATGTTGTAACAAGATATCTAGATTAATAGCTAATCCAATTTATTTACTAAATGTTGTAACAAAATGTCTGGAGTAAATGACTCGTCCAATTAATTTAATAAATATTGTAACAAAATGTCTGGATTGAGTGGCTCATCCAATTAATTTAATAAATATTGTAACAAAACGTCTGGATTGAATGGCTCATCCAATTAATTTAATAAATATTGTAACAAAACGTCTGGATTGAATGGCTCATTCAATTAATTTAATAAATATTGTAACAAAATGTCTGGATTGAGTGGCTCATCCAATTAATTTAATAAATATTGTAACAAAACGTCTGAATTGAGTGTCTCATACATTTAATTTAATAAATATTGTAACAAAATGTCTGGATTGAGTGGCTCATCCAATTAATTTAATAAATATTGTAACAAAATGTCTGCATTGAATGGCTCATCCAATTAATTTAATAAATATTGTAACAAAACGTCTGAATTGAGTGGCTCATCCAATTAATTTAATAAATATTGTAACAAAATGTCTGAATTGAATGGCTCATCCAATTAATTTAATAAATATTGTAACAAAATGTCTGGATTGAGTGGCTCATCCAATTAATTTAATAAATATTGTAACAAAATGTCTGAATTGAGTGTCTCATACATTTAATTTAATAAATATTGTAACAAAACGTCTGGATTGAGTGGCTCATCCAATTAATTTAATAAATATTGTAACAAAATGTCTGAATTGAGTGGCTCATCCAATTAATTTAATAAATATTGTAACAAAACGTCTGGATTGAATGGCTCATTCAATTAACTTACTACATTCTGTAACAAAACGTCTGGATTGAGTGGCTCATCCAATTAATTTAATAAATATTGTAACAAAATGTCTGAATTGAGTGGCTCATCCAATTAATTTAATAAATATTGTAACAAAACGTCTGGATTGAATGGCTCATTCAATTAATTTAATAAATATTGTAACAAAATGTCTGGATTGAGTGGCTCATCCAATTAATTTAATAAATATTGTAACAAAATGTCTGAATTGAGTGTCTCATACATTTAATTTAATAAATATTGTAACAAAACGTCTGGATTGAGTGGCTCATCCAATTAATTTAATAAATATTGTAACAAAATGTCTGAATTGAGTGGCTCATCCAATTAATTTAATAAATATTGTAACAAAACGTCTGGATTGAATGGCTCATCCAATTAATTTAATAAATATTGTAACAAAATGTCTGAATTGAGTGGCTCATCCAATTAATTTAATAAATATTGTAACAAAACGTCTGGATTGAATGGCTCATTCAATTAACTTACTACATTCTGTAACAAAACGTCTGGATTGAGTGGCTCATCCAATTAATTTAATAAATATTGTAACAAAACGTCTGGATTGAATGGCTCATTCAATTAATTTAATAAATATTGTAACAAAATGTCTGGATTGAGTGGCTCATCCAATTAATTTAATAAATATTGTAACAAAATGTCTGCATTGAATGGCTCATCCAATTAATTTAATAAATATTGTACCAAACGTCTGAATTGAGTGGCTCATCCAATTAATTTAATAAATATTGTAACAAAATGTCTGAATTGAATGGCTCATCCAATTAATTTAATAAATATTGTAACAAAATGTCTGGATTGAGTGGCTCATCCAATTAATTTAATAAATATTGTAACAAAATGTCTGAATTGAGTGTCTCATACATTTAATTTAATAAATATTGTAACAAAACGTCTGGATTGAGTGGCTCATCCAATTAATTTAATAAATATTGTAACAAAATGTCTGAATTGAGTGGCTCATCCAATTAATTTAATAAATATTGTAACAAAACGTCTGGATTGAATGGCTCATTCAATTAACTTACTACATTCTGTAACAAAACGTCTGGATTGAGTGGCTCATCCAATTAATTTAATAAATATTGTAACAAAATGTCTGAATTGAGTGGCTCATCCAATTAATTTAATAAATATTGTAACAAAACGTCTGGATTGAATGGCTCATTCAATTAATTTAATAAATATTGTAACAAAATGTCTGGATTGAGTGGCTCATCCAATTAATTTAATAAATATTGTAACAAAATGTCTGAATTGAGTGTCTCATACATTTAATTTAATAAATATTGTAACAAAACGTCTGGATTGAGTGGCTCATCCAATTAATTAAATAAATATTGTAACAAAATGTCTGAATTGAGTGGCTCATCCAATTAATTTAATAAATATTGTAACAAAACGTCTGGATTGAATGGCTCATTCAATTAACTTACTACATTCTGTAACAAAACGTCTGGATTGAGTGGCTCATCCAATTAATTTAATAAATATTGTAACAAAATGTCTGAATTGAGTGGATCATCCAATTAATTTAATAAATATTGTAACAAAACGTCTGGATTGAATGGCTCATTCAATTAATTTAATAAATATTGTAACAAAATGTCTGGATTGAGTGGCTCATCCAATTAATTTAATAAATATTGTAACAAAACGTCTGAATTGAGTGTCTCATACATTTAATTTAATAAATATTGTAACAAAATGTCTGGATTGAGTGGCTCATCCAATTAATTTAATAAATATTGTAACAAAATGTCTGAATTGAGTGGCTCATCCAATTAATTTAATAAATATTGTAACAAAACGTCTGGATTGAATGGCTCATTCAATTAATTTAATAAATATTGTAACAAAATGTCTGAATTGAGTGTCTCATACATTTAATTTAATAAATATTGTAACAAAACGTCTGGATTGAGTGGCTCATCCAATTAAGTTAATAAATATTGTAACAAAATGTCTGAATTGAGTGGCTCATCCAATTAATTTAATAAATATTGTAACAAAATGTCTGAATTGAGTGTCTCATACATTTAATTTAATAAATATTGTAACAAAATGTCTGGATTGAGTGGCTCATCCAATTAATTTAATAAATATTGTAACAAAACGTCTGGATTGAATGGCTCATTCAATTAACTTACTACATTCTGTAACAAAACGTCTGGATTGAGTGGCTCATCCAATTAATTTAATAAATATTGTAACAAAATGTCTGAATTGAGTGGCTCATCCAATTAATTTAATAAATATTGTAACAAAACGTCTGGATTGAATGGCTCATTCAATTAATTTAATAAATATTGTAACAAAATGTCTGAATTGAGTGTCTCATACATTTAATTTAATAAATATTGTAACAAAACGTCTGGATTGAGTGGCTCATCCAATTAAGTTAATAAATATTGTAACAAAATGTCTGAATTGAGTGGCTCATCCAATTAATTTAATAAATATTGTAACAAAATGTCTGAATTGAGTGTCTCATACATTTAATTTAATAAATATTGTAACAAAATGTCTGGATTGAGTGGCTCATCCAATTAATTTAATAAATATTGTAACAAAATGTCTGGATTGAGTGGCTCATCCAATTAATTTAATAAATATTGTAACAAAACGTCTGGATTGAATGGCTCATTCAATTAACTTACTACATTCTGTAACAAAATGTCTGGATTGAGTGGCTCATCCATTTAATTTACTAAATGTTGTAACAAAATATCTAGATTGAATAGTTCATCCAATTAATTTACTAAATGTTGTAAGAAAATGCCTAGATTGAATAACTCATGAAATTGATTTGTTAAATGTGAATGGAGTAGCTCCTCTAATTAATGTAATACGTTTCAACTTTCCATTTTGCACGTTCCAAACCTAAGTAATGAATATTCCATTTCGCAACATTTGAAAGATTTAAAGGGACACACTCACATATCTCACTTTTAGCGACATAATTGCAAGGCTGGCAACGCTGTCGCTCCCAGGCTCCTCTCTTCCCTGGTGCAACTCCACTTACCCTTAGCGATTTTGTTCATGCCCCGATGCACACAAATTAATCCGCCTGCGTGACTCTCCATAGACGCTGTCGGGAGCGAACGGGACCTACAAATTATTGCTTAGAGAGTAATTATGGAGGAAGTGAGTTCCCCTTTCCACTACCGCCCCCTTCTTACATATTTTCTCCCGAAATCAAAGAATGCTACGTTACATTTGGGGCCTCTCTTTTTTTGTACGAGTCAAAATGTGTGTCGTCACTGGAACAGTGCAAGATCTGGTTGCACATATTGCGGGAAGGAAAAGATGTAGTGGTCCTGTCATTTGCTTGCCTACACATTTCTAGAGAGTTGTTGCATTAACGGCAAGAAACCAAAGCAGTTTGTACGAGGAACATTGACAGACAAAGGGAGAGAGGAAGACGACGAGAACGGGAGAGAGAGAAGGCAGAAAGAAAAAGATTGAGCTAGAGGGAAAAAGAAAGGGATAGAAAGGAGAAAGATAAAGAATAACATATGCAAAGAAAGGAATGCAGAGGGAAGTGAGAGACAGAAGGAGACATTATGAAATAGAGAAAGGAGAAAGGAAAATGAAGAACGAGGAGAAGAGGAACAGAAAGATAGGGGACAGAAAAGAAGAGACAAATAAATAGAGAAAGGGGAAGAGATGTATAGATGTATAGATAGAGGTAGAAACGGGGAGGAGGGAAGGCACACAGAGAGAAGAGAAATGAAGAAAGAAAATGAAAAGAACAGAAAGTGAGAGAGGGGAATAGAAAAGGAGAGAGAAAGAGATAAAGGTACCCAGAGAGAGAGAGAGAGAGAGAGAGAGAGAGAGGACAGAAAGAGAAGAGAAATGAAAAATGAAGTGGAATGGAACATAAAAGTAGATAGAGAGAATGAGAATAACAAAACTTAGAAGTATCTAAGGAGAGAAAAAGAAGGAAAATAAATTAGAAATTCTACTTCATAAAGTAAGAGAACGAATGGTGAAAAGAAAACGACAGAGCGATAGATATGGAGAAAGAAGGGAAAAGAACAGCTAGAGAGGAAGGAAATGACAGAGTGACCTTTGCTTGTTGGTTGCATAAGTTCAGGATAAAATTGTTCTTTTTAAGGCTCTGCGTCGAAACAAAGCTTAAAAAGAATAAATTTGCAGTAATAGGCTATGCATGGTGTTTATACACTATATTTCAAGACTCGAAGAGAGAACTAAAGCAAGATTTTCAATCAAACCATCGCTAGTTTGAGTCCTAGTGATTAAGATCCACTTTTAAACAATAATCTGTCCCGATTGTATTTATAATAGTGGCGATAGAGGGCACTTTCATACCCCACAGCTCTTTTCGACGATTGTGCGAAACTGCGCCTACAGTTCAGTACATTTTTTCAATTTATTATTGGCATTTTAACCAGTTCTGTAGCGTAAATAAAACCAGAAAGTCAACCAAAAAAGAGGAATTTCGTATTTATTTTGAAGTTTGTCCGGCAAGGTAAATTGAATATGTTTCGTTAGGAAGTTGCCCGACGAGCGAGCTCACTTTAGTCCTTTGAAGAAGCAAAACCGCTGCAGTCGAGTTGTTAATCAGAATCACGACCCCCCAGGGAGACTTTAAAATGCAACTGGGTCAGTGCAAATGATATGCCCCCTCGCTTCCATTCTCAAATGAAACAAGGCGTCTGGTTTCCATGGTTATTTTTGTTAATTTTCTTTTCTCTTTTTTTAAATGGAAAGGTGGAACGATATCATGAAGCTGAACATGAGCCCGTGGAACTGAACTGAAGAAGCATATAGGTAGCTTTCATAAATGGTTTACCGGGCATTGGGTTTTATGGCTGGAAAGGATTGAGATATTTAAGCTACCGTACTTTAATGTACCTTTCACTCGGTTGGAGCAATATTTTAGTAACTTTTAGGCCAGGTCTGATAAACCCGCCGTATTGAAAAAGAGCGTTTTTGTGTTCATGTGGGAGAAGCGGTACTATGGCGTTATAAGAGAGCGAGGCACGAGGCTTCGTCGGTTGCGTTGGTGCAGTGCGAAACCGCTCGAGTTCTGGTAACAGTGTGGTGTGGTTCCCCCACTCCTACTCTGCTGCATACTGGCCGTGCCGTGCTATGTGCAGGCGGGAAGATCACACAGCACGGAATGTTTGCTGGACTTTAGAAGTGCAAGTGAGATGCTCAAGCCTGTTTTAGACTGACTGACTTGTTCGCTACTCTCTGTATGAATTACTGTTTTCGAGGCCATTAACTTCATTTTTAGCAAAGCGACACCCAAGCAAAACATTAACTTATTAAACACTCCAGTATATACGTATTTCCCTTGATCAAAATACACTACTAACATTTTAATATTCCACCGTTGCAACTTCAGTTTTGTGAAGAACTATGGGTAGTAGAATACTCGGTCCTTCCTAGGAGAATACTTGGTTCTGGTATAAATAAAAAAGGAAAGATGAAAGAGGAGAGGAAAGGAGAAGAAATGAAAAGATCTCGGTAAAGAAGAACGGGAAAGATCAAAGAGGATAGAAAGGAAAAGATCACAGAAGAGAGCAAGTGTGAAGAAAGGAGAAGATGAAAGAGAAAATAAAATATGAAGAAAGGAAAATATCACGGGAGAGAGAAAAGGAGATGAAGGGGAAATATCAAAAAAGAAAAAGGAGAAGATAGGGAATGATCACGGGAGAGAGAAAGTGTGAAGAAAGGGAAAATCAAAGGGAACAGAAAACTAGAAGACAGAAAAAGATGAAAGAGAAAAGAAGAAGAAAGGGAAAGATCACGGGAGAGAGAAAGTGTGAAGAAAGGGAAGTTTTAAATGGAAAAGAATTAGGAGAAAGGAAAAGAGCAAAGAGGAAAGAAAGAAGAAGGGAATAGATCACAGGAGAGATAAAAGGAAAATAAAGGGAAAGGTCAAAGAAGAATGACAAGTAGAAGAAAGAAAAAGATGACCAGAGAGTAAAAGGGAAGAGGGAATGATCGGGGAAGAGAGAAAAGGAGAAAAAGCGACATATCAAGGGAGAGAGAGTGAGAGATTAGGGGGAGAGAACGAGAAGAGAGGGAATGTAAGAGGTGCCTTCATTTCATATCGTTAGAAGCTCCACAGGTACTCGTGGAAGCGTGTATTGTTTTATTTATTCAGCTAAGTACCGGCAAAGTAACTTCTCGTCTCTGTTAGATATCGAGCTGAGAACAAAAGCTGTTGAAAATCAGAAATCACCTATTCAGGCATGCAATATCCCTAAAGAGGCGCACGCCCTGTGCTTCCTGGAAGCACCTTAAGCCAAGAAGCAACCCCTTTTCAGGTCGTTAGGTTGCGCGCAAACATATTTGCTGCTGAAAGATGCGGTTGGTTATCTCCAGCCAGATGCTATTTCGCCTCCTCTCGAGGAGATATTTCTTTCCCGCCGGCAAGGAAAAGGCAGCAAGCAACCAGGTGCGGGCTGCAGGGAGACGGGAACGAGAGAAAGGAGGGCAAAGATCTAGAGAAAGATAGAGGGCTTTGGAGGGGGACGATAAGAGAGGGAAAGATAATGAGGAGTTAAAAGAGAGGGAAAGATCAAGAGAGAGATATAGGAGCAGAGAGGGTAAGATCAAGAGATGGGGAAGAAGACGAGAGTGAAAGATAATGAAGAAGAAAAGGAGAAGGAAGGGAAAGATCAAAAGATAGGGAAGGAGAAGAGAGAGAAATATCATGAGGAAGAAAAGGAGAAGAGAGGGAAAGGTAAGGAGGAAGAAGGAAGAGCGGTAAAGTAAAGAAAAGAAAACAAGAAGAGATGGTAAGCTCAGGAGGGAGAAAAGGAGAGCTTACGAAAAATAAAGAGAAATGAAGAGGGGAAAAGATCAAGAGAGCAAAGAGAGAAGAGGGTAAAATGACAAGGGAGAGAGAAAAGAAAAGGGAGAAGGATAAGGGAAAGAAACGGACAAGAGAGAGATAGAAGGATCAAGGGAGAGATAAAAAGAGAAGATAGAGAATGATCAACACAGAGATAAAAAGAAAAGAGACTAAAGATCGCCGGGGATAGAGAAGAAGGAAACATGGAGAGAAATGGTGAAAAGATGAAAAGATAGAGGGAAAGATGTGGAAGAGAGGGGAAATATCGAGAGGGAGAGAGTAACACAGAGAAGAATGGGGAATAGAGTTGAAGAGTGGAGAGGGACAAGGAATGAGAGACGGATAGGAAAGTAAGATACAGAGAGAGTAAGAGAAGTGCTAGGAAACTAAAGAGATATGTACTAAAGATTGGAAAGGTAGGATATATAGCACATAGAGAAACCGTTGGTATAGAGAGAAAGGCAGAAAGACAAGAACACAGAGAGAGAGAGAGAGTCGAAAGAAGAAAGAGTTTGCAGAGATAGAAAATGCGTTACGGAGATATACAGAAAGAGGAGGGCGAGAGAAATAGACGCAAGGTAGATCTCAGGTGCTAAGCGACTCCTCCACCGAAATGGGATAGGAGGAAAGGACGGGAAGATTTTCGGTTTCCATGGAAACGGACAGCTAACAACGACACTTGATGGAGTGGAGGCTATTACGGAATCGACCACCGACCCAGAAGTTCCCTGGTTTCTCCTGTGTCTCGGGGGTTCCTCTGCCGGGCGCTTCCTTGAGCGCGGCAAAGCCTTTGATCCGTAATCTAAGGGAAGAATACCGGCCTGGGGAAGTTTTCGGTAGAGATGCGGTTTCACTTGGACGGGACTGCATCGGAAGGAAACGACAGGTTACGTGTTGAAGGCAGTCATGCCGACATTGTTTGTTCTCTACTTTGATCTTTGTTGTTCATACATTGACCATTTGTGCATTGAAATATGTGATGAATTCTTAATGGAGGGAAAAAGCAACAACTTCAAAGTTACAGCTAATCAAATGGAAGTTTCGACTTTTCCGCATGCCAATCACATCTTCAATCTGACCTGTTTCCGTTGACATATTTTCCCATTGGAAGTTTGATATTCCCAAGAGAACAAATAAACTAATAATCCCATAAGCGTAATGCATTCCTGGCAGTGTTGCCAAACCCGATGCGCATAAAAGAGCTAAATTATAGCTCAAGTGGAGCTAAAGTTGACTTTCAAGGACCTAGATTTACAAAAGCTGGATAAAGTGCCTCCTAGGGTAATTTTAGATGTCATATTACTGTTAATTTTAAAGTGATGACAATTTATTCTTAGTTTTCACTGTCCAGTTCTGACGGCATCGCCCATCTCAATAATATACCGATGGTCGTATGAAATCGAAAATATGTCATCTTCACGTCAGCCACGGCGCTATAGAAAAGTGGAGTGGTAAAAGGGGCAGTGGCAATCCAGTTAATACAATATCACGTGCAAAATGTATATTCATGGCGAAAGTTCTCCTATGTGGGCCGGAGCCAGTGATAGAATCATAGTGGGACGAGAGAGTGGGGGCGAGCGCCGGCAGTTCGCGGCAAAGCGAGTGCACGAAAGAGCCAGATCTGGTTCCAAAAGAGCTAAGTTGGCAACAGTGCTACGAGCCGCTGCTGAGGGGAGAATGTGGCGGAAAGCTTCCCTCATGCCCCTAAGCACAGAATCAGTTGTCATTCAAAGTTGAATTACAAGTGAAACCTCCTCATGCTTCTGTAACTGAGGTATAATTTTAAGGGGTGTGTCCCCAACTTTACGTAATTATGCTGTTTTCCTTAAATATCCATTTCATGTGGTGTGCTTTGGGATTGATTGATTGTGTTTGAAGTCCACTTTTATGCACAGCAGGCTAATTGGGACTGGATCTACAGTTTAAAGTGGGGTCCGAACCAAGGTGTACCTCCACTGAGTATCGAACCCGGGACCCCTTCATTACAAAGCTACGACGTTACAACTACGTTTCGTGCCTTAGGAAAAACCTTTCAAACATTTGAAAATTTCTGCTGGAATGTAAGACCTTGCATTGCATTTGTCTTTAACTTTTAGGCAGAAATGTTTAATATCAACAGTTGCACAGAAGAGTGCAAGAGTTTCAAAATGTGTGCCTTCCCGATGACGTAGTGTTACCTCCCTCGCATTGTAATCAACGTTCCCTGGTTCGATACGCGGTGGAGGTACATAGTGGTTCGGAACCCACTTAGAAACGGTAAGTCCTGTCCTGTTTAGCCTAACTGAGCATTAAGTGGACTTACAAACTTTGAGTTTTAAGATGCATGGCGATATTCCCATAAGAAACCAAGATTTCCTTTTCACATCTCTGAGAAAAAATATTGCATGTCTAAAGTGAGGCAAT
This sequence comes from Lepisma saccharinum, assembly GCF_977018435.1. Classification (NCBI taxonomy): domain Eukaryota; kingdom Metazoa; phylum Arthropoda; class Insecta; order Zygentoma; family Lepismatidae; genus Lepisma; species Lepisma saccharinum. The sequence continues at coordinate 18,899,434 of NC_139251.1, read as the reverse complement.
CATTGGACAGAATTTGCATGGAAGCATACTAAAGCTAAGAGGAATTTTTAATTACCGAATGGTGACGAACATGCCTGTTGTAATCTTGCCAGCGAACATAAGCAGCACTTGGTAGCTAGAAGAATACAGTGACTGCAGTTTTGTTGTCTTTTCCTGACGGGATGTGCTCGCTGGCGAGAAGTGTCGAATGAAACTCTTGTCTCCAAACGTTGTTGTGCTGATGCAGCGGCACCTAGTGGTTAGTAGTTAAATACGAGTGGGATTTGATAAGTTTCCGGCCTCGGAAAGATATAATGGCGCCAGTGACAAATGAATATCATTTTAGTCAACATAGTTCCCTTTCAGGTTGACACACTTGGCACAACGTTTCTGCAGTAATTCTAACCCATGGCAATAGAAGGTTATATCTTGTCTGCACACCATGCCTCTTCTAATGAAAGGACGTCACTGACGTCCCTTAATTTAGTACCTTTGAGGTGCATTTTGAGTTTGGGGGAAAGATAATAGTCTGAGGGGGCCAGATCTGGGTGATAAGAGGTGGTCAATGAGTGCATCTTTAAAGCACGACATTTCTGCATTGTAATACCTGCCTTGTGGCAAGGAGCATTGTCATGGAGGAAGAGGATGCCTTTTGACAGTTTCCCCCGCCTCTTTTCCTTCAAAGCGGAATGTAATCTATCCAACAGGACCACATAACTTTCAGCATTCAAGGTGGTGCCATTTTCCAGATATTCCCGTCCCAATCCCAAAATACCTCACCCATTACATTTCCTGCAAATTTCTGTCACCAACATATTTTGGGCCATGGTGATCCAGTATGGTACCACTGCATGGATTGATACTTTGTCTCAGGATCATACATGTAATGGAGTTTCATCCACTATCACTATTCGTTCAGTAACACTGGCTGCACTATACGAGAAACGGTCCAACCGTGCCTTAGCACTGTCCCTTCTTTTCCGCTTGTGATCAGTTGTCAAGAGTTTGGTCATCCACTTGGCAACAAGTATTTTCATCTCCAATTCTTGATGCACCCTCTCTAAACTGATGCCTAGGGTACCTGCTATACATTGCAGACCAATCCTCCGTCTGCAAGGATCAGGTCGTGGACACTATCAACAATTTCCTCAGTCACTTCTGTTCTGGGTCTTCCTCGCCTTTCTTCATCCTCTGTGCTTGTTCCCCCCTCCTGAAATCCGCCACCCATGATTTCACTGCTCTGTATGAAGGACAGTCATTGGGCATTGTTTGTGTGTATTCGTCGTATATTTCCTTGGCTCCCATGTTCTTCGAGAAGAGGTACTTGATGACAGCTCTCTTCTCCAATTTGGAAAACTGCACACTCTGCGTTGCCATGGTGACTTTCAACTTGTAACACAAAAGAATTACTAGCAGTATCTGTCTCAAATTTTGCACAACATGTTCTGAAACATTGACTCGCAACACACTAAAAGGATTTTTATCTCTTCCAATACTTTCCCTGTTAGGCCGGAAACTTACCATTCATTCATCGCATGACTTCTTCTTGGTGCTGTCGCAAATTTAGTATTATTAAGAACCAGCGACAGAGAATTATCCAAGTGACACAAACTATTATATTAGGCTAGGCAAGTATCTGTGTAGACTATGTATAAATTTTTCGCATATGATTATATTTCTTGTTTGCACCTTTCTTGTCATCAACTCTCCCAGCACTACATGTTTCAAAAGTTGAAGCAATTTCCATTATACTGAGCATAAGAACTCAGCCCCATCTCTCATCCTTTTTATTAGAAGAAGAAATGGACCCTTTCGTTTCTTGTAATACGAAAAATAAGTTTTCATCCTACAAGTTAGGTTGATTAATGTGGTGGACTAGCACTAGGGAGATCGGGAATTCAAACCCCATGAGCGATCATCTAGGATGATTAAAAAGTGTTTAAAACAGTGTTTGTAGTCCATGCTTATGCATAATCGCAACTTTTCCAGCACAGGATTTCGAACGCGTAAAATAATTAGGTTTTTTCGTTGCTTTTCTTCAGCCGCTTGATGCAGATGCTGAGATGTTACCCATCATACCTTTCTTAAGGTTCTTACCACTAGTTCTAATCGCCGTACAAGTTAGAGGCGTTAATTAAGTCAGCCAGAAAGCTACGAACGCTTCAAGGTCACTGTCAAAAAAATGCAATTTTATCCTGCTTGTATGCAACTCGTTGATACAAATTCAGGGTTGCCAGTGCTGCGTATTTATTTATAGGTCGCAACTACAAGTTACAACTACAAGGAAAACGCGAGAGACAGGTAACTTAGTGACTGTTTCCTTCGACCCCTGAGACATCAACATTTATGCTCCAGCGGAAGCTGCAGATTTCATCTTACGAGAGAGGCAACAAAAAACATCCATGGAAAACAAGACATTCTCTCTTCTTCTTCGTAGTTATTTCTAGATATTGTTTATAGATAGATGGTTCCATGTTTCTTCCACTTTCCTCCCTCTCCCCCCCCCCCTTTCCTCCCTTTTCGGAGACTCAATTTGTTCCCGATTTAGCCTTGTTCCTATCTAAAATCTTTCGACTTGTTTGTTTTGGTCTCGCTGAAAGATGGATGTAATCGGAATTCGATGAAATCATGGTCTAAATTAGCCAGAATGGTATATTTTTTTGAACGAGGAGCAGAGAGAAAGAGAGAGAGAGAGATCGGTGAAGCTGTATTGATCTGTCAGAGATGCGACAGGGAAAGGGGTATTTGCTTTCGTTCTGAGTTTTTTCTCTTTATGGAAAGACAAGAACATCCAAATGGAATTGCTTTTCAAGTTCTGAGGAGACAAGACCCGTTGGGAAACTATGCAACAAGTAATATAAAAATATTCCCAAAACATCGGTAAAGGATGCAACAGGTATTTGAGAGAATTCAGAGCAGAACGCAGATCTAGAATCAAGGAAGTCTATATTATGTGTGTAAACAACAAACGTAGCTGTTCTATAACTATGTCATTGTGGGGCTGTTGTCGATTTTGCTAAAGTAAGCAAGCGGCGGAGAGTGGGAGGTGCAATCAGCTGCTTGCATTGTAGCTGCCCCTGCGTTGCCAAAATTTGCAGCACTATCAAAGGCTTGTTGATTGTACCATCGTGAAGGGGAAAGCTGGCAATCAATTTATTGCAGTTCTTAATTTTGAACAAGCTTCAAAGCGTGCAACGGCGGGAATGAAAGAATGGGATGTTTTTATCAAGAAAATTGTGAAAAGAGGGAAGAATGGTGACAAGCTCCTGACACCCGGTAATCACAGTTCAGCCGAAAAACATAACCTGTACATAATCAACTTTGTAGGTGTGTAATTATGATAGCTATTACTTATTTATCAATATATATAAAGCCCCAATCCCACCACTGACTCACTGACATAAATGTTCTCCATGAAGGAAGGTGAAAATGCCCTTTTTTCACATCCCTAGCAAACCGTTTCCATGGCGCATTTCTTGCCCACATTGTTTGCTTCATTCTTCATTGTCAAGCTACATTATATTTCTCACAGATCACACACAGATGAATGAACTCCTGGTTTTGAAAAGGTGCCTCAAACAAGGGTGACATCTACATAAGAAGAAGATTCAGTCCAGCTGTACAATTACGTAGGCCTATACACTGTTATACTCAATGCGAAAATATCTACATCGTGCTTGTTTTAACTAAATGTTTAGGGGAGCTTACAGTGCTTGGAAACGGACGTTGCTAGGAAACTTAAAGAAAGTTTATTTTCACCCCGAAAACTACTGTAAGGGAATTATGCTAGACTTTTTGAATTTCAAAACATGAGCATCAGGATTTATCAGAGAGAATAGATAGGAATTTGTTGGGAATGACGGAAAACAATTATTTCTCGATTACGTTTACAAATGTGAAAATGAGAAAATACGTAAATATTGCTTTTTCATTAATGTCGCTATTCAATTCGTTTATATGAAATATCTAACTATTTTGAAACGGACAATATTTATCCAGTTTATTATTATGAAAATAGACAATAATGTGTTGAATATTTGTACAATATTAGAGTACACACATAAAGTTATTTTCTAAACTTTTCAAATTAGCAAACTTATACACTTGTTCCCCTTTATCCAATACAACATGCAGATATTTTCAAAGTCATTAAGATCATTGAGGAACCCCATCTATTAAGTGATTGCGTCCATAACGTGGCCGAAGGTCACGCATAGGAGCGTACAAGACGTGGCCAAGGGCCACGTCGAAAGTACCCGAGTCCAATATATATAAAGCCCCAATCTCACCACTCACTCACTCACTCACTCACTGACATAAATGTTCTCCATGAAGGAAGCCCCGAAGACGATAAATGGTCGATTACGACAACCATGAAATTGTCCCAAAAGGTCGAGAAAATTTAAAAAATCCCTCACTTGGCCCTTTCTTAAGGGTGAAAATGCCCTTTTCTCACGTCCTTAGCAAACGTTTCCACGGGAATTTTATGCAGCTCACATTCTTTCCTTCAATTCTTAATTGTCTAGCTACATTATATTTCTCACAGATCACACACAGATGAATGAACTCCTGGTTTTGAAAAGGAGCCTCAAACAAGGGTGACATCTACATAAGAAGAGGATTCAGTCTAGATACAATCTACATCGTGCTTGTTTTAACTAAATGTTTAGATGCATGATAAAAAACAATTCTTTAGAGCTTGCCGTGCTTGTTGTTGTCCATGGAATTATGCTAAACGTTTCGAATTTCAAAAGATGAGCGTCAGAATTTATTACAGAGGAGAGGTAGGAATTTGAGGTGAATTACGTTTAAAAATGTCAACAGAAGTAAATGTTGCTCTTCGAATTTAGTGTCGCTATTCGTATGTATAAAACATCTAATTAACTATTTTGAAACGGATATTACTTACCCAATTTATTATTAAGAAAATAGACAATAATATTTTGAATATTTGTACAATATTAGAGCCCGTACACACATAACGTTACGTTCTAAACTTTTCAAATAAGTAATTACACTTACTCGTTTCCCTTCCTCCAATGATACACTCAGATTATTTCAAAGGCATTTAGAGGATTGAAGAAAACAAGGAGTGACCGAAGGTCACTACGCCGAGCGCACAAGTCGTGGCCGAAGGCCACGTCGAAACTGCGCGAGTTCGATATCTATAAAGCCCCAATCCCACTACTCACTCACTCCTTGACATAAATGTTCTCCATGAAGGAAGCCCCGGAGCCAAAAAATGCCTGATTACGACCCCCATGAAATTGTCCCAAAATACCGAGAAAATTAAAAAATCGCTCACGTTGCCCTTTTTTAAGGCTGAAAGTGCCCTTTTTCATGTACTTAGCAACTCGTTGCCACGGGCATTTCTTGCAGCAAACATTATTTCCATCAATTCTTAATTGTCTATCTACACTATTTCTCACAGATCAAAACAGATGAATCAATTCCTGGTTAGAAAAGGTGCCTCAAACAAGACTGACATCTACATAATGAGTTTCAGTCCAGATACAATTACGTATCTAATGGTAAACTGAATGCGAAAATATTTACATCGTGGTTGTTTTAATTAAATGTTTAGAGGTATACTAAAACACAATAGAGTTTGCCGCGCTTGTTGTTGACATGGAAACGGACGTTGCTAGGGAACTTAAAAGAATGTTTATTTATTTATTTCAACCCGGAATCTACTGTAAGTGTATTATACTAGACTTTACGAATTTGAAAATATGAGCATACGAATTTATTACAGAGGAGAGGTAGGAATTTGAGGGGAATGGCGAGAAACAATTATTTTTCAATTACGTTTACAATTGTGAAAATAAAAAATGACGAAATATTGCTTTTCCAATTTAATCTAGTGTCGCTATTGAATTAGTTTATATAAAAGATCCAACTACTTATCTTCAAACGGTTATTGCTTACTCAATTTATTATTAAGAAAATATACAATTTTGAATATTTGTATTATAAAAAAAGCCGGTACATACATAACGTTATGTTCTAAACTCCTCAATTAAGAGAACATACTCATTTATCTTCCTCCATGACGATATTTTCAAAGGCATTAAGAGCAATGATGAACCAAAAACGTTGCCGAAGGTCACGTATGCGAGCGTACAAGACGTGGCAAAATGCCACGTCGAAAGTACGCAAGACACTTTCCTAGTCACATTCGTTTGTGATTGATTTATTAGATTATCTTACTTCACATTTCTGCCATTTTTGGCTAACTGCAAAGATGATGATGAGTGGTGATTATAGTGCTGCCTCCTAGAGGAAGAATAAGCAAGCTGTTGTTGCTATGTAATAATCTGTGCAAGCAAGATGGAATGTAGTTTTGTTAAAATATAGAGTTACGCTTTATCTTGATAATACATGTGTTTGCATCGCACAACAGTGATAAGATCAAATGAACTAAAGGGCAATCATAAACGTGTAAGGACGACAGAGGATTGCTCCACAGAGTATTAAACTGGCCGTTAGTCCAAACGCCAGAGCCTCGCTAGCCTGCAAAACGTAGTCCAAGGTGCACTACGTCACGATCGAGTGCTATGAATATGGAAACAGTGGAATGCACGAAAAGAGTAAACAAATAACTGTCCTCTTTAGTTCGTATTTTTCTCTTTGGCGGAACAGTACACTGACGTTTCTATCTTACAATTTATTTTTCTCATTTTAACATCACAATTTCTTCTCATCTACGGTAAACTTGGACATGTAAACAAGCGATATAAAATAACATCACAATAACACAATACTAATAGTTTGTAACTGTGGTCTCACTGCCACACTGGAGACAGGGGTTCGGTTTCCGTGGTGCATGATCTCTGGCGAAATTTATAGTACCATGTCCGTGCATAGGGGTGGACCCAGCTTCCAATCAGGGCCAACTGGGAAGGCGAAGAGTGGTGCTGATCACATCGGCTTCAGATCAAACGAAGGCTATGAGCGTTCAAGACATTGAACTGCGGTTGAGTCAGCCGGAGTGTGGTGCTGTTCACATCAGCTTAACAGTGGCTGAAATCGTAAATGTACGAAGCCCTTACCTACATTCCACACCCCTGTAAGAGCCTATGGCTTGTTACAATGTGTAGAGAAGGCAGAAACAAAATTGATTTGGTGTATTTTACTGTCTTTGACACTTTTGGATATTTGCGAGGATGAGAATGAGTGACGCCTATTATCAAATTGATGAACACTCATGCCCAGGCCGAGATTCGAACCTGGGACCCCTAGTGTCGTAGTACGCTGTGCTAACCACTTCGCCACCAAGGTCGGCTAATGAAGTGATGGAATAGGTGGTGTAGCAAACTAGAATTGATTCTTACGAGAAATGAATACCAAGCGGTAATTCATTACAAGCTAACGCATATATTGAAAAGCAGAGCAATACTGGACATGGGGCAAAACCAAGTATACCCTGTCCCAGCTAACTGTGGAGCAGGACCGCGCATAGCGCCAGAACAGAAGGAGGGAAAGTGAGTGGGCAAAGCTAATGCGAAGCAGGGAAATCGAGTAACTCCAGTCGCCTCACCCCTCCATTACTCAATCTCGTTCCTCTCACGTGTTCACTGGTGGAGCCGTCTCGTGTCACTACTTGCGCAGAGACTTGTTCTCGTTCGTCTGCTCCATATATAACTGGGACAGGGTATAGATCTTGATAGCTTCAGAATGCCAAGGAGACAGTCCACAAGTTTAATACCTAGGTAGTAACATGTTAAAATTTGCTTGGCATTCGACTACGGTTTTCTGCCTCCCTGATGACGTAGGGGTAACTTTGTGATGGAGTCCCGGATTCGATACTCAGTGGAGGCACATAGTAGTTCGGATTCCACTCTAAGCTGTAGTCCCGATTAGCCTATCTGTACATAAAGTAGAAATAAGACAATTCAAATCAGATAGTGTCCTACGTAACAAGATCTCAATTGTGACCTGAAACTGATAGAGATTGATTTATGATTTTGGCGCATTTTACTTGGCTTTTATGCCACTTTTGGCGGGTCCGGTATCACATTCCACACCCTCGATTTCGGAGGGTTTTTTTTCTTATGAAGATTCTGTGATGCTAATTATGAAGAACAAAAATTTGAAGCGCGGAAATAAGTATTTACGAATGTACAGCCGTTTGAAGTTGAGATATTGTCGTTTGAAATTGTTGAGTCCAAATTTCCCACCGATTCCGGGCTCCGCCCCTGGGGTAATTGACCTACCGCCCCGTACCGCTACCGCGGCCCCGCCTTTATCTATAAAGACATGTTAGAAATTGGCAGGAGTCACCTGCCCCCAATACTATTTCTCACTGTTTTCCGCATTGAAACATGAAGATACCAAAAATGAAGGCTAAAATTAAACCTAAGAAGGTAACTTACCTCTTTTTACCAAGGCCAGGCACTGAATTGCGGGTCGAAGTTAAATTTGTGAGTCCAAAAATGAAGTAACTCCTACGTTGAAAGTCCTTGTTGTCCTTTTCCACAGAATGCCACCCCCTACTCCCTTCCCATCATGTAAATAAGAAGTCGCAAATTATCCCATCCCACAAGTCATTTAGAAAATACAACCCTCCCCTTTACAGCCTGTAGTTGCCAAAAAGAAAGAAAAACTAATTACAATTTCTGAAGTCGCATAAATGAAATCAAATGTCTGAAATGTCCAACCCGCCAATATATCACACAAATATCATATCGCAATCGCAAATGTTCCTATTGCACAAGTCAATCTTAAGAAGAAAAAGAAAATATCAGACGTGCGCCTGTGACATCAATCGATCATCCGAAATCTTCAGACTTGCGCCTGTGACATGAATGCATCATTCGCCATCATAGAAGCTGTGCAAAAACCTTTTTGACGTTACGCAAGCGATTCAAATTTAGCATCTTTAGTTTTATTCTGAGAAGTGCACCTGGGTGCATTTCCGGTTTCAGTCATTCAAATGCACATCTGTTAGGACACTTGACCCATATGTTTAGCATTGGCCCTGTAACGTCTACACATTCTTGGAAACTTGGTAAGAAATAGCACCATACAGGCCTGAGGAATGCATAACCGCTGCATCTGGGCCATTCCATCACTCCGAGAGGAAGCATTGGGGGAAAAAAGCGCAGGGCAATTCTGAAGATTGTTGCGGAGAAGAACGAAACGTTGTTTTATGCATGGTCTAGTATCATGTTTCTCGGAACGGTGCTCATAAAATGAGTCGGAAAATAAGTCATAAACAAAATTTGTTCCGTCTTTCCGGAAGCGATTTGACATGGCTCTTAGAGCCGTTTTCTCTTTCTTCTTTCTCCCGTTTCTATTCCTGTGCAGCCTCCTCACTCCTTCACTTTCTATATTTTCTTAAACCGGATGGCAGTGTAAATGTTAGGAGGCCAATAACGCAGGGTGAAGTCAACTAGAGCTGTCAGGCGCACGCGTTTTTGCATTTATCTGAGGCGATGCGGGAAACAAGCGAAGATCGCTGCGGCGGTCCTCGACCGTCATCTGTCACAACTAATATTTCATGCCTTTTGCTCTTCATCCAAGCGTCCCACTAGCGGACTTAAAAATCAGGGTTGCCGGGAACGGGATATTTTCGTGCAGCCACATACAAAAAATTGAAACTTCAAGAATGAACAGGTCTGTCTCGTTGACGATCTCATATCGTTTTACAAATCCCTGTCTCATTCTGGTCTCGTATGCCGTCTCGGAATAATTATTTTTTTTAAAAAAAAACGAAAACAAACTATACTTTGTCCCTGAAAACTCTGGAGCAAGCAAATGAAAACAAGTCTCTGAGCAAGTAGTAACGCGAGACGGCTCAACCAATGAACACGTGAGAGGGGACGGGATTGCGTGGTGGGGCAAAAGCGATTTAAATTATAAGCCTTCGCAGTAGCGTGTACTGCTCCTTTCCGCTCACTTACTTTCTTCCCGTCTCTGCAACTATACGCGCCCTTGCTCTAGAGATTCCTGGGATAGAGTATAGAAGGTACGTTTCGTAGTTCTGTTATTTTCGTTACTTCACTGGGCTATTTGCGATAATAAGGATGAGTGATGACTTATTGATTGATTTGGTTTATTTTACTTCGCATTTCTGCCACTTTTGGCTAATCGCGAAGATGAGAATGAGTGATGATATGATGAAGTATGAAGGAACACACTCATAAAGGCCACTGACTTCCATCACTTCGCCATGGAGGTCGGCGGATGAGTGATGATTAGAAGAAATTGATGATGGACACTCACACATAATTGTCAATCCCAAGCCGAGAATCAAACCCAAAGCATAATGAACAACTGACTTATATAACGAGTTATCACTTTTGATAAGCGAACTTTCAATCTGTTGAAGTTCCGAATTTTTCATACATTAAACAAGCGCTGGAAAAAGGCATGACTTCCCTTTGCAGAAGTTACTTGTTTCAACATCTCTGCCCAAAATAATCAATGATGCCAATGCGACTACTAAAATTTTGACTGGCGTTGACAACTAAATCAATAACTTACAATAGAAAGTAGAATTGTCCAAACTTCAGTCACACAACACAACACACTTGGCTTTGGAGCGCTGCACTTTTTGACTAGTTGGTTACAAAAGTGCAACACCAAGACGTCTACTTCGTTGATTTGGTGTCACATGATGTATTTGGTGTCTGCACCCTTTGCACTATGTCCTGAAGCGGTGTACGATCACGTGGTACATGCTAACCAATCAAATGAACGTTGAAAGCAGCAGACAGGCATTTGTTGAATCTACTGAACCTGAAGGTCTACTTGGTTGAACACAATTTCCTTGCACCAGAACTACACTTGGTGTAAAACAGTGTAGCAAACTAGACGGGTTTATTATCTGGCAGGGTGGTTAGCGTTAAGCAAAGTTGAGTCTTTTTACCGTCCTGATGGCATTTACCTCTAGATTCGAATTACAGAGCATTGAAGTGAGTAGATTAGGTAGGAAGAAACTAGAAAAGAACTGAAGGAAAGAAGAGGGAGAGGAGGGGCCCAGTCATGGACAAAATACTTCCTTCATAAAGTCTTATGGGGGAAGCATTTCCTTCCACGATTGTACATTAATTACGCAATTTGAGAACAGTTTATTATTTCTGCTAAGGAGTACAGCTACGTTCTCCAAAACTGGAAGGCATAAAACATGCTGGAAACGAAACGTTCATCAGCAAGGAACATGTCGCACATGCACAAATAGAAAAATACAACAAATAAATCTGGCAACATCGCTGCACAGTTGCCCTTTCATTCACCATCTCGCTTCTCTTTTGTCTTGAGAGCACCTGCCATCTCTTGCCTCCTTGGCGCAAAGCCGTGTAGAAAAAGAGCCCTATGACACTTCCCAAAATAAGACAACGTAAGAAAATAGGAAAACAAGACAACGTTCTGATATGAATGAAGAGGAAGCGTTGTACTTTTCCCTCTCCTTTCGAGTTGATGCAGCCAGCATTAAGTTACCCACTCAGACCGAATTTAACATGCGTGTTTATAGAGTGTCAGATTTCACGTGTCACATAGTTGACAAGATTAATAGTTGCATCCATTTATACTATGATTCAAGACAATATGCCGTTGTTGAGATGGCTTGATGCGTTGTTTGCACACAGAACTGCAAATAAGAAGTGCATTAAGCATGTAAGAATCTGAGAAGGCGGTTGACAGCCTCAAGCCAAATCAGTGTCGTGCAAAGAGGGTACTGGAGATGGATGTTTCTATAAATATCCTTAGTCAGAACATCTTTGACTAACTTGCTTCCGCCTTCTGGTGATATGACCCGTATACCACAAAATATACTATTAAAACGTAGCATGTGACGCAAATTTAGTTTGCCATGAGGTAATGTCTTGTTCGTTAAGTCAAGATTCTAAACAAGAAAAGGCCTCCTCGATAGAGTTGTGCTAACGTGTCGCTTTGTAATTAAACGGTCCTGGTTGGAGCCATTACGGAGGCACGTAGTGGTCTGCATCCCACTCTAAACCATAGGTACAGTCCCGATTAGGAGCAAAACATTGAAATATTCACTGCAACTCACTCACTCTGGAATTCCACCATCATATGCCTTCACTCAAAACAACAGAAAAGCCAAGATTTGAAATATGTAAATAATTTATTTTCAATGGACTTCCGCCAAATAAAATAACATTGCATAAAAGCTGATATCTTCTCAGAGCATGCATTTCAGTCCTCCATCAGAATAAATGATAATAAATTTTGTAACCCTTGCCGTCTTGACTAACGTTTGATAATCTTTGTAGTTGTCTTTTCAATGTTGCCAATTCTAGGGTAAAATGATCATTATGTGTTGTGCATTGAAATTTTTTCAATCAAAACTTAGTAAGACACTTTTCGCGGTCAACGAAGGGTAGGGACGGGTGCTGAGAAGAAACCGTGTTTAACTGTTTGTTTCTAAACCCCAAGATTTATGGTTATTGTTTCTGCCGGAGTACGAGAGTCGAAGGTCGTCTCACTCTGTCCTAGACAATGTATCGTTCCTCTCAACCTGTTAAGTGTTCTTAAGGTTTAGTGGATCGCTTTGTACAATACAACATATCAGTAATTCTTCGTGTGTATCCAAAGAAGCGGAACTGTTTACAAATCTAGATGTAAGATGGTGTGCTATGTTATGGAATAAGCAGTCGCTTACCTTCATGTTCATGGTCACCCTCTTCTCCCCAAAGGCCCCTGGGAGTACCGAGTGCCCCGCTCCCTGCTTCTGTCGCCTGTTCCTCACAACGATGAACAAGATGGCCGCCGTGAGGAGGAGGATTACAGCAGTGAGGACTCCGATCACTAACCCAATGTACTGGTTCGACTCTTGTTCCTTATCAGGAGGAGAGACTGTGGGCAAGAGAATTTGTACATTTAGAAGTCATCAGATACAATCTATTGGAAAACATGGTTGCTAACTAAAGTTTTAAACACCATTCAACAGCAATTTTCCAATCCGTATTTATTTTTAAATATACGAGGGTGATTCACAAAGTAACACAACATTGACAGTGTTTCAGGAAAACACATGTGCATGGATCCCTTAAGGAACCGAGGATGAGGTTAAATAAGAGGTTCATTCCTGGCTCAGCAGCATTGTGAGAAGTGAACTGAAAAGGAGAATGATTATGTTGAGATATCTGCAAATCATCTTCTTAGGGTTGTATATCAAACTTTTCAATTTTCACTTGCTTCTTGAACGGCTCTCGGACTATTTTCGTGTGTGAGTCAAGGGAGCCAAGGCGAATATTTTGGAATTTTTTTTCTGAAAGTTACTATCAACATTTGTCACAGTGAACAAGGTGTTGGGCCGCAGGTATGGTTGGCTTACTTTTACTTAACTCGGCATTGTCTATGACCTATTCGGTTTTGCGTACCTCTGCGTGACTGGCAGATGCCCAATCGACCTCTGCTCCACACTACATGCTGAAGTTCCCAATAATTATTGAATTTACTTCACTCTACATGAAGAATATTGTGTAACAACCCCTCAGGTAATTTGAAACCTATGGTTGAAAACGAACCAATGCAATGAGATTGCTTAATATTTGAACTTACCAACGTTTCGATCGTCTCTAGTGGGGGTTGTTTGAACTTCGTCCCTCTGCAATGGATACTCCTTCTCCCTGTCCTCAGTCAGTAAGGGAGCCTCCTCATCTTCCTCCTCAGAGAAATTCCCCTTCACTGGAACTGGAGAGAAAAGAGTTTCGATAAAACTTGAAAATATTGTATATATTTTGTTCTTATGTGTTAGACGAATGCATGTTCCATTCGAACTGTACTCGGTAGCGATTGTTTGTGTGTGCGTGCGTGCCACCTTTTGCCCATTTTCGATATATTCAAATCCTTCTAGAATCGTCCATTGAAGATCCAGAGTGGTTAGCACAGCGCGTTACGATGCCAGGGGTCCCGGGTTCGAAATTTTCAGCTATTTGTCATTATTTCATATAATTCGCCTGAACTAATTGGGTTGTGTTGTGTAAATTGAGATGTTTTGAGATGCAAATTTTAGAACAGGTATATTTAAGCATTGACTCAGCTTTTACGTTGAGAAACATTAATTACAATATCAGTGGAGGAGTGTTTAACATAGCACAGTACGACGCCAGGGGTCCCAGGTTCGAATCCCGGCCAGGGCACAGATGTTCTTTTTGAGTGTCTCTTCATCCATTTCATCAGTCATCCTCATTGTGGCGATTATCAAAACTGACAGAAAAGCGACGTAAAATAACGTAATTCAATCAATAAATCAAAAGTTGAGTAAAACAGATGCGTTTCCGTATAATGTTCAATCCAACCTCACTTTGAAACATTCGAGAATACGTACATGGGGAAATAATGTACTGTCCTTTTGAAATGACTGGTGAAAGTTCCAAGTAAAAACCACGCTCTGAATAGTCTTCCTAGGGGTTTGAACCAAGAATCTCCATATGACTAATCCAACTGGACAGAAGAAAGGAAATAGTCGAAGGTTGAGAAGTGGCAATCAGTTGGGCTGAGTTTCGTGAGAGAGATGTAACAGAGTCGCAGAAGTTGATTTAAACTCCCGTGGAGGCCGACAATGTTAGACACACAAACAGCGAATCTCTGAGGCATTCTCGAAAGAAACTTACCAGTCAATCAACGTGAGTGATGCTTCGGACATCTTCTGGGCAGCCTGCCAGGGGAAAGTGTCCTCTCTCGTCAGCAAATTAGTGACTCTTTTATGCGAGACGAAACTTGGAATGATTTCGTCTCGTGTGAGGCGTTCTGTCTCGTTCTCGGTGCAGTCTCGATTCATAAGCATACCTCTCGTTCTCGTCTTGTCATCGTGAATGTCGGTACTTCATGATATGTGCACTGCTATTAAACACTGTCAAGAATCTAGTTTTCTCCAGGCCCTATATTTCGGGAATACCCGAATGTTAAGGCAAGCATATATGGCTCAGTTTCATTAATAAATAAATAAATAAATAAAAGTACAGATTTTTTAAAAAATAGCACATAAGCCTACAATATATATATAAAAATTCTTAAATATATTTTTTTTACCAACAGATGGCTGGCTAAATAGTTTTCGTTATTTCATATTCACTTTTCAACAAAGATAAGGTTGAGACTTTTACCTTGAGAGCGATATGAGAACAAACTTGAAGTTCATATACTAAAACGGTACAGAGAAAGTGACAGATTTTCCCCAAGAATGATATCGAGACGAGGTGAGCTTGTCACAATGTGGTCGCGGTAAATTCCCTTATACCTTCCTAGATGTCCACGAATCAAGAAAGAAACCTATACATTACATAAATCCCTGATTATATACAATTAGCACCAAGCTGACATGGACTGAACTTTATGCCGGATCTCTGGGGTCCGCTTTTTCACTACACAGCCTCGGGAGTCTGTGAAGCAAGGCAGCGTATAACGGTAGAGAAGGGGGAATGCGAGTGAGCCGAGTATAGCAGTACGCGATGCTGAAAACGGTTGTAGCTGCAATCACGTTTTCCCCTCCATGCACTCACTTCTCCTCTCACATATTCATTGGTCGAGCTCTCTCGAGTACTATTTGCGCAGATGACTTGTTTTCGTTCGTTTGCTCCAGACATTCCTGGGGCAGAGTGTAGATTTATTGTTCTAAAATCGAACACGTGTCGAGACATCCTCGTCTCTTTCTCAGCCAATGATGTGCGTCTACGCGTAAACAACGATAGTCTACATTCTACACGTAGACTATTTTATACAAGTAGATTACGTAATCTATGTAAACAACAAGGCGAAAGGTGACAACTTAGCAAAGGGCGGAGTGGAATAAGAATATATTATACTGCGTATCAGTTGCTGATGTGTAAGGATAACTTTACATACTATTTCTTCCGAATTCGAAGAATTTCTCACGCAGGAAGAAACCTAATATAGGAAATATTCTAGTGTTTTATGGGAAAAAGTCCACTCTTGCCTCACGACTGCCATCTGTTGTTGTTTTTTGCATACTATTTGTCTTCTTCCATACTTGGTAATAGAAGAGAAGATAAATTTTGTTGTAAATAGGATTCTATTCATTTCGTTAGGAACCAATATAGTTGAAAATGTCACTTTCCTTTCATGAAAGCCTTGAAAATTAATTTTAATGCACTTTAGATTTTCTACGTATTCTATGTAAACTACAACGCTATGTAATCTACGCGTAGATTACGTGTAGACAACGCATGTAGACGTGTACTTATAGTCTACGGCACATCACTGTTCTCATCCTACTCTTGCCAAACCTTCAAAGGCAAGGGTATCTTTCGATAACTGAACGGTACTCTCCGTCTCGGCACCGCCTCTTGTTCTTACGGCAAACATATGGAGTGGCAAGGAACACAATAAACACACAGCACCGGATGACTCGTGCAATTTAAGCGACGTCTTGGGTACAGCGAGGCGCCATATGTTACCTCGAAGGCATCTCCGGGTTTTACGACGTCGTTAGAGAGGCCTCCGCCACACGCCTTTTCCCGGGATCGAACAGAGATCCTCCGTGGCATTTCCAGGAGGCTGAATTTGTTTCACTGCCGAGGTAATATTTCAAACGTCAGCGTTTTGCATTCCGCGGAGATGCGTTGGTCTCCAAAGCACGTACCAGAAGATAGCGGTCTCCCTCCCTCCTCCTGCGAGGCGGCAACCCGAAGCACAACAGCCCCCAACCCTCCATCGTACAGAGACAAATGTCGTGCAGTTTCCCTCGGCGCTAAAGTGACAGGAATTGAGAACGACCCCAATCGTTCAAGAGACCAGGAATCCCACCGCACATATTTTTTAAAAGTCGTCTCCTTAGCTGGTAGGGCCATAATGGAGAAACGTGGAGGCGTGTGTTACCAGAGATACTTTCGCTTCCAGCATCCCATTTCTCTTCCTTAATAAGTTGAAATGAACTTGCAATAACGCTGATGTTCCAGACGCAAAATGTACTGTTCCAGAGCCATGGAATAATTACTTCGATACGATGTGAGTAAGCGTAAGAAATTGGATCAAAGTTCTTGAAAAGCAGATTTCGAAAGCCATTCAAATACCTCCTATTCCAATAATACAACCAAGAAGCATCCTTACTGGCTAATAATGTTCTGAATCTACATTCTGTATAATCTATATCTGGGTTGATGAATAGATTATCTCGGACTATCGACCAGGTGAGTTCTGGAAATATTTCCAAGCTTTCGAGAGCAAAGGCCACTCTCGTCTTCAGGCTAGAGATGAGAAGTTGAGAGTGACGTTAGCTCTTCAAAGCTTGGAAACCTTTCCAGAACTCACCTGGTCGATAGTCCGAGATAATATATTATTCATTCGTCGAATTACTTCATATGCGGGTTCTTTTGTGTGCGCTTCCCATAAGTGTTTGAAATCGTACAGAGTGATCATAAGGTGTTTCCCTGATAAAGACAATTTTTAGCAAGTAAACTGTAAGAGCTACATATATGTGGTTTGCCAGAGTACGTTACATAATAATGCAAAATGTTATTCCTGTACAGTGCTACCATATGTGAACCGTGCTTGTGATGCAGTCAGTGGTGTCCAAAATGACATCTGTACACATGTCTTCAGTGATCGTTTCCACACCATCCCTGATTCTTTTGTTTAATGTTGTGATATCATCGACCGAGGTCTGCTGGTACACTATGTACCACAAGTCCAGTGGCGTTGTATCAGGTGACCAGTGTATCTGACCACCCCTCCTAATCCATTACCTTGTAAATTTCGCATCCAGATACTCACGAAAAACTTTAGTCCAGTGCGGCGAAGCCCCTCCCAATTGAAGAAACAACCTTTGATTACCAAGTTTTTTGTGTTCTAAGCATGGTATCGATATTCTGTGTAATCTGTGTATTTTTTCTGCTTACAGCACGAAGAACCCTTACTTTTGGGGGGGGGGGGGTGCGGTTCGTTCAGAAGAAGTTAGTGAAATCTGACCAGGTAAGCTGAAAACTTTATTGCACATATTATTTGAACATAATTAATCGTAGAGATGCACAAAATAATGCAAAATTATCATAACAAAAAGATAAACAGTGCAAAAAATAAGGCAAAAGCTCATAAACAAGAAAAAGCTGTGCACAAAATAATGCAAATTCTCCCAAACAAAGAAAGCAATGCACAAAAACATGCAAATTCCCATAAAAGAAAGCTGTGCACAAAATAATGCAAATTCTCCCAAACAAAGAAAGCAATGCACAAAAACATGCAAATTCTCATAAAAGAAAGCTGTGCACAAAATAATGCAAATTCTCACAAACAATAGAAAGCGATGCACAAAGTTATAGAAATTCTCATAAACAAAAGAAAGTGCTGCACAAGATTATGCAAATTTTCATACTCAGTAGGTAACAATGCTGTCAATGACAGAACGGTTATAGGAACATAGGCATTTTTTTGTTTTTCTAAGGTTGGATCTAACTTATAAGAAACACGCTAACTCACCCTTGCGGAAGGTGGAGCAAAATATGCTTCATACGAAACGGGGACGCCCAAAAATGAAAAGGAATGTTTAAAATGGAACAGGAGAATAGAGGGGGAACCCCCTCAGCTCGAAACAAAAGGAAAGGGTTACAAAAAAGGGACAAGGTTGAATATTATCCCCCCAAAAAAGAGTAAACAGGAATGCGACACAAAAGCAAAACGCAATGAAAGCAGACACGCACACGCACTCCCAGGAAAAAGTATAAAGCGAACCGGGTACCTACAAATACGATTTGGCTAATCCTCCACAGTCTGCTGGTTTTCCGGAATGTCAATTAATTCTCTTTGCTTTACCGCGCTAATTAGCGAATTCTCCCTACCAGCTGTGGAGGACTTGCCCCCCCCCCCTCCCCCGTTCTTCCCTTTGCTCAATACTTCACCCTGGAGAAACTCCCCCAACTCCTGGATTGGTTCAAGCAGCTCCCCAACCCTCCACCCAGTCTTTGGGAAAGGAAATGCACCGAGCCATATTTCACCATTAAAACCTTCCCCCCCACTCCCCGTTCCATCTTTGTAGTAGCGAGAGCATAGGCATTGGTTATTAATCGATGGCTACCGATCTCCGTTATTTAGGGGATGGAACTGTGTGAAGGTAATTGTCCCTAAGCTTCCTCTTGTAAGGACGGTTATGTAATTTTTGAACAACATAGAAAGTTCGAAACGAAAGAGAGAGAGAGAGAGAGAGAAATCCTATGTAAGACATAAAGAGAAAAAAAGTAAGCCATGGTTTGATAATGAATGTCATAATCTAATAGAAATAAGAAATCAGGCTAGACTTAGGTGGTTAAATAACTCTGATGATACAAATCTAAACAATTATAATAGAATAAAGCGAGAAGTTAACCGCACGTTTAGAAGTAAAAAAAATATTTCTTGAAAAGCAAAATTAACGAAATTGAAACAAACAGCAAAAATAAAAATATCAGAGATTTATATAAAGGTGTAAATGAGTTTAGAAAGGGGAGGCAGTAAACTTGATAAAAGATAAAGACGGTGATTTTCTAGCTGACCCAAGCGATATTCTAAATAGATGGAAGAACTACTTTAATGAACTTTTAAATGTCTATGTAGGAGATAAATCAGAAGTAAATGAAGTACACACAGCAGAACCTTTAGTTCCAGAACCTAACTTGACTGAAGTTAAAGATGCTATTAAAAGGCTAAAGAATAACAAAGCACCTGGAATTGATTTAATACCAGCTGAGTTAATTAAATATGGTGGAAATTCCTTAATATGTCAAATTCATAAATTAATTTGTTTAATATGGAATAAAGAAGAAATACCTCAACAGTGGAAAGAATCCATAATTGTTCCTGTGTTTAAAAAAGGTGATAAAATGAACTGCAATAATTACCGTGAAATTTCTCTACTCTCAACAACATATAAAATATTATCTAACATTCTTTTAACCCCATATCCTACTGAAATTATAGGTGATTATCAATGTGGATTTAAACGTAACAGATCACCTACAGATCAAATTTTTCACATCAGACAGACACTTGAAAAAAGTGGGAATATAATGAAAATGTCCATCAGCTATTCATTGATTTAAAAAAAGCATATGAGTCGGTCAAAAGAGATAAATTATATAATATATTAGTAGAGTTTGGAATACCTAAGAAGCTTGTTAGTATGATAAAAATATGCACCAGTGAAACAGAAAGTAAAATTCGTGTGGGTATTAATATTTCTGACAAATTTACAATTCTTGATGTGTTAAAACAAGGAGATGTATTATCTCCATTGCTCTTTAATTTTGCCTTAGAATATGTTGTTAGGAAGGTAAAAGAAACTAACGAAGGACTAAAATTAAATGGTGTGACTCAGTTGTTAGCATATGCAGATTATGTAGACTTACTGGGGGATGATGTGAATACAATTAAGAATAATGCTAAAATATTTTTCAAAACTGCTAAAGAGATAGGTTTGGAAGTTAACAAAGAGAAAAATAAATATATGCTTACAGGCCGAAACCAAGTGTTTGGTAATAATCAAAATCTAATTATTGATAACAACTCGTTTGAACCAGTTTCCAAATTCAAATACTTATAAGTAATATTAACAAATTAAAATTATATGAAAGAGGAAATAAAAAGTAGGCTTAATTCAGGAAATGCATGTTACTTCTCTCTTCATAAACTTTTGTCTTCTCGTTTAATATCTAAGAAACTAAAAGTTAAAACATACAAAACAGTAATTTTGCCTGTAGCATTATATGGATGAGAAACTTAGTCCCTTACATTGAAAGAGGAACATAAATTGCGAGTATTTGAAAATAAGATCCTTAGGAAAATATTTGGACCTAAAACGGATGAGGAGACAGGTGAGTGGAGAAGGTTACATAATTTGGAACTACATAATTTGTATTCATGTCCAGATGTTATTAGAATGATTAAATCGAGAAGACTTAGGTGGGCAGGCCATGTGGCACGAATGGGAGAGGAAAGAGGAGTTTACAGGATTCTTGTTGGGAAACCTGGTGGTAAGAGACCTTTAGGAAGGCCAATACGAAGATGGAGGGACAACGTTGAGATGGACCTAAAGGAAATCGGTAGGGATGGAAAAGAGTATATAGAACTTGCTCAAGATAGGGAAAGATGGAAGGCCTGTGTTGCTGCAGCCATGAACCTTCGCGTTTAAGAAGGCTAGAGAGTTAGTTAGTTAGTTAAGACATAAAGAGATATTTACATTACGTTTTGACGAGCAGAAGATATGTGTAGAAAATTTAGAGAAAATGTAGGCTTGATCAGGACTCAAACCAGGGTCTTCTGTAATGAAATAAAGAGAAAGAGGTTTGACAACAGTAAGAAGAAAAATAAGAGGAAATGAAAAGAAAAAGAAAAGATAGAACATAAATGGAGAAAAGAGAAACACTAGAGAGAAAGGAGGAATATAGAGGTAAAAGGAAGAAATATAAGGCGGAAAGATGTAACGAAAATAGAGAAATATTGGGAAGATAGAGAAATAAAGAGAAAGGTTAAGAGAAAGAAAGACTAAAAGAGATAAGGTAGAAATAGGTGGAAAAAGGAAAGGTAGAGAGGGAAGTAATATGAAAGATGGAGATGTAAAGGGAAAGGGGTGTAGAGAGAGAAGGAAGGGGAGGAATCAAAAGAATCCTTATAAGATAAAGAGAAATGAAGGGAAATACAAATGAGTAAGAAAGCGAGAAAAAGAAAGAAATGATGCAAAAGAGACAATGTTAAAGAGAGAAATAACGAAATAGTAAAGAGATGAAACTATAAGATAAAGACGGTACGGGATGGGAAAGAGAAATGAAAGTAAATGTTTGGAATTCATTAAACAACAAATTCCTGGAGACTGCTCGCATCCAACAGAAGACGAACAGAGAATCACGGAAGAAAGCGCGAGTCGGTTTCGGCATTTACGTAAGGAGAGAAAAAGACATACCAGTAATATAGAACAAAAGTCTTACTTAGAAGGCGAAAAAAGAAAAAGTCTGAGAATTTCATCACATTGGAATTGGGGAAACATCCCAAATTGACAAGGCAAGTCAACTGCAAGAACAACAGAACATTTATTTCGGGTCTTCCCCGCCGTATCTTCCAAACTGGGAGGAAAAGAAGGAATGGAGGAAAGAAGCGCGTGAAGAAGGAATGTTGATTGGGTGAGGACAACGTTTAGTACCTGTGCTGACAAAAGGAAGCGACGGAAGCCGAAGGAACGAAACAAATGCAGTGTGCCCGTGACGTGGGTGATGTATTTCTGATGCCAGGCAAGGAGGTCCTTGCTTTTTCTCTCGAACAAAGGAAGAATTCGGTGACAGTTTTTTGCTCCCTCTTTGGCGGCACAGGAGTCGGCGAGCTTCAAGACGCAAAAAGACAAATTGGATCCAGTAGTGGAAACCCTGTTGGAATATCGTCAAGTGACGTAATGAATAGAATGGCTATTGGCGCATCGAAACAGTAGACTGAAGGCAGGATAGTTGTGAATCTCCCTTGATCTGATCGTGACTGATGGTAAGTTATGCACAGATAGCCTAATCGGGACTGGTCCTAAAGATTACGGTGGCATCTGAATGACTATGTCTCTCCACGAGTAGTTATGTCATCTTTTCGGAGTCTTCAACATAACACCCATCATATTAGTAATCTAAATTTCTTGTGAATTATTGAAGTGAAAAATTCTTGTGATGTGAACAAACGGACACAAATAAATTAAGACATTACTAAGGTATGTACAAAGATACTGTTTACTAACGGATGCTCAAAATGTCTTGTAAATTCGAACAGCCAGGTCGATGTTGGCTTCCAACGTTTCGAGCGCATACATTGCTCTCATCATCAGGGAATATGAGAATAATGATGATGAGAACAATGTATGCGCTCGAAACGTTGGAAGCCAACATCGACCTGGCTGGTAAGTCGAGAACACTTGTTCGAAACACGTCACCAGGAAAGCTAGAATTCCTATTGTCTTGCAGAGTAAATGTTATTGAGCAAGAACCGCAGAATTCTGAAGAAAGCCTATACATAATCTTAAGAAAATGACGAAACCAAACGTACTGAGGAAAAATCAGGAGCAGGAAAGACTCAAGAAGGCTATATCAGACAAAAAGCATCAGTGAGTAACAGAAGTTCAGATAGTGGGATAAGAGTGCTGGTATTGTCTCAACTGCAGTGAATAAGAAACTAACAACTGCAGAAAATATATTCGTGAAAAATGCTTGGGTCTAATGAGCAAAGATTAACTTCCAAATATCATGTCCCTCACGTGAACTGTGGATAGTGCCTTACTTTTCATTCATATAAAGGAGTAAGTAATGTTGTATTTAGATAAAGGAGTTTATTGCGTTGTTTCACGGCAATCTATGTTTCTGTATGTTAAAATACGCTTTTGGTTTATAGGTCTTTGAAAACTGCTATTTGCCATTAAATTCTAGGTGGAGGCACATAGTGATTCGGATCTCACTAGAAACTGTAGGTCCAATCCCTATTAGCTTTTCTACGCATGAAGTGCACTTAAAGCACAAACTTATTTGGAACATCTGAAAAGGCTCATTTGGAGGTTTTCACAAATTTTTTTATTGATATGCACAAGTACCTAATGGTTTAAGAGTACTGAATATCGGTTAGGAGACTGTCATTTTCGTAGCACAGCCGAATTCTGCGCCATATTCTTGCACACATCGCGTTGCAACAGTGTTATTATCTGAATAAGACCTTTCCCGGCTGGATTGGAAAAGGTTCCGAATGTTGCCCAGCTCCCTTAGCCTGGCTACCAAGAAGTCCCGACTACACCTCTGGGTGCTCTTCAATGACAAGGCCGGCCCCCGCGGGGGAGTTGTTGTCACGTCACGCTATGACGCCAAGGGTATCCGGTCTGGGCATGAAAGTTTGTGAGTGTCCATTCATCAATTTCATCATATCCCATCCCCAACTTCGCAAATTAGCCAAAAGTGGCACAAAAAGCGAAGTAATATAAAGCAAATTAATCAATAAATCAATCAATGACAGAGTTAGAAATAACTGATCGTACAACACAAGAGTAAGGAGAAAGATGTCTTCACGCATTTGACCCCGGATTATGGAACATAACAGAGCATGGCAAAAATTTGGCTGTGCTATGAAAATGGCGGTCTTCATACCGATATTCTGGATTCTTAAGCCATCATGTGTGCATCCATGTCAAGCATTCAACCATAACCATCGTAGTGTAGAAAATAATGTCCGAATTGTAATATTTCCACTTTGTAGCCAACGAAAAATTACAAAAATCTTTGGGTGGGCTTTATTTGGTATGCGTACCTTATAAAATAAATTTAGACCCGTGCAATGGCTCATGATGTGCAACCGTCCATACCTTCAGCTTAGGAATAAACCCTTCCGTACTTACCGGAATCGAAGGAGACCTCGCTGACCATAATCCACTTGGAGGCGAAGTAGAGCTGCAGCTTGATGAACCGCCCTATCCGGTGGTGGAGCTTGATGGTCACGTTCCTGGCGTACTCCACGATGTTGTCCTCCATGTACGAGAACGCCACCGGCTCCCCGGTGAAGTAGCGCCCGCCGATGCTGAAGTAGACTTTGGCGTGGGAGAACACCTGCGGAGGAAGAGAAGGAAAGCGGTGATCGATATAGTCTGTGGGTTACTTTGCGGTGCTTCCAGTTTTGCCCCGTCCTTGCTTTTGTTGTCCTGTGGAACGAGTTGGAGTTACTGGTTTATAAAAGTAAACGAGTTGCAGTTACTTGTTTTGACACGTAACAGAATTGCCATGACTTATTTTGACACGTAACAGAATTGCCATATCTCATTTTTGACACGTAACAGAATTGTCATTACTCGTTTTTGACACGTAACAGAATTGTCGTTACTCTTTTTTGACACGTGACAGAACTACCGTAACTCGTTTTTGACACCTAACAGAATTGCCATTACTCGTTTTTGACACGTAACAGAATTGTCGTTACTCGTTTTTGACACGTGACAGAACTACCGTAACTCGTTTTTGACACCTAACAGAATTGCCATTACTCGTTTTTGACACGTAACAGAATTGTCGTTACTCGTTTTTGACACGTGACAGAACTACCGTTACTCGTTTTTGACACCTAACAGAATTGCCATTACTCGTTTCAAAGAATAACCGAGTAGCAGTTAGTCATTTATATAACCATCAAACTAAGTGAGTACCAGTTACTATATATGGAAAAGTTAGTAGTTATCATTTTTCAAGAAGTAACAGAGATTCAGCTACTCGTTTTGTAAAGCAACCGAGTGACAGATACTTATTTTGAAGAGCATCCGTATAAATATTCCAATTATTGACAAGTAGCGAATCGCAGTTATACATTTTGAAAAGTGACTGATTTAGAAAACTAACCTAGTAGCAGACACTTATTTTAAAAAAGTAACCGAATAAAACTTACTAATTTTGAAAAGTTACCGAGTAGCATGTACTCATTTTGAAATGTAACAGAGTAGTAGATACTCATTTTAAATGTACTCATTTGAAAAGATACTGAATGGGAGGAACTTATTTCAAAAGTAATTGAGTTGTAGTTACTCATTTGAAAAGTAACCTACTAGAAGTTATTAGTTTTGAAAAGTTACTGAATTGCAGTTACTATTTTCTTTATGAAAACTCACGAGTTAGGGTTAGCTGAAGATTAACATGATAATTGATGCCTCGAAAACCAGGCTGTTTCGGTTTCATCTCGAAATTAAAAAAAGTACACACTCTCTTGTCGGTACCACCACTACTTCTCCCAACACAATCTCCCAGACGGCGAAGCCCATAAATGGAAAGTCTTTGTTGACCTTCGACTTGCATCCGTGAAAATCATCTTTTGGGTCAAAGCCAGAGAGATCACACTCTCCTTCATCTTCGCGGCTTCTTCAACAGCTGCTCCCGAACAACCTTGCGGTTCCTGTCTCTCCCGTTTCAATTCCCAGTATTCGCTAGCTGAGAGTGGATTTCGAACCAAATGACGAAGACATATATTTCGATTGAGGACAGGTCTATTGCTACAGTGGTACGTTTTGTGGACAAGCGCTGCTGGTAGGAGTGTCACTGGAGTATGTATAAACCCAATTTCGCGGATGGTAATATACTTAAAAGGATTTATGTAGAATCTCAGAAATACAATATGGAATATTAGTGCATTTCTCTTTGATAATGAACTCATTTCTCTAACTCTTGGGTTTTTAGAAGAAAGAGACGACAGAATATCATCACTATGACCTAACGTCACCAAATTATTGTCACGAGCCGGAAGTAGAATGCTGTATAATAAAAAAAAAACGCCAGCAGTCCTCGGGTGACGAAAGGTCTTCGGGAGAGTCTTGATCGAGAGAGCGAAGCGCGAAGTGTGTTGCGAGTGACAGTGTTAAGTCGGTCCGTTTGAAAGGTTCGGGCGAACCCACTGAGGACACCTTCGACGGACCGATACAGTGTCACGTCGTGACAATCACAGCAACAATCACAATCACAGCATGCCATGACGCCAGGAATCGCGGGTTCTAATCTCACCCTGTGCATATTTATCTTCTTGTGAGTGTCCCTTCATCAATTTCAATATAATTACTTAATCACACACTATTGCAAACAACTAAATTCATCCATCCATCAATTTAGTTCTTAATGACGTTTCCGCGTATGAAGACCACACTGAAATATTGAACGCAGCGCTAAAAATTCAGTGCATAAGCATTCCCCAGTTACTTACACGGAAGGTTACAGTCACATATGCTACGGCGTGGCGCTGCCTAGCAGAGAAGAATGACAGCCATGGTATCTGGCCGAAGCGGCCAGAGCTTTGTTTATCTGTGTCTTACCACGCCATCTCTTGACATTATTGAATACTAGGCTTACAACAAGCTTTCTACGCTGATTAACGATTGAGTAAGTATTACGCGTTAGATATTGTATCACCAATGCCAAAACCGCTAATGTGGAAATTTTTAATTTTTTCACATAATGCAGTTTCTCACTACTTTTTGTTCATTGATCTCTATTGAACCATACGCTCGTATAAACAGTCGTAAGTAGGTACAGTAACGGACAATAAAATTGGGACACCTATAATTTCGGGAATCTCTGGTCCAAGACCGCACATGAAGGTAGACTAGAGGAGAAAGCGAGTAGGTGGAGCAAAGCAGTACACACCGCTTCAAGGAGCAGGTACCTGCAGTCACTTTTCCGCCTCCACGCCATCCCGTTCCCTCGCACGCGTTCATTGGTTAATCCCTCTCCAGTCACTACTTGCGCAGAGACTTGCTCTCGCTCTCTCGCTCCAGACATTATCGGGACATAGTATAGACCTGCAATACTTGCTTCCCTGAAAAGCGATATGTGTGTTGCCTAACACGACGGCGGTGGTATAAGTTACGATTCAAAATTTGCTACTGAAGTCGACTTATCGCCGTAGAGTTAGGCAACGCGCATAACACTTGCAGGGAAGCGAGTATATCAGGATATAGGTGTCCCATTTCGAACCTGGTTCGATTCCTGAGATGGGTGATCTACGGTCGCAATTTTACCGGCCTTGTCTCGCATAAACCGGCTCTGGGGCTTACCCAGCCTCAAATCAATGGGTCCCTGTGGGAAATCCTGCGGGGGTGCTGATTACATCACCTCCAAAATTACCGAGATAGAGAATATGTGGGGCCTTTATGGCACGGTGCTATATTCACGGGAAACTTTACTGTACATACTTTACCTTCGACAACTTTTGTCCTAATGTAAAACCTGGTTTTACCCAGAACATTGAATAGTAAAATCCTTATATCTCAAAGTAAAGTTTAGCATCCTGTTGCAGGCATGTCTGGAGCAAGGCCGCGTATAGCGTCAGAGAAGGGGAGGAAATCGAGTGGGCAGAGCGAAGCAGTACATGCTGCGCTTCCCCCTCCATGCAATCCCGTTCCCTCTCACATGTTCTTTGGTGCGGCCGTTTCGTGTTACTAGTTATGCAGAGACTTGTTCTCGTTAGCCTGCTCTAGAGATAGCTGGGACAGGGTATAATACACGCTACGTCCCTGTTGAATATACAGTAGATCTTGAGATAAGGATGGATGTGGGCGATCCTTAAATAAGGATAATTTTACAGGCATCCTTATTGGCGTTCTAAAGCTGTTTGCAGTGCCGTAATCATCTGAATTGAAACAAAAACCCAGCCTCATTAAACGGCAAGCAGAACTGCACCGAAACAACAACAACAAAAAAAGGAACACAAACAAGATTCGCCCAGCAGCGCATCGTCCGTTAGCATTGTCTTTCATCGTCAATAATTGACGCAATTAAGTTTTTTTTCCTCGCTGTGTCTGTTTCCTTGCACCCAATGTTTCTCCTCCAGCGGCCAAATTGGGTTTAGCTTGCAACTTGTCGGAAACGAGCAATCACGTGCTTCTTCCGCCGCGCTTCATTAGACACCCGTCGAGATGGCGTTGGTGTTTCCCGTGGGGATCCCCCCTCCTCGAACGCGGCGAGTAAAAAGCATGACACGGCGGAACTGCATGTATCTGGGGGTTCCCCGCTGGTCGGCGAGCCTGCGTTCGGAAATACAAGAAGCATCGGGCACCAGAAATAAGCTCCAGGGCTCATAATAACCAAGCTTACAAGCTGAAAGCGATGTAGAACTACTTTCGGGGACGTAGTTAATTTTCTGCCTTACCGAAGCGTTGTGTAAACAGTACATGGTGACTCTGCTTTAACCTTAGAATAGAGTTCGATACCATAGACACTTATGATTTTTTTGCCCTCAGACGCTCCAGAATAGTGCTATGATGCAGGTCAGGACTGGCTCACTAAGTCATATCTAAGTGCGCCCTTTGTTTGGCGCCAAAATTGCGTACACACTGCACTTTTGCCATAAGAACAGCCTAGGTCGTGCCATGATCTCAACTCTTAGAAGTTATTGATCCAAAATGATTTAATACCAAAGCTTAACTTCTTCGTTCATAGATGTCGGTAGAAGAATATTGAGTTAGAATAAACACGTGAAAATGGAAAGTTATTTATTATTCTGTGTCTTTTAACATGAGGTATTTAAGAAATATACACTGCCTTAACTTAATGAAAATGGTTATTCATGACTCTGATATTGGTGATACAATTCTCCGTTGTATCTTACTTTCCACCTATCTCCTTCTCCTATTGGTCTTCATATTCTCGAAGCCATCCTGAATTATCTCAGAAAAAATATGCTTTGCTTGCTTGCTTGATCCTGCTTTAAGACACTCGTATCAAGCTTCGTTTATCTTTATTCATAAATATAAGGTGGTGGTTGCTCTATCTACCAATATCAGTTGGTAAACCTGTCGGAATTCAGGCGCGCATGCGCAGGTAGCTGCAAGGCTCGCAATCAGACTGCTATGGGAATTTGGCCGGTTCCGACACGAATCGCGGCAGTGGAGGCGTTCATCCGAACAAGTGTCGTGTGGCAGTGGAGGCGTTCATCCGAACAAGTTTCGTGTGGCAGTGGAGGAGTTCATCCGAACAGGGTCTCCTTCGGCCTGGAGATTTCATGTTTCGCACACTGCCATTGGCTGTAAGTTTTCTCACCCACTTCATTGTACTGTGTCACTGGTTGACGGTGAACCTCATTGGAAAATCGCCGCAGTGCCAGCTATATCTCCTTCTTCGGATGAGCGCCTCCACTGCCGCGATCGTGACTGAACCGGCCAACGTTCCATTGCAGACTGATTGCGAATCTTGCAGCTTTTTAAGCGTGGGACATTCCTGGGCATGCGCGCAGGGTTTCCAACTGACATTGATAGATAAAATATGCATTGTATATGTACAATCTTCTAATTGTGCAACCATTAATGACTTTTATATTCGACCAATACAAATGGGTCTCAAACAGGAACAAAGCCTTACACCATCATATTCCCAAACACACATCATTACCATTCAAACACTGAGAGCTTTCCTCTCTGCAATCTAACGCTGTGGAATATTTGGCACCAATCAAGTAATTAGAATCAAAACCTTATCCTCAGCACTCCCTTTGCCAGACACAGACACTTTTCAAAGATTCCTGTTTTCCTTCTTTGTTTTCAACTTTGTCTATCCGTTTCTGCAAAAGCAATTTGTATTCGTTAACAAAGTTGGACGAAGCAGAAGAAGCAAAACAAAATCTAATTAACCAACAGTAAAGCGATAATCTAATTCCGTTTCTGGACCGCTAGCATCTTGAAGCGGAAAAAAACTTTTGTTCAAGATTCCTGGAACTCCCTTCCCTTACCCTTGCTCTGTTTTTCCTTAACGGTCATTTCTTAGCGGACTATTTACAGAGACCAGAAGGGGGAAAAAAAGGAAAAGTTTCCAATGGTACAAGACAAATTTTAATTTGCTCCGATGCCAAGAAATTTTCAAGCACTTTCTATCCTGCAACGGTGGAATGAAAAAGATTTATGGAGCACAAGGTTCAATTTCTCTCGTCTTCTTGTTTTCTTCTTTTTCTGAGTCTTGGAGAAATCATAACTTCCCTATGATATTATGCTTTCGTTTTCCATGGAGAAATGAAACTTAAGCTTGTAATTTGATTACACGTGCAGAAGGATTTCCAGATGATTCAAGAAAATAATATACACAGTCTCTTTCCATGGGCGCATGCAGAAAATTTTCCAAGTAGGGCTAAAATACGAAACTGTTTTTAAAAACGTCGTGTTTACGGATCATGGTAAAATAATAATATTTTAAAAAGAGAAAGTATAGGAATGAAAGTAGTGGTAGACAGAGAAAGAAGAAAATTAAATGGTGGAGAAAGGGGAGGAATGAAAGTAATGTTAGATAACAGGAGAAGAAAGAGGAATGAAAGTAGAGGTAGAGAGACAAATAGGTATATGGGAGAAGAGATAAAGAGGAAGGAGGAGGACAACATAGTGATAATGATAAAGTAAAGAACAGGAGGGACGGAGAAAAGTGATAAGATCAGCGTAAGGAGGTGGAAAAAGAAATGAAGCGAGAAACGGGGATAAACAGAGAGAGAGAGAGGGAGGGAGATGTAAAGAGAAAGACAAATAAAAATGTCGAAAGAAAGAAAGGAGAGGGAAGAACAGCAAAGAAGGGAAGACACAGAAATGAAAAGAAAAGAGTAACAGAAAATCAACAACAGACAGAAAAATCTGCAACAAGAAATAAATAGAAATTGAATAACGAAGTAAAATTGGGCAACGTTGCTTTACTCTATGGAGATTAAATGACATTCTTATTTGTTGTTATTGTATTAAAGGCTAACTTTTAAATTTACGTTTAGTCACTGTCTCGAATTAACAAAGGAGAACTATGGCAACCTTAGTTACACACCAAACGCAGCTGTAAGTTGTTTACTACAAAGTAGCATAATCTACAGGGTGTTCCAAAAATTTTATAATCATAGTGAGTTCATTGATTTTCTTCTCTTTCCACTCATTTGCGAGAATACCTTGATCATCATTATCTATGTCACTGGTTAGGGCACCGTCGAAGAGTTGAGTGGCCATCGCGAAGAATCTACCCAAGAGGATTTAGATATGCTTGTCTGTAAATTGATGTTACCATCATCAACCAAGTGTTAATGGAATGGCAGCATTGACTGGTTTTGTGTGTTACGCATAACGGGGTACAAAAGGAAATCAACAAAAATCCACGTTATTCCAGATTTTTAGGAACACCCTGCACATATAGCGACAGTTAAATATGCACTAGTTGTCCACGATATAAGGCACACAAAGACACTAATTAAAAATATAGTTACAGACCACACCCACGCACTCACGCACACACAGACACCCACCCACCCACACAAACTCACAATACAGATAAATAAGATATTGAGAAATATTACCTGGACATCTTTGCTGTAAAAATTGTTCGTGTGGAGATACATCGCCGAGAAGTTCCGAACTCTGTCGAACTCAAATATCATCTCTACAGGACGTCCAATGAGACCGGTGTCATTTTTCCAACCGACCCATTCGTAACCTGGAAAGAGTTCGAAACATGAGCGTCAAAATAATACAATTCACATATAAGTATCCTATGTTCGAATTATGAATAAGACAATGTGTTTGTCTTATCTTCTTCATCAATTCATTCATTTTCACAGCAGTAAAGCGACATAACATAACCAGAATAAATGAAGGAAAACAGGTTTCGTTACCACAGCAAAATACACCTTGAAACGCTGAAATCACTAAATATCTACTTAGAAATCGCTAAATCAGCTGACTTTCCTGAATGGAGCCTGTTCAAATGAACGCCTCCACTGTCACGATCCGTGTCTGAATCGGCCAACGTTTCATGGCAGACTAATTGTGAGCTCTGCAGCTGCGTCAACATGGGAGATTCTTGCGCATGCGCACCTACCCAGATACATTATGTTGCACTCTGTACATGATGAAGTTTTGTTTCTATTCCGATTCCATATAATTTTATTTTTAAAAAAAATCTACGGTGATTTGGGTTACCTAACATTTACTTTCAAAATGAAAACACCTTCAAATTTCAGATGATAGTTTTTTATTACTAAATTGAAATTAGTTTTGCTATATACTTACCATAGTTCTTCAGTGTCAAACAGTAAAATGTTACATAAAACAAGCATTATTTCTAAGTATCTGAAAATTTTCAATTAGACACTTCAAAATAGCATATTATCTCAACATAGATAACAGACATATTGGTCCTGGTCTATGACTTCCTCCCACTAACTAGTTCTTAGTCAGTAGTACCCTCTAGTGGCGTTTGAAAAATAATTTTATTCACATTTATGAAATAAATGCATGTTGAAATTTATTTAACCGTTCAGTATTTCTATTTGTAATTTCAGCCGCAGTTTTTTTCGTTAAATTGCTAAGGAACGCTTAAAGCTGCCAGAACAGTTTTTTTCTCATGAATTTCATCCCCAGTAGGCATTACAAAAACGGAAGAGTTGACGACTAGTGTTCGTTGGTAACTATGATCCATATCCATGCATTACACATTCAAAGGCAGGGTTGCCAGACTTTTAATTTTTATCTGAAAACAACTAGCAATACGCTGCAAATATAGGGTGTTCCGTACAGGACGCCGAATTTGAATCGAGTGCTATTGTTTTGTTTCGAGGTTGGCAGACCTGTTTTTACCAATGTTGGCATCTGTTGTCATGCCGATCAATTGTTTTGACTCGTTTGTTGCGGTTTCCTTCCGAAAATCCTGGAATGATCCAGGAGCGTGAAACCCATCCATCCGCTGAGAACGACTGTGTGGTGAGGGTTTTGGCAGGTGGAGTGTGATCTTACACCCTGTGATTTCTTCTTATGGGGGTTTGTGAAATCACAGGTGTACGCCAACAAACCACGAACCCTTCTGGAACTGAAGGCGGAAATCATACGGGTGATTGGAGGCATTGGGACAGACATCTGCGAGAGGGTTATCAATAATTTTGTGGAGCGTATAAACGCAATAGGGATGGACATATGCCTAACATTGTCTTTCATACGTAAATGGGAGATGTTACTGCTTACATATATGTGCTCGTATAACTATTTTCACGATATTTTCCCTATTTTTATTTAATTTTCTAACTCGGCGTTCTATACGGAACACCCTATACAATATATCCGTGTCAGTTCCAGAGTCACGATACTTTATAGGTTAATTTTCTACCTTCAGTACGATTGTCTTCCAGCATTGTCGTTAGGAAATGTTATTCGTGCCCGCTCAACGGTGGACAAAATATTTCCAGGTGGACTGTGTTTAACTGGTCATGCCTCTTCCTCTGTTTTTGTTCTTTCTTTATTCATTCTCTCTTCTGTTCTCTCCCTCTCTTTCTTTTATTCACGTTTTCATCATTTACTCTTTACTTGTGGTTCTTCTATTTCTTTTCTCCTTGTATTCTTGTTCGTAAGGGTGTCATCCTTGCTCTTACATAAAAAAAAATCTTAACAAATTTCTCATGTAGGCTATTTCGGTGGAGTAGAACCCCTCCTCACCCCCCTGGTGGCTACGCTCCTTCCTTACACTTTTGGTTCGTTTGTAGTTTCGTTATTTAGCGCCACTTTTCTGCCACTTTTCACTGGTTTTAGGTTGAGCGATGCTATAATGAGATTCATGAAGGGACACTCACAAATAACACCAATGCCCAAGCCGGGATTCGAACCAGAGAGCCCTGGTATCGAGGCGGGCTGTACTAACCACTTACCATCATAAGACTACACTCTATCTGAGCCAACTCTGGAGCAGGCGAACGAAAACAAATCTCTGCGCAAGTAGTGACGCGAGACGGCTCCACCAATGAACACGTGAGAGGGAATGGGATTGCGTGGAGGGGGAAAGCGACTGCAGTTACCAGCCTTACCAGCAGCGTGTACTGCTTCGCTCTGCCTGCTCGATTACCCCCACTTCTCTGACGCTATGCTCGACCTGGATCCAGAATAGCTGAGACAGTGTAAAGGTGCGAGTTCAACAAAAGTCGAAATGCAAGTTTGTGTCAATCGTAACCAGTCCCTACGTATTCTTGCCGTGAACTTTTACTCCACCTCGCATCAGGAACAAGGCATTTACAGACAATAGGCTCAGCGACCGAAAGGTGCGACAGCCCCTTTCCTACGAATTCTCAAGAGCCTATAAATAAATGCACTTAACGGAATACGGAAGCTCTCACCCACGAACATGAATTGAAGCTGGTGTAAATAACAGGTGTTGACGCCTCCGTTAAAATGTTTCCTCTTATTTCAAAGGCGACTTTCAGTAAACAGACGCCAAAAAGGAGTCGGGGAAGAGAAGAAGGCTTAAAAAGAAAGAGGGAAGACGGGAAATGTAGTACTTTTGGTTTCTTTTGTGAGTTGACGACGCTGGGATTCGAGACAACTGCACTTAGGCTGGGGACGGTTTCTGAATGAACCTGCTACAGTCTTTCCGTACTGAATGGAGAGGGTGAACTTAAAGAGATGGAAGTTTTTGGATAAGGCAGACGCTGCCGTAACTTCAACAACAGAGTAGCTCAACTCATCTTCTCGAGAACAAAAGATGCTTCAAGAACAGTTACCGCTTCAACTTTCATTGAAACATTGCGTTCAAGATACAATAAAATCGCTGACGTTGAATAACATTACTGTTGGACAATGTGAAAGGTGCAAAAACGACACTCCTACATAACCTCCGCATCGGAGTTGTTAGCACAGCACGCTACGACGCAAGTGGGCCTCAGATTCGAATCCCGGCATGGATATTCGTGGTGAGTGTTCCTTCAACATACCATGACTCATCCGCATCGTCGCGATTAGCCAAAACAGGGTGGCTACTCACAGGAAATTCATTGAATTCCGGGAATTATTGGCTCCGGGGATTATGCGTGAATTCTACCTTAATTTTTCTCCTTAGACGTGAAAAATTGCAACTTTTATTAATATATATACTTTTAATGCCCTGAGGCAAGTTTTAAACTGTTCAATTTCTATTTTTATCGAGGAGGGAAAAGAAAAGAAAGCTTCGTGGAAAATAAAAAGATAATTCTCTCAATCCGTTTGCTTTGTTAATGTCCTTAGCAGCTAGACGGAAAATTATTGCAAGCTAAGATATCTTGGGTAAATTTGAGATTCTTATACAATTAACAATTTTTCGTAGATTACTATATACTGTAACATCTGTGACTTGTTTCTAGATGTATATAGTCTTGTATATATTGTTAATATATGTATGTGTGAGGGGGTGGGATACGGGCGGTAATACGTAAGGCTGAAATAGAGAAAACATCTGATTGTACACTTGAAGTTTTGGAAAGTTCGCCTTAAACACCGGGAGTTATACTAGAATGTTATCATTGTTCCAGAGTAGCCACCTTGCAAAAGTGTCAGATAAACGACGCTAAATGAAATATCAAATGAGATTTCACACACCTCCCCCACACACACCAATATTTGCGACATTTTAAAATCGGCTAACCTCTTATTTTGGGATATATTTTACTAGCCGATTGCCAGGCGTTTCCCGGGTATTAATTTATTACAATCTTCTATTAGACAGGAAAAGAATGAATTCTGACTATAGTGTAAAATAAGCTTGGGGTTGAACGGCATTGGAAGTGTCACTATTCATATTAGCGACCACGAAAACTATGGATTCCACACTAGTATCGGTCGTTTTCGATTATATTTACATGTCACCCCCTTCCCACCCCCACCGTAGGGGTACCATAGGTGTCTTGAAGTTGAATGGCATTAGTAGTGTCACTATTCATCTTAACGACCCCGAAAACTATGGATTCCACACTAACATCGGTAGTTTTAGATTATATTTACATATCACCCCCTTCCCACCCCCACCGTAGGGGTACCATAGGTGTCTTGAAGTTGAATGGCATTAGTAGTGTCACTATTCATCTTAACGACCCCGAAAACTATGGATTCCACACTAACATCGGTAGTTTTAGATTATATTTACATATCACCCCCTTCCCACCCCCACCGTAGGGGTACCATAGGTGTCTTGAAGTTGAATGGCATTAGTAGAGTCACTAACGACCCCGAAAACTATGGATTGCACATTAATATCGGTAGTTTTCGATTATATTTACATATCACCCCCTTCCCACCCCCACGGTAGGGGTACCATAGGTGTCTTGAAGTTGAATGGCATTAGTAGTGTCAGTATTCATCTTAACGACCCCGAAAACTATGGATTCCACATTAATATCGGTAGTTTTCGATTATATTTACATATCACCCCCTTCCCACCCCCACCGTAGGGGTACCATAGGTGTCTTGAAGTTGAATGGCATTGGTAGTGTCACTATTCATCTTGGAGACCCCGAAAACTATTGATTCCACACTAATATAGGTTGTTTTCGATTATTTTACATGTCATCCCCTCCCCACCCCCACCCCACCCCAGGGGTGTCTTACTCCCACAGTATTTCTTTCCAGGTTGCAAGTGATACGCGTACCAAGTTTGGTTGAAATCGCTCCAGGCGTTCGAAAGTTATGCCGGAACAAACATACACACACACACACACACACACACACATACATCCATTTTATATATTAAATTTTGTTGCCATCTATAAGTCACAGCAACCTGAAGTAGGTGTACACATTTCTGGCATATCTTACAAACATTTATATCTGTGCTGCCACCTGGAACAGATGGTGCGAACTGATTCACACACTTTTCACATGCTGTTAATTAAAATTTTCGATTGGGGAACTCTCCAGTATTGTTTCAAAATTATACCAGGTCATTAACTCAAAACTTTCTGCTGGATTTGGGATATTTGCAGTCGTACAGCTCCGGAACTCTCACAGAATATAAGGACGAAGAACTGTTATTCTGTTCTGCTCGATCCTTTATGTATGCAGCCATGTACTACAGTCTTCTGGGTGAATTTCATCAAGTGCTCTTTTTTCATACTTATATGCTGAATAAAGTAATTAATTTTGAATGAAAGTTTACAGCTACGATTTAAGCTACCATAAATTAAAAAGAAATTTCTCATAAGACGTTACAGTTAGAGTCAAATCAGTTAAAATATGCAAGGTATCTTCGTGCTGCCATCTATTATTAACATTTTAATAATTAATTTTTCCTTACTTTTTGAATATCTCAGAAGGTATTGCTTATGTATTGTTAGAATGGCTAAAGAATTTAACGTACAATTTTAATTGACAAATGCAAGGTTTAGAATTGAGTCTGCCGATTTTACGACCATAATTACGCTGGCTGACGTCATAATGGCTTCGCGCATCCATTAGGAAGATGGCGTGGCTCAGAACTATCCGACGGTGGCGGCATCTGTGAGTGGCTCCGGAGCAACGCAACAGGAGACTTTGGCAGGGCGGTCACGTCCCGCAAGACAGAGTGTTTCAATTGGTGGAGCTGTAGAAACATGCTGGTTGCATTTTTAAAAAGGCAGGGAGAGGAGGAAGCCTTTCAAAACGAATGCAGAAAAAAACGGACGAAGAAAACGAAAGAAGGGAAGAGAAAAGGGGCTTAGGAAATTGTGAAGGAATGCGAGGACCAACCCTTCTTTCTCCAAACTTAACTCTTCCCCGGAAAAAGGCGAGGAGGGAAGTGGAAGGCAGCCACTTTTACGGTCCGCGTTCCGCTTCAGGGATTCGATCCTGCGTACCTCAGCAGCGAGTTCCCTCTGGTGGAAAAGGAACGCAATCCGTCAATGTCTGTGGACGGGTCCTCAGTCGACCAGGAATTTCCTATTGAGCAGAGAAAGTTATTGGAAACAGAAGAGCTGAAGTGTGAACCAACCAATGGGGGTGGGAGGAATAACATTAGTCGGCGAGAAGGAGGCATTCCACTTGTATAGTGCGCCGGTGTCCGCTTTAACGTTAAGGCTTGCGTACACGATTCAATTGGCATTGAAACTAAGCGTGCAAGACGCAAGAAAATCTACGATTGAAAGGTATTGAACAGCGTTCTTAATGTAATCTTGAAAACTCTGAAATTGCACTCGTCATTGATCAAAGGAAAAACTTACCGAAAGATGGCAGGTCGCTCTTTAAGAAAAAGTTATTATCCTCAACAAAGATAATAATTTTCTTTTAACAGGAAATACATATCGGAATCTTGAAAGAACTGTGATTTATTGTACAGTGTCTCTCAAAAGTTTTAGGACAACGACATTTTAAACTAGGCAACCCAATTAACACAAGCCGTTGGTGGGTTGCGTGCAGAGTTAGGCTCAATTTCAGGGTTGCCACATGCACAATAGATATTTATAAAACACACGAAAGAAATATAAACAAGTATTACTGTATAAAATTATTAAAAATATCACTATTATATCGCAAATGACAAAATTCTTTTCTGAAAGAAAGAAAAATAGGGTTTCTAGTATTTCATCGCTGATGAGTCTACAGTAAGGAAAAGAGGTGAGAGGAAACGAAAGGTCACAAAGGAGAGGAGAAAGAGAAAGCGAAAGGAGAAGAGGAAAAGTAGAGGAGAGAAGAAAGATAGGATAGACGAGGAGAGGAGATGTAGTGAGGAGAATAGAAAAAGATTCGAGGAGAGATGAGGAAAAAAGAACAAAGAAGAGAAAAGAGAAGGAAAACGAGAGGAGAGGAGAGGAGAGGAGGAGACGAGAAGAGGGAAGTGGAGAGTAGAGTAAAGGAGAGAAAAAGAGAAGAACGAAGAAAGAAAGAATAGTGCAGTGGAGTCGGAAATCTAAGACAGGAAAGGAGATAAGAGGAGTGGAGAAGAGTGGGATGGAGATAAGATGCGAGAAAAGTAGGGAAGGCGATATGAGATAAAAGCAGAACGGAAAGAGGGGAGAGAAGAAGGAGAAGGAACTGGAGAGAAGAGGTAGTTGCAGAAAACACCGTCTGAGCGTCAAGAATGGATGCATTGGTGAAATTATAGACATGAAACATTCAATAACATTTTGTAATGTATTGGAGAATATATTAGATCGGTGCGAAATGCCTTTTGGCTGAGTTCAGAGCAAATTAAAATCTTCCATGTAAGATCTTTGATTTTACCTGCGATTACACCACTAAAAAAATGAACGTAATTTTTAATATTTATAAGAATTATTCAATTTTTCTCCACTTCTCGGTTCGTTGAAATGGAGATTTTGTAATTCAATATTTCCCCTCCCCCATCGTTAATTCCAAACTGAATCATTCCGTTTCACACGGCGTGGACAATGAACACAATGGGATATGTCTAAAACTTACGAAAATTTTCTGCCATCGGAAGGGTTTGAACCTACGACCATCAGATTGACAATCCTGAACGGTAACCACTACCCTACAACCACTAGTTCCTTAAACCACGTAGAAGAACCACTACACTACGCCTTTACCTTCGAATGAAACAATAATTCTTTTTAAGTATTCTGTCCCTCCAATATTGTAAATGTCGTAAACACGTATACGTGTAGTTGAACTTTTACTTTAATTTTGATTTGCTTTCTTGTAGTATAACCGATATCTTCGAGATATAATTTTCGAAGTAATTAAAAACGAGAATATTGGTAGTTGTGAAAATGCGAGTTATTTCTTCTAACTTATTATTGTGATTAGACATTACTAATGGAAAATATCTAGAGGCTTGAATATTACAGGACGATGTTCTATTCCTGTGATACTCGAACAGACAAGATGATTGTTTACTGATGCAAGTCTTGTGTCCAGAACAGTCTTATGAAATGTATTTGCTGTTGCGTAAGATAACACGAAATAATTACACCGTTTGCGAACTACCAAATCTGTGCAACGTTATACGTAAACAGGCGGAAAATTTTATTCATAAAATCACTTCACATTTGACAGTGTTAGTCAAGAGAGACTCGTGGGACACTGTGTTAAGGTGCTGGAGTAAATCCTTCTTATTTTTCTTACTCGAAGAACAACAATTTCTAAGGAAGAGCAACAGTGACGATCTTTCTTATTTCTTTTAAATGCTTACACTTTCCTTTAATTGGGTTAAAAATAAATAAGAATATTGCTTGTATTTCTGTCATTGACGTAGACCAGAGAGAGAGACAGACAGACAGACAGATATTACAAAATAGTTCAAATAGTACGAACGCCATTAAAAAGTCATGATAATTCTATGTTGCGTACTTAGAATTATTCATACAATAAAGAACATGTCTAATTGTGAGTTAACAAAAAAAAAATACAATAATAAAGAGACATTTTCGCATCACGATTGCAGTTCGAAGAAGTCGGGACAGGGATTGAAAGTAACGCACTGTCCTGACTAAATCGGTTAATCGGACGTCTGGTAGCCTTGCATCAATGATTATAAAACTAAAACCACCCAATATTGCAGCTTGAAGACTTTTGCGCAAGAAACAGATTCATTTATACAAGAGAAAAATTGACATTTTTACACATTTCAAAAATCGACGATGTTATTTTCGTATTTATTTATTTATAGGTTCACAGTTAAATATTTTAGGGTTCGAGGGGGAAGCATGGCCCACATGGCCCCTCCCCTGGGTACTGACCTTACGTAGACAGTGGAAGAGAAATTTTGGAGAACCTTTCTGTTAAATTTAGTATTTACATTCACCTTATGCTCAGATAGGTTAAACCGTTTATTGACAATCGTGAACTTTTCGTTTAATAGATAATATTTAGTTTTAAACGACGGGAGAACATTGGTCGAATTTCCTTTCTTGCTCTTTTGAGAGAATATATACTTCTACAATAGCAATCGCGTTCGGGAACCGTGAAAAAATATGACTTGGTTTTCAAAGGCAGACAAGCTTGGTAGTCTAGCTTGCTCGCGATCAAAGTGACTCACTCACGCTATTCAAGGCCGCTTCTTATCGCTAAACACTGTACTTCGATGCACAGTGTCTGCACCCAGCACGTTACAAGTGACCAGAGTCGAATTTTAAAGAGAATATGAAGAATGGTAGATTTCATCAGAGGCGGCTAGGTAGGCACCAGCTCAACATGCAATAGTTTAAGTGATAATTCCTGACAAACAAAAAACCGTATTGAATAATTATTGGGATAGTGATACATGTATCCGCTCTTTTTTAACAATGTAAGCTCGAAGACAATCTGTATTATATTTATTTATATTGGCAACTTGGTCAACCGGAGGTTATTTTATCGCCTTCGATAATCGAATTGTCTGATCGATTATTTTTTGTTTACCCAGGAACATGCCCCATATCAGATTTCCGAGACCGGGTTACGCTACTCACTCGTAGCTCCCCAATTTCTTCACGATGGTGGGTTGCCACCGGTCCCATACACAGGCCGAGAACCTAGAGAGTGAGCATAGGCGGACTCGAATCCATGCCGTCCTGCAGTCGGAGGTCACGGAGGAGGACTTTTCATAGCGTAACCCGGTCTCGGAAATCTGATATGGGGCATGTTCCTGGGTAAACAAAAAATAATCGATCAGACAATTCGATTATCGAAGGCCTTAAAATAACCTCCGGTTGACCAAGTTGCCAATATAAATAAATATAATACAGATTGTCTTCGAGCTTACATTGTTAAAAAAGAGCGGATACATGTATCACTATCCCAATAATTATTCAATACGGTTTTTTGTTTGTCAGGAATTATCACTTAAACTATTGCATGTTGAGCTGGTGCCTACCTAGCCGCCTCTGATGAAATCTACCATTCTTCATATTCTCTTTAAAATTCGACTCTGGTCACTTGTAACGTGCTGGGTGCAGACACTGTGCATCGAAGTACAGTGTTTAGCGATAAGAAGCGGCCTTGAATAGCGTGAGTGAGTCACTTTGATCGCGAGCAAGCTAGACTACCAAGCTT
The DNA here is from genome assembly GCF_977018435.1 of Lepisma saccharinum. Taxonomy (NCBI): domain Eukaryota; kingdom Metazoa; phylum Arthropoda; class Insecta; order Zygentoma; family Lepismatidae; genus Lepisma; species Lepisma saccharinum. The sequence goes on along the minus strand of NC_139251.1, from coordinate 18,857,319 downwards.
GTCTGCCTTTGAAAACCAAGTCATATTTTTTCACGGTTCCCGAACGCGATTGCTATTGTAGAAGTATATATTCTCTCAAAAGAGCAAGAAAGGAAATTCGACCAATGTTCTCCCGTCGTTTAAAACTAAATATTATCTATTAAACGAAAAGTTCACGATTGTCAATAAACGGTTTAACCTATCTGAGCATAAGGTGAATGTAAATACTAAATTTAACAGAAAGGTTCTCCAAAATTTCTCTTCCACTGTCTACGTAAGGTCAGTACCCAGGGGAGGGGCCATGTGGGCCATGCTTCCCCCTCGAACCCTAAAATATTTAACTGTGAACCTATAAATAAATAAATACGAAAATAACATCGTCGATTTTTGAAATGTGTAAAAATGTCAATTTTTCTCTTGTATAAATGAATCTGTTTCTTGCGCAAAAGTCTTCAAGCTGCAATATTGGGTGGTTTTAGTTTTATAATCATTGATGCAAGGCTACCAGACGTCCGATTAACCGATTTAGTCAGGACAGTGCGTTACTTTCAATCCCTGTCCCGACTTCTTCGAACTGCAATCGTGATGCGAAAATGTCTCTTTATTATTGTATTTTTTTTTTGTTAACTCACAATTAGACATGTTCTTTATTGTATGAATAATTCTAAGTACGCAACATAGAATTATCATGACTTTTTAATGGCGTTCGTACTATTTGAACTATTTTGTAATATCTGTCTGTCTGTCTGTCTCTCTCTCTGGTCTACGTCAATGACAGAAATACAAGCAATATTCTTATTTATTTTTAACCCAATTAAAGGAAAGTGTAAGCATTTAAAAGAAATAAGAAAGATCGTCACTGTTGCTCTTCCTTAGAAATTGTTGTTCTTCGAGTAAGAAAAATAAGAAGGATTTACTCCAGCACCTTAACACAGTGTCCCACGAGTCTCTCTTGACTAACACTGTCAAATGTGAAGTGATTTTATGAATAAAATTTTCCGCCTGTTTACGTATAACGTTGCACAGATTTGGTAGTTCGCAAACGGTGTAATTATTTCGTGTTATCTTACGCAACAGCAAATACATTTCATAAGACTGTTCTGGACACAAGACTTGCATCAGTAAACAATCATCTTGTCTGTTCGAGTATCACAGGAAAAGAACATCGTCCTGTAATATTCAAGCCTCTAGATATTTTCCATTAGTAATGTCTAATCACAATAATAAGTTAGAAGAAATAACTCGCATTTTCACAACTACCAATATTCTCGTTTTTAATTACTTCGAAAATTATATCTCGAAGATATCGGTTATACTACAAGAAAGCAAATCAAAATTAAAGTAAAAGTTCAACTACACGTATACGTGTTTACGACATTTACAATATTGGAGGGACAGAATACTTAAAAAGAATTATTGTTTCATTCGAAGGTAAAGGCGTAGTGTAGTGGTTCTTCTACGTGGTTTAAGGAACTAGTGGTTGTAGGGTAGTGGTTACCGTTCAGGATTGTCAATCTGATGGTCGTAGGTTCAAACCCTTCCGATGGCAGAAAATTTTCGTAAGTTTTAGACATATCCCATTGTGTTCATTGTCCACGCCGTGTGAAACGGAATGATTCAGTTTGGAATTAACGATGGGGGGAGGGGAAATATTGAATCACAAAATCTCCATTTCAACGAACCGAGAAGTGGAGAAAAATTGAATAATTCTTATAAATATTAAAAATTACGTTCATTTTTTTAGTGGTGTAATCGCAGGTAAAATCAAAGATCTTACATGGAAGATTTTAATTTGCTCTGAACTCAGCCAAAAGGCATTTCGCACCGATCTAATATATTCTCCAATACATTTCAAAATGTTATTGAATGTTTCATGTCTATAATTTGACCAATGCATCCATTCTTGACGCTCAGACGGTATTTTCTGCAACTACCTCTTCTCTCCAGTTCCTTCTCCTTCTTCTCTCCCCTCTTTCCGTTCTGCTTTTATCTCATATCGCCTTCCCTACTTTTCTCGCATCTTATCTCCTCCATCCCACTCTTCTCCACTCCTCTTATCTCCTTTCCTGTCTTAGATTTCCGACTCCACTGCACTATTCTTTCTTTCTTCGTTCTTCTCCTTTTCTCTCCTTTACTCTACTCTCCACTTCCCTCTTCTCGTCTCCTCCTCTCCTCTCCTCTCCTCTCGTTTTCCTCCTCTTTCCTCTACTTTGTTCTTTTTTCCTCATCTCTCCTCGAATCTTTTTCCATTCTCCTCACTACATCTCCTCTCCTCGTCTATCCTATCTTTCTTCTCTCCTCTACTTTTCCTCTTCTCCTTTCGCTTTCTCTTTCTCCTCTCCTTTGTGACCTTTCGTTTCCTCTCACCTCTTTTCCTTACTGTAGACTCATCAGCGATGAAATACTAGAAAACCTATTTTTTTTTCTTTCAGAAAAGAATTTTATCATTTGCGATATAATAGTGATATTTTTAATAATTTTATACAATAATACTTGTTTATATTTCTTTCGTGTGTTTTATAAATATCTATTGTGCATGTGGCAACCCTGAAATTGAGCCTAACTCTGCACGCAACCCACCAATGGCTTGTGTAAATTGGGTTGCCTAGTTTAAAATGTCGTTGTCCTAAAACTTTTGAGAGACACTGTACACAAAAGATATACTACATATTATTTCTACATATATTGAAGTAGCTCTTTCCCCATTTTGTTAATCGAAAATGCAATGTTATGGTTCGTTGTTGAATTTAATTTATTCGTCGGGGGTAGTAATCATGATTAAATAAATTTATGCAAGAATGTTCAACCGTTCCTCATTTACTTTCTTGTCATCACAGATTATAAGTATGTATCATTCTGTGCCTTAGTGTTTTTTTTGTACCATGTGCTATGGTGTGTTGAAATCTGTCTTGGAATGGTTTATTTATAGAGCGACCAGAAACAAACGAACCTTTCTGTCAAAACCCATCGCGCATCTTCTCCATCCGTTCAACTCGGGCCATAAGGAAGCATGATCAACCCTACCCCTCCCCTCCGTGGATCCACAGGACACGCGGTTATGCGCAGGTTCTTTTGCCTGTGATCCCAATATAGAATCGTTAACAAATAAAAATTCTTGAACGTTAACGTTCAATACGAGAGAAAAATTGGAAAGTGCTGTGATGTCACTTCCTTCAAGCGTTCAATTCAACTTCTTGTTCTGTTAATGATCAGTCTTTGCAAATTACATTGGACAAATCTAGCGGTGCATCTTGGTGTTACTACTAAAATAGTAGTATTGAAATTATTTTTAATAATTAAATCAAACGGATTTCCGTGGCCAGTCATGTAGCAGGCATTGGAGAGGATAAACAAATCTAAGACCTCCTGTTGGCGAACCTGATGGTAAGGGACCTCTAAGAAAGTCTGGAACGAAGATGGAACGGTAATAAGATGAACGTGAAGGAAACTAGGGTCAATAATGGAGTAGTCAGAGTAACACGCTACGAAGCTAGAGATTATAGGTTAAGATATGGATGTGTCATTGTGTTTGTCCCATCATCAATTTCATAATTCATCCTCATCGATGCGATTAACGCAAGAGGTAGAAAAGCAACTTTAAAATAGGGTGAAGAAGTTTCATATTGTTTTCAGTGTTTTAAGTCCACTTTGTGCACATATATGCTAATCGGCAATTAACCTACAGTTTAAAGTTGGATGCGAACCACTGTGCAATGTACCTCCACAGGATATCGAACCTGGGATCCCTTGATTGCAAGATGACAACGTTAACAGTACGCCATCAGGGAGGTCAAGTAAGTGCGAACCTACAAACCGCGTGTCCCCTTGGGGTATCGAATCCAGGACATCTTGATTACAAGGCGTTCATATATTTAAAAATGCACAACCAAGATTATGCTTATATAGTCTAGTGTATTCTCTCTTGACATTTTACGACATATTTTTTATTTGATATTTGTTTAGCGTCGCTTTTCTGCCACTGTTGGCTAATAGCGACGATGAGAATTAATATGATGAATTAAACGGTCACTCACAAAGAACACCCATGCCCAGGTCGGGATTCTAACCTATGACCCCTGGCATCGTAGCGCGCAGCGATAACTACTCCGCTACATGTACAGAATTTTATTATTGATATAGTCTCTACAAAGAACCTACCACAGCCGCTTAAAAATGGCAGCAACGACTGGCAACACTGGGTGCCAAAGCGAATCCGTAGAAACATTGATGCAAGCAAGAGGCTGGAGATTTTCTCCGTGCTATCTGAGAGTAACAGAGGAGGCGTGGAAGGAAACGGGTTTAAGTCGGGGGGGGAAACAAGAGAGCGAATCCTTGGGGACATGAACCCAAGGACTTTCACGTGGCGTCGGGGCAAGACGAATGGGGTCAGGTGTCGCCGTATATAGTCGACACGAAGAAGAAGAATTCCAAGAGTTCCAGATCTGGTCTTCTCGCGATAAACCGATGGATGCTGCCCAGAGGAAATTTTCTCGGCTCTATTTCATGCATTTCTTGCTACGTGAACTGAGAAATGGGTAGATGGGATGCAGGATATAGAAGAATTTTCCTTAGCGTGAAATTACATTAAATTAAACTGTTGGTTGGGTGTTTATGCACCTAAAATATAAAGTGGAATCAGAACCACTATGTGCCTCCACTGGGTATCGAACCCGTGAGGCCTTGGTTACAAGGCGACGATGTTACCTCTACGTCAACATTGAAACAGACTAATCGGGAGTAGACGTACTGTGTTACGGTGGGATTAGAAAACACTATGTGCCTCTACCCGGGGATCGAACCTGTACCCCGTTATTAAAGGGAGACAATTTTACCTCTACGTCAACGGGGAGACAGGCTAATTGAGACTGGATCAGTTTACACAGGGATCGAAACAACTATGTGCATTCAACCGGTGATCGAACCCGGAAACCTTTGGCTACAAGGCAACATCAGCTATTGCTACTTAAGCACCGTTATTCTTCATCGAGACCCATAATTGTTTTAGCCCTTACTGCAGGGAAAATTGCGGACTCCGTACTAGTACAATTATCATTGTTAGTTTATGAGAACGATCACTATGAAACGAGGTAGTGAATACACTACAGAGGTCAACCTACCTTTCCCGCGTCCGTTGTCCAATCGGAAGTTGTCCTGGCCCTTCTGTCCGTCCACCAGCTGCCCTAGGCCTCCCACCAGGTACCCAGCATCTTCTCTACCGTCGTAGACCTTATCCGAGAGATCCAGCTCCGCTCCTCTCTGGACACCCTGAGGCATTGAGTAGCTGACCAGTCCTTCTGCAAGAGATAGTGAAAGGATATCATTCAAGCCATAAGTTCTATAAGGTGTCGTACAGAAGGTTGAAGGTTTAAAGCAAAAATCATCGGAGAATAATAAACGTTTCCAAAGTAGGATTTCCGTGCATTTCCGATACCCCTCTGGTACGACGTAGAAACTGGATGAGTTCGATATCAAACTACTATTTTAAAAGTAGCAACTTTTAATGATATCCAACAACATAATTATATGTAGTTTACCTTTTTTAGAATTTTGACGCCATTAGTGAATTTACATCGTTTCAAATAAAATAATCTTTTCACTTCATGATTATATTCTAATTAAACGAATAGTGAAAGTTAACGTGTTTTGATTGATATATTTGCCCATGATTTAAATGTAATCCTTTTAGAATATCATTTCAATAATTTTTTAACTTTTAAAGTACAGGGTGACTTAAAAGTCCCGCATCATAGGCTGAATTACAATATTTATTCAATGTGCTGTCCACCATTGTCAAAGAAACTGTAGACTTCCACCCATCGCTCGCAGGATGTGGGTCATATCAAGGCCGGCAAAATAGCAGAGCACTTGAAGCGAGGGGCCTCGGGCAAGTGCCCCAGTTGCCCCTCCCTAGGGCCGGATACGTAGCAGAAACGTAATAGAAAATTGCATCCAGACGACATCTCGCTTTTGAGGCACCCGGTACTTGTGCCATATTATTCCATGACCGCTGTAGAAAAAGAAGAAAAAATTACGCATTCCCAAGATAATCGATACCTCGGGGTTTATTTTCCCTCTCACGTAGATTCGTCGGACGAAAGGAAAGAATTCAGAGTAGCCGATAAGAACCTCCACACCGAGATGCATTCGTGAACCTTGCGTGTGAAAGCCACATCTTAACACAAGCATATGGATTTTGTTTTATTATATTTTCTTACCCAAGGAAATTTCGTCACGAATAGTGTAGTTTCCTTCACGAAATATAGGTGGCAGGATTTCCTAATTTAAAGTTAGGAGAGCAATAGAGATATTGCTCTGCCATAAACTAAACATTTTTATCTGCAAAAGGAAACACATTAAGAGCCATATAGCCTGATGTCGTAAAATGTCCATAGCATACCTCGATCCCTATATTCTTTTGCTGCTTGTAATGGATGTCGGCATGTTTATCAGGTGGAGTATCTACTTAAAACAAGTATTGCAAGTGCTTTGCCAAGTACTGAACATTCAACATAGGGTGGGTTCAATTTTGGTGGGATAACCAAACATGGTCAAATTGGTGCTCCTTGGCTTCCTTGTAGTGGGACAGAAAATATTTTTTTCATTTAAGCAATGTCTAGGGGACCCAACTTTAGTTTTTTTTAGTTCTTTGACGTTTTTTCACTATTTTTTAAGGTATGAATTGAAGAGTTGACACGGAAAACGATGTAAGTGCCAAAAAGTAAAATTTTCAGGAGAAGCATTCTTCTCCATGCCAACGACCCTTCAGTTGCATCCGATGCCATCTTACGGCATCAGTGAGCCATGTGCATGTACTTGGCACTTCCTTCTCTCTCTAGGTCATTGTCAATGAAACATAGATTGTTGTCCATCCAAAGTTGGATTTTTGACCAATTTGGCACTTACATCCTTTTCCATGTCAAGGCTTAAATTGTCTACGTTTTGTTCTTCGTGATTTGGTTTCAATACTGATTGAGAGCTATTTCTGTCTCATTCCAGTTCCAGACTATTAGAGACTTGAGATAAGTCCTGTGGAGTGCAGTGAAGTGCAGTGTTACCATTATTGCAAGACTTATCATGGCATGTGCAACAAAGGCATAAAGACAGGCATGCAATATTCGGTTATCCACAGCCACTTGTCGAAAATCAGCTACCACTGGCTGAGGATGTTTTTAGAGCCTACAAGTTCCATCAAATGGCCAACAAAGATGCCAGTGTTAATCATCTAACAAAGATAGTGGCAACAGAAGTTAAAGACATATACAATAAAGCAGGCATTCCAACAATAGAATTTGAAAGCGTTATAGTGAAAGTGAAGAGACGAATAGTGAATGTGAATGATATGATGAAATATAAGCATTCTCTCGTCTCTTCGACATTATCGTCTGCAAGTGTGTACATAATGGTGTAGTTGAACATGATCAGTGTCAATGTTCCAATGAAAAAGAAATCCCTGCATTGGAATGGGAATTCTGGATCGATCAAAACACCTCAAGACGCATGGTAATAGGAAAAGCGGGCAAGGAAAGAACAGAGAAAAACATGAAACTTCATGAAATGAAAAGGTTGATATTTGAAAATAAGACGAGGCACAAGGATACGCAGAAATGTGTCAGTTCAATTGAATTATCAAGCAGTGAGAGTGATGTGCTAGAAGACACATTCTTTTTAGAATCAGAAGAAATGGAAGAATGCCACCCTCAAAATAGAAACCAGTATCCTGAGTTGTGTAAAGCATTGGAGAGGACAAATGTGAGCAATAGAGATGCAGGCCTCATAGTTAATGCTACCCTCAATGACCTCGGACTTCTGTCACCAATAAACATTGTTGATCCAAGTAAGTTACAACGCCAAAGAAAAGACGAGAGACAAACAGTCAGAGGAGTATTTGCTGCAATACGCAGGTATAGTCTGCATTGGTTTCGATGCAAAAATAGACGAAACACTCGTCGATACTGGAAGTGTGCGTAGGAAAGTTAGAGAAGAACATTATGTGCTAGTATCATTTCGATGCTACATCGATCACGTTAGTCCTAATTCAGGAAAATCTCGAGATGTATTTAATGAAATTAAGGGTATTATTGAACGTACAAGATATACAGAGACTTTAAGAGCAGTGATTTGTGATGGAACCCCTGTGAATACGGGTAACAAGAATGGAATAATCACAATGCTGGAGTTACATCTTAAGAGACCACTTCAATGGCTCATATGCATGTTACATGGTAATGAACTGCCACTCAGGAAGTTATTTAGTGTGGTTGATGGGAGGACAACTGGCCCATCGTCACATGGAGGACCTATAACCAAACTGCTGTTCTTTGATCCTCAGACCAAACCCATCATTAACTTTGAACCAATGTCCCTGACACAGTTACTAAAGATCTAAGTTCTGACCAGCTGTATTTACTAAGGATATGCTTATTGATTCAGCAAGGGGCACAAAATGCAGATCATAATAATCTGCAGTACTTGAAAACTGCACAGCCAGGTGCCTTAAGCCATGCAAGGTGGCTCACTAAAGCTAAGAGACTGCTTCGATTGTACAATTATGACACCATTAAGCCTTGTTTCCATGATATAAAAATTCAATATGCTAACCAAGGTAGTAATTTAATTTTATTATAAAACATAAACTAAACGTAACGTTTCAACCTTCTAGCAAGGTCTTCTTCACACTCTGCACCAAGTACAAATGTAACAAGATACAAAAACAGGACGATAATATACAAGAAGTGATGTAAGTGAGGTGACAAAAATAAATTTTATAAAGAATATGGAGGACAGAATCAAGAAAATATGCACGAAAGAATGTGAAAAAGAAGGCAAAATAAATAAATAATTAGCCTATGGAAACAGATGCAAAAGAATGACTATGAGAAGGAGGATAGACTGGACATAAACAGAAGAAGGAAGAAAAGCGGCAGGGGAGAATTGGAAGTGAAAAAAAAGAGGAAGAGAAAGAGAAAGAGAGATGGTTTGGCATAAGGAGTATGGGGAAGACCACAGAAAAGATATGCAAAGTGCTTAGGAAAGCGGGCATTAAAACTTACAGGAAGGGAGGGAGAAGCATCTTAAGAATAGCGAAAAATGCAAACAAGAAAAATGAAAACAGAGAAGAGAAAGAGGAAGGGCTTATCTACGAAGTGAAATGTATAGAATGTCAGAGTGTGTACTTAGGAGAAACGAAAAGGAGGCTGAAAGACAGGTTGAAAGAACATAGGGATGATGTACGACTTAAGAGAGAGAGAAATGCGATATTTAAACACACAAGAGAAACAGGACATGACATAAAGTGGGATGAGGATAAGCAGATAGAAAGGGAGAAGAGAATACTAGTGAGAGAATGGAAGGAGGCCAAGGAAATAGAGAAGAAATGTGAAGAAGACACAATGAACTGGAATTGGGGACTGAAGTTAAACAAAGAATGGAAGAAGTTGTTAGAAAGAGTGGAAAGAACAAGAGAAAAGAGGATATAAGATGGAAGAAGAATGAAGGAAAAAGAGCGTGAGATAAAGAGTCCAACCACATTCTATATGGAAGTTATTATGTTTAGCCTTATATGTGAAAGTACAGTTGACAAGGTAAAGCCACCTGCTAGAATGTTCCAGAACAACTTTCTAATAGTCTGGAGGGGAGTAATGTTTGTGTATATTATCGTCCAGTTTTTGTATCTTGTTACATTTGTACTTGGTGCAGAGTCTAAAGAAGACCTTGCTATAAGGTTGAAACGTTACGTTTGGTTTATGTTTTATAATAAAATGAAATTACTGCCTTGGTCAGCATATTGAATTTTTTTCGATTGTACGTTTCAGCAGAATCCCCATCTGACGAACTGAAGCGTTTGGTACGATTCGTACTGAACGTCTATGCTCCCATATGGTTCTATAGCCGCTCCCATCCCTTCTGTCAAGATGGTGCAAAGAATTATTACTTTGTGGTATCACAGTATCAAAATCTTCCTCCTGTGTATCACATCATCATTTCTCCAGTCCTCCTAAATAACTCATATTTTTGTCATCCAGAAAACTTGTTGCTAGCTGGTGCTGCAGATGAACATGAAAGCATAAGAACATTTTCATGTCAAGAAATTCTTCAAGCAAGAAAGAAGAATTCCATCAATGTGCAAGTCCGCTGCTTTGATAAAAAGCAGCTAAAAATCAATCTGAATGATACTTCCTACATGGAACTAATAGACTGGGAGAGTACTCCTATAACCACCCCGCACCTCTACTTGAAGATATCAGTGATGATATTTTGGGTAGTAATCAACAAATTCTCCTGCAGCATCAAGTATTTGCATCCTGAAAACTCGGGTCTAGCAGAACATTCAATAAATGAGGGACATAGACCAGATTTCAGCAACACAGAAATCATAGCCAAAACTTCAAACTACTGGGACCGCATCATAAAGGAAGCAATGTCCATTTATGAAGAAAAATATAATCTTCATCGCGACACGAGGCTCGAACTAGCCCCAGCTTGGTTAGCGTTAGTTAACCAGGAGCGCACACCCAGCAGACACGCCACCCTATTGGTCCGCCATCTTCACCGGGACCCCCCTCCACAAAAGTATATACACCGGGTTGACGCTCGTATCTGCACTTCAACCCTGAAGATGTGAGTGACGTTAGCTCTCGAAAGCTTCATCATTTGTTTATTTAATTTTATGTAATTGGTAGAATCATTCTCCAGGAAAAGATCAGTACTAGACAAGCCTAGGCACCTGGCAAACCGTTCGGTGAGAATGAGATAAGAGGGCTGCTTCCAAAACATGCAAGGATTATAATATGGTGGCAATTCTTCATTTACTGATGCGAAACATATTTAAATTTGTCATAACTAAATCAGTTTCCAGGTTAAGAGAAATCATTTTAGCGGCATTCCACGGAAAATGGTCCTACTTCATGTAAATAATGAGCCATACCTTAACGTTCAAAGGTTTGTGAATACATATAATTTGCATATTTTACCAACAAAAATCATTAGCATCCGTAACGTATATGCTTCACAGACAAATGAAGACAATCGTTGTCCCATTCTTTGGAGCATCAAACAAGAAACACATTTTCGTAAATTTTTCATCATACTCAAGATTTTAAATTTGTTAGCAGACAGCACAGAGTGCTTCATAATTCTGTTATATCAGTTAATTATGAATGTTTTGATACAACCTCATGTCTAGAACATTACATTGTATGTGTGAATGTCACACACGTAAACGTCACACATGTCTTCACTTCGGTGGACATTTTTTCATTTGGCGCTTCAAGCTTTTGTGGAATTTCAGTATGCTTCAGTGTTAATAGAAAAATAATTTGTTTTCTAACTATAGTAATTAAAAAATTACATATTTCACAAAAATTGGTTCGTTTTATAACATTAGTTGGTAATGTGAATGAACAATAGCTGAACACATGTTAAAATTTAAATTTGAACACAAGAGAATGAAGAACACCCCACCGATAACAGGTTCAATAATAGAGGAAAGGCAACAGCACACACAAGTCGTTACAAGAGGAGATGAGAACCGCAGAAGAAGGCTCCAGAAAAGCTAAAACAACGTCGTCACGTCCGTGCATCTTACATTTAAGGCGTCCGCGCGGCAGTTCGAAACTCAACTTCCATCCGACAGATGGCACCACAGGTGAATTCCCGCCTTTTTCATTATCCCTTCTCCAGGCCCGCCTATGCAAAGCGGGGCATTTAAATGCTTGGGGCGAACGTAAAAGTAAGTCCTTTCCGCCTCCTTCGAGGACGGGTAAAGTGGCATTTGAGCGAAACAGCTTCCCTTTCGGCCATTTTCGCTTCCCAACAATTTGAGTCTTGCAAGGGGCGGTCGTTTAAAGCAAACTCGCGATGCTTGAGTTTTGTAGCGGCTGTCTTGCAACGTTTCGAGAAAAACTTTGCGATTGTCGGCGTCGAGGGCAACGGTTTATCGACATCCAATGGAGCCTCGAGGACGAGTTCAATGACTACTTGCGTTGAAACTTTCTGTTCTCAATCGTCTCTAGTCGGCATAAGATTTTTACAACGCCGGATCAGCTTGTATGATTCTTACAGCTGTACAGAGTCTCTTATATTATTTAAAGAGAGAAAGTCTATTTTTACGCCCACACAACGTGAGAATTTAATCCAAAGCCAGTCTTGTTTTATTTACAGAATAAAGTTAACTGGGTTGCAGTCATTTAGATGAAAGAGTAAATTAGTTTTACAGGGTGAGTTAGAAACATGGGTACACGTTTGAAGTAAATGTAGTGTGTAGAGGGAAATGGTGGATGATAGATTAAACGTGAACTCCGGGTAGGGGGGGGGGCACGGCCCCCATGGAAAGTAAAATTCCACCAATTTCATTTCAGTCACAGCAATTTATGTTATTATAATGCTGTTGAAGGAACTTGATAATTTCAGACTGAAGCACTGCTTTTTTGAGGGGACATCACTATTATGGGGAAAATAATATACCTCCATTGCCTCTCCCCCCCTGGAAAAATAATCATGCGGCAGACATCCATGCATATAAGAATTACTCTCTTGAACTTACGTCATTAGCCAAGATGGCGCTGAATATGGAGCAGCAAGATCAAGTTGCAGCGTGGGCAATTGTATACCAGAATGATCGTTAGACTGGCGAGACGTGAATATAACATAACATTGTTGCCGTTGACTGTGGGAAAGTGGAGAAAACGACTGCTTACATCAAATTCTTGTTTAAGTCCATTGCTGAATATACGGCTCCCACGATCATTCTGGTGTGCAGTTGCACACAACGCTGTAACTGTAACTTGTTGCTATATGTTCAGCGCCATCTTGGCTAATGACGTAAGCGCGGGAGCGTTACTCTTATCTGAAATGAAAGAAATGAAATTTCAGGTTTAATATACAAATACCATTCACCATTTCCCTCTACATTGTACAGTAACACACTACATTTACTTCAAACGTGTAGCCATATTTCTGACACACCCTGTAGTTGCTGTGCCTAAAAAATAACCTACTTAACTTTTGTTCGTGACAAATCACGATGAGATTCTCTTGGGATGTAAAGTCACGGACACTTCTGGGGTTACAACATTCCCATTAACTTCCAATGGAATCGTTGCAACCCATAAGTGTCCATGACTGTACATCAAGCAGGTCAGGCAGGGCAACGCTATATTTAAGAAAGCGCTGTCGTATGTGCAGCGCTACTGCAGCGTTGAATAAAATACGGAAATGACGGAATGAGTGTTGTAGGGGGCTTCGTCGGTTGCGTTTGTACAGTGGGAAAACTTCCGTCATATGATTAGCCAGTTAGTGCCTTGAGGTGTATTGTGCAGGCGGGATGCTCGCACCGAATTGAGCACTGGCTGGCCGTCAGAAGCAGACGCAAGTTACTTGAGTCTGAGACAGTTTTTTTCAGAAGATCTCTTACTGTAGAAGCTAATGTTGATCATCACGACAGAGATTCTGAAGATGAAAACATGGATTTGGAATTTTCTTCAGTTCCTGAAGATGCGACTCTGGAAAAGGTGGCTGCGATAAAAACTATCCTAGATCCTCCTCTAGTATCTGAAGGAAACTGTGGGAAAACCTGTCTGTATTTGGATTCAATTGACGACCTCCAGAATACGATTCCATCACCTCGACCACCCACCCATTTCGTTCAGTACATTCAAACTCCGAACCGCCAACTCTGATGAGCGACGAAGCGTTTGTCATTTGTCGTCAGCGGTTCCCGGCGCTTATTAGCAGGGAAAGAATGTTACACCTCCCTCCCTCCAGCCCCTAACCAAGCGTTGCCTAATGAGAAAAGCCATCCATCTTGAGTTAATTTCACGTCATCATTTAGGCTAAATTGGTGTCAATAGCCCTGACATCCACATACAAGCTTTGGAACACACAGAATGCATCGAGGGGTGGAGCTGGCTTCTCCTCTCGTTTCATCTTAGCTTTTGTGGTTTATATTCATTCTCACACTCAAACAAGGACATGTATAAATTATGAAATTAGGTAAATAATAAAAAATGAACATTGAAAAGAAAATTTAAAGTTAATGTAATGTATTGTATTTCATGTAAATAACTCATGTAAAACTATTGTATTTATATTTTCTATACTCTGTCCGCTGCAAAAAGCACGTGCGTCGATAAGTCTGTATCTACAAAATAAGGTACTAGAAGTTCATTCTAGCAGCTTAGTTAACCGATGTGGCTTTATCTTACGCACTATAGTCCTAAGCTCAAGATCCCTCCGCGACAGCTGCCATGTCTCATAAGTTACATGTAAGTATTAGTTATATTTACTTCAGTTGGTGAGACCAGAGGCGGCAACTTAAGATACATTTCGGGGGGGGGTATTTATATATGGAAATATACATAAAAAATGTGTCCTACTGGAATTTGGGGGGGCAGAAAGTGCCTTAACCCCCCCCCAATTCGACGCCTATGGGTTAGATTATAATAAACATGCTAATGGCCTTTCTAAAACCTTTTAAACAAATAATTCATCGTTATTACCTCTTCCTTATACTCTATTTATAGACATATACAATATTATTTCAGTGTAGCAGAGTTAAAGAAGTAGTTTTGAGCTTGTAGAGATGGCACTGTTGTAGTGCGGTGTGAGGTCTACTATAGGTCTCGCGCCACAACTTGAGCTCTGGGGAGAAAGTATTCGAGTTGATCACGGAGGCAGTGACAACCTTCATAATGAGTTATCTGCCCTTCAAGAGCAGTGTTTCCAACAGCAATAATTTCTTGCTATTCTCAATATAGGTTAATAGAATGCCTGATAACCAAGAGCATTTCTTAGGAAATATGTATATACACTACGTTTTTTTAATTGAAAAAAAAGTATATCGACCTTCTAATCTATTACGGACATATTTGCTTTGTATACAATGCTGCGAGCTCCACTTCCCCCCCATTTCCTTCTCTCTCCTTTTCATAATGGGAGTTATTGGGTTAAAACGTCTGTCCACCCCTCTGACATCATTAATGCGTATATACACGTCTCTTCTCGAGATATATATATATATATATATATAATTTCACTAAGGGCCCTAAATATTTTACTTGCAAACTGTGCTACGTCGATGGTTGCCATTAGAAGCCTCTCCTTCCTTTTCCACTTTGTGGTAAAGGCCTTACAACGTCTTTGTCACACTGCCACGTTTTGGCACCGTATGATGTTAGGTTTTGTATGTTTCTTCTAAATAGTACATGGCTCTTCCAGTGTTTGGGCAGTCATGAATATCTCTAAAGAAATCGGCGCGCACAACAATAATATCTGGTTTCTCCATCAAATGCTACTATTGGATTCAGTTCTTTAATATGAAAAACAAAGATCAAGAAAACATTTTCACAATGTGACCCCAAATCGCAAACTGATTTTTTCTCGCAACTTCTTTGATAGGTGTAGGTACATTGCCACAACGTAAGAATATCTTACAAGACTTCTAATAACCCCTTTTTACGGTTTGTGGCGGAGTGGTTAGCAACGGTATCTGCAATATCCTGACTAGTATCGAAAACTTCCCCATTAAAAACCATAGCACTATTACTGTGTCTATTTTTATCATTTTTGTTTTGAACAAATTTCCAAAAAGAGCGTGTATCATGTTTGATATTCTCCTCCATTTCCTTAGTGTAATTAAAATAAGCTTTCTTTAGCAAGGATTTTGACTTTTTCCTGGCTTCCTCATACAATAATTTACTGTCCTCTGCATGTTTCATACGTTTTCTGTGATATTCTTTTAAATTCAATATCGCAACAATTTCTTTCGTAAACCAGCAAGGGTATTTATTATTTACATAAACTTTCGTTTTTGGAATTGATGCTTCGAATACCGTATTTACTACATCATAAAATTGGCTTACTGCTTCCTCTACGTTTCTGAGACTACTCAAGAAGGTCCAGTCAGTGTTCCGAAATAACTCATAGATTTTCAGAAAGTTTTCTTTTCGAAAATTGTACACTAAAATTTTATAATTGTTTAATGTATTTGTTAATTTCGTTATGCTCATATTAATTATTAAAGCGGGGTGATGCTTGTCCTCTTTAACAAGAGGTGATTCTTCTTTACAAACTGAAATGTTATTTTTGGTGATAGTTAAGATCAAGTCCAGTGTTCTATTATTACAATTTTTAATATTATTAATCGATGGTAAGTTAAGAAGACTTAAAAAGTCATCCAATACTCTATAACAACTTCCTCCATTTTGTAACCTGTAATTTGAATCCATAATTAATGGAAGGTTGAAGTCACCAATAATAATAAGATTATTGTTTTGGATTTCTTCATGGTCTTCAAATAACTTATAAAAAGTTGCATATTTGTCTACATTAGAACCAGGTGTAAAGTATACAACAATAATATATATTATGTTACATATGGTGACTTTTCCACGACATAAGTCAAGGACTTCATCTAACTTCATGGGATTAGAAATAGTACCTTCCCTAACTGCAATGGCAACTCCTCCTCCCCTATTGTTAACCGGTTTATCATGCCGATAAACTATATTTCCCATTAATCAGGTCACCATCATGTATACCCTGATGTAACCATGTTTCTGTAATGAGTATAATATCGTATCTATTTGAGATAACACTTATATAGAATTCTTGGGTTCTTGTACACAAGCCTCTTACATCTTCAATCGTCTTTAGTACATGTACATCCCTATCGTCCTCTTTTTTCCTTAATCTGATATTCCCTGAACTATCTACCCACAAATAGTCATAATTTCTTTCATGCTTAATTTCTCTGGCTTTCCCATACACAATATTTCGATAAGGTGTAAGGCTTTGATTAATATAGATAATTTCATTACTCGTGTATCTTAAATGAGTACAATTCAAGTTTCTTTTTACCTTGCGTTTTGCCAAAAAGTTTTCCTTATCAGTACGCTTAACAAATTTTACAATTATTCCACCTGATTTTTGATGAGGGAGTTCTTTCAATCTGTGACAAACATCAATCATATTGTTATCTACATTCACATTCAAGGCCACTCCTACATTTTTTACATCATCATGAGTATTTTCATTGCGGGTTTCGGGTACACCATATATTTCCAACATGTTACGCCTTGCATATTGTTCTAAGTCTTCTATGTAACTACGTATCTGCTAGTTGCTTTTTTAACAGCGGATATTCTTCCTTTATTTGTTCAACCTTCCCGACACAAGCGGCAATACTTTCCGATTGTTTTTGATTTAATTCTACATTTTCATCTAATTTCTGATGGGCTAAGTCTAAGGATTTTCCTAATTCACGTTCGATTTCCTCATTACTCTTCTTCATCTCGGCAACAATTTGTTTACATCCATGAGGGTCGGGACAACAGATTCAGATTCCGAGGTGTCTGAAATATTTTCGGTGTGTAAACTGTGTCATCTTGTTTTCTGGCAACTTGTACAACGCCAGAGTTGATTTGAAGATTTCATAAATTCCACGTCCGCTTCCTTTAATAGAACACATTTTATGTGATGCCAAGTAAAACAATCTTTGCACTGTATTTTGGAGGCTATGCCCCGTCGAGGAACAGGTTTTGAACACTCTACACACACACTCATTTTCGTTTATCGATTCTGGGCTCCAAGAACGCTGTATAAAAGAGTTCACGTTCCACCATAGCTTTCCAGCCTTGTTGTTTGTTTACATTATGTTGCGGTGCAAATATATACGATTAATTACATTATATATTTCTTAGTTTTTGCAGAATATACAATGTTCAGTACTTACTGCGTAACCGCAACCACATATTTCTCTATTAGAGTGGCAGGTACAGTTTAAATTTCTTGAAAATTACGGATGAAAATGAAGCCCTGAATATAATATGCGAAGGGAAACAACTGAAACAACTAGAGAAAGTAGAAACATATGAATACTTAGGAACTATCATAAGTAGCAGTGGGAAAATTGATCAAGAGATAATGAATAGGACAAAGAAGGCAGCATCAGCATACTATCTAATGAGTAATACTTTACTGGGAAAAAGGGAGATCAGTACAAAAACAAAAATGCAACTCTAGAACTCAATTGTAGTTCCCATCATGGGCTATGGCACAGATAGCTTAGCACTCCAAGATAAACATCTAAGTAAATTTCAAGCAATAGAGATGAAATATCTTAGAAGAACAGTGGGGAAAACTCGAAGAGACAGAATAAGAAATGAAAGAATAAGAGAAGAGGTAAAACAAAAGAAGACAATGACTGAAGTAGTAGAGGAACGCCAGCTGAAGTGGTATGGACATGTAAATAGAATGAATGAAGATAGGAAAGCCAAGCAAGTGATGGAGATGAGGGTTGAGGGTAGAGTAGGAAGAGGCAGGCCAAGAAATACATGGGAAGATAGAATAGAAAAGATAGGACTAAAATATGGAAAAACTAAGAACGAAATGAGAAGAATGAGTCGAGACCGGATGGAGTGGATGAGATGGACAGAACGAGGTACCCGACGCTTAACGGCATAAGGGAATGAAAGAGAAGAAGAAGAAGAAGAAAATTACGGAGTACAAACGAACCGAGTACTACGCCATCTTCTTCTTCTTTCTCACAACGAATGAGGCATAATAACGCAAAAAACCCAGTGTGAATATCTCTTACAGCTCTTGTTTTGTTACAGGCGATCACAAATATGGGATGCGCGACTTTTGAAACACCCTGTAAAGCTACGACCAAAATATTCATGGGAAAATAACACCATAACTAACACACAAGAAAGTGAACTGTTTCACAGACTTCACGTGGCCTTGTCTTCATTAACTTCGCTCTTCTGGTGGATCCAGAATAGCCGGTCACAGAAATCGACAAAACAACCATCTGTGAACTTCAGAAATGACAGTCTCCAAAATGGATTTACAAATAAATAATGGCCCTGTGGTTGAAAACTTACCATGCCAGCGGCAGCCCAGAACTTCGACTCTCATGCAGACCGTTCTGACGTGTAAACTGTAAGGGACGAAGCGAATCTTGGTTGCTAAGATAGGCGGCTCTAGGGATTGCTCCACCACCGTATACGTGTTCGTATTTCCCGGCAGCAACTGCAAAGAAGAAAACAGGAATTTAGTCTTAACGTCTTTTTTTTTACCTTTTTTAAAGGGGGTAACCTTTCATTCTAAGCTGTTAAGACCTTGGTAGATTAAGCTATCATGGGGATGATATAGAATTTTGCATAACCAAACATTGCTTACTTGATATGGCGTTAGAGTCATTTGGAAAAAATTACACTTCATTACTATATTTGACGAATTTTCGTAGTAATCATACGAGAGAAAATGATAATTGTTTACCAGTGCATTTTAGAGACTTTCGGTTATGATATGAGAAACTTTGATGTTTCTACAGGACTCTATGTCTGACTTAAAACTTTAAATCTTCAAATGTTCAAGAAACAATGTTATTGGTACGTATGCCTCCTATGTCACGAAAAGACGATAAGAAACGCTATTAAATATTAAGTGGTAAATATTATATTAAAAGTAATGAAATATTTCTACATTTAAAAAGTACCATCAATAAATACAGTTGAGACTGCTATATACGTAACTCGGTTCTGCGTAATTCTGTTTGGTATTACTGTAGTTCCCGACAAAATATGGTTTACAAACGTCTTAATTAAAAATTATTTGTACGTAAAGCATTTATGCGTCCTCCTCCGTGACCGTGCGGTCTAAGGCGCTGTGCTTTGGGCTCCGACTGCGGGACGTCATGGGTTCTAGTCCGCCTGGGTTCAGTCTCTCGGTTCTCGGCCTATGTATAGGGCCGGTGGCAACCCACCATCGTGAAGAAATTGGGGAGCTAAGAGTGAGTAGCGTAATCGGGTCTGGGAAATCTCCTATAACGGCTGAGGATTCGACGTGCTGATCACACGTCACCCCATTACTAGTTGAATAATCAAAGCTGCTCTTGTAAGCAAGGCGTCTTTGGTTCGATTCCCTGTGAGGACACATTGAAGTGATTCAGCTCACACATCGAACTGTTGCTCCAGTCCTGATTAACACATCTCAGCATGAAATGGACATAAATAAAACCTTACGAAATTATAACAACTGAATTTCCCTTCAGAAGATGGCGTTCTATTCCCAATCTCCTAGGACTTTACACGAGGCCGGTTCAAATGCATCACCTTCGGCCATTACCGAGCGATCGGAACCTGGCTATTCAGACGAAGGTATTTATTTTCGCTCAACCTGGAAAGCAGAAAGAGACCGAACGGACTTTTCTAATTTACAAGCAATTGGAGCTGACGTTTATAGCTTCAGTAAAAATTCCGAATCGAGGGATTTTTTTTCCAGCTCATTTCCTGCTCGATAAGTTTCGATGGAAGTTTATGAGAGAGAAAAGGGAAATTTAATTCCCTTCCTTTTATTGCGCCATCTGGCGACGTTTTGCTCATATTTTGACAGAACACACGAAGGGTTTATGATGATGGAAAGAGGGGACATGCACCGGGTTGAGTCGGTAATGGAAACACGGTAGGGGGTACCTGACACGTGAATACATATCACAGAGATGTTATTTTGCATTGTGACGGAATCGTAAGGGAATGAATAGTAAATTGGCGTTTATTTATTATTGCAAGAAATGAAACTTCAAAGCCACGATTCGAACAGAGGGCCTCTTAATTCTTAGTGCTAAAAACAAAACCACACACGCCATTGATCCTTTTTTTTCTTTTCCAACATATCTTCAACGTATTGCATGTGTGGTCAAACATATTAATTACGTTCCTATAGTGTAATTGTAGTATATTTCAAAATTAATTTTCAGAACACTCTCAATACAGTTGAACCTGAGTTATACGTATGTCAAGGTGAAGAGAAAATAACACGCAGAAATGATAATTACTAACAAATCAGATTTCTCTTTAATTTTGCCTTAGAATATGCTGTTAGTAAGGTAAAAGAAACTAACGAAGGACTAAAATTAAATGGTATGACTCAGTTGTTAGCATATGTAGATGATGTAGACTTATTAGGGGAGATATAAATACAATTAAGAATAATGCTAAAATATTTTTCAAAACTGCTAAAGAGATAGGTTTGGAAGTTAACAAAGAGAAAACTAAGTATATGCTTACAGGCCGAAACCAAGTGTTAGGTAATAATCAAAATCTAATTATTGATAACAACTCGTTTGAACCAGTTTCCAAATTCAAATACTTAGGAGTAATATTAACAAATGAAAATTATATTAAAGAGGAAATAAAAAGTAGGCTTAATTCAGGAAATACATGTTACTTCTCTCTTATTAAACTTTTGTCTTCTCGTTTAATATCTAAGAAACTAAAAGTTAAAATATCCAAAACAGTAATTTTGCCTGTAGTATTATATTGGTGTTTAACTTGGTCCCTTACATTCAAAGAGGAACACAAATTGAGAGTATTTGAAAATAAGATCCTTAGGAAAATATTTGGACCTAAAAGGGATGAGGAGACAGGTGAGTGGAGAAGGTTACACCATTTAGAACTACATAATTTGTATTCATGTCCACATTTTATTAGAATAATTAAATCAAGAAGGCTTAGGTGGGCAGGCCATGTGGCACGAATGGGAGAGAAAGGAGGAGTTCACAGGATTCTTGTTGAGAAACTTGATGGTAAGAGACCTATAGGAAGGCCAAGACGAAGATGGAGGGACAACGTTGAGATGGACCTAAAGGAAATCGGTAGAGATGGATAAGAGTATATAGATCTTGCTCAAGATAGGGACAGATGGAAGGCCTGTGTTTGCTGCAGCCATGAACCTTCGGGTTTAAGAAGGCTAGAGAGTTAGTTAGTTAGTTACAAATCAGATTTAGATACCATGTCGTTCCATCATTATTAAAATACTGTCATTGTATATATTTTGAGGAACAAAATATACATAATAAAGGCTATTTCTGTCAAAGTAGTAAATTAACGAATCTAAAAGTTTGGTTCTTAAATGCATTACATTTGCCACTTTATTAGTGAACACTTTAATACTGAAATACTACACTAGTACTGTACTATACTGTAGTCTTACTGCCCAATTTTTTAAAAAAACGTATAAAATTGCATTTCGTTTACTAATGACTGTGCAAGATGTGGTGTAGTCGATGTCTAAAACGGCAGCTATTTAACTTTTAGTTCTATGTGGATTAGATTCAAATTCCCATATAAATTTTACTCTCTGGTCAAGCGTGTAAAGTTCTCCATGGTCTACCCGTAGCAACTAATAACTGTCACTTCTGAGACATTGTTGTAGATTTGTTACGTACAAATCAACCGTACTTTGTGAAAATTAGTACGTATAGCACCGAATTACGCATAAATGCAATATAATATATAAAATACTCCGTGACTCGACAGTCCTAGAAGGGCCTTGGCCTATCTCCCGACTGCCAGTCTCCCTCCCACAATCCTACCTAGAGATGTGGAGTAGTACTTCAGGTCGACCTGGTCCTGCTGGAAATTTCCTTCGTCCAAGTCACAAAAAATCAGAAAGGTTATTATATTTTATTGTTAATTACAACAAGAAGTACGATTAGTTAGTACTAACAGAATAGCGAATTAAAAAAAATGCTTTAAATTTAAATTTAAAAGAAAGTTGCACATAATTTACATACCAATTTAAAACAAAACTTTCTTTCAATAATTTTCAAAATTTTGATTCTTGAAAATGTAGAGAATATCCTTTTATTTTTCGATAAAGTATAAATATTTGAAAATTCGATTAATTTTTACTCGCATTTCATACTTTCCACAATTAAAAATTATGCAGGATTCAAGCAATTGAAGTTTAATTTTTTTCATACGAGACAGGATGAACAATGCATCTAATATCACCAAAATTAAGACAATCAGGATTAGTAAAGAACATTTTAGTTTAATATAAAGTTAAAGAAATTCATTGTTCTTGAATAGATCAGCAGGTGAAATGTATTGAACAGTTTCATCCTGACAGTTATGCAATCTCGCCTTACGGTTAAGTGAATTTGGTTGCATAGTATCGCGGCGTACAGGTATTATGTAGGAAATGAATTAGTGCACAGTAGCTGTCACATTTACGTTCTAATTTTCGTGCTAAACTAAGTATAGTGCAACATGTAAAATATTTTAACACTAAAGAAGCAGCGATATTAAAGCTGAATTGTCTTCTGGGGAAACATTACTCTTGTATCACCAAAAATAAGTATAATCTGAATGTGTCAAGGCAAATCTTTGGTTGTTGAATTGCTGTTAATATTTCTTCAGCCTTTGATGAGAGATTGAGAGAACACAATACCATAAGTAAAATTAACTTCTTTTAAATTACATATTTTTAATGTAGAACCAGTGGTCGACTTTCAACTTCACTACATAAGATTCCAGTTTCGAATCCCGGCCAGCACATGGGCGTTCTATGTGGGTGTCCCTTCATTCTCATCGTTGCGATCAGTCAATAGTGACAGAAAAACGACGTGGAATATCGAAAATATCAAACATGTGACTCTAACACTCATTTCTTTCTATTCCTTGCATGCCTTGAACGCAAACCATCTCTTTAACAATAGAGATTTAATAGTTTGTACTACACACATCTAACGTGATGTTTCCTTACAAGAAACGCTCCACCCTATGCATAAAATTCATTTGGGATAGGACTTATAGTTATAAATCGGATCCAAACAGTGACACTCATGCCAGGATTCGAACTAGAGACCTCTAAATATGAGCCGATAGCTGTACGCATTTTATAATTGCACAAAAAGTTGTAGAAAACATTTTTTATATCCAATGTATTTATGTGCTTGTAAACTATCCAGGTCTTGGTTTATGCTTTGTAGCGTTTTCAAGACAATGGCATAATTCCCCCTTTGTTTGTTAAAGTGCTATGGATCAGGTTCATATGCGTATGTGCGAATAGAGATTTTATTTCTAATTTTGGAGCCACAAATTGTAGCTTCTTCTCGTATTTGTATATATATATATATATTTTTTTTTTGTTAATTAGTGTCGCTTTTGCTGACAATTTTGGCCAATCTCGGAGATGAGGAAGAGTGATGATTATGAAAGTCATGAAGGAACACCCACAAAGTATATCCATTCCCAGGCCAGGATTTGAACAGTTATTGGGCACATACCGAAGTCCGTGGCAGAGTAATTAGCACAGTGCGCTACGACGCCAGGGGTTCCGGGCTCGAATCCTTCATCAATTTCATCATATCAATCATCTTCATCATCGCGATAAGCCCAAAAGTAACAGTAACGAAGTAAAATTAACCAAGGCAATCATACTGAACATATTTATATCTATTTACTATGTGCTAAACGTAAATATGGCTCCAGTCTTCAAGTTAAATTTCAAAAATTCTTCTCTGCCGCTCGGAAATTGTTCATTAAAATGAAAGGAGCTTTGCAGACAAGGCAAAAGCGCATCAGATCCATCCACCCCATGACTGTCTGAAATTACACCTCCACGCCGACAATAAGCAAACCGCATCCGCGGGCCAATGAGCTTTTCTTTTCATCAAGCTTGACATCCAAATTGCTTAATGAGTTCGAAGGGATTAAATGAGATTTTTCTCCTCCAGCCCGGATTCCCAGCGGGACGGAAAGTAAGAGATGATTGATGAGTTATTTTTAGTCATTTGCTCAACAAATAAAAACCGTTATTAAGTTTTCCCGAAAGAAAACAGGTCGATTTTTGATCCGGAGCAATTTATCAATGCCCTATATCTTACAAGGAAAATAGAGGAAGAGGGATAGCCGTAGCTTAACATAAGGAAAGTGATTTATTGCAAGCAACACAGGATGCATGTCCTAAATTGGGATTCATAGAGTAAGGCTATTGCCAAGTACGTTGCAACAGGCTAGTATTATCTTACGACTAGTACCATTTAGAAATGAACAAGTCATGAGTGTTAAAATCTCATTGGTTCAATGGCAAGTGGTACTTAAACTTTGACCCTACTGGGAAAAATCAAAGTTTCTTTCAACTCCACTTATGCTAAGATAACTAATTTGGACTAGGCCCACGGTTTAAATTGACGTCCTAAACACTATGCAATGCGCCTCTATTGGGGATCGAACCCGATACCCCTTGATTACAAGGAGACAACGTTACACTATGCCATCACCTCAAAATCGCGGGTCTGCCCGATGGTGTAGTGGTAATGTCGTCGCCTTGTGATCAAGGAGTCCCGGGTTCGATACCCGGTGGAGGCACATGGCACAGTTGTTAGGATCCCCTTTCAACTGTAGGTCCAGTCCCGATTAGCCTTTCTGTGCATAAAGTGGACTTGAAACCATAATTCAATAAATCTTCAAAATCGTCAATGAGCAGGATTTTGATTTGATGTTTTCTATTTAGCGTTGCTTTTCCGTCACATTCGCTAATGGCGACGATGAGGATGAGTGATAATATGATGAAATTGATGAATTGACACTCACAGAGACGTCATTGCCAAAGCCGAGATTCGAACCTGGGACCTCTGGCGTCGTAGCGCGCTGTGGTAACGATCAATCACGGAAGTCGGCAGCAGGATGTTGAGTGATACAACGTTTGTGTATGTGTGATAGAGATATATTCATCTGAAGTAAGATTTGTAGAAACATATTATTTGACATAGGTAACTCCTCCTTCCCCATTTAAGCTTTTTCTACACTGACAGTCTCTGTGGTTTTAGAGTGATAAATCGCGAAGCAGTAGTGTCCTGGATTATTTTCTAGGAAAAGTTAATGGGAGGTTGCATGCGTTTATCATCGCATCTATTTATTGTCTTTAAAAACTACAATTCCAGAAATTGAATGTTTCATTTCATTTATATTACTTTACTTTTCTGTCACTTTGGGCTAACCGTGACGATGAGGATGGGTGTTTTTGTAATGAAATTGATGAAGGAACACTCACAAGGAACACCCAAGCCCAGGACGGGATACGAACACGGGAGCCCTCGCGTAGCGCTGTGCTAACCACTCCGCCAGGGAGGTCAGCTATATTATCTGCAGATAAAACTAATATATAAAGATATATGTGTTTTCTTTCAAGCTAATGTAATCAGGACAAGCAGTTGCGATAGATATGACTTTGAACATTTCTGCCTGTTTAATTTAAATGCACCCTCAAAATTAGAGCAGTATCAATTTGTGATCAATAAGAAATTCCCTCTGCTTTCTGTAATTCGTTAAATTTTAGCCCCACTGACGCACTGTAAGTATAGTGGACGTCGTTTGTGGTAGCCGACGATTCGATCACTGGGTCCTTTGCGGGAAATAGCTCTCACCATATCCCCTGTTCACCGAACGAACTGGAAGATGCGATCACAACACCTTATTCTGACGTAAACCTAAATCGTGTAAGCATTAATATCGAGTTCATGTGTTATTAGCGTCTCCGAGAAGCTAATATCCTTGAAGATGAAGCTATCAACACAGTGCTTACTATAGCAAAAGAACCACGACTTGCCAATTTTCACATCCATCCCTGGCAATTTAAGGGAGATGCAAATAGCATTCAATGCTTCCACCGGATTGGGAAGTAAATCTCTGCTTAAGTACTCCGCAATCTGGAGACTTGACGCATAAAGCTCATTTCATCGTTCTCGGTTAGCAAGTTTTCGAGGAAGGTACATGATCTGCCGCCGGGTAACAGACTGCATCGCACAAGAACCGACGAAGGGCCATAAACCATTTTACGATGCAGAAAACCGCACTGATATCGCTTAAACTCACGTAGGTCGTTCCGCTCGCCGGACCTGTTAAGTATGCAAGTAAAAGCATTGCATGCGCTGCCATCTAGTGATTGCAAGGGAAAGTACATTGTGTGCCGTTTTGGACAACCTGGCGGCATTACCTCGCCGAGCTTGTGCAAACGAGGTCACGTGTTTTCGTTTCCGACAACCTTGACTGTGCAATAAGTTATGCAAATTTTCTATTTGTATGAATATGAGTGATTTATCTTTAAAGATTAAGGATACGAGAAGAAAAACAAGCGTCGCAATTGCACTAAATAGGTCACGACGTAGAGATCGCATGCAAGAGTGAATTTGCACGGCCTACCATTTAACAAATGAATACGAGGAAGGCAACGATAATGAATGACGTGACAACATTATCAACAAAGCGGGGAAGTGAATAACTTTTTTATAAAACCTTTTCGAGAAGAAGTTCCAGTAGGAAAAAAGTTAGTTGTATCAAATCGATACACAGGATGTCTCAATCGTGTATAGTTCTCATACATAACTCCGTTGAAAACACATGTGTATGAGAGTTTCCCTGTTGTGCAGTCTTGCTTTCGGAGTTTTCTCACAGATGGTGTGGGAGTCGAGTTTTGAACGGAACTCAAGTGTATGGTAGAGGTCGTGTGTATATTAATTATATACACCATCAAAAAATGCAAAATTAGGCTGGCAGTGTAAGTGCTTGCAAACGGAGCTGTGCAGATGTTAACAAAATCTTCTCTTTGGCCCGAGTTGTGTCTGAACCTGAGAACCGGCATAGGAAGTGAATCGGAAACACGGAAGGTTATCTGAACCCAGTTCCGTTCTGCTTCACGTCTTCAGTGATGCAGTGGCTCTCCACGTATTTCTTAAGATGCGTCTCTTGGTGGCCACGTGCTCCGCGGAGAAGACAGATAAGAGCCAGTCGAAGGATGCTGCGCCCCGTTGCCTTCTACACAAACCATCACCCGTCTGTTTCTTGCTTACTACTTTCCGCTTCGGGAAACAAAAACATACAACGAGCAGTAGCGCCATCTCAGGTTATTTTATAGACATGGCAGGAATGTGTCTACGGCGTTAGTGTTTCCAACGTCAGCAATTAACCTTATGGGGCTTCTTCTGAGTTCCAACGGAACTTCCCAATATCGTTGTGGTAACGATTTGGTCTTGTAATCAAAGGGTCCCGGGTTCGATACACGGTGGAGGCACATGGTGGTTCGGATCCTACCTTAAACTGTAAGGGCAGTCACGATTAGCGTGTCTGTGCATATAAAGTGGACGTAAACAAACCTCAAAGAAACTGAATTCTGAGTACCAATTGGTTTTTGTTATGCCACAGAAATATATCGTTATTTACAAAACACTTCAACTAGGCCTCCCCGACAGTTTAACGGCAACGTCATCTACTTGTAATCAAAGAGTCCTGTGTTCGATATCCGTGGAGATACACTCTAGTTAACGTTCCACTTTAAATTGTAGATAGTAACGATTAGCCTGTCAGTGCATCATAATAATAATAATAACCCTGTCGCGCAACAGCCCGTGAGGGCCAGTGCCTACCCACCGACTGCCGGACTCTCTCTCACCAGAGGCAGATCATCAAACCAGTGCGACGAACATCCAGTCGTTATTCTAGACTTACCATGACCTGGCTACGCTACTCCTTCGTAGCTCCCCAATATTCTCACAATGGTGGGTGGCCACCGGTCTCATACACAGGCCGAAATCTCAGAAAAAGCCGTTACGCTTCCCCTAGGAGACTCGAACCTGCGCGCGTCCAGTAGCCGAAACCCAAACTTGCACTTTAGACCGCAAGGCCAGGGTTCGGGGCAATCCGTGCATAAAGTGGACTTAAAACAAATACTCCAACCCAACACTTCACTTAAAAGATTGCCATCAAAATATAATTTATATTAGAAGATAAAATAAAAGGTTATGAATGGAAAGCTAACATACATTGTCTGCTTTTAATTCTCTACTATGATTTTCAACTGTTAATGTAACTTAACAGTACGTAAAGCAAACTTTATGGATTTTCCAACAGAGGGCACTGTTGCTCCACTTTGGTTATTTGGTTTTGGACTAAGTAACTATAATTACCTCCAATCAAAGAAAATGCACTTTTGGTGTGTTAATTGACAAAGTTAAACGTGTAATTTTGGTTTCTTTGAAATAATCGAGCTTCACGACTTCAATTGTTGCATTTTGAGGGCACCACGTCATCACACAGAAGAGCATGCAATAAAAATACCATTTTAATGATTTGTGTGTGTATTTTTAGAACTTCTTGGCATCTTGTGCCAGTTTTGGCTAATTTGCGAAGATGGGAATGAGGGATGATATGATGAAATTGATGAATGGACACTCACAAACATCCATGCCCAGGCCGGGATTCGAACCCGGGGCGTCGTATCGCGACGGGGTTTGGATATAAGTGCATGGATAGCGTAACGATCTACGAAATAGTTAGAAACATCGATATAATAAACCTCCAAATCCCAGTTATTCAGCCATCATTTTCCAGACAGGAACTTGACAATCAGGAATGCAGTATCAGACATTGCCTAAGCTCTTCGTGGTCATCTGGTCACCACGTAACCTTCGGTATGTGGGATCGAAACTAGTGGGTGTTGCTCATTCATCCTGAATATTGGCATACTCGCTGTTCATGGTTAGCTTGATGATAAGGTGCGAGAGGTGATAACCACACATATGTGAATAGCAAAACACAACACTTGAGTTTTATATACCCTAAGACTGTATCAAGATGGTAAGTGGAAAACTATACCTGTCTCTGCCTGGAGATAGACCTCCCACTGTGAGTAATTATGATCGTAACTCAAAAATTCCTTAAGACCTCTCTCCTCACAGATATTATCCTCGATTTTACTAAGCAAATGCGGAGTCAGTTACCTCTACCCTCTTCCTGGATTCACCTGTTTACATGCTTACGCCATTGGTGACCAGAAAGAGCTAAGGTAATGTCTGATACTGCATTCCTGATTGTCAAGTTCCCGTCTGGAAAATGATGGCTGAATAACTGGGATTCGAAGGCTCATTATATCGATGTTTCTAACTATCTCATAGATCGTTACGATAGGGTAATTACAAGGTATATAGGGTAATTAGGACCGCGATGCCTCCTGGAATGGAACTCTTTGTCTTCGATTACAATGTGAGAACGTCAAGGAAAACGCCACTGGCGATGCCCAGCTGCACATGTAGGCAGTGATGAACGTCTACGCTTAAACAACCATAGTCTACATTCTACACGTATACTATTTTATACACGTAGATTACGTAATCTATGTAAACAACATGGTGAAAGGTGATAACTTAACAAAGGGGCCGTGGAATTAAAAGAAAATTATACTGCGTATCAGTTGCTGATGTGTGAATGTTATGCACTAATATTTATGACATGAACAGAAATAAACATCTCAAGATTGGAACTTCATAATTAAATATATTAAAACTTGTAACAAGGTGGATTACATTATTAAAACTTAAATCATCCATAAGACACATAAACAAGATGCATAATCGTTGCTATGCACAGACTATGTACATTGGCCATAACTGCTAGTTCACCATATATAATAATATATTTTATAATATATATCAATCTTCTCCCCTTCCAGAGAAAACAAATTTATGAGGGGTAAAACACTCTTGTCCTTTTTACTCTTTGAGATTTCCTTCTTCCCATCGAACTATGTCCTAGACCAAAACTATTCCCTTGCTTCGGAGACGAACTGTGAGCATTCTGTTCTTCACTGTCGCTTAGTTCCTGCCGATGCATTTCATTTTTAATTGGAGGATATAAATATGCATGATATGCACTTTCGTCATATTCCTTAGGTCTTTCTGACTGATTTGAATCTCCTCCCGTTTCATGAAGAATCTTTAAAAATGAATAGTGTACATTTATTCAAATTCAAATTCAAATTCTTTATTTGCGTGGGCGAGGTTCAGCCTGAGGCTGTTCTGCCACCTAACCCGTGTCATCGATTACATTTAAATTTACATTTCTTATGTTATTACAGTATTAATACAGTATACAATAAACTGTATGATTTAGTTACAAAATCTATTAATAAAGTATTTGTAATAAATGTATGAATAAAATGATACAAAAATTGTGAAAAGACAACTACATAAAAATTAAATAAAATGAATAAAAAATAAATACAATTAAAAATATGTAGACAAAATACATAACATAAACATACAAGTTACATCATAGTATTTGAGATGCCATGAATATTTTTCACTTCTGCCAACGTGCATTGTGTTGCATTGGCATTGGTGTATCTGCCACATTCTACATCTCTTACTTTATAAACAGCAAAACTGCATCTTTCAGTATTTTTTTCCTTTCCGATATATCTTTCTTTCAGGGCAGTAATAATATACTTTACTTCCAATTGAAAAGCTCTCACATTCATAATTATCATTTTTAGTGTCATCTTTAATAATTACATTACTTGCAGTGTCTTAAGAAAACATTTATGAACTTGGAGATGTTCCAGTTGATGGCAATGGAGTGTTGTTATGCCAGTGTATTACTGTACGCAGCAATGATTCTACTTCAGTATTTAATTTTCTAACTTCCCCTTTTGGAAAACCTCCTATGAGGGTTAGATACCTTTTCACGGTATTGACTGTTCTCTCAGCCAACCCGTTTCCCGAAGGTTTATATGAGCAGGAATGCTTTAGTTCAATTCCCAACCTTTGGCAGAACATCTTAAATTGTTCACTTGCAAAGGGTTGTCCATTATCTGAGACTAACTCTTTTGGAGAACCAAGTATGTAAAGTTGGCTTTTTAAATGTCTAATTGCTTCCTGAGCCGATAAATTAGAACATTGCCAAACATTCAAAAATTTCGTGTGAGCATCAACACACAACAGGAATAAATAACCTTTGAAATAGAAATGATCGACATGTACACGTTCCATGGGTTGTGATGTCGGTGTCCATGATATAAATTGTTCTTTTGCTGGAGCTCTTGCATTCATCTGACAAGCATCACATTTTGCAACAAAACTTTCAATGTCAGAAGTCATTTTAGGGCACCAAACTAAATCTCTGCAAATCTGTTTTAATCTCACTACGCCACTGTGCAGACCATGAATTTGAGTGAGAAACTTGCATCGCAGTGTCTCTGGCAATACAATTCTATTTCCCCACAACAACAATCCATCTTCTATCCCTTTTTGTACGCTCCTTGATCTCAGATATGCGTAAAGGTTGTAACGTTTGTTCTAGATCTGCATACGCTGTCAAAACAAAACCTGATTGCAATTCTTCAGGTAGTAGTAATCTTGACAAAGCGTCTGCTATTGAAACCTTCTTAGAATACACTATTTCGTAATTCAGAGATGCCATGAATATTTTCCATCTCTGCCAACGTGCATTGTGTTGCATTGGCACTGGTGTATTCGAATCAAGCAATGATTTCGCAGTCGTTGAATCAGTGTATATTGTAAATTTTTGACCTGCCAGATATAAATAAAAATGCTTAACAGACGAAACAATGGCTAATGCCTCTCTTTCTCCCTGACAGTAATTCTTCTGAGCAGGTGAAAGTGTAGCTGAAAAACACGCCACTGTTCGATGTTCGCCATCTATCTTGTGCTCTAATCGACCTCCAACACCGTAGCAAGAACTATCCGTTTCTAGGATTATTTCTTTTGAAGGATCGAAAGGAATTATAGCAGGTGTCTGAACAATCTTATCTTTAACAGCCTTAAATTCCGATACACATTGATTAGACCACAACCATTTTTTGCCTTTCCTCAGAAGTCGATATAGATGTGGTATTGTAGATGACAAGTTGTGTAGAAAACGGCTTTGAAATGCAACCATCCCTAAAAAACTTTGTAGTTGAACCTTATTCTTTGGCTCTGGACTTTCGAAAATAGCACGCACATGCTTTTCAGTTGGTGTGATTTCATTTGCTGAAAAACGTTTTCCTAAGTAAATCACTTCTTGCACTAGGGATTCAGATTTACTTAAATTGACTTTAACATTATAATCTTTAAATCGTTCCAGAACTTGTTTTGTTCTTAGGAAACATTCTTGTAGACTATGTTTTGTGAGTCTGGATGCAAACTAACTTTTAAAAGTGCTGAACGTAAATGAAGCCTGGTGTAGTACTTTCCTATTTTAACTTTTTGTAAAATATCAGGAAAATCTGGTAGAGGATACACTAAACCATCGGTTTGAAAATTGAACGTTTTCGAGTAATCTACACAGATACGTATAGAATTATTTGATTTCTTAACTGGCACAATAGGACTAGCCCATTCTGAATGTTTTATAGGAGCTATAATATTCTGCTTACACATATTATCTATTTCTTGTTTTATTTGATCTCGTAATGAATACGCTATTCTGTACGCTTTTCTGAACACAGACCTAGCATTCTTCTGTAAAGGTATTGATACCTTGAAATCTTTAATGGGTGTACTAATATCCTCATTAAACAATTCTGCAAAAGATGTCAGTAATTGTGAACGACAGTCTTCAATGTTTATTTGTTCTAAATTATTTAAATTATCTACCTCGGCTTTATGTTTGTTCAGAATCATGTCTTTGCTATTTTGCCCTTGCACATTTGATGTTCGTGAACATTCACCTATTTCTTCAATTTTCTGTTTACGTACCTTTGGAGTATCCATTATGCCTGAACGCTGAATTTTCGAACAAGCATCTGGTAGCGAATCTTTTGATTCTAGACGTAAGCATGCATGTGTAGAATCTTTCTTTTGAACGTAATCAGCTTCAGGAAACTCATTTAGAAGTTGCTGCGCCAATCACCAAATAATATGTTCATTCCAGCTCTACCAATTAATATATTTGTATTGATCTTGTCTCCAACAACAAAAGGCATCATGTACTTTTTCCATGGTAGTAAAGTTGTAAGCTTAATTGGCCTAATAAACACATTCTTTTACCTGATATCGAAGTATATGAATTTAATAACGGACTCAGTGTGAAGTTTCCAATAATATTAGTTAACAAATCTTTGGAAATGAAATTAGCAAAACTACCAGAATCGACAATAGCTTCTAACGATTGGTCTTGTATTATAATATCAATGTACAAAGGTAAACGTTCATTTCTCAATGAAATCTGATCAGATGCGTGTTCCAAATTAGAAATAGATTCGTTTGCTTTTTTATTGTACATTTGTTGCGTGTTTGTAGTTAAAAAAGTATATGTACTACCTTCTTTCACAGATAATAAGCTATTTTGAGAGTTGTATTCTCCATAACCATTAGCTTTGGTATCTAATTTACTGTTTCTCATTTCACACTTTCCCTTATATATAATAGATAAATTGACTGCAGGTTCGTTCCATTGTTTATTTCTTTCGAAACATGCAGCCAAGAAATGTCCTTTCTTCTTACAGAAACTGCAAATAGCATTGAATGCAAGACAGTTCTCCTTGAATGTACAACCTAACCTTGCACAGAGCTTACATTTTATATCATTTGCCTGATTTTGCCGTGATACAAATTTTTGGCTAAATGCAGTATGGGGTTTACATTGTGGCATGCCTTTGTATGACTTATTTGTTCCGAATCTTGATTCTCTTGTATCTTGTTGATTCTTTGAAAAATGAGATTTAGCAAACGAATTGTTTGTACCGAAGCTACGTGAGCCTTGTATTTGTTTATTTTCACCTACCAAAAATGCATTTTGGTTGACTTTATTTTTATTTGTGCGTATTATCTCATGTTGGAGTACTACATCACAAACCTTTTCGAATGTGCTGGTCATGTCCGACAATAATCTGTCTTTTAGTATACTATCGGGTAGTCCGAACACGAGTTTTTCTCTAAGACGAGTGTCTAATTCATCTGTTGTAAACTCACAAGTTATTGCAGCACTTTTAAACGATTTATGTACGATGTAGCTGTCTCACCTTGCTCTTGCTTTATTTGCATAAAAGCGAATCGTTGAATCCATTTATTAACTTGCGGTGCATATATTTTTCTCAATGTAGCAAAGAGTTCCTCCAAGGTGAAATCTTGTGGATCCTTTGGACTTAATCTGTGTTCCAGCTCTTGACATGGTAAACTACCGATTACTATAATAAGAGTAAACACTCGTTTCCTTTCTTGTATATCGTTAGCCTCAATAAAAGCCTTGAATCTCTTATTATACGAATTTATATCCTGGCTCACTTAGACTTAGTTAATAAAATTCTACTTACAGTAGTAATTATTTATCTTCTTTAATCCTTATGTCATAAATATTAGGACACAACAGTGAGTAGAAATTTTCATACTCTTTCTTCCAAATTCGAATAATTTCTCACCTAGGAAGAAACCTAATATAGGAAATATTCTAGTGTTTTATGGGGAAAAGACCACTCATACCTCACGACTGTCATCTGTTGTTTTTTTTTGCATACTATTTATCTTCTTCCATAGTTGATAATAGAAGAGAAGAGGATTTTTTTTGTAAATATGATTCTTTTCATTTCGTTACGAACCAATATAGTTGAAAATGTCACTTTCCTTTCATGAAACTCTTGAATGTGCACTTTAGATTGTCTACGTAGTTTATGAACCTACAATCCAATGTAATCTACGCGTAGATTAGAACGTGTAGACAACGCATGTAGACGTAAACGTATAGTTTACGACACATCACTGCTTGTAGGTAAGCATCCTAGAGGGTTGTCCTTGTTGACTTAGGTTAACCGAAACGGGGTAATGGACGTAAGACGACACGAAAAATGGTACACGTTGTATCGCCCCAGTCGAATCTGACCGTGCACACACAGTAATGTGACATTGTAACATCTGTGCGTTCATTAATCTGTGCCATGCACAAAAATCGAGTTGTTATTTTACATATCATAATTAATTCTTCTGTAATTTCGTTCGGCATTAGAAAAATATTTTAAAGTTGTATCAATCTCAAGTTTAATTAATTTATGTAGAAGTTGCCAAAATTACATGATGTAATTATGTAAAACCATAGATTCGTGAAAATATTGGCCAGGTTACCTAGGCATTTTGTCAACAGCTTTTTTTGTATAAAAGGAGATTCAATTAAAAGTTTTTGGGCCTAATATATCGTGTGGCTGTAACGCTAGTAACTCAGGTCTAAGTTTAGGAAGGATTTGTAATTAACCTCGTAACCCTATGTACCTTCGGGTGAGGTTTCTTCGATAGTAAAAAACCGTAGATTAGTGTTGAATGGGTTGCACGTTACAGATTTGTACGCAGATCTGCATCTGTTAACTCGCTCAAGGATTGCCAGCACAAAAGTTTAATTGTATCTGTGTGAGTAATAAATAAATACGAACTTATTGGAAAGAGTTTCCATAACCTTTTCATTGAAATAAGAAAAGGTATACATCCGACAGCACTGACCAGTGAGGGCCTGGTTACCTGTTACCCTACAGGCTTGTAATCAAGAGGTCCCGGGTTCGATACCCGGTGGAGGCACACAGTGGTTCGGATTCAACTTTACACTGTAGGTCCAGTCCCGATTAGCCTTACTGTGCATAAAGTGGACTTAAACACCAAATCAACCAACCAACCTACAGGCCTGAGAAGTCCGATTTGGGGTAACCCAGCTGTGACCACTCACCGGCCATGGAGGTGCGTGCCAACGTGGACTTCGTGAAATGTACTATCCCATCATTCGCGCGGATCGTGTAAATGAGACTTGTAATGCTCCTAAATCGACTCTGGCAGCCTGGCATTCCCGCGTCAGAGTCAAACCCACTGGTAAACGGATAACATTACAGTGGAGGGGGAACTTCAAAGAAAAACAGTTCAAAGCCGAATCGGAACGTTTACCTCATGATGCGGGATTTTTGCCGCGCTGGAAACTCAAACGTGCTTTCGGAGGTAGAAACGATCATTTTTGCCCTCCTTCACCCATTTTCACGTGACGCTTTTCCACCCAGTTTTTCCGAAGCTAATTTTTTCAAACCGAGTGACGAACAACATGGCAGAAAGCATGTATGGTTCCATGCCATCAACGTCATTGAATACTTTTTCCCATTCTGCCCCGTCCCCTTTTCGAGTCCGCCATTGGCATTGTGAGGGGTGGGGTTCGGCTGATGAGGGGTGGGGGATTACACGACCCCGCTAACAAGCCAGAGATCTCTGACGAATAATTAACACCCTGACGGTCAGTGGCTCCAATTAGCCGGGTGCTCTGTTTGCTAGTTTTATTCGGAGAAAGCCCGAACAGCAAAACTCGAACCTGTGCTCAGTACGTTTCGCGACCTCCCCCTTTTCATCTTTTTTTTTAACGTGCATTGTCATCTCTACATGCGTCGCTTACAATTAGATAGAGCGCGACCTAGTTTCTTTTTTTTCTTTGGAAAGTAAACACAATGATGCCCTAAATGTGACGGTCCTTCGATTAAATTGCCGATAGATGTCTCCGCATGCAGTCCCGCTAATCAAGGAACATATTGAGACTTTTCTCTAATCAAAGACCGTAAATTATCTAGACGCATATTTCAAACACACACGAACCCAAAGTTTCAGGGAGCCTCGAGCAAGATCAAAATAATTCTTTGTGTGCGGTTTATTACGAGTTTATATGACGCTGGTGCTTCAAAATAAGCAACTAATTTGATTTTTACTAACTCTATAGACTGCTTTGTTGCACTAAAAAATATGCAAAAATCAGTGAAATAACATTCCAAATAAAGTGCTATATAAAAAACGTATTCAAATATTTCAATAAAATATAGTTAATATGCACTATTCTTTTAATTATAGATTGAAATCATGAAGTGAAAATATCATTTTATGTGGAACAATGTGTACAAAAAAAGCTCTCGTCACGAAAACAGTCCAGTCAAGGTCACGCCACCTACCTACAGTGTTGCCAATAAGCAACAATTTCAACAGACGAAATCAATTGCATCCGTACAACGTGCGCAGTGTCGACTGAGCAGCTTAGAAGTGTGGCAACCCTGGAGGGCCAGAAGCATGGAGGAGGCAAGGGGAAGGTGCGACCTTGACTGGACTGTTTTCGTGGCGAGAGCTATAGTGTCAAAATTCAATGAAAAGTAAACAAAAGAGAATTATGATAGAGAATATTATTGGATACGATTAAAATTGCCATTTTGTACAGGTAAGAGAATACTTTATTAAACACAATCAGTTTTGTAATTAAGTATAATGAAAGTGTTACCAGTGGTAAATCGCAATTGAAAAGAAATTATAATTTTGAACCTTTTGTTAACCTCCCATAATTCTAGGTTTTAACCTTCAACATGTAGTGCTTGTTGACCTTAGTTAATTATGTGAAATACAGGGTGTTCCGTTCAAACCTCCCACATTTCAATTCATCATTGCTAAAAGGTTATGAAACATAATGGAATGCGAATGGTACTAGACGAAAGATAAATTCAAATAATTTTATTGCATGACCTCAAAGTTCACCGTTCTCTCACTATGCAGCGTGACAATCGCATAAAGCACAATGGCAACTCCGCAGCAGCAGAAATTACCGGAGAGAATATTAAGGTGAAGCACCTGATGAGAAAACCATTAAGACATGGTGTGCAAAGTTTTTGGCGACTGGAAGTGTTCATAAACAATCCTTCACCTCCATATTCTCTCCGGTAATTTCTTTGCACTGTAATGATTGATTTCGTCTCTACATGCAAGAATACAGATTGTGCGCGCTCCTGCGGAGTCGCGATTGCTTTATGCGATTGTGGCGCTGCATAGTGAGAGAACGGTGAACTTCGAGGTCATGAAATAAAATTCTTTGAGTTTCTCTTTCGTCTAGAACCACTTGCATTCCATTATGTTTCATAACCTTTTAGCAATGATGAATTGAAATGTGGGAGGTTTGAACAGAACACGCCTTCACATCAAGGAACAAAAATCTCTTGAGTTTTTCAGATCTCTGAAAAATTGTAGGCCCCGCGTATATTATATGCCCCAGGTCCCGCAAATACCTAAGGCTGGCCTTGACCCAGACAGTTGTCCCAGTAGCCTCACAGCACATTTCAGTCAACCCTTAATTTCACAAGTATTAAAGCGCCACAGATAAATTATTGTAATCGACACCATTTTAACACAACTGAAGTTAAACATTGACCAAATTGTGGTGTGGATCTCCTGGAAACATTATATGTGTCATTTTGACACCAGTGGTTATTCAATGCACTTCCTCTTACACAAGCTTATGAGTCGCATCAAGTGACATATTAAAAAATATTTGTTGATAATTAATTTTAATTTGTTTCCAAATTTAGAGTCCATCATCAAACCATCACTCATTTCCATCTTCGCGATTAGTCAAAAGTTGCAGAAAAGCAATTAAAATAAACGAAATCAATCAATCAATAGATTAATTTATATGTACACTCACTGAGACCTTACAATACAAATAGCCGAAAAAGCTACGAGTACAATCAGGAGAAGTTCGTTCCAAATAGGAGTATAATGGGTCATTTGGGTACTTTCAGTAAACATCAAAGAGGGCTCTGAAAACACTTATTCACATCATGACAGCATACTTCTGAGAAAATAGTTTTCTGATATCCTTTACCTTCCTATTATTAAATCAAATATTAGTAGTATAATAAATTGTGATCTAAAATTATAATAAAAGTTTCTTGATACTTCAGGGCTTCAAATATCAAGTTAAGTCCTGGAGATCTGTAACAACAAAATGTATTTAAAGGGGTCCATTATAAAGGAAAAGTTAAGAACATCCATCATGTACCAAATGTGAACAAGAAGATCGTTATGGCACAGTGAGTTAATTTTAAATGATTGATTGAGTTGGTGTTTAAAGTCCACTTTATTCACAGTAAGTCTAATCGGGATTGGACCTACAGTTTGTAGTGGGATTCGAACCACTGTGCCTCCACCGGGTATCGAAATCGGGACCCCTTGATTAAAAGGCGACGACGCTGCCACTGCGCCAACGGGAAGTCCAAGGAGTGAATTTTAAACCACACGAATCCCACCATTCAATGTATAAGTGCTGTGTTGCTTGTAACATTGACTTCTTCTAACATTAAAGTTGTGCCACAGTCTCATGCTTCCGTGCCGGAGTGGTCGGGCAATCTACTAATCGAAGGATCCAGATTCGAACCATGATGTGTGGAATGTGAATTTAATCATCCATCCTCATCGATGCGATTAACGCAAGAGGTGCAAGAACAACGTTAAAATGTAACCGCCAACCATTCCCTCACAGTTCAGTGAAGGTATCTTAGCCCAATCTAATTGAAGATTAGAATCTGCGGGCGCATAGAAATCAAAATAGAAGCGGCTATGACCACACGCGTCTCACCAAAAGCTTGCAGATACGATTTGACACGTAGGCTGCTTTCAGACTGT
Source organism: Lepisma saccharinum (assembly GCF_977018435.1). Lineage (NCBI taxonomy): Eukaryota > Metazoa > Arthropoda > Insecta > Zygentoma > Lepismatidae > Lepisma > Lepisma saccharinum. Next base: position 18,817,334 of record NC_139251.1, on the reverse strand, counting down.
AGCGACAAGTGACACGTGGCACTTGGAAATGAACCTAAAGACACAAATACAACCTTTCGCACCGGAGTGACACGACAAACTGCACTTGTCGCTTGCGTCTCGCCGCTTATCGCTTGAGTGTCACCCGGACTGGGTAGCCTTCTTAATAACGTGCATCGTGTCACCTCGGTCTGTTGGTCACGCATGCGTAGTTAATACTAGAGGCACTCGTGTCTGAAAGCATCCTTAGAAGCATTTTCACCATGAATTTCAGAAACCTTTCTTAACTTATGCAGCGACCCTCGCATTCCTTGATTACAAGGACACAATGTGGACCACTAGGCTATGTGTCCTATCCATGTTGACATTGTAAATTTCGGTTTGACCATTAAAAATAAATCATTCAAAATTTCCCCATACATTTTAGAGACAACCTACTCAGGCCATGATCTGTGCTATCTCAGTATGTCACGTGGTCCTAGGCTATGAATAGAAATAAGTTTACCAAGTCGTAAGAAATCAGGTTGCCAACTCATAAGAAATCAGGTTGCCAACTCATAAGAATCAGGTTGCCAACTCATAAGAAATCAGGTTGCCAACTCATAAGAAATCAGGTTGCCAACTCCAGAATCACCATCATCATCTCACTGACATGAATAATTAATTATATATACAATTTCTGATCGATTTTTCTCCCGTATTTTATTCCCTATACTGGAGGCTTCGCAGCTAGCCTAGAATATACGCTCCTGCAAACTGCATACGGTATAAGTATTCTCAAACAAGGGGAAGCAGAGCATCCTTGGAGGATATATCATGAAATAAAAAGGATCCATTCAACCTAAACTGAAGGATCGAACTACCTAGCAACAGTTAAGCGCCTTACGACCACAGGCTCGTTCAGCTTCACATATTAAAGTATCTTTAGTAGCAAGAGCAGCTTTAAACCTCCACAGTCCCCTCAGAACAAGATCCACATCATTAAATCTACAAAAAAGTTGAGAGACAGAAAGGGGATATGAAGCGAATGCTAAGCAACGGGACAGAGCCAAAGGAAAAAAAACAGACAAAAAATAACAATAACTTCAAAAAAATTTCATCCTAGATAAGAGAAGGCAATATCGGTGGTCTTGAGTACGGGAACTCCCCCTCATTAGAATCCCTAAGGACAATTTAATTCAACCGCTCTGCAAATATTGCTCTGTGAAAAGAAATGCCTTTGACGGGAAGCAATTCCTTATTGGAACCGTTCCTCCCCCTTCTCTAGTGGGGGGACGTTGTTAGGTTGAGTGGGATCAGAGATGTTACCGGGAGAACAATCCCTGGATGGGCAGATTCATAAGGACCAGAAGACAAACATGGATGATAATCATTTCGAAGAGGATGCTCCGTCTTCTCTCGACGTCTTTCAAGTCGAGGAGATTTCGTGGAGGAATATATTAGCGTAGAGGAGTTTAATCTTCTCTCTTGAAAGATTAACAAAAAGATGCCTTCACAATGTGCATTCAACTTGTTGTTTTCTTAGGAAAATACACTTATTTTCTGATAGGCTTTTCTGGAGGAATCTAAAGGTACACTTATTTTCTAATAGGTTTTTTGGGGAAATCTGAAAGTACGCTTATTTTCTGATAGGCTTTTCTAGAGGAATCTAAAAGTACACTTATTTTCTAAAGGCTTTTCTGGAGGAATCTAAACGTAGCTACACTTATTTTCTGATAGGCTTTTCTGGAGGAATCTAAACGTAGCTACACATATTTTCTGATGGGCTTTTCTGAAGAAATCTAAAGGTACACTTATTTTCTGATAGGTTTTTCTGGAGGAATCTAAAGGTACACTTATTTTCTAATAGGTTTTTTGGGGAAATCTGAAAGTACGCTTATTTTCTGATAGGCTTTTCTAGAGGAATCTAAAAGTACACTTATTTTCTGATAGGCTTTTCTGGAGGAATCTAAACGTAGCTACACATATTTTCTGATGGGCTTTTCTGAAGAAATCTAAAGGTACACTTATTTTCTGATAGGCTTTTTTGGAAGGAATCTAAAAGTACACTTATTTTCTAATAGGTTTTTTGGGGAAATCTAAAAGTACGCTTATTTTCTGATAGGCTTTTCTAGAGGAATCTAAAAGTACACTTATTTTCTGAAGGCTTTTCTGGAGGAATCTAAACGTAGCTACACTTATTTTCTGATGGGATTTTCTGAAGAAATCTAAAGGTACACTTATTTTCTGATAGGCTTTTCTAGAGGAATCTAAAAGTACACTTATTTTCTGATGGGCTTTTCTGGAGAAATCTAAAAGTACTCTTATTTTCTGATAGGCTTTTTGGCGAAATATAAAAGTACGCTTATTTTCTGATAGGCTTTTCTAGAGGATCCTAAAAGTACACTTATTTTCTGATAGGCTTTTCTGGGGGAATGAAAAAGTACACTTATTTGCTGATAGACTCTTTGCGGAATATAAAAGTACACTTATTTTCTGATAGGTTTTTCGGGGAATCTATAAGTTCATTTATTTTCTGATAGGCTTTTCGGGAGGAATCTAAATACAAGTACACTTATTACAAAATTACATAAAATATTACTGTTAATTAAATATTGCAATTAAGTACTGTTAAAATATTAAATACAATCCAAATATTAAACATGTTAATTGCAATAACTTACTTTTCGTATTCGCAAGACAGATTTGCAAACAATCACGGCAGTTTCAATCTCCCGAAAAAGCAGAGAAGCTCGAGGTCTGGTCTGAAGTAACACCTCTTTTATTACATGAAATGACGCCAGTGCCGCCCCTTACTTTTCCCCTCTCCCCCTTTCCCTCATCATCGTTCCTCGTTTAAAACCTTCCGCGGCGCGGACGTCACCCAGAGTTATAAACATTCTTTCATTGCCTCGCTAATTTTCGCGTGCGTGCCCTATCATGAGTCGCTCGACGTTTGCTCCCCTTTCCGACCTGCCATCTAGCGACGCTCAATGGCATTAACAATTCTGACGGAGCGATATTCCTAGCTTCCTGTCCCCACTCAGTGGGGATAGACTTTCGCTGAGATAAACCTGGCTATATAGGCACGTTCTCTTTCGTTAACGGTAATTTCAGTTTTGGTAAAAAGAGCGGTGTTTATGTATATTATCTTTTGTTCTTTTTTTTTCAGAATTTTACTTAATTTTATATTTTTCTTTTGACCGGTGTCAGTGACAAAGTGGTGAACGTAACGCGCTTCAAAGCTAGAGGTGTCACATTGAAACCCTCGTCAGGATTTATGAAACAGTTCATTTCTCTCATTATCACTTCATCCTCAGAGTCGCGACGGAAGAGGAAGAAAAGCGACATAAAATAACCAAATTATCGATTGATTGAATTACGTTATTTTACGGGTTCGATCCCCGGCCGGTTCAAATCCGGGAACTTTTCTAACGTTGGAAGCGGCCCCGGCGTCCACCCAGCGTCGAATAACATGGGTACCTGGGGGAAACCCTGGGGGATAAAGGCGGTCAGGGGCGTGATGCTGATCACATCACCCCCACTCACGACCGGATCAAGAAAGTGTGGGGCGTTACCCCCACACCCCCTATACGCCTTCATGGCGTGGTGCTATGCACAGGGGAACACTTTACCTTTTTTACCTTTTTACGTTATTTTACGTCATTTTGGCTAATCGCGAAGATGAGGATGAGTGATGATATTATGAAATTGATGGACAGTCACAAAAGAACGCTCATGACCAGGCCGGGATTCAAATCCGGTACTTTGTACGTATCCCTTCATCATATCATCACTCATCCTCATCTTCGCGATAAGCCAAAAGGGACAGAAAAGCGAAGTAAAATAAACTAAGTATAAATAAACTCACAATCAACAACCAAGCCTAGGCCGCGATTTGAACCGGGATCCCTTGCTTCGCAGCACCCTGTTCTTAACACAATGCCACGAAAGTCGGCCACAGTGGTAATTTACAGTGGTATTCTTTTCAAATTTTCTGTTATTTTTATATACTAACTAGCTGATTAGTCGGTGTTGCAGGGGTATTTATTTATCCTAATCTTGTATTAGACAGGAAAATAATGAATTCTAACTATAGTGTAAAATGTAACTAATTTTAAATGGGATCGTGAATGTCATCAATTAGCTTAGCGACTCCGAAAACTATGGTTTCGACACCAATCTAGGTCATTTGTGGCATTTTATTTTTCACCCCCTCTCACCTCCCCCCCCCCCATGCCGATAGGTGATGAACTTGGAGTTGAACCGCATTGGGAGTGTCACGAAAACTATGGATTCCATTCGCAACACAGCCTGAATGTTAGACAACCCGAGAAACACTATCGTTGTGCGGATTGCATAGAGTAACGGATGTTTGCTTGTGCGGAATTTAATATCGGTGGTTTCTCGTTTCCACCCCACCCCTAGTGGTGCCAGAGATGTCTCACTCCAAGATATTCTTTCCAGATTGCAAGTGATACGTGTACCAAGATTGGTCGAAATTGGAAATTGCTCCAGGCGTTCGAGAGTTATGCCGGAACAAACAAACACACACGCACACACACATCCATTTTTATATCGACAGAAGATTTACAGAGATAATATTTTCCTAGCCTAAATAAAAATACAAAAATTACACAAAACATGCCCTAGTATATAATTCGGTCGGAGGGATTCGAACCAAGCTTTTCACAAATAATGTAAAGACATAAATGTTTATGAATAATGCCTTAATATAATTAATATGTCTATTCATCTTAATACTTATTATTATTGAAACAGATGAAAGAATTAATATTGTTATTGTTGTTATTACATGAATAGGCAACAAAACGGCATAAGAATAGAGATGGAACAACACGTATTCATTATATAGCTTACGTGTAGTTAAGATCACCAAAATTTGCATAAAAACAACTGCTCTAGCAAGGAAATTGTCAAAAGATAAAGAAAAGTTGTCACTCAAAATTAGTACTTATAATGACAGAATATAAGTGAATTGAAAGAATTGAATATTTACTGAATAACAAGAAATTAAGTTATATTCAGTTGACAAAAAAGAAGAGTTCCTGATTAAGGTGAAGTGTGACAATTTCGCACCAGGCATGCATTTAATTAAATATCGTCTGAATGGGCACTGCTACTAAAGAGAATCCACGCATAATTTGAGAGTATGAATTTCTCCCCTTGTTGCAAGTGGAAGCGGTTTTTTTAAGTTGATCATTTAGTCTTATACGATGTTTGAAAAATATGATGAATAAGTATTTACAGAATCCCATGTATTCCTTATGGAGAGACAACTTCAAATTCAAGTTACGGCTAAGCAAATGGGAGTTTCGAATGTTTCTAGCGCAAATAGCCGATCATGTTTTTCTCCGCCATCGGAAGTTTGATATCCCCAAGCAAACTAATAAAATAATTCTCTCCCATAAGCGTAATTCAATTCAATTCAATTAAAATTTTCTTTATTAAAGGGCGAGGTTCAGCCTGTGGCTGTTCTCCCACCTAACCCCGTTTGACATTTACCTGGTGTACATAAACAAAATCATAAAAATGATAAGAAAATACAATAAAAAAGAAAAAGAAAAAATGGTTACAAGGAAAGAACAAAGACGAGAATTTTAAAAAATGAAGACAACACATAAAAAAGAAAGAGAAAAAAACACACATTCACGCACACGCACACACACACACACATACTAAACATTTCTGAGCAGGACATTCACGCACGGATGTTGAGATTGATGTACATGATTATGCTAGTTTTGTGAGGTACGATAGAACAACTCATACGTAAATATTACAATATAGTTGAAGATTTGTCAAGGATTGGATTGGATTGGCGAGGCTCGTATGTAATTTAAACTGTATTGTGTAGTGTTACTCGTGGGAGCTTGAACAGAGATATTGCTTATCTAACAGAAAATTCTTTAGTTTATTCTTAAATTTGTTAGGACTGGGGAGGGAGGTAATGGAGGGCGGAAGTTCATTCCATGTTTTTGCCGCTGAAAGTGTAAAAGACGATTTGAAAATTTCCAGCGAGTGTTTGAAGAGTTCAAGTTTCGCTGTTCCTCTTGTTTTGTAGTTGTGTATTTCCCTTCTGGTTTTTAGTTTCTCGAATAAATTTTCGGGGATTTTTTTATGCAAAAGATTCTGTATAAAGCAACAGAAATGAAGTCTGCGACGTCTGTTCATGTTTAGCATTTTGGTCTCGTTCAGGGTTGGAAGAATATGATCGAATTTTTTAATGTTATATACGAAGCATAAACACGAATTTTGAACTTTTTGAATTTTGACTTTATTTCGGACAGACAAGTTTCCACCGTATACTATATCACAGTAGTCTAGAAGAGGGAGAATCAGTGTTTGCACAAGTTTCATTTTAATATTTGTATTTAAGTATTCATTAAATTTATAGAGGGATCTTAGTGCTGCGTATGCTTTCTTTGTTTGCTCTTGAATATGAAGGTCCCAGTTCAAGTGTTCGTCTAACATAACTCCTAAATTCTTTATACTTTTTGAATGTGGAATTTCGGATGTCTCTATTTTGACCCGTGGAATATTCGGGTTTATCATTGCGAGGCTATTCTTGGAACCCATGATGGTGAAAACAGACTTTTGGGGATTTATTTTCAGACCATTTGTATTACACCAGGTATTGATGGCTGCCAAATCTTTGTTAAGTAATGCTATTGCATAATCTGGTGATTTTGGTGGAAATGGGATTTGAATTTGGGTGTCATCTGCATAAAAGTGTACGCATTTCTCCTTGCTCCATATTATTATCCTGGCAGTGTTACCAAACCTGATGCACATAAAAGAGCTAAATTTCACCTTAAATTGAGCTAAAGTTGACTTACAAGGACATAGATTTACGAAGGTTGGATAAAGTGCCCCCATGGTAATTTGAATTCTCAAGGGGGGGCGCTGCTATTACCGGTAACTTTAAAGTGATGACAATCTATTCTTAGCTTTCACCGTCTGACGGCATCATCCATCTCAATAATTCACCGATGGTTGTACCAAATCGAAAAAAAGAGATTACCAGATAACAATATTGTCATCTTCACTTCAGCCAAGGCTCTATATAAAAGTAGCTGGGGAGGTAAGAGGGGGGGACGCAGCCAATATAACAATATCACGTTACGTGCAAAATGTATACTCATGGCAAACGTTGGTCTCTGTGGGCCGGGGCTAGTGATGGCATCATAGTGGGGAAGAGCGGTTTGTCACAGTTCACAGCCAAACGAGTGCACGAAAGAGCAAGATCTGGCTCCAAAAGAGCTAAGTTGGCAACAGTGCTCCTCTGCTGCCTCAGAGAGATAGACCTCGGGGAAACTGTCACTCTTCCCCTTGATGCTTTATGCGTATTACTATAAGTACAACTGTGCATAAATCTTAATCTGTACCTCCATTCAATCCTTGCCTTCCAATAAGTTCGGCGGAAATAATAAACTTTGATTATACAACAAATAATAAAATGTATTGTTTGGATTATTCAATTTTAGTAACCTACCTTGTAAATCTTTCGAGCGGGTCCGGAACCCTGGACTCCCCATAATGCGTCCTTCCTGGTTCTGATTGGTTATTTTCCCGATGACGGCGAAATCATTGTTTACATGCAATTGTGCATCTAGGAGTAAAAATGATGGCTTATTACGATAAGATACACAAGGTTAATCCTGATAACTATGCAACCCGCTTGACATTTCTGCGTGGCACTTTGCATAGATCTCCCCACTGAAAAATATGGATGATTCTTGTTGCTCTCCCATTTTTCCCCTTGTTACATCCCCCAAGAATATTCACTTGAGAGGGACTGCTTCATTTTTCCACCCTCTTTCTCCCCGCTGGGACAACCCCCCGCGCTAGTTAGGGCGACGACGGGGGGACGGTTAGTGGTCTAAAAGTACTTACAACCCCTCGTGGTCCCACCTGGTGGTATCTTAATGAGGTAAGGAGAACGAGAGCGGAAAAATTTGAGACGCGTCTCTCTTCAGGATTTCCCCTCCTTCTCAAGTTAGGCGCCCCCTTCATTTCCCTCGCCCCTCACCAATTCCCATTAAGTTCTCCCCCTCAGAATCATGAGCATGTCCACCTGAGAAATCCCGAAAGGGTCGGGCGGACCCTTGAAGAATTCGTGGAGTCTTCATGGTGATTTCTCGTGTATAAAGCGGCCTCGAAGTGCGTTTTATACTTCCTGTAAACTTCGAACTTCTTTAATTATGCTTGTAATTCTAGGAAATGGGAGTTGTATGACGCGAAATTATCTCAGAAATTCGTTTCTGCACGTAGGGTCTGTCTATCATGGATTTTCGTGTCCATTCTCAGGAATGTTAGTTCTTGATGAACGTGTTCTCGTATTCAATGCAATAATTCAACATTGGGTTATTTTTAACCTGAAAATGGTAGAGACAGAGGGAAAGATAAAGGAAAGAAATATGGGGAGAGAGAGAGAGAGAGAATGGAAGGGAAAGAAGAAAGTTTTCTCTCTCTCCTGTCTCTTTCTCTGTGAGAACTCTATTCTTTCTTCTTTCCTTTATCTTTCCCCTCTCTCCCTTTCTCTTTCTCTAAGAGAGAGAGAAAGAGAGAGAGAAAGAGAGAGAGAGAGAGAGAGAGGATGGAATGAAAAAGAAAACAGCCTTCCCTCTTTCGAAAGAGAGAGAGAATGAGACAATTTTATCTCATTCATCTTTTATTTCTCTATCTTATCTCTCTTCCATTCTCAGAGAGAGAGAGGGAGATAGAGAGAGAGAGAGAAGAAAGAAAAAGAAAAGAGCAAAAAAGAAGAAGAGGGTATAGTGTCTCTCTCTCTCTCTCTCTCTCTCTCTCTCTCCTATTTACTATAGCCTGACAAGTTAAGTACCGATATTCACAGATCGCTGCGGAGCACTTCCTATTACGTCATCCTCCCCACCACTCTTCTACGTACTGGTCTGGCCTTGAGACTACGAGTGGTGACAACTCAGCAAAATTAAGCTAAAACAAAATATGACAAATGATTTTTTCAGTGTAGATTGACGATAACGGTTCATATCAGTTTATCAGTGGTTCATTTCATTTAATCCGATCTTTGAAAATGCGTGCTGTGCGTGGACCGTAAACTGTAGTATTACGCACGCGCGTTAAGGTTTATAACGAAGAGAAACTACTGGGCGAATGACTTCATTTTCTAAATGCGACATCGAGCAGTGGCCTGGTTTTTTTTTTAAAAGCCGAGTGGGGTGGGGATTCTTTTGTTTATCGTACAACAATCGCTACGAGAAGGCAATCTGATAACACGCTTGCCTGTGTTCTTTTTTAAAGCATTGAAATGTTCTTGCTCTTTACTCTTGGTTGCATATTTTTGAAATGCAAAAATCAAATCATGCCGGGCCCAACGAAATCCACAATCTGCTCTGGAAAGCCCCTTAGAGGACAGGCCAGATAAATTGTTTACAATGTTGCAACATATTTGCGAAATCAGGAGGAGTTAAATAAACTTAAGTATAATGTTGTCAAGTTCACAAGCGCCGACACGGAAGTATCTAAATGGATGGTTTCTCAAGTTTTAAAAGAATTGGATTGGATTGATTTGTTGTTTTAAGTCCACTTTATGTACAGTAAGGCTAATCGGGACTGGACCTACAGTTTAAAGTGGGATCCGAACCACTATGTGCCTCCACCGGGAATCGAACCCGAGACCCCTTGCTTACAAGGCGAAGACGCTACCACTGCACCATCGGGGAGGCCAAGTTTTAAAAGAAGGAAAAGAGTCGTTGGCGAAAGGTGAGCTGAATTTCTGCACTCCGACAGGTAGAAAACAGCCCAGGAAAAAGAGAATACAAATTTCGTTAAAAATCCTCAGACCATTCCGCTCCCTCCAGATTGCAACACTGCGAACTAACGTCGCTGCGGAAAATGGAGTGGGGAAATGTGGTGTGAGATGCGTAACAGCTATTTGCAGCGTCTTGTTTTTAAACTTGTCAATTTATAAATTTGAGTCTTCACAATGGCATAGTAACGATGTCGCCTTGTAATCAGAATGTCCCAGGCTTAATTCCTGATGGAGACACTTCGACCAATGATAGGTATCCTAGTTCAAACTATTTGTCCTTTCCGGATTAGCCTATCTGATTATGTCACATTATTATCTTATTAAATGGAGATTAAAATTCAATAACTTAAACTTGAGCACGAACACTGTACAGGTTGCTTCACATAAAAGTAGCCAGTATTTAAATAAAGCTTATTACCATGTTCTTTCATTTCATTTTCAGGTTCAGATTCAGCACCCGCGGGTATTTGGAGTGTTCCTGTAGTGTGAAGGAAGAAGTTTTTGCCCTACAAGTGTCTTGAGGGAACTGACCTGACGAGAGACGCAAAGGTAAGCTAATTATAGAAGTTCAGTAGGATACGAAAGCTAGCAAAGCGGAAAATTCATTCATAAAGGCATTGCAAGTCTATAATTTCTGATAAGAATGGGATAAAGGAAAAAGGGGGTGGATATGTAATATTCTACTTTTTACCTCTTCTCCCTTTTGTTTTATTTATTTGGATTTAGATTTGATAAGTTGGATTTGTCGAGAAGAATGGACAGCAGAGACCTTTCGCGCGATCTATGTTGCAACTGTGAAAGTCGACTATATCTCTATCTTCAACTTCTAATCTTGGCATTATTAATGAAAATAGGAGCAGCTCCATTCCACATCTGAATGCCCATGCTAAACCTTCCCCCTATAAAAAAAAATGTCCCTATTTATTTCAATATTATCGCTTTGAGATATTGTGGGTGTTCTATTTAGAGGATTTTGTACAGCAACATTAATTTGTGAAAATTACGTTTATCGTTTAAGCCACTCGGCGGTGTCAGGTGTTCTGAAAAGAGTTGTTCTATTGGGTTCCGCTGCAGGACCGGAATCTTTTTTGTCGCACAATTTAAATTCGGTACAAATTGAATATTAATTCATTGAAAATAGGTTCCTGGACCGGAAGAAAGGTTCCTGGACCGTATTTAAATCCATCAGGAAAATAGGTTCATGTACCGAATTTAAGTATTTTAAACATAAAAAAAGTTATTTACGGTCCATAACTCATTTACACTTGCTGATTTTCCCTCCTGGACCGGAATTGAATTTATTTAAAATTCCTGGATCTTTAACAACGCTGGTTCTGAGCATTTTAGACCGAAAACGAAACGAATGCAGGCATTCTGGATTCGCTGCAGACTTCTAGCTTGTGATTGACATACAGATAAACAACATCGCAATAATCAATAATAGAGACAAGAGACTGGAACAGTTTAATTTTTATGCGTTCAGTGAGGACGTTTTTGAGCCGATAGAGAGAGAGCTTGTTTGGGTACAGTTCTCTTGAGGAGACGAGATGAAATTGCCTCCAGGACTTTGCGAGACGGCTAAACTTTAGTGGTCATACTACGAGCGCGCAGGCTGGGTGGGGAGGAGGGTTCAGTCTTTCCCTGCAAGAAGGCCGAACGGATGCTGGAGAAAACATTTCGGATCCTATTGTTAAGTCTCCCGTAACCTACACTTGCCTCTTCTCCGGAGTTTCTCTCAGTCTGCCAGCATCCTTAGGAAATCAATGCGACTATTTACCGCGACGGGGGTCATTTACCGCAGCTGCTACCCTCTCTCTTCATCTTCCTCCAAAATTCTCTCTCTCTCGTCTTCATATAGCCCTCCGTCTCTCCTTCTCGTACCCAGAACTTCCATATTTGCTTCCCAACTGATATTTTCCGCGTGCTCAGGCGCTGGTGACAAATGAGAACTTTCTCCCTCGTGTTCCAACTATTTATCCTCAGTCCCTCAACTCTAATGCCCGGGGGTTGTTTTTGAAAGAATAATGGTTCTTTAAGATTCTTTTCTACACTCTCCCAGCGGCTGGTATCTTGTTTCCTTGATATTGGCTGCAATGATGTACATTTCTCAATTCTGAATAACAGAAATTCCTTTCAGAATCTACAACGCTCGTTCTGAAGTGCAGTTATTGTTGCATTTTAATCAAAGATTGGTTGTCTTTACAGAAGACTAGTCTAAATTTCCTGGTAGTGGAAAAAAGCACAATAATTTTCATAACCCCTCATCTCCCCACAGTATTTCAAAACTACTTATTTTGACAATATCAAATTTCATTGCGTTCACTTCTTTCAAAGCTCATATCGCAACCTGATGTGAGTACTAACTAACTAGCACTCTAGCCTTCTTAAACCCGAAGGTTTATGGCTGCAGCAACAAAAGTCTTCCATCTGTCCCTATCCTGGGCAAGATCAATCAAAGCTTTTCTATCCTTACAGATTTTCTTTACGTCCATCTCAACGTTATCCCTCCATCTTCGTCTTGGCCTACCTACAGGTCCTTACCATCAGATTTCCCAACAAGAATCCTGTAAACTCTTATTTTCTCTCAGTCTTCTTGATTTAATTATTCTAATAATAGATGGACATGAATACAATACATTTTCGTAAATTTCCGAATTCAGTTGAGGGCAGGGGTCACGGCAACGATCTTCCAGAGCGTGTAGTAGCTACCGCTATCTCCTTGTAATCAAATGTTCCTGGGTTCGAGTCCCAGTGAAGGCACATTGCATAGTGTTAGGGAGATTTCAGACCGAAGCGACATGCGACACATGTCACTTTGGAACAAGCCAATCAGACCAAAGTTTCCACGCCGTAGCGGCGGCCTCCTCGATGGTGCAGTGGTAGCGTCGTCACCTTGGAATCAAGTTATCCCGAGTTCGATACCCGGTGGATTCAGTCCCGATTAGCCTTATTGTGCATAAAATGGACTAACAACATCAACTCAATGAATCAGTCAATCACACCGAAGCCGCATAACAGGCCGCACAAGCCTGTGTTTGATTTGGTGAAATCCTCAAGCGACACGTGTCGCCTGTCGCTTCGGTATGAAACCTCCCTTACGAATCTCAATTTAAACTATAGGTTAACTCTCGCTTAGCCCATATGAACATAAAATGGAATTGAAAAAAACTTTCTAGCGATGTGGCAACACTGGAAATTCTATCAGCCGTCTAGTTTCATGACCACTAGTATAGAACATCACATAAGAGCCGCCTCTGGGCATGATTTTTTGCTACAGAGGCATACCGAACGTCTGACTGTCTAGGGGCGGGGAAAATTTCATAACATAACACGAGGAAGCCAAGATAGAAGAGAGAGAGAGAGAGAGAGAGAGAGAGAGAGAGAGAGAGAGAGAGAGGGGGGGGGAAACTTCCCAGAGACGAAGTTTAATTGTGTTCCACTTGCGCAAATCACTCATTTCCAGCGTTTTGAGTATTGCAACCAGAATGCGAAAACATCTTTCCCAACAGACTGCGTGAGGGGTTTCTCCTCCATCCTGCAGGCTTCGGGTTGAAATCTCGTTGCTCCAAAGTTTCCGGCAAACTTCAGCCCGGATTCAATTATGAACAGTTGGCACAACGCGGCCCGCGTGCTCATTCATTTAAACCTCCTCCCCTTCTCCATTCCTTCCCCACCATTTCTGGACCTCGCATTCTTAGAGGTCCTGGTTGCTGGTGACGAAGAAACTCCGCTCTGGTTCTGGGACGGAAGATAATATACACCAACATCCCACCTTATGTCTGCCGAAGTGGTCGTGCACTTTAGCTACCTTAGTACATTGCTTCGTGTCAATTTTCTTAAACTTCAATCTCGTTACGTTTTAATTGCTTATTTTGTGTAAGCACAGCGCGCTACGAGGGGTCCCAGGTTCGAATCCCGGCCTGGACATGGGTGTTCCTTGTAAGTGTCACTTCATCAATTTCATCACAACATCACTCATCCTCATCTTCACGATTGGCAACAAGTGTCAGAAAAGCGAAGCAAAATATACCAATTCAGTCTAGCAATCGTTTACTTTGCGATAATAACATGATATTTGGTACAGGGGAATAAAATTAGATATGGTGGCGTTTTCTTATTACTTCTTTCGTAGCTCTAAATGTTTTATTTTCTTTCTTCGTGAGTATTTTAGAATCCAGTTGGTTTAGAATCTTAGATTATTACCTTAACATTTGATTTATGCAAACATTACGCTATATAATAGTCATCGTTCTATTTGTAGAATCTTTCTTGCTGAGAATATTATTATTTTTATAATAAAGCAAATTCTTAATATTGATATAACAATGTTATCTTCTTTAATATTCAGCTTGGCGCACTACGTACCAGCTTAAGCAGTGCCTAAAACTTTACTGCCGTTCATGCCGTTATCGAAAAGAGATTCTCTTATTTAATAGAAAATTATACAAGCATTAAGATAATCCAGAATAAATTTGTAATTCACTCTCAGAACACTGGATTCATAATCTTATAATTTTTCAATAAATGATATTGAAAACTTTAATAACACTGGTCTACGTCCATTTTGCTGACTGGAGGGTGTTCCGAAATCCGTTTTTTTCTATCACGTCAGGTTTCGGAGGAAAATAGAAAATTATCTAATATTAGGGATGTATATTTAGAGCAATGAAACAACGTAGTCCGTAAAGAGGTCACAAGATGGCAGCACATGGAATATTATAATGAATATTATTTCAATCAGTTATTCGAACATTGTTAACCCCAAAACAAAGGACAAATATTACTGACTTTGTAAGGAAAGCATATAGTGCATATTTCGGAATTAAATTGGGTGACCAAGATAAATCCTGGGCACCTCATAAAGTATGCATGACCTGTGTAGACTAAAGGAAAGAAACATGTTGGCGTCTGGAACAACCTTCATGTATCGCGACAGAGAGAGGCATCTATTAAGATATTTTCAAAGGGAAGAAGAACTGGTCTATTGTACAGATGTGAAGGGACTAATTGAAGCTATGGTATGTACTTATAATGCAGAAGAATGGAGGCTTTTTATTTATAGCTCGAAGAGGATTTTGAAGTGTGTGTTGCTGCATAATGAATAAGTTAGCATTCATTCCTGTTGGCCACTCCGTACATTTGAAGGAAAGCTACGAAACAATGAAAGAACGGTTTCGAAAGATAAAGTATGCAAATGACAGTTGGCTTGTGTGCGGAGATCTTAAGGTCATTTCACTGTTACTTGATCAACAAGCAGGTTTCACGAAATGTCCATGCTTTTTGTGTTTATGGGACAGTCGAGCAAGGAACGAACATTGGGTACGAAGACTGTGGCCTGCCAGGAAAAGCTTTGAAGTCGGGGCGAAAAACATCCAGAACAAGCTGCTTGTTGATCCTAAGAAAGTGTTACTTCCTCCACTGTACATTAAGTTGGGATTAATGAAGCATTATGTAAAAGCTCTGGATAAGAATGGGGCTAGCTTTAAATACATTTGCTCAAAATTTCCTGCATTGACGCATGAGAAAATAAAAGCAGGTATTTTTGATGGTCCTCAGATAAGGATGCTAATGAAAGATGAAGAATTCTTACAAACAATGAAAGAAAGATGCATGGTGTGCCTTTTCTGATGTCATTACAAACTTTCTTGGAAACTTCAGGGCGCACAACTACAAGGTTCTAGTTGAAAATTTATTGGTACCTTTTCAAAAGTTAGGAGTAAATATGAGTGCCAAGCTTCACATCCTGCACAGCCACTTAGATGTTTTTCCGTCCAATCGTGGTGCCGTAAGTGAAGAACAGGGCGAACACTTCCACCAAGACATAAAAACCATGGAGCACCGATATCAGGGGAGATGGAACGAAAACATGATGGCCGACTATTGCTGGTGCTTGCAGCGTGACGTTCCTGAGGCCACCTACTCCAGAAAATGAAAGAAACGAAAATGTTTGCCTAAGTAGGTATGCATGTTGTGCTATTCTGTGGTGTATGTTAAGTTTAGCGTAAGTACAGGCATCAGGTGTTGACTGTATGTGCTAGTGAAACAAATTGATCAATTTGCCGGAATTGCCTAAACGTTTTGTCCATTAAGAACTCCCTATTGAGAAAATAGAAACGTATGTTTGTTAAACAACATGACGTGATACTCTGCATGGACATCTGACTACGTCGCATTCTCTTTGAAAGTGCTGTTGGAATGTAGCCGGATATAATTTTCTGAAAATTTTGAAATGTGACTTCTGAAACAATGCAACTTAATGACTGTTATCAGCTACGCCACCTATGCATAGTCCTATAATTTCATTATGTGCAGATATCTATATGGAAAATTGGAGTTTAGCCCAGTATTATAATATTGTGAAAATTTTCAAATGTGATTTGTGAAAAATTGTGACGTGATACACGTTTTCTGACTACATATTTGAAATCAGCGACCTCAAATTATATAGAATCAGTTAAAATATCTAAATCAGCAGAAAAAAATATTTCATATGTAGACCAGTGTAATTAATGACTTTTTAGTTTCTGACTCACCAATAGTTTTAATATAATAGGTATACCCTACATATAAAACGTTTGTAAAGTTATTATCTGTTAGTAAAATGTTAATCTAGTTCTTTACCACGATCGAACCATTTGTTTTTTTGAAAATAAGTGCAGGCCTGCCATCTTTTAGTGTCGACCACAAGTAATGTAACTAGTGCTTGCCAGTTTCAACTTCTTTTGTTTTTTAATTTTCAAATTCGATATTCCTTGCTTGCCCTTTCCTAGGAAACAGTGTTGTATCCAACCACTTTACTTGTGGGGATATCAAATATCACAGGAAGGGGGGGGGGGGGGAGAATGTCATCGGCATTAAACTGTAATGCTAATAAAATGAAAAACATTTTTAATACTTAATTAAATTAAATGAAGTGTAAATTTTTATAAGACTTCACAAGCACGTCACCACCATTCACAGTAAATTGTTGACTGACTAACCGTTAAAATAGTGCTAGAAGTTGAAATTCGTTACAACAATAGGAGCTTATATTACACCAGCTCTTACATTGCCGCTCTACAAGTGTCCATTGTTGACTTTCAAGGAAATTGAATTCTATTGCATATTAATAGTTAGAAGTTATCAAGGCAGACATCAATATTCAAATTCGTTCATTATTTTGAATTTTAATAATGAAGAGAACAGAATCAGTGCTTATTATTACGATAATACCAGACGTACGTTGTACATTAAATAAAAGTGAATGAAGAATAGCCGAAGTGAACATGGTTGCAAAATTTCTTAGCTATTGTCCGAGTTCTCTACCGGGTTTTTGACATTTTCGGGAGGGAACCTTTTAATTTCAGGAGGGGATTTCTCCCCCATTCCACCGGACCATTAATGCACACGAATGGTTTTTCAATTGTGTTTGTTGCAGAAATGGTAACTTTATGTTCTGAATTCAATTTTCTTTGAGGGGGACAAAACTATCCATGGCAGGGAAAAAAATAATTTTGTTTCGCCGGAGAAATTATCTTTTGTAGGGGAGAAATTCCCGACACCCCCAAAGTTTAAGTAGCACACCGCCCGTTGAAGAAACGTAATGCTTCGGATTTAATTTTAAACTGTAGATTTAGTCCCGATTAGTTTATCTGTGCATAAAAGTAGACTTGGATAACAATTTCGAATTGAAGATGCAAAGTAAAGGCAACGCAAGAGGTCTTGAACAAGCCGACGAATCCGGAAGAATAAAGAATCGTGACAATTGTTCTCCTTTCATCCTTTCCTGTTTGTTTCCGGCTCTCCCTTCTTCCTGGACCTTAATTCGGCCGTGCTCTTCTCATGTCGGCTATTAGCCCCTCAAATCTTCGCTTCACACCTTCAATTCCGCGGCGCCAGACGGATCATTAGCCGAAAGGTCAGGAGGCAAAGATCTAATATACGGAGGGAAAGCCTGGTTCTCTGTTTTCCACCCGTTGCTGACGGCGCAGCATACGAATAGGCCCGAAAGGAAATGCTAGGCTTCGTGCTAGAACAATTCCAGTATTGTTTTGCGAAAAGTACAGTTTTATTTCGCTGTGCATTTTTAGCGTCGTTTCATACAACTCGAGACAGATGTCTTATTCGGAGCACAAGTTCCATCATGCAAGATTTCACAAAAGTACACGGTGTACACAAAGTGTCAGACATATCTCAATTATTTATACATCACAAACTAATGAAGATACAAAAAGCGGTGGCAGTGATAAGTAGACAAACTCAAAAATTACTTGTATAGTATGTGCTTCTTTGTCGCATGGAGAATGTCGAGACGATAATAGATTTCTTCCTACATCGGGTCAACATGCCAACATTCACAGTGTCTATCGCGTAGTGTATTCTGGCTTTTCATCAATGTTCCAATTTTGTAAGGTTCGTTATCATTGTTCTTGGTGTTTTGAACGAACGCTTTCCGGGAAGATGGATTTGACTTGGTGGTCTGATTCCTTGGCTCTGAAAGTCACCCCATTGTATTTTTCTTGCTGAGGATATGTGGCAGACATTTCATTTAGACAAAAGTGCAACAAAAGGAGTACATATAGAAATGTACTGATACAGTTATTTGTATCTTCATTACTTTCTAAATTATTAATAATTGAAATGTGTCAGACACTTTGTGTACACCCTGTATAGTGGATACTCTGTATGGTTTTTCTTTCTCGGTGGAGATTTGTTAGAAGAGTCGGCCATCTTTCAAGAGATAATTAAAATAAATATGTCTGCCGGTGGTACTAATCTAGCCAGGGACCAGGAGAGGGCGCTGAGGTGTGAAAGTTCCATAATATGTTTGTTTTATGAAGGCGTCTTCAACGTCACTTCCTCTTGGGATGTCCCCAAAATTTTAGGACTTCCTCTGAGTCCATTTTCGTAAATTCTTCTGATTTGATGAACAGCGTCGTTGCGTGGCAACCGTGAGTAATTCACAGCCACTCAGGTGGCGGAGTACGTTCAATGGTCGACTCAGAAACTAGGGTTTCGGGTTCGAAACCTGTTCTGGGTATGTATGTTTCCTTGTGAATATCTCTTCGTCTGAACGTCTTTCATCCTCATTGTCGCGATTAACCCAAAGTAGCATAAAAACAATTTTAGATCCAATAGAATTTACATATATTGACTGTTACACGTGGAACCACGGGAAAAATAGGAATGTAGGGCAAATCTTGTTCTCTAGTCATAACGCTTTAAAATATATATATATGAATGTGGAAAATATATAAATTATGTGCGCCTGACGTCAACAAAGGCTGTGCTTCCTTCTCGATCTCACCTTACCATCCGTATGACGTGTTTTACCTGTGGATGCTATGTTTCAAATGCTTTGGACATTTGAAGTCAAAATGCGGGATGCAACCCACAAAACTCCCCCTTTGGGTACGCCAATGTCTTTCGAAAACATTCTCTTCAACTTCGTCGACCTAAGAAACATATATTTAGGCACCTTGGCCGCGTTTCTACTATGTCCTTTAGTTGGTCTTTTCTGGGAAATATATTCGTTTGGGCCGCCATATTGAAAAATGGCTTCCTCACCAAATCCAAACCCAAGTTTTTCTTAGTCTGGAAGGGATATACATTCTGACTTCAGATCTCTGTCAGGGACAGGACTATAACCAGAATCAGGAAATGACACAAAATCCTCCAAAATCCTCTTTCGTACTTACGCTCATCCCGCCCCAACAGTACCCTGGTCCATCGGAAGCCGAACGGATGCTGCGGAGAAAGAATCATACGTCCGCTTGCCTCTCCGAACGCCCTCAATTAATTACTCATCAATCACCGGAGCGTTAATCTCTCCGGGTGCCAGGGGAAAGTTGGGCCTTGACTTGTTTCGGGAAACGAGCCTCCGCTGGTTTGACGGTAGATGGAGTTGCTGGAAGTTCCTCCGCCACTAAGCTGACTAATGAGGTGTTAGCGTCGCTTCCAATGTGCGATTTCTCAACGTTGCATAAGCGAGTCGCACCACGCTATTCTTCATTGTCTGGTGGTTCCGAAGGTCAGCAGTATGTTGGCAGAATATTTCTGAATGAGAATTCCACAAGCAACAAATTGTTTGTTTGTTATATATTATACTCTACTAAAAATTCTATGTAGGGTATTTCTATTAGTATTTGTAGTTTTCTGGCTAAAGAACAACAAAGCATCTGGCATTGATTTAATACCAGCTGAGTTCATTAAATATGGTGGGAATTCTTAAATTAATTTGTTTTATATGGAATCATGAAGAAATCCCTCAACAATGGAAAGAATCCATAATTGTTCCTGTGTTTAAAAAAGGTTATAAAATGAACTGCAATAATTACCGTGGAATTTCTCTACTCTCCTACTCTCAACAACATAAAATATTATATAACATTCTTTTAGCAAGACTAATCCCATATGCTAATGAAATTATAGGTGATTATCAATATGGATTTAAACGTAACAGATCAACTGTAGATCAAAATTTTCGGTCAAAAGAGATAAATTATATAATATATTAGTCGAGTTTGGAATACCTAAGAAGCTTGTTAGTATGATAAAAGTATACACCAGTGAAACAGAAAGTAAAATTCGTGTGGATATTAATGTGTCTGACAAATTTACAATTCATGATGGGTTAAAAACAAGGAGATGCATTACCTCCATTGCTCCTTTACCTTAGAATACGCTGTTAGGAAGGTAAAAGAAACTAACGAAGGACTAAAATTAAATGGTGTGACTCAGTTGTTAGCATATGCAGATGATGTAGACTTATTGGGGGATGATGTAAATACAATTAAGAATTATGCTAAAATCTTTTCAAAGCAGCTAAAGAGATGGGTTTGGAAGTTAGCAAAGAGAAAACTAAATATATGCTTACAGGCCGAAATCAAGTGTTAGGTAATTATCAAAATCTAATTATTGATAACAACTAGTTTGAACCAGTTTCCAAATTAAAGTACTTAGGAATAATACTATGAAATGAAAATAATATTAAAGAGGAAGTAAAAAGCAGGCTTAGTTCAGGAAACGTATGTTACTTTTCTCTTCATAAAGTTTTGTCGTCTCGTTTAATATCTAAGAAACTAAAAGTTAAAATATACAAAACAGTAATTTTGCCTGTAGTATTATATGGATGCGAAAATTGTTCCCTTATATTAAAAAAGGAACATAAATTGAGAATATTTCAAAATAAGATCATTAGGAAAATATTTGGGCCTGAAAGGGATGAGGAGACAGGTGAGTGGAGAAGGTTACATAATTTAGAAGTACATAATTTGTATTCATATCCAGATATTATTAGAATGATAAAATCAAGAAGACTTAGTTTGGCAGGCCATGTGACACGAATGGGACAGGAAAGAAGAATTTCCAGGATTCTTGTTTGGAAACCTGATGGTAAGAGACCAGTAGGAAGGCCAAGACGAAGATGGAGGGATAATGTTGAGATGGACCTAAAGGAAATCTGTATGGATGGAAAAGAGTGGATAGGGACAGATGGAAGGCTTGTGTTGCTGGAGCCATAAACCTTCGGGTTTAAGAAGGCCAGAGAGTTGGTTAGTAATTTGTAGTGGCTGTAGTTGCAGTCGTAGTTCTCGGAAGTGGAAGTAATATTACAGGAGGTGTTTTGGCGTTCCTGCTACTGAGAACAACACAGTTTTTTCCATCGAACGCGGCTAGGTAACACGTTCGTGGTCCTACATTCGTACAAGAAGAGAACGCTCGCGGACAAATTGCCAACTAAAGAGAACAGTCATTTGCTTAGTCCTCTCACCGCAGATGACTTCTCCAAGGTTGTATATCATACCACAAGTACTATACATAATTATTTGAGTTTAAGTTTGTTTTTTTAAGTTCGCTTTATGAAGAGATATACTAATCGGTTCTGGAACCACCATTTAAAGTGATATCCGAACCGCTATGCGCTTCCATAGGGATGGACGATATCGGAAATTTTATCTCGCGATATATCGTCAAGAAAATATCGTCACAGACGATACGATACGATATTTTTTCCGTATAGTCATATCGGCGATATATCGCCGACACAATAAATATCACCAAATATCGTGACGATATGTCGCCAACATGATATACATCGCTAAATATTGTGACGATATATCGCCGGCACGATATATATCGCCAAATATCGTAACGATATATCGCAGGCAGAACATATATCGACAAATATCGTGACGATATATCGCCGACACATTGTAACGATATATCGTCCAGTTGATATTGCCTGGACGATATATCGTCTGGACTATATATTGCCCAACACTAGTATCGAAACAGGGACCCATATATTAAAACTACGACGTCGTGGAGGCCACTATACACAATTAAAGGATGACGTCCACGTTGTAGGTAGTAGTTAACATAATGTGCGTCTTATAATGTTATTTCACTTTAATTTTATCCATTTCATATCTCCATCATATACTGTCGCGATTAACCATTA
Source organism: Lepisma saccharinum (assembly GCF_977018435.1). Taxonomy (NCBI): domain Eukaryota; kingdom Metazoa; phylum Arthropoda; class Insecta; order Zygentoma; family Lepismatidae; genus Lepisma; species Lepisma saccharinum. The sequence goes on along the minus strand of NC_139251.1, from coordinate 18,795,120 downwards.
AGTAGCTATAATACAAAATACATTATAATTAAACCATGGAACACCAAAAATTAAGCAAACATCCTTACACAACGTACAACGTAGGGTAGGTAAAGTTTCCCGTGCATATAGACCGTGCCATTGGTACATTTAGGGGATGAGGGGTGTAGGGTATCCACCCTTTCTCAATCGCGGTAATTTTGTTGATGATGTGATCAGCTCCGATTTGTCTTCATCCCCCGCCCCAGGTACACATTTATTTGAGAGTCTGGGTGAGCCTCCGAGCCGCTTTATGCGGGGAAATGGCCGGAAAAATTCGACCTTACACCCACCTCGAGAATCGAACCCGAGCCTCCCAGGTGGTAGTCAGACGCCCTACCGACTAGGCCACCACGGCTCTACACAATGTGCAAACACATCTTTATGGGTCGTTGCCCCTGTACTGAAGTGGAACGCCGTCGTCTTCTAAAGCTTGACGGCCACTGAGACGCGGAAGAACGCGGCAACAGAACGTAAGAGACGCGGTTCCGGCGTCCCAGTGGTCGATAAACTTTAAGATAACCTGTAGATTTCTGGCATGGAAATTTCGCTCGTTTCGCTGTAGTGGGCGTTACACCATTTTATTTCAATAGAAGAAGACAACAGAAGTTCTGTTTCCGCGCTTCCCCGCGTCTCAGGGGGCGTTAAGCGTAATAAAGAGGTTTCGGGTTCCGTTTCCGGCAAGGAAAAATTTCAGTCATTCAGACTCCGCACGTGAGATGCAGTTCGGTGTAGTACAGTATGCGCCAAAATATACAGTACTGAAATGAAAAGATGAACAAAAGTATAAGACATGTTACAATGTAGTGACTGGTCTATATGCAACCCAAATAACAATAGTGTCTTTTGGGTTGCATAACTGTCAGGAAACCTAAGGTTAGGTTAGGTTAGGTTAGGTTAGGGCATGTGGAGTGGACGATTGTCATTTGGGTTGCATATAGACCAGTCACCTTTTTCAAACTCGGTCCACCTTCACGACCGCTCCCGTATGAGCGGAAATAATGCTCAACTATGAATACTTTTTCCTCCGTCGAGAGACCCATTTCCAACAACAACTGCACAACACAACTTCCTTTATACTACTGCGAACACGTGCAGCTGGAGCTATGCCCCGTCGATAAACGCAACCACGTGTTCGAGATGCGCGAACTTCAGTACTGTATATTTTGGCGCATACCGTATAATTATGCGTAAGGTGACTTTCATGATGCCCACACATCTGTACATTTCTAAAACTCAGATATATCTTAAAGAGATGCTCTTGTGTACACACACAATTAGTAAATTATCTTCAACTGTGACTACATAAAACATCGTTTGAAAGTTGATTGGATCTCGGTCCACCGTAATCTTAGGGGTTGCTTACACAACACACCACCGCTCGAACCACCCTCGAGGCAAGAAGGGCTCCTACAAAGCCCTTCTCGCTAATTGCCTGCGTATGGAAAATTGCCACTTCAAATTAAATTGGAGACGAAAATTCCACTTCTGCCCCGCAGCCCCCCCCCTTTCCCTTTCCGCCGTTCATCTCTGATTGAAAAACACGATCGAAGCGGAAGACTCAATATCCTAGCTACCTGGAAGACCGTAATATCGATGGCAGGTAGGGGAGGCAGGTAAAAGAGAAGTTTCAAATTGTTCCTTGAGACGGGCGCCGCTCAATTATGCCGGAAGCTGAGCTCCGCCGTGAAAAATGATTTCCTCCAGTTTTGCCTTTAGATCATTCCCGCAAATTAATCTCTTGCTCCTTCCAATGCGGGATCGAATTTCAGAGAGGTTGTGGATCGCAGATCGCAGTGTTTGTCTCTCGAGGAACACAAGGTTATGAATTTTCAAGCACATCTTGTCGATGGATTAAGGAGTAATGTCTATGTACAGCATCTGTCTCTTAGATTTAACCGTTTACATTATGCGCGTTGTAAAAGAAATTGCTGTTAAAGCGACATAAAGAGTGGTCCCATGATAAGAACCACACCACATTTTAGTGCCTCCGCGATGGCGTGGTTGTAAAGTCGTCGCCTTGTAATCAAGGTGTCCCGGGTTCGATACCAAGTGAAGGTACATTGCACAGTGGTTCATATCCCTCTTTAAACTGTATGTCCAGTCCCGATTAGCCTTACTGTGCATAAAGTGGACTTAAAACACAAAATCAATCAGTCACAACACATGTCTGACAATTTTTAACCTACTGGTGTTAAAATAACGCATGAATTATTGTCATCAACACCATGTCACCACCACTGAGGTTAAAAGTTACCAAAAATAATGGTGTCTGGACTAACAGCCAGTATTATCCTCTCAGGGACTTTACTGTCATACATGTTTGTGATTATCCATTCATCTACTTCATCCTATCACTTGCCCACGGATTTTTATGTAATATAAAAGTACAAGATATGTACATAAATATGTAACAATAACATAAAATATGTACCTAAATGTGTAACAATAACTGATAAAATATGTACCTAAATATGTATTATTGAAAATATATGTATCTAAATATGTAGTATCAAAGAATATGTAATATTAATAATAATTGAGTATCCAACATAATTTTAAAGACATAAGTTGTTCAAATTAAAATTTGTGTCAAATTTATAAACCCAAAAAAGCACAGCAACGTGTAGATATTTAAGAAACCAATTTTGTCAACTATTAATTACTTATTGTAGAATATGTAAATATATAGGAAAGAGCTCTTCGTAATTTTCGAAACATATATTTTTTTAAAAAAGCATCTACAGAAAGAACAATCGAATGAAAACACATAGCTACTTTTTGTACTTTCTGTGCAAGGAAACATATTGTGTAACTCGCTACGTACAGGAAAGTAGCTTTCTTGTCCATCGATGCCAAGTTTCTAGTGGCTTTACCTAAACCTAAAAGCGAAATGAAAATATGTAACCAAAACGGGGGGGGGGGGGGTAATTTTTATATATTTTTCTTGTCTTCACCCTGTCTTTTGACTTTGCAGTCAATTTTAGGTGACCTTAAGCACTATGCATCTCATTGATTAGAAAATATGACATCACATGAGCAACAAATTTTCTTCATCATGTTTCAGAGATCGAAATTATAGGAAAAAGGATCAAGGTAGCGATAAAATACCGAAATATGTTGTTTTATTTAAAGTAAATTAGCAAATATGTAAAATATGTGATATCCTGACAAATATGTAAAAATATGTAACATGAAACTTATGCAAAAATCATATCAGCCATATAATTCGTTGTCATTTTCCTGTTCAAGGTATGTATCTAGAAAGGAATAGAATATGTAATTACATACAGATCCGGGCTCTACTTATCGCCATACATCCTCAACTTCGCAATTAGCCAAAAGTGGAAGAAACGCGAAGTGAAATAAATCAAATCAATTTCTTGCGACCACTCTATGTGTTGATTTAAAAGCAGTGTTTTTTTAGTGTGCAGACAGGAGAAACAGGTCTGGACCTGTAAGCTGGAATAGGATCCGATAATGACTCTAGTATAACCTCACCTGTAGTTTGTATTTCTTGTACTTCTGGATGCTTAAAGGACGGCTTCTTATGAAGGACAATGCGGAAAGGTTATCATGCGTATATCAAACGTAGAGGAGAATGTTGAGAAAATTCTCCTGGAAGTCCTGAAAACTATTCTGCGTGTCTACAGACGTGCAGTAAGCTGAAAGACAGCTCGCAAAAGAAGCAGAATTGGCTGAGCTATCCACTGCTGCATGGGTTGTTTCTGGCAGAAGCTGCTACTTCTGAAGGCATTATTGACGCGCGGGTGCAACCAACGACCCCCGTAGCTCCTCTTCAAGAAATAGATGCTGGGGACAATAGAGATGGAGACGGCATGAGGATGCATTAAAGGACATCCGTCTGAGGCTGGGAAAATGCGGTATGCGTTTCGAATATCAACAGGATGCAGCAGCTAGCATTTCTTGATGGTCATTGCAAGAGGAACACACAAGTACACTCCGGTAACTACAGTCTTCCAGCTCAACGAGGCCCTGGCGCCTGGACCTACGGCAAGTATGATCCTGTGTAGGTTATGCGTTGTCCTGTGTTTTGTCTATATATGTGCTGAGTGTCCCTTTACAGTTTCAATTTACAGTATGGGTAAGGAGAATTTAGTCCAAGACACGTGTTGATTTTACCTATGGAAATAAAATAAGTGCTGAAGCACCCACAAATTTAATTTCAATCAATTCAGCGTTAGTTTTAGCAATTGATTTAGCAACCCTTTAACAGACATACAGGGTGTCCACAAAGTCCTGCTACCGTTACAATGAAACTTAACTCCTAAACTATATGAGATAAATACATGCAGTTTTTTGCAACGTGTTCTACAACTCTCAAAGTTCTATTTACAATTACAACACTTCCACACAACATACGCCCCCGTTAGTTGCCCTCAGGACGTCGAGATGATATTCGATTTCCATCCATACACGCTGCAGCATAGCAGCATCAACCTGTTCGAGAACTTCTGCAATCCGTGTACGAAATGTGAGAATATCTGGAACAGGGGTTTCGTAGACACGATCCTTGACATACCCCCAAAGGAAAAATCCAAGGGGGTGATATCAGGGGAGCGCGGTTGCCAGGAAATGTCTATCCAAAAGGTCCCTCACAACATAATCTGCAAAAACTAAACAAATAATAATAATAATAATAATAATAATAATAATAATAATAATAATAATAAAATACCCACTACTTATTAAAACTTTGAGAGCTGTAGAACACGTTGCAAAAACCGCATGTCTCTATCTCATATAGTTCAGGAGCTATGTTTCATTGTAATGGTAGCAGGACTTTGTGGACACGCTGTATTATTTTCGTGTTAAGCCCCTGTGCTTAGTTCTGTTCTGGTTAAGGTGTTTATCCCCATATTGTGACGAGTAAAAGTCGCCTATACTTTGTTCCATGAAACTCTGAAGCGAGCGAACGAAATCAAGTCTCTTCGCAAGTAGTGACTCGGGAGGACTCAACCAATGAACACGTCCGAGGGAATTGAACTGCTTGGAAGGGAAAAGCGACTGTAGCTTCCAGCTCTTTCCAACAGCGCTCATTGTTCGGTTCGCCTACTCGATTTCTCCCTTCTCTATATTCTATCCAAGGAATGTTTGGAGCAACGTCGCACAGAAGGATAGGAAGGAGGTGAGCAGTACACGCTGATGCAAACATCTGGGAGCTGTAGTCGCTTTCCCTCCTTCACGGAATCATGCTCCTTCGCATGTGTTCATTGGCTGAGCCATCTCGACTCGTTACTTGCGCAGAGACTTGCTTTCGTTCGTTCGCTTCAGAGATTGCCGGGACAGAGTATGCTATACCCTTATGCGCGCCATTGGTCCACAGATTCCTGTATATGCTGATATGCCTATAATATCAGGATCAATCAGTCATGGAGCTAAAGTGTTGACTTGTGTGGTCACTAACTCGCAATCTGGAGGTCCTAAGTTGAAATCCTGCTATCAGCCTTCCCGAATGAGGTACATTTGCGGTACAATGGAACCATATTGGAGCAACGTCTGCTTCCTTCATCGCTCTCTCGCCATGACAACCAGTAATCACTAAAGAAAGACAGGCGAGCGAGAATTGCGAAACAGGGAACCCACACCCTTTAGTTTCCAAGCGACAGTTTCCGAGAAAAATCATTCTCATCCATTTCTGAGGAGCTAGGTGTGGCCTCCACCCCGGAGACCTAATCAAGATCTAATTATAGCCCTTCAAGTGACTAAACTAATATTTATGCAGGAGAAATGAGAAGGAGGCGCAGCTCCGCTCCATTGCGGCAATGGAAGCGAGTCGGCTTCATCTTCCCAGACAAATGAATACCATCCTCCGCGCCGGGGAAAAATGAGAGGATGCATATACTCGGAGATGACATACGAAACATTTCGATGAGGAACGGTAGTGACGTGTTTGAAAGCTAGAGACAAATGTGTTCCGGAAATGCAAAGGCTGGCGCGATAAAGATGAAAGACACTCAACGCGAAACGTCGTAAGGTATATATAGGTTCAAGATACACCTCTCCCATATGTTTCTATGAGGAATATCTCGCGTTGATACCTTGACGTGTTGCTGCTGATACTAAAGCTAAGCATGGAATATCTCTTCTTACCTCCCTTGTGCACCGTGTACCAGCAGATGTTAAAGATTTCGTCATTATATGAATTCAAACTGATGTACTTGACGCGGATGTACTGCTTGTGTCGAGTCTTTATGATCCTTACCTCAGAATAAATGTGACCGTGGAAAATATCGATGAAAATCTAAGGTTAAAGTGCTATGCTTAGCACGGAAGAAAAGCTCAGAGTGACGTTGGGGTTGGAAAACTTGAAATCATATTCAAACCTTGAAGATGAGAGTGGTTTTAGTACGAAGAACTTGGAATTTTCTTCAGTTCATGAAGATGAGAGTTCTACAAAAGCTTGGAATTTTCTTCAGTTCATGAAGATGCGAGCTGTACAAAAGATTACAATCTTCTTCACTTCATGAAGATGAGAGCTGTACGAAATATTGCAATCTTCTTCAGTTCATGAAGATGAGCTGTAAAAAAGATTGGAGTCTTCTTCAGACCATGAAGATGCGAGTTTTACAAAGGCTTGGAATTGTCTTCAGTTCATGAAGATGAGAGCTGTACAAAAGATTGGAATCTTCTTCAGACCATGAAGATGCGAGTTCTACAAAAGCTTGGAATTTTCTTCAGCTCATGACGATGAGGGATGTACAAAATATTGTAGTCTTCTTCAGTCCATGAAGATGAGAGTTCCACAAAAACTTGGAACTTTCTTCAGTCCATGAAGATAAGAGCAGTACAAAATACTGGAATCTTCTTCAGACCATGAAGACGAGAGCTCTACAAAAGCTTGGAATCTTCTTCACTTCATGAACATGAGAGCTCTTCTAGTAAGATTGGAATATTCTTCAGTACATGAGGATGAGAGCTATGGCAAGCTTGTCATTTTCTTCAGAAGGAGAACAGCTAAGAGAAAAGTACTGCATTGAATTTGAGAGTACGTTAAACTTGTTGTGATAAAAACTTGGCAAATACATTTGGCGCGCTTCATGGGAGTAAGAGATTCATATTTCTCATGATAGTTAATTCGGGTTGCATTGGACACAGTTTTCAAACATTGTATGTTCCGTATCGATTATGTTTATATTATATTATCTTCTATATACGAGGGTTGGGGAGTAAGTCATGACAACCCAGTAATAATGCGACAATCGAAGGATGTATTACAAATTTGTTATAAACAACTGAAAGATTATCCATTATGGATATTTTGTTGGTATGAATCATGAAAGAAAACCCAAGCAACCCTGTGACATACACATGTATTAATGTACAAGTTACAAAAACCTGTCTGACCCTGTGACATACACATGTGCACATGTTACAAAAACCTTGTCTGATTATGACATACCCTTCCAATGTTTTTGTAACTTGTACATTAATACATGTGTATGTTACAGGGCTGCTTGGGTTTTCTTTCATGTTTCCTACCAACAAAATATCCATAATGGATACTGTTTCAGTTGTATATAAAATTTATAATACATCCTTCGATTGTCAAATTATTACTGGGTTGCCATGACCCTCGTATATAAAAATGGATGGATGTGTGTATATGTGTGTGTATGTTTGTTCCGGCATAACTCTCGAACGCTTGGAGCAATTTCAACCAAACTTGGTACACATGTCACTTACAATCTGGAAAGAAATACTGTGGGGGTAAGACATCCCTGGCACACATAGGGGTGGAGGGTGGGAGGGGGTTACACGTAAAAATAATCGTAAAGACCGATATTAGTGTAGAATCCATAGTTTTCGTGGTCACTGAGATGAATAGTGACACACCCAATGCCGTTCAACTCCAAGTTCATTTTACACTATAGTTAGAAATCATTATTTTCTTCTCTAATACGAGTAGAAGATTGGGATAAATAATACCCAGCAACTAGTATTATATATAATATAGCGACACCGAACAACTATGGATTCCACACTAATATCGGTAGTTTTCGATTATTTTTACATGTCACCCCCTTCACACCCCACTCCTAGGGGTGCCAGGGGTGTCTTACCCCAACAGTATTTCATTCCAGATTGTAACTGATATGTGCACCAAGTTTGGTTGAAACCGCTGCAGGCGTTCTAGAGTTATGCCGGAACAAACATACATACATACATTTTCATATATCTTGTACATAGTGTTACATACCCGCACATGTAAACCTTATGGCAAATGATTGAAATAAGGAATCATAGATGGCAGCACGCGGAAGAAATATTAGGATCGCAGATTATAGTAACAATGCGCAAGCGAATTGAATGAAAGCGTTTGGAAGAACTGACATTAATTGTGCTTACCTAAGTTTATAACCTGAGATAAACAATGGAGATGGATAAAGGCGAGATAAAGAAATGATCGACAAGTGCAGCGTATGTGATTATATGTAAAAATTAATGAAGTTGAAAAAGCGATTACAATTTTTTATCTCTATCGTCTCATTAAGAACGAGCTTTTGATATTTTTTGGTTGTTTTCCCCGGTGTGGCGCCAACTCAGTGGCGGCCCATTTATTGCTGACCAGTGATGTGCGTCTACATTCTACACGTAGATTACGTAATCTATATAAACAACATAGCGAAAGGTGATAACTTAGCAAAGGGCGCAGTGGAATTAAAAGAGAATTATACTGCGTATCAGTTCCTGATGTGTGAATAGAACTTCTCATACTCTTCCTTCCAAATTCGAACAATTTCTCACCTAGGAAGAAACCTACTATAGGAAATATTCTAGTGTTTTATGAGGAAAAGACCACTTTTGCCTCACGACTGCCATCTGTTGTTGCTTTTTGCATACTATTTATATTTTTCCATAGTTAAGAATAGAAGAGAAGAGAAATTTTGTTGTAAATATGATTCTTTTCATTTCGTTAGTTGAAAATTTCACTTCCCTTTCACGAAACCCTTGAAAATTAATTTTAATGCACTTTAGATTGTCTACGTAGTCTATGTAAACTACAACCCAATGTAATCTACGCGTAGATTACGTGTAGACAACGCATGTAGACGTAAACTTATAGTCTACTGCACATCACTGTTGCTGACCCGTATTGAGGCCCAGCGGGCGTCGCCCTTCGATTAACCCCTTTTTTCTGCTTGTATTAGGCTATTGCGCAGCAAAAATATTGATTCGAATTATTGTTGTATCTTTGATAAAGCCCAAAAGAGAAGAAAAACAGCAGGGAAGTTACCGGAATCAATACAATGTTTGATAAATGAAGGAATTTGTATATAGGTGCCTTGGTAAATAAGAGATATATATTTACTAGAAGAATAAATATATGAAAGGCATATGATTTAATCGATAGAATAAGAAGTATATTAAATAATAGAAGAAGACGTTTATAGAAGAATAAGTACATTGATCAATAGAAGAAGTTTGTATAAGAATAAGTATATTGATTAATAAAAGAATAAGTCTACTAACGAATGGAAGAATAAGTATATTGATTAGTAGAAGAAGAAGACTATCGACTAATAGAAGAAGAACCCTACTAACCAAGTGATAGAAGAAGAAGTCTATTAACCAATTGATAGAAGAAGAAGCCCATTAACCAATAGATGAATCAGCCGATTAATTGATAGAAGAAGAGGACGTCTTTCACAAATCCATAAAGAAGAGAGAGCCTATTAGCAGACGGAAGAAGAAGCTTTTTAGCCAAATAGAAGAAGAAGTCCATCACGTATCCAGAAAGAAGAAGAAGAAGCCTTCCAGTAGATGAAATATGTTTAATAGAGGTATATGTGAACAAGAAACAAAGAGACTGCTTTAAATACAATCCTGTATATAAATTTAATGTAATATGAAAATTAAGAATATACGGTGCATTGTACCTTCCGTAGTAGGTTAAACAAGCTGTTTTCTTTGTTTCCTTTCTACTTCTAAAATAAGTTATCAATCAGTTTTAGTTGCCCTGAGAATCTCATGGTTTACCCTGGCCTAAGCCGGACTGGTGTCCCCCTCGGCGGAGGCGCGTAACATAGATAAGCAAAATTTAAAAAAAAATATTGTAGAAAAATATGTATTTTACAGCTTCAATTCAAGTAAACAATAACCACTGGCAATACCTAACTTTAAGCGAGTCCGGGATAACCAAAGAGCATTTACTGAATTTTTTAACTTCATCGAATACTTTCGAATCATTACTGACTCGTAAATCTTTCCTTGAGAGTTGTTAGAGACAGAGATTTCAGCCTCCAGAGTCCTGGTCTCAACTTATCGTCCTCTGAAAGACGAGAAGCTGAGATGGAATCCGAGGTAAAATAAACATCTCTGGATATAGCTCCAGAAGAACGGGGAAAATGGAAAATAAAGTGATGTAAACATGAAGAAGAGCAGCTTCTTTCCACGAAGTGATACAAAGAGTAACAGCAAGAAAGTAGCATTTTCTCAATTGAGAACAAGAGTCTTTTATTATCAAGAATAGATATACAACAATGTACCTCTGTTGCTGAGATGTTTCTAAAACCAAAGAAGAATTTTCTCTGTGATTATAACAGACTTGTGGAACTGTGTCAATGTTTTGAATCGGCAGTAAATGTGGTAGGAGGGTAGGAAAGAAATGTGTCTTGTTATCCGTGGAACCACGATTAAATAAATTTACGAGGCGGCCGCAAGCATCTGTTTCATTTCGCTCCGGTTTTTTATTGGACCGTGGCCAGTCACGTGACCTCAACCGACGTTCATGAGCGTTCACTGTAACACAATCCGATGCGGAGGTGTAACGTGGCTGGGGATAAATGGTGGATTAGGACCCCCTTGCTGAATTATCTTCGATGCGGGATGCCCCGGTTTCGTTAGAACTATACGCGACGGGTCTGGAACGGTTTTCATTGTGCAAGGGGAGACTTGGAACCGTTCCAGGCACGGACCGGTCTCTCAATTGAGCAGGAGGTTCGGGGCAGGAACAGCACACTTCCAGGGCCGTGAAGACAGGCGACGATTAACCCGTGGGCCACGGTGCGTTTGCTGGATGCGCCCTTTGTTCTGACTGTTCCGTTCGTTGCCTTCAAGCTAAACAGCATGGCCGGATTTCCGTACATGATTTGGATTTGGTGTTTTAAGTCCACTCTGTGCACAGTAAGGCTAATCGGGACTGGACCTACAGTTTATAGTGGGATCCGAGCCACTATGTGCCTCCACCGGGTATCGAACCCGGGACCCCTAGATTACAAGGCAACGACGCTACCACTGCGCCCTCGGGGAGGCCCTTTCCGTGCATGAGATGCCTGAAGAGTGGTAGCTGACCTTTACTACCTAGAGAGAGACACAGCTCCTGAGGCCAATGAGTACAACCTTGTCCGACCTCGCCTTAGGTTGCGTACACACCAAAGCAGAGATGCCATCAAGACGAACTTGGCAATTTCGGTATCGATCTATTGATTTACATACAGGATGAGCCTAAAAGAAATAAACAGTTTCAAAGTTCAACAGAAACAAGAGTTTTAATAACATGGCTGTACTTGCATGGTTGGAAGAGTATGTCCTGAAGTTTAAGAGTTCTATGTGTGACCCTTTTGTAACACGACAGATATCAATGCGATATCTGCCGTGGAAGAGGAGGTGAGGAACAAAATCCCAGTTCTTGTGTATCCCCACAAGAAGTAGACGGACGGTACCTTGGAAATTCAAGCACACAGAAAACCTTTTCTACCTAGCTAGCGACCATATTGCTCGAGTGACGTCAAGCGCGCTCATGTGATGACGTCACGAAAACAAAAGAAAAGTGGAGGTCGTAAACTTGAAGACTTTCTCTATAAAGCAGAACTAAATGCGTCCTGATTAAACAAAGAGTTTATGACTTATAAAGACTTTAATCTGTCTATTTCTTTTCGGGTCACCCTGCATTTTACTTCTAATTTCTGCCTCTTTTGGTTAATTGCGAAGATGAGGATGAACGGTGAAAACATGAAATGGATGAGTTTGGGAGCTGACTTTGAGCTTTTTTTAAGTCGACCTTATAGATAAGCTAATTGGGACTAGACCTACGGTTAAAAGTGGGATCCGAACCACTATGTGCCTCCACCGGCTATCGAACATGAAGTGGATGAAGGGACAATCACTAACATATAGGGAAGGCATAATACTGGGTGAGAATCAAGACGCCAGAGTCTCGGTAGTCTGCATAATGCAGTCCATGGGAAACGTGAAAGGAAGTTAATATTTCTTGAAATATACGGTGTGAACAACATATACGGCGTGTAACTCCACTCCAGTGTATAGACGGCTATTAAGGAAATCAACTTGTCTTGATAAAAGTTTTCTATGTTTTCGAAGTTAGGAGCCTTCAAGATGTCAAGTTTATCGTGCACGTATGCAACCTCGCAGTACAGGCTTCCAGTTGGCACGAGAGGATTGCCACCACAATTACGATAAACAACATAGTCAGGTAGTTATCGTCTTAGTATGTCTGGAAGAGCCGCGTAGTAAAATAAGTCTCGGTCTGCCTCGTTCTCTGGTCTCGTTTCGAAAGATGTAGTACCGATCTGGTTTGTTGGTGCTGTTCATGACAATCAATTTGCCTTAAAAAATGTTCTTCCTCCAGGCACATCCAGCTGCCAACAGTCACGAAAATTGATAGTTAAGAACTTCAAACCTGGCCGTCCTAACCTAACCGCATGTGTACTATTAGAACTAGGCGAAATTGTAATTGCAATACCTATCAATTTTCGCAACTGTTTGCAGCTGGATGTGCATGGAGGCAACCCCTTATTAGAAGCTCTACTTTGAGTTCCATTGTTATCAAGACGTTACGGTCTGCCTTGATTTTAATTGCCTAACACACATTCAATACTTAAGAAGCCTTGTTACTTGGCCAGACACGTTTTCTTAACCAAGGTTTGTGTTTAATCTGTATACAGTACCTCAATTTTGTACATTGGTTACTTTATATTCCTTATGTGTTTCTCTAGGTTAACCATGACAAAAATGCATAATATATTGATCAAGAAATAGATGTAGGGGAAATAATACATCCATGCAATTAATACAGAACGAACCTGGGACCTCTGGATTAACGGTTCGTTACGCCATCTATGAATGTCACGCTAATAATAGTTTTTCAGTTTCTTCTTTAAAGTTGTCAGTATTTATTACAATTCATATGAGGGGATGCAGAGCTATTGTCCCGCACATTCTCAATCTCGGCAATTTTATGGACGTCCGTCCGCGTTATGCTCTCAAGGATTGTCCCTGGGTATAGCTCTTTTCAGTTCCTACGGCGGGCGCTCTAGAAGCTGGCAGGGGAAGTGGGGAGCGGGGATTTCGCAACAGACCAACCAGACAACAGCACGCAACACAACGCAACACAACGCGGCCGGAAAAAGAACTACGTGAAACTAATTCTACTGGCCGATACGTTTCTAATCGTGTCGGATTGGTCGTTTTCCCGCTCCCCACTTCCTCTGCCAGCTTCTAGAGCGCCCGCCGTAAGAACTGAGAAGAGCTATAACTATTATTAGAGGCAGGGTAAACCCACTGAGGAACCAGGTCGGAAACATTATGACCTTATATTACCCACACCAGAATCGAACCCTAGCCTCCCGTCAGACCCGCTGTGGATTTACAGCTTTCAAATGGGAACCAATTTCGTGCGTTCTTCAGAGCATAATACGGTGTTTAATTCGAATTACTAGCTATTCGAACAGAAGTTTATTCCTCTTGAAGTCATTTCTAATGACGTGATGTTTTTGTTAATTCGAACTTTTTTCGCGCCTATTTGGAGTTCAAATTAAGAAGACTCCACTGTATAATGTTGCGTCCGTATCCTCATCATAGACATGAGCTATGGGTATCCAATATACACACTCCTATATTACACCTTTATATGAGAGTACTACCTTGTGAGTGCCAAGAGTCAGCGATTTTTATTCTTTATATACTAACTTGGCTACATTTTGAATGCACTATTTTGTAATCACATATATTTATTAATGAAAGAAGAAACGTACCAAATGAAGAGGAGGAGGAGAGAAGGCCTGAAGAACCAGATATCCTAGATGTAGAACAAGAAGTAATTACACGGGAAGAGTTAAGGAAAGCTATTAGTAGAATGAAACTAGGAAAGGCAGCTGGTCATAATGGCATTGCACCAGAAATGATCAATTATATTGGAAAGGAAGGAGAAGATCTGTTTCTCAAAATAGTAAATGTAGCATGGAAGGAAAAGAATATAGTGAAGGATTGGGAAATATCAATACCAATATACAAGAAAGAAAATAACAGGGAATGCGGAAATCACAGAGGTATTTCACTACTCAGTGTGACTAGCAAAGTATATTCAAGAATTTTGGAAACTAGACTAAGGCAAGAAATAGAAGATGAATTAGAGGAGACACAAAGTGGATTCAGACCAGGTAGAGGTGTCCAAGATCACATATTTACAATAAGGCAAATAATAGAGAAAGTTATAGAATACAATAGAGAATTATACCTATGCTTTATAGACTTGGAAAAGGTTTTCGATAGGGTGCCATGGCAAGAGCTATGAAAAACCCTAAACAAAAGCAATGTAAACAAAAAATTAGTAGAAGCAATACCAAGTTTCTATAAAACAAATAGGTGCTATGTCCGAACTGGCAATAACAGATCAGAGGAATTCATAAGAACAACAGGAGTAAGACAAGGTGATATTTTATCCCCATACTTGTTTTTCATTCTGATGGATGATGTTCTGAAAGAAATAAAACCAAAGATGAGAAAATTCAAAGTAGAAAATTGGAAACTGAAAACTGTAACTGTATCTGAACTTTTATATACAGATGATATTGTATTGTTTGGAAATTCACAAGCAAACCTACAGAGAAATTTAGAAATAATGGTAATATGTCAAAGAAATATATGAAAATAAACAAAGATAAAACAACTGTGCTACAGATAGAGAGAATAGAAAAACCCTGCATAATAAATCTTGAAGATTCAGAGCTAAAACAAGTACAAAGTTTTAAGTATCTAGGTGTTACAATCAATAGTAATGGAAAAATGGACGAAGAAGTAAACACTCGAATAAAGAATACAAGAAAAGAGTAAAGTGCTCCCCTGTGCATAGCACCACGCCATGAAGGCGTATAGGGGGTGTGGGGCGAAGAATACAAACAGATTATATTCTGCCATAAACAAAGGATTTTTAGGGAAAAAGGAAATAAGCCAAAAAACAAAAATTATTGTGTACAAATCAACTTATGTACCAACATTGATATAAGGAAGTAAATCCTAGATAATTAATGAAAAACAAAAACAAAACTTACAAACAGCCAGTACTACACACACATCGACTAAAACGGTTTGTACTACAGTTGTGTCTGATTAATGATGAGGGCAATTTTGAATTTGAATTCTAATTTGGCCTTTTTTCGTTGAGTGAGGGGTCAATAGAGAGAAAGTGGAAAACAAGAAGAGAGAGTATAAGGGGAGAATAAGAGAAACATAGACATAGGGTAAAGTTGAAGGCCTCCCCAATGTCGTGGTGGTAACGTTTTCGCCTGGTAATCAAGTAGTTCCGCGTTCGATCAGCAGTGGATGCACATAGTGGCTCGGATATAAATTTAAACTGTAGGTCGAATCCCGGTTGGCATGAAGTGGACTTATAACAAACTTTGACAAGTATGAGATTTAGAAACGGAAAATGGGAAGGTGAGATATAGTAAAACAGAGCGATGGAACAGAAAATTGTGGAATGAGAGAGGGAGAAAACAAAATAAATTAACAAAAGGCGAGAGAGGTAGTGCAAACCACAAGGGGAACGGGGTGGGGGGGAAAGAAGGGTGGAACAGAAAGAAGAGATAGAATGAGTCAGCAAAAGAAAAATGCAGGGCATGGGGGAGCAAGAAAGAAAGGGCGAAGAACTAAAGAAACAGAGCAAAATAATGGAACGGGAACACAGAGAAACAGAATAAGAATGATACAGAGAGAGAGAGAGAGAGAGAGAGAGAGAGAGAGAGAGAGGGGGAGATGGAGATGGATGAAAAGCACAAGTGCATGCGATGGAGATAAACCGAGAGAAAGAAGACAGAAAAGAGGAAAGCATGATAGAGAGAACGACAGGTAGAGTAGAAAAGGGAAAGAAGTGAGATGACAGGATCACAGAGGAGAAAGGAGGAGAAGGAGGGAGCCAATAATAAAAGGAGAGAGAGGAGAACAGAAATAGGAAGATGACACACACACAGTCGCACTTAGAGAGAAAGAGAGAGAGAGAGAGAGAAAGAGAGAGAGATGGAGATGGATGAAAAGCACAAGTACAGGTGATGGAGAGAAACCGAGAGAAAGGAGACAGAAAAGAGGAAAGCATGATAGAGAGAACGACAGGTAGAGTAGGAGGGAAAGAAGTGAGACGACAGGAACACAGCGGAGAAAGGAGGAGAAGGAGGGAGCCAACAATAAAAGGAGAGAGAGGAGAACAGAAATAGGAAGATGACACACACACAGTCGCACTTAGAGAGAGAGAGAGAGAGAGAGAGAGAGACACTGAGTTCCACACCCCAATGCGTCCACAGTTGGCCTAAAGTGAAGACCACATCGACATCATTAAGAGGAAATAAGCCGAAGTTGGCAACATTATATTAGAGTCGGGGTTCCGACCAGGTTACCTAGAATTCCGAGGGAGGTAGATCTTGGCAGTTAATGGCTTACAGAAGCCTGGCATGCCGAGGCGGTAATTACGTTGGCATTGGGAGGACGTTTCTTGGCAACCTCGCCTGCCAATTTGGCACCCGACCTGAGGTTGCGGATCGACGAGGCGTTCGTGAGGAACGGGAGAGATGGATGGTGATCTTTTCCCCACCTTCTTACGGTGCTGTGTTTCAGAACCGAGGTTCTTGTAACCTTCTCCGGGGAAATCAATGAAAACACCCACATGGCTGCAAACCGAGGAGTTTCACGGGGCCATTCTAAGATCGAAGAAATTTGGTCCGCTTAGACGGCGTTTGATGGAACATCACCTGGCTGCCTTTGAGATGCTACAGGATAATGAAGTCTTTGTAGATTCTGAGGAGCATTTGTTCAGCTTTTCTCCGTCTCTGGAACCTCCCTATATATTCACCAGTACTTTATCTTGTGTGGAGCTTCAGTTTCATTGACCCTTACCCGATTGCACCCGGAATTGAACCCAGGACCTCTAGCTTACAATGGTGTAACTTTAATCACAACGCTATTGGAATGGCGGAGCCATGAGCTTAACGGGCCGCAAGTCTGTACACAAACAAATCCTACCAGGATCGGAATAGTCTTTTGCATATCTTCGAGTCCAAAGCTTCATGATAGATTAACATCTGCAAATTTGTAATCCAAATATCTTCTGTTCGAAGGCGTACAGAAAGCAGTACACGCTGCTGGGAAGATTGGAAACTGCAGTTTTCCTCCCTCCACGCAATTCCGTTTCCTTTCACGTGTTCATTGGTGGAGCCGTCTCGCGTTACTACTTGCGCAGAGACTTGTTTTCGTTCGCCTGCTCCACAGATAGATGGGACAGGGTATAGTTTATACTTTTCACAACTTTTGCATTAATTTTCGTAAACCATTGTGTGTATTCACAAGTTAGATACCACAAAATAGTTGTATTCACGTCTATGAGAGATATTTTACTGATTTCAACAGTTGTACGTCTAAAAACTTTCAGACCGAAGCGACACTTGTCTCTTGAAAACAAACCTTCATAAATAAATAGTACCTTCCGCACCGAAGCGACAAGGCAAACTGCACGTGTCATTCGGACTGGGCCGTTTTCTCAATTACTTCCAGCGTGTTGCTGCGGCCTATTGTTCGCGCATGCGTGGTGGCAGACAGAATGGGTCCGTGTCACTTGTTGCCAGTCACCTCAGTGTGAAATCCCTGTATCGCTCCGTTCTGAAAGCTTCCTAAGATATCTTCACATTAATTTAATAAAGTGTATAACCTATTTGATTGGAGCTGAGCTTATTCATGTTTGTACGGATAGAACAATTATATGGTGACTGGACACGAAAAACAATGGCTAAAATAGTGCTCACAGGCCCCCAAAAGTGCCCTACAACAATCTACACGGCCAAGTAAGTCCCTTTGCATTTTGCGCATTGAAGCCTTCTACATGGTCAAGTAATAGTTAATGCGTTCAGCCTGTATATCGATGTTGAAGCGAGCAAAAGAGAAGAGCAGCGCTTGTCTGGAATTTCGGGATAAAACCAGGAAAGTCGAAAAAACCTTAACTACGTCCAAATCAGAATTACTGCAAGTACCGTACCCTACATAACCACCTGGCATATTATATCGAAAAATAATCGTAATCTTCTTATTCATAAATTACAGTCCGGATTTCACATCCATGACAAACTTCTATCTTCGCTAAAAGACTACCTGCATGTACGAGAGCAGCGTGTTATCCTATCTGAATCCTCTTCCAGATTTCTACCCGTCCTGTCCCAGGGGAGTGTCTTAGGCCCACTTTTGTTCCTTCTTTACATGGATGATCTGCCCTACAGACTGTCTTCTCTTCCCATAAATGTACTTCTCTTTGATGATGACTATAAACTCTTTAAAGAAATTTCATCGGAACGCGATTCATTAATCCTACAACAAGCTGTTACAGAACTAATTTTGTGGTGTCGCCAGTGAAAACTTGAATTGAATCCTCAGAAATGCTCCTGCCTCACCATTTAATTAAAAAGGAACAAAGTGCTCTCTTTTTATACTCTCGAAAACAGTCCCATCAAGAAGGTTTCCTCTCAAAAAGATCTTGGTGTTATCATCGACGAAAAGCTAAACTTCAATGACCACATTATATAATACTAAACGAACCATGCGTCTCCTTGGCATCTGTATAGGTTCACTGAAATCCAAAACCAATCAGTCATTAGCATATTTTTCAAATCCTTCATCTCTCCCATTATTGAATACTGCTCTCCCATCTGGACTATGGCTTCTAAAACTAATCTTTCCAGGCTTGATTCTGTCCTCAGCTTTTTCCTCGCCATAGAATACCTTCTCTCAGACACCTCCATAAAACAGATATTATGTCTATTTTGAACATCCAGTCACCACACACTTGTCACGAACTATCGGTCATGGAATTTTTCATAAAATCATTAATGGTAAAATTAAAACCGAATTCCTTGTCAACAAATTTCATCTACGAGTACCCGCACGACCAACCCACAACTTAAAGCTCTTTCACATTCCCCCTACAAGGCTCTCCTACAGCGGTTCCTTTACTATAGGCTCCCCCACTTATATAATAACCCGCCTGTAAATGTTGATTTTCTTGTCAGAACATAGTTTCCAACAATTACTAAGAACGTACATGTAACAATTAATTTTTTTGGTCTGCCATTTTGTATTGTCTTGTATTGTCTTGTTTTGTTGTTATTCTCATGCTTTTCTTGTTGCTACAGTTTCAGTATAAAATGGTATTTCGGTACTGTATCTGAAACTTTAAGTAAATATATAAGTATAAAGTCAAACTTCAATAATTTTTCCCTTGCAAGGCCTTTTCGTCAAATGTATTTGTAGGTGAACCGAGATTAGAAATCTACCATTAATTTGCTTTCGAATAATGCCTATATAAACTGGTATTAAGGTGAAATGGATTTTGAATTCATTTTGAAACATATGATTTTTCAACAATTAAATATTATTATTCTATTGAATTACCTTTTGCTTCCAGTTTATCACAAGACAAAAATTGAAACAATCCGTTTACTGACATCTACTGGTAGCGTTTGAACTTCAAAGGTAATGATAAAAGAGACAGGTTACGAAAAAGCTTACCTCCTTTTTGTCCCTGCTTCTCCAGCGGGTCCACTTGTCCATGCCTGGCCTCCAGTACTCCAGCATGTACTCCTCCACATACTCCTGCCCCTGGCCGTTCCCAAATCGTCCCTGCGTTCGTGTCCCCGTGACAGCGTGCAGCGTGTGGAGGTTGATCTCGAGGTACTCCTGCACGTCCCGGGTGATCTGCAGTTTCGGACACCACGCGCCGCCATGCTTGTCATTGTGTAACCTGAAAAATAGAGAGGACCCGTTACTTCGGTCTAAGAATGACTAAATTCATGTCAGGAATGCTTTTTTTATCCGAATTTAGTGTATGTTTGTACCTATCGTCCGAATATCTGGGTTTTTTGGATATCCAAGCGCTCCTTGATTCTACACATTTCATGTTGAATCCTACAAAAATACCGACGAATAATCCCCTTGGTGTTTCAATCTCCTATAATATTACCGATGAATAATTCCCCTGCTGTTTCAATATCCTCTTATATTGCCGACGAATAATTGTGGTGTTTTAATCTCCTGTAATTTCGCGACGAATCATTCCCCTGTTGTTTCAATCTCCTCTAACATTACCGACGAATAACCCTCCTGGTATTTCAATGTCCTCTAACATTACCGACAAATAATCCCACGGTTTCAACCTCCTGTATATTTACAAGGAATCATTCCCCTGGTGTTTCAATCTTCTCTAATATTACCGAGGAATAATTCAACTGGTGTTTCAATCTCCTGTAATATTACCAACGAATTATTCTCCTGGTGTTTCAATCTCCTGTAATATTACCGACGAATAATTCGCCTGGTGTTTCAATCTCCTGTAAC
This sequence comes from Lepisma saccharinum, assembly GCF_977018435.1. Taxonomy (NCBI): domain Eukaryota; kingdom Metazoa; phylum Arthropoda; class Insecta; order Zygentoma; family Lepismatidae; genus Lepisma; species Lepisma saccharinum. The sequence goes on along the minus strand of NC_139251.1, from coordinate 18,774,474 downwards.
ATTACCGAGGAATAATTCCCCTGGTGTTTCAATCTCCTCTACCATTGCCTTTCATAAGCTAGAAAACCACATTTATTGCAAGCAAACTTAAAAGAGCACAGGGAAATAATTAGCTCAGTTTCGCTAGCGTACCATTATTTCTCAAAGAAAGAAAAATCTGTTGCTAATAAATCTAAGAAGAGGTGGAATTAAGTTCTGCTCTGAGGGACTAATTAGACCAGCGCCTACTTTGCATAAGGCGGTTCCTCCACCCCAAGCCATTCCTCTTGCAAAGAAACTCAGCCGCATTTGACTTTCCAATCACGTAGTTAAACGCCAATGTCACGTCTGAATTCACTTATTTAGTATTTCCCTCCTTCCACCCTTCTTTTTCGGCCCGCGAAATTTCTCGTGGCTACTCCCCACGTAAAGCTCTCGGCGTGCGAGGAGAAGTTTCCTCCAGTGCGAAATGAATGAGAGGAACGTGAGTTCTTGCCTCGGTTACGGCAGCACGAGCGTCCTGGCAGTGTGCTTCGGGGAGCCCTGATCGCCTGCCCCTTTCCTAGTGATGCAGTTGCTGATATAGATCCGGCGACACTCTCTCCCTCTCTCTCTGCTCTAAGATTCACATTTCTATGTCTACGTGGGCCCTGAGACGTGAACAAATGTGAAGTTGACTGCAGAACGGTCACTTTGGTGGAGAAATCGTTGAGTGTTCGACTTATAATCAATCCTCCGCAAGTTCTTCGTAGGATTCCCGAACAGGGAGTGGTTATTCAAGTGTAATTATTGTCAGCAACAAATAACGTTTACTTTTGTTCTTTCCGACTAACCCCGACGAAAACTTTCCATTAGCATTTTCATCTTGAAGTCGTACAGAGAGTTTATATAATTCTAAATTAAATGTTCTATTAATTAATTCCAATAGTATCAACGAAAATTTTCAGTTGGTTTCAATCCTCACGAATACTCTCGACGAATAATTAATTTCCTTGGGGTTTTAATCTCCTCTAAAATCACCGACGAATAATTCTCCTACTGGTTTCAATCTTCTTAAATCATCGACGACTAATTCTCTTACTGGTTTCAATCCAGGAGGATACAGACGTATTGATGTTTCTACTGCTTTCAAACGTCTCTAACAATCTGCATAAGTAATTGCCTTCTTTGTCCAATCGTCTCCGAAACTTGATGCAAATATTTAAGACCTCGAAACTATCTGTGGATACTTACTGCTCCCTTCAATCGTTTGAACAACCATTTATGTGGCCTTGTATGTGTCCTGAACTACTGTGGCAATACAATTCATTCGATGTTGCATTTTTCCCCGCGTAATCTGCCCCTTTGGAGTCAATTGATTGATTTGGGTTCGAACCCGAGACCATTAAAAATACGATTGATTGATTTGGTTATTTTACTTCGCTTTTCTGTCACTTTTGACTAATCGCGAAGATGAAGATGAGTGGTGATGTGATGAAATTGATGAGAGAACACTTACAAAGATCAAGACTTTCCAGGCCAGGATTCGAACCCGGGACCCTAACGCCGCCATGGAGGTCGGCGGGAGTATTTCCCGTTATAGTTAGATACATCTAGTGCATTATTACGACCTAGACATGTATGTTGTGAAGTAGCAAAGTGTAGGCATTTGCTTAAACACTTTTAATGATATATTTCTGTATCTCGTCTGTATTCTAGTACGTTACTCCATAATTTCTTCTCATTAGGATTGACCTTTTGTTGCGATAACAGTACAAAATAACTAAAATACATCGGAAATGACTGGAACCAGTAGGAAAATTATTTGCCGTGAGTATTAGAGACCATTGAGCCCAATAGCATAATTACTGGTATTGAAACCAGTAGGGAAATTATTATTCGAGAGTATTAGATCCTATTAAAACCAGTAGGAGAATTATACTATAGCAACTGAAACCAATATACTATAACAACGGTCTCTATTTTAAGAGTTATTGCACTTTAAACATAGAAAATACACGATTTCAAAATATACTGCTGGACAAAAAAAACCGGACACCTTAATATTTGACATCTGAATTGCAATTACTTATGAATTACGCTCTCAGTTAAGTATTGAACAATTGAACATTCATTATTGAACATTTTGCATAGTTTTCCATTTACTATTTATTTATTTATTTACTCGTATTTACTTATTTGGGACACCTAGTAGGCTCAAAATTAATTTCATGCAATTTTGTTTTAATTTATTGATTTTCAATTCCTGTTGATGTTATTTTGTTTAATGTCTAGAGAGGCATGAATTTTGGTTCATAGTAACCATAGTAACAGATATTATTGATATTGTCATTTCTGGTGTTTTTCTTGCAAGTGTATTGTAAGTTTGCTAGCTTGAAAATGAGACGTGAAGAGGTAGTAAAAGCAGTAGCTCTTCGTGATGATGGTCGTATATTGCTAGGGTGCTAAATATAGCACAAAGTACTATCAATGAAGCTCTCAGACGGTATGATGCAACTTGTTCCTATGGTAGAAGACCGGGTTCTGGTCGGAAACGATGCACAACAGCACGGGAAGATCGTTTCATGTGTATCATAGTCTTAACGGAACCATCGTACGACTTCAAATATTGTGGCACGGCGTTTGAGAAATGTTCATAGAGCTGTGGTTTCTTCACGAACAGTTCGTAGAAGACTAAATGAAAGTGGTTTATCATCTCGGAGGCCGGCTACACGTCCCAGGTTGTTAGCACGTCACCGGAAGCGAAGACTGGAATTTGCTACACAACACTTACATTGGAATGTGGAGCAGTGAGAAAAGGTTTTATTCTCCGATGAGTCAAAATTCAACCTACGTTCATCAGACGGGTGTGAACAAGTGTACAGAAGACCTAGTGAGCGTTATGCACAATGTTGTTTCGTTGAAATAACACCCTTTCGAGGCGGTGGTGTAATGGTCTGGGGAGGTATTTTTTTACAAGGATACAGAGTTGGTTCTTGTAGAGAATGGCGCAATGACAGCTCGCAGGTATATTACAGAATGTTTTGCAGATCATGTAGTACCATATGCACCATTCATAGGCCCAGATTTTGTTTTTATGCATGACAATGCGCGTCCTCACATTGCAAATATTGTCACGGAGTACTTGGACAAAGTTGGGATTACGCGATGAGAATGGCCACCACAAAGTCTGGACCTAAATCTGATAGAGCATGTCTGGGATCAACTGAAACGACATATCAGAAACCGTGCAATAGTTCCAGGAACAATTGAAGAGCTAAGACTTGCTATTCAAGAAGAATGGGAGCAATTGGACCAAGAAGTGATTGCCAACCTTATTCGAAGTATGCCACGGTGGTTACAAGCTGTAATTGATGGCAGGGGAGGTAACACCCGCTACTAGACAGCTTATATACCCCACCAGTAGCACTTAACAATATTAAAACAAAATATTGCTAAGATTTTTTTTCTAATTTTTTTTGGTAGTTTTCTGTAACTTTCGTTTATGTTCTAATTTAACTTATTAACAATAAATTTTAATTTGCTTTCTGTTGAATATATTCAGGTTTTTTTATTTCCAATAATTTCTGCAACATTTAGTTAGCCTTCGAATCAGAATTTATGCGTTATCACAAAAAATGCAAGTGTCCGGTTTTTTTTGTCCAGCAGTATAGTAGTAGTTATCTGCAGGAAGTGCGCATTGGTGTTATGGGACCGACTTGATGTAAGCTTCTGGCACTGTTTAGTGATAAATGACCTTCAGTCGTTTGGGACAGGCAACCTAGCAAACCAATCAATCATTCCATTGGCAACCAAGCGACCATGTGAACCAAACAACCATTCAAAGAATTACGCTTCCGTCATTATTCTCCTCCTGCAAACATATTTTAACCGCCATTTTTTTCTTTCCCCGGCGCTGTTTTTCTGGTGCGACGTGAGTGGTAGTTTAATTTTCTGGACTTTCCCCTTTTTCCCTTCAAAGACGGAGGGCGTGCCTGGTCTTGGCCCCAGGCCAACGGACTCGGGACCCCTTAGGTCTGGAGTTCGCCTTTAGGCCAAGGAAATCGATAAATGAGTTGGAGAAAGTGGACAGGCTGGAAATTGATAGACTCCAGAAATACGTGACGGAAACGGACATCTGTTCGTTTCGGTCGGCATATAGTAAGTTTTTCACGTTCACGTGACACATGTGATCAATAGCGTACGCAGAATTTCATTTTCGGGAGGTGCTGTAATTGCAATGGTGTATAGGGCATAGCTGATGTCTACAGGGGACGGCGTACACAATAAGATATTTCTTATTAAAAACTTTCCACTCTCAAAAATGGCATTCGGCAGTCATTTTAAGGTGACTTTGCATTTACCACTCTGTTTTCGTTTCGAGTTTTCACTGCTTTTATTTCAAATTATAGATTTTCTCACAATTTCGGAGGGGGCCTCTTCGTACGCCAGTGTATGTGATTGACGAATTTTTATAAGACTCCTAACTTTACTTATAGTCATATACTCAACAGTTGCTGCTTAGGTTGCCGAGCACACTGAGTGGTAAACTCATGACCTAGCCTACGTAGGTTCCCGGTTCATTACCCACTGAGACCGCGGATGTTGTTTGTGAGTGTCCTTTGATCAATTTTATCTAATCAGCATTCATTCTAATGGTTAAGTAACAAACAAATGCAATTATTGCAATTTCAAATAAATACATAGGCCCAAACAAATTTCTTATTATCAAATATTCGTAATGGTTGTACTTTTTCCTAATTTCTATTAATATAATTGTTCAAGCTGTGTTTCATTATACTACTGTAGTTCATGGACGTCGGCAGAATTTTTTTCAGAGAGGGGAAAGCAAGCTAATTTTTTAATTGTGGGCAAACGAGAGGCGTATTCCCCACATGTAATAGCGGTACCCTCCTCAGAAACCACTCATTCAGTATGAAGTCATGTTCCCACAATGCCCTTCAAAAATGAACATAAATTAATGTCATTGAAATGTAATTTTATGTGTGAAATATGTAAAGTTAGATTGGCATTAATTTTCAAGGGGGTGTGGCCCCCATTGCCCCCTTCCGGACGTTCATGCCGTGGTTAATAACCCATCAGTATCGTCAGATATTTACAATGTAATACTTATTTACGAACAGGTGGAGACACATTGTATTCGTGATGAACGATTGAAACCAGTAGGAGAATTATTCGTCGAAAGTATTGGAGACTATTGAAATCGGTAGGATAATTATTCGTCGATAGTATTGGAGACTATTGAAATCGGTAGGAGAATTATTCGTCGAGAGTATTGGAGACTATTGAAATCGGAAGGAGAATTATTCGTCGAGAGTATTGGAGACTATTGAAATCGGTAGGAGAATTATTCGTCGAGAGTATTGGAGACTATTGAAATCGGTAGGAGAATTATTCGTCGAGAGTATTGGAGACTATTGAAATCGGTAGGAGAATTATTCGTCGAGAGTATTGGAGACTATTGAAATCGGTAGGAGAATTATTCGTCGAGAGTATTGGAGACTATTGAAATCGGTAGGAGAATTATTCGTCGAGAGTATTGTTGACTATTGAAATCGGTAGGAGAATTATTCGTCGAGAGTATTGGAGATGATTGCAGGCCCAGTTTCGACTAACAAAGTTCCAAACTTGACGAAATATCAAAGCATACACACACCGTGTATAGTTAGTAACTTGCTTATCGTACATTTAAATAAGTATTCCCAAAACAAAGTCATTAAGTTTAATATGTATATAATAACTTATTAGCATGTCTACAATTGGCGAAACTGCCACTCAAAGTATAATTTCGCTAAGATCCTCCATTACACTTCAATTTTGCGGAATCTCTTTAATACAAACGAGATGTTGGAGGTCTTCAGCCCATTTAGGCGAACTCGCATTAAAAGTTGGACCTTTCCTGGCAGCGGAAATGAGAGAGGGACTTGGAAGAACTTTCTCCCTCTCCCGCTTTCACCGTGAGCGACGCCTTAATGACGTCATTAGCTACACTAACACTGTCCTCCTTGAAATTCCCGAATTGCGGAAGCCTCAAACTTCAAATGGTCATGAAGGCATTTAGAGAGTATTAGAGAGGCATTTAGACCTCTCATTTGGCAACACTGATTCAGTTTCCTAAACATAACTTTCTGTTATGTGCGCTATATGTTTTTTTTTAATGCGATCTAAGTAGAGTTTTGTTTGTTTCATTAAGCTCTAAATACTGTCGATAAATACCCAAATAGTCTTACTGGTTTCAATCGTCTCTAATACTTTCGACGAATAATTCTCCTACTGTTTTGAGTCATTTTTAATATTTCCGACGAATAATTCCACTAATGGTTTTAGTCATTTCTGTTACTTCTGACGAGAAATTCTCCTACTGGTTTGTCATTTCTGTTACTTCCGACGAGCAATTCTCCTACTGGTTTCAGTCATTTCTGTTACCTCTGACGAGAAATTCTCCTACTGGTTTCAGTCATTTCTGTTACTTCTGACGAGAAATTTTCCTACTGGTTTGTCATTTTTGTTACTTCCGACGAGCAATTCTCCTACTGGTTTCAATCGTCTCTAATAGTCTCGACAAATTATTATCCTAAGGGTTTCAATAGTAACGCTTTTGCGACGAATAATTACTCTATTCTTTTCAATTATCTTGACTGCAATCATAACAAATCGTTTAACATGATATTTGTCCATATTGTTTATCAATGTCTGCTTTGGATTCATAACCACTCCCTCGAACCGTGGTCCCTTGCATTAAAAGAGGAACATAAATTAAGAGTATATGAAAATAAAATAGTTTAGAACTGCATAATTTGTATGCATGTCCAGATATTATTAGAATAATGAAATCAAAAAGACTTTGGTGGGCATGTGACAGGAATGGGAGAGGAAATAAGAGTTTCCAGGATTCTTGTTGGAAAATCTGATGGTAAGAAACCAGTAGGCGACCAAGACGAAGATGGAGGGATAACGTTGAGATGGATCTAAAGGAAATCTGTAAGAATGGAAAAAGATTGGATTCATCTTGCCGAGGATAGGGACAGATGGAAGGCTTGTGTTGCGGCAGCCATAAACCTTCGGCTTTATAAAGGCTAGATTGATTGATTGATTGATTTGTATTTTAAGTCCACTTTATGCACAGTAAGGTTAATCGGGACTGGATCTACAGTTTAAAGTGGGATCCGACCCACTATGTGCCCCCACGGGGTATAGAATTTGATTTTAAAATTTTGGGTGCGTCAGCACTTACACTATTTTGCATCCGTCACACTATACAGGGTCCAGCCCCATATCATAACAAAAATAAAAGCGTGTCTGATAACTAAAATTTCCTTACCTTGGTTAAAAACTGAGGCTAAAAAAGGCGCTCAGCACAAATAAGGACAAAACGCAGGACGACACAGAATTATACTGGCCATAGAGCCAGGCGCCAGAACCTCGTTAGTCTGCAGTCCAGGGTGTACTACGTGGAAGTGAGGTTGAATATTGGGTGCACTACGTGGAAGAAGCACCCGGGACCCTTTGATAAAGGCTACAGAGTTGGTTAGTTAGATAGTTAGTCCTTCGTACCGTTCTGCAAGAAAAAATTAATTAATCTTAGAATGCTCTTCTTTCAACTAAATGGGGGAGTTTTTGTTGAGCACTCTGTATCAAGTGACTCTAAAGCTACTAGGAAATTCGATATAGCTGGAAAGCAAGAACGTTCTCCTCACTCATAATTTAAAAATTTCCTTCTCTCTCTCTCTCTCTCTCTCTCTCTCTCTCCACGTGTTCCTTTTTGTAGGAATAACTTCAAAGGTAGTCAGCGATAATCGAGCCAGTAAAATTAATTCTCAGAGCAGGAGCTAAACTCTCAATTCCAAGAAGGATTATCCCTTTCATCTTAATTTCCACGTTGCATACTTACAGGATTAGAAACTTTCGCTCGAACAACGAAAATACATTTCTCCTGTCGCGAATGAAAAATCACGAAAACTTCATACGGGCCAAAATTAAATGTGACTTCGAAGATAGTTGAACATAGTTGCGTGAACAATAGGGTTCGTTAAAAAACAAAACCGTGGGAAGATTTTTGTAGCATGCAACCACATGCACACATCCAACAATATATGATTGACTCGCGTACTTTCGACGTCGCCTTTGCCCACATCTTGTACGCTCGCATGTGTGACTTTCGGCCACTTTGTGGACGCAATCACGTTATGGATGGGGTTCCTCAATGATCTTAAATGACTTTGAAAATATCTGCATGTTGTATTGGATGCAAGGAAACAAGTGTATAAGTTTGTTAATTTGAAAAGTACTCTAATATTGTACAAATATTGAACACATTATTTGTCTATTTTCATAATAATAAACTGGGTAAATAGTGTCCGTTTCAAAATAGTTAGATATTTCATATAAACGAATTGAATAGCGACACTATATTGGAAAAGCAGTATTTACGTATTTTGTCATTTTCACATTTTTAAACGTAATTGAAAAATAATTGTTTTCCGTCATTCCCATCAAATTTCTACCTCTCATCTGTAATAAATTCTGATGCTCATGCTTTGAAATTCGAAAAATCTAACATAATTCCCTTACAGTAGTTTTCGGGGTGAAAATAAACTTTCATTAAGTTCCCTAGCAATATCCGTTTCCATGGACAACAACAAGCACGGCAAGTTCTAAAGAAGTGTTCGTTATTATATCCCTAAACATTTAGTTAAAACAAGCACGATGTAGATATTTTCGCTTTGAGTATAACAATATATACGTAATTGTATCTGTACTGAATCTTCTTCGTAGATGTCACCCTTGTTTGAAGCACCGTTTCAAAATCAGAAGTTCATTCATCTATGTGTGATCTGTGGGAAATATAATGTAGCTATTTTTTTTTTAGACAATTAAGAATTGAAGGAAACAATGTGTGCTGCAAAAATGCCCGTAAAAACGGTTGCTAAGGACGTGAAAGAAGGGCACTTTCACCCATAAAAAAGAGCAAAGTGAGCGATTTTTTAATTTTCTAGGTCTTTTGGGACAATTTCATGGGGGGTCGTAATCGAGTATTTTTTGCCTCCGGGGCTTCCTTCATGGAGAAGTCAGTGAGTGGGTGAGTGAGTGGTGGGATTGGGGCTTTATATATATTGGATTGATTTATTGATTTGCTTTAATTTACTTCGCTTTTGTGCCACTTTTGGCTAATTTGCGAAGATGGGGATGAGTGATGATATGATGAAATTGATGAATGGACACTGACAGACATCCATGCCCAGGCCGGGATTCGAATCTGGAACCCCTGCGACAATATATTTATACGTAAGGTCAACCGCACACCGGATGCGTCACGACACTACGAGTCATTCTTGTCGAAAGCCGTCTCAGTGAAGGTTTTATCATAGTCCCTTGTAAGAGGTCGAAAACAAGATGAAACACTTGACTCGAGTCACCTTGCGACAGGTTGCAACGAAACAACGAGGGCCCGTTGAATTTGGTTGGTTGGTTTGGTGTCTTAAGTCCACTTTATGCACAGTAAGGCTAATCAGGACTGGATGTACAGTTTAAAGTAAGATCCGAAACACTATGTGCCTCCACCGGTTATCGAAACTCAAACCAAACCGTGGGATTTAGTCTCGCGTGGAGCAGCTTGCGACAACACGATCTGCGCATGCGCCAATCCTCCATCCACTTCAGGCACATACATCTAATCACAGACCAAAAACGGGGACAACTTGAAGCCAGGAATGAAACATAGCCATAGAATCTTACATTAAATTATTAATATCGTATTTTGTAACCAATTTCTTGCTAGAATTATATTCATTTCATAATACAAACTGATACATCAATTCTACATACACATTGATGCACTGATTCTGCTGTAAACTGTTATACTTCTAATGCATAGTTACCCACTTCCCAAATTACAAAGACAGACCTAGAGCTACTTCGTACATGGACGAAATCTATCAGATTTTAGCCAACAAATTAAGTCGTCTTGCCGCGTCGTGTCACGTGTTTATCGTGCCAATGTTTGTCGTGTATATTGCAGTCATGTGGTGTACTCAGAACATCAAGGCGGTAATCCACTTCTGCCCATACACGCCTCAGCATATCGCCAGTAACAGTTAGGATACTCTCCGTTATTCTTCTTCGAAGAGTAGCGACATCTGGAACAGGAGTGTGATAACCACAATCTTTGACATACCCCCAGAAGAAGAAATCCAAGGGTGTGATATCAGGAGAGCGCGGTGGCCAGGGAATAGGTCCATCACGGCCTATCCTCCTGCCAGAGAAATGCCTATCCAGAAGGCCTCCAACATCCTTGGACCTATGAGGGGTGTTGTCATTTTCCTTATTCATGCAAGTGCTGCATTTACTTCTTGTGTTAAATGGTAAAGGTTTTTCGTTATTTTGCAATCAACAGCATTGTTCTATTGCATGTAGTTTCCGAGCTATGTTTTTTGTAATGGTACCGGGACTTTATGAACACCCTGTATATCTTCAAGTTAGTATAGTTATCTACCCGCCCGTGGTAGCTGTTGTCCAGATAATAGCAATGACGCGATGACGTTTTATCGGTTGCAATAAGAGTTAACATACAAAATATTCGGGTAATTGTTTTCAGTTTCACAAAAATACATATTGTATCATGGCAATGCCTACTAGCTCCATCTGTAGTTCAGCCACCAATCACAATGTTCTAACATGACCAATTCACACGTTTCTCTAGAAAGAAATTTTCTCGCCTCTAGTATTGGAAACTCTGTACAAGGAGTCCCGCAAGGCAAAGAGGATTTGCGGGGTTCGAAGCGAGGCTGGGAGCTTAATTCCCAGCGCCATCTCCTCCAGAATTCCCGGCAAATCCCGCGGATAAGCATCGGGATTGTAGACGCTGGGTTTCGCACAGGAAAAAAGGTGGTAAAAATTGGAGTTAGTATTGGTCCGGAGAAATGGATGCTTCAGTAAACGACACTCGCAACAGAATACGAGTGACCATTTCAATAAGAACGAAACAGCGGTGCTGTCCGCTGGAATTGGCCAACTGGATTTCGTTTCTCTCTGTAATCGATTTCTCACTGTGATAAAAGATGGCGGTTTCTTTCCTTCCGTAGGATAGGCTTCATTTTGGAAACCAATTTCATCAATAGAGACAAGACTTGACAGATTTTTTTCGTATTGTGAGAGGTGGTTTGGATGCTTGCAGATTGGACATTCATACTGAGCCATTATAGCACATTAGTGCTATTGAAGGTGTATCCCATACAAGATCTTAGTTGTTGGAAGTTTTATGTTTCCAGTGAATACCTTCTTTTAGATTAGGATAGCCCATTTCTAACGTTTTCTCGGTTAATGAGTCACACGCCGTTATTTTACTTTGCTTTTCTGTCACACTTTTGGCTAATCACGAATGAGTTGAAAGGTTTACAAATAGGTTGATGATGAGTTTGTTACAAGTTTGCTTTATGCACGGATAGCCTAATCGGGAGTGGATCTACAGTTAAAAGTGGGGTCCGAACCACTATGTGCTTCCACTGGATATCGAATTCGTCACCCCTTGGTACTTTAGTATTATCCGGACCACCTCATTACATTTCTCAAGTGGCCCGACCCTGTGGCCGAGTGGTGTCGACCTCTGTGGCGAAGTGGTTAGCAGAGCGCGCTACAACGCCAGGGGTTCTGGGTTCGAGTCCCGGGTAAGGCATGGGTATTTGTGTTCGTCCAGTTGATAAGAAACAAAGAAAAATGTAAGAATTGAAAAGTGTAAAAGTGAGAAAAAGAGTGAATGGTGGGGGATACCTCCGTGTAGGGGGTATTTCCTTAAAAAAAAAAAGTGGTTAGCACATCGCGCTGCGACGCCAAGGGTCCCGGGTTCGAATCCCGGTCGGGCTTGGTTGTTTGTGAATGTCCATTCATCAATTTCATCATTTCATCACTCATCCCCATCTTCGCAAATTAGCCAAGAGGCACAAAACGCGAAGTAAAATAAACTAAATGAAATCAAAAAAATTCTCAAGTGATTTATTGCTTTGTGTAATTGTGTAATCGACATTCATTATGATAAGAACCTAACCTAACCTAATCAAATACAGTGTTCCTATTACGTCCATAAGTGTTTCTTTTACTTCCCCAGAAAACAGGTAGTCCGTGTAATACTAAAATACCCAAAGCGACGTAGTTACCAACTACGCCATCAAGGAGGCATAAGGCATTTTCCCCTATGAACTTTCGTTTCGACGATATGAGCTCTTCAAAAATGGTGTTACTATCCTACACAAATGCAGAAGCATCATACAGATTCAATGTTGCCACTGGCATTTATATTTTACTTAGGTCATTTTCCATTGCTTTCCTGCATCTTTCCACATCAGTGTGGATGAATGTTGAAGCAAACAGACGACAACGAGGATTCGAACTTGCTATCTGCAGAGGATTACTTTGTCAGTAAGGTGGCTAATGCTTTTTACAAAATAACGAGAAAGTCAATATATGTACGCATGCAAGATATCACGATTGCATACCCTGAACACAGCTCCAACAATGATATGACTCTATATGCCTTCAGGACTCATGTACCGGGTGGTTATAATTACAGTTGCCCAACTCAGAGCCCTCTGTAGCCTGTTTGAGGCATCGTAGAACTGTGAAATTTTGTGAATCGACTATGCAGACCATGGGGAAGAGCATGGCGATGGAAAAAAATAGTTGTATTTTTCGCCACCAGGTGCATATGTGGCGCTACTACAATCGGCTACCAACAGCTATTACAGCTTGAATATACATGCTAATAGCACCAAACAGGACGCCTAACCTACTCACGTTTGCATCTTAGAGTAGTAATAAACATGTGAATAAGTTAAGCAGGTTAATTTTTGTTAGTACATGCATACGTGAGTAGGTTAGGCATGTCACGTTTGGTGCTTTTAGCGAAGTTGCTATAGCTGTTACTAGCTGCTTGTCTCAATGATAAGTAACGAGACTTTATGTACAAAATTACATGCTATTTCCTTCTACAATTCACTGCACCCGATAAAATATCTCGTGCATTGAGGCGCAAAAAGCCTAACAATAGACGCAGAAACCGAGAACGTTCTTTCCAACATTCCTCTGTTTGTCTTCTGCTTTTCACGCCCAGGTTGGCCCGCATAAAGAATTAAATGCACGTTAGTGGACCATCTAATTAAGCTTTGATGCATAATTCCCGGCTCTTATTGTTCCGAAACTATTGTTCTTTCAAAACCCCCGCCCCGCGGCTGCGTTCCGCCCCTGCCCTTTGTAATTAGAATATGGGCAACCCGCTCGAATATGATACCGCAGGTCATAGGTGGTTGCTGTACAAACGCCAGTTGCGGCAGGGGGGAAAGGGGGGGCGATGTTTTGGGGGGAGGGTTGATATGTAGTTGGATATGGCGAAATTCAATGCGGTGTTTGTCGGAATGAATGGTCTTTCGGTCACAAAGGATTCAATTTCATGCCCTGGTTGCACTCCACTCAAAGTCTATTTACGGCCCCTGGTGGCCGAATTTTTCACTTAAATTGAGGTCCCTGAAAGCATACGCCCCCCACCTCTTCTCCCGCTCTTCTCCTCTACTTCTAAATTGGGGGTTATCAGCGAACTGAACAAGTTGGAGAGAGGGGAAAACTTTAAATATTTGCTCGTCTATTACGGGGTCCATTATATCGGGATATGGTCCATTGGTGCGTAAAGAAAACGCATTGTGCATTTTGATTCTCTTTTGTTATACTTTTTAACAATGGTGTTAATAATGCAAAGTTTTGCTGGTTCTTGGATCTGCGTAGGAGGATTTAATTAGTGTGGTTAGCGTGCCTGACTGCCTAGCCAGAGCATCTGGGTTTGAATCCCAAGGTTAGCGTTCCGACAGCTAGCAATCGAGTCTGTAATGGTATAAGTCTCAGGCCTTCTTAAACCCGAAGGTTTATGGCTGGAGCAACACAAGCCTTACATCTGTCCCTATCCTGGGCAAGATCAACCCACTTTTTCTATCCTTACCGATTTCCTGTAGGTAAATCTCAACGTTAACTCTCCATCATTGTCTTAGCCTTCCTACAGGTCTCTTACCATCAGGTTTCCCAACAATAATCCTGTAAACTCTTCTTTCTTCACCCATTCGTTCCACATAACCTGCCCATCTATGTCTTCTTGATTTAATTATTCTAATAATATCTGGACATAATGGTGTAATATGCAAGTTCGTTTACAAATAAGAGAAGTGGGCACTTTAGTGTCAATTGAAAAAAATACACCACCTAGTCTTTAAGTGCCACTGTGGTAGATGCACGGTGAAGTTTAAAAGGCGGTTTAAAAGGTTTTTTATTATTAACTTTGAAATACCGGTATACAATACATGGATTGATTGATATTTTGCTGTAACATTATTTGTTTTCAATTAATAAATGTGAAAAGTCAAAGATTTTCTCCTCACAAATATTTCTTCAGTAAATTCATGCTTTCGAGCAATGTTACACATGTTAAGCCGTTCTTTAAAATATTGCACTACAGCGTCATTGCGTCATTATACACGTAAGCGATCGAAGACATTTTTCCTTTATCATTACATGTTTCAAAATTCGTTATGACAGAAGTAATTCTCGAGTTTTCGTAGATGTATTGCTTCCTTTTGGCTTCCCGTTCAGCATCTTCTAGCTTCTTAAGAAGTAAAGCTGAATATTCTGCGGATTCTTTCAATTTGTTCACCAAAACGAATATTTTATATGATTTCTTGCTAAGAGATGCATTAAATTTAATGTTCAACTTGTTCATGTTCTGGTGGCGTTATCCAGATTACGTAATTCGCCATCTTCTGCCCTGTTTTAAGATATCATGAGCTATGTACGCATATTCCACGACTTACGTACGTAAATTCCACTTTCAGCATTGCAGGTGTTACAACCATACCTCTTCACTTTTCCCTGCACTCAAAGTCCACTAAATTGTACGCAAATTCCCCTTTCAGCATCGCAGGTGTTACTACCACACCTCTTACTTTTCCCTGCACTGAAAGTCCACTAAATTGTACGCAAATTCCTCTATCAGCATCGCAGGTGTTACTACCACACCTCTTACTTTTCCGTGTACTCAAAGTCCACTAAATTGTACGCAAATTCCTCTATCAGCATCGCAGGTGTTACTACCACACCTCTTACTTTTCCGTGTACTCAAAGTCCACTAAATTGTACGCATATTTCACGTAATCCTATTTCAAGAGCAAGATTGAAACACTCCCTTTCTCTGCAATCGCACACACACACACTGAAAGGAGATTTTTCCAGGAACAAGGAGAGTTAAAAGCACGTGAGTGCTGCCATCTATTGATGGGTTATAAAATCGGGGGCATTAATTTTCATTCATGCCTCGTACTGTATGCATGTTTGGCCAGCTACTTTCTCAGCTCTGGAATGGCACACATTATATGGATAATTGGCTAGAAAATGAGGCAGTAAAAATAATGAGGAATGAAAGACACGGATGAGAGCGTAGAAGTGCGGAGAAAATATATGGCCCAAAATTTAATCACCAGGAGATATGATCACACCTCCCGACACGTTAAAAAAAAATCCACGGTGTAATGGCCATCACGTTAGGTTTCCCGAGATGGATGGGGGCTGGATATGGATGGGGAAGGAGGGGGCAGAGGTGGCAGTGCTCGTTAAGAACGTGACGTATAGCGAGTAAAATCGGATTTAGTTTCGAAGACCCCAGCTGCAGTCTGGGCCATGAGCTTGTCACATCGGAGGTAGGAGATGGGACAACCTACCATAATCCAATCAGGGAGGATTTAATGAAATCGCACCGTCCCTGAGATACAGCCCTTGTGTCTCCATAAGAGGGTGCAGTGGTTCTTTCAGAGTGTTCTGTACAAAGGCGTGTTCAATGGTGAGCTAATATCCGCGTGTAGGGCGTTCACCCCATATTGTGTTAATTTTTTTCATAAATGAAGAGTACATGGGAAAAACCTTATAAATCCAACTTTATCGATGGCAATAAATAGCTCCGTTAGTGTATTTTTGTATGGTGTAGCTATACAGGGGAAAAACTCTGCACGTCATGAGAAATGTGAAAGTTTCAAAATGGTGTACAGGAGGAAAGTAGGGAGTCCTGAAAGTTTGAATTTGTAATCTAAACAGGAAAGTGTGACTTATCAATCACTTTGTTGCTGAGAGTCTAATCAAGACAGGTTGACAATCAGATCCAGGTTTTTTAAATCTAGCTGGGTAGCCAATCGAGACAGGTCGACAATCAGATCGAGATTATTTAAATCTAGCTGAGTAGCCAATTGAGACAGATCGACAATCAGATCGAGATTATTTAAATCTAGCTGAGTAGCCAATCAAGACAAGTCGACAATCAGACCTACATTCTTTAAATCTAGCTGAGATCTGAAGATTGTTGCTGAGGGTTCAATCAGGACAGGTCGAGATTTTTTAAATCTAACTGAGTAGCCAATCAAGACAGGTAAACAATCAGATAAAGATTCTTTAAATCTATCTGAGTAGCCAATCAAGACAGGTCGACAATCAGATCGAGATTATTTAAATCTAGCTGAGTAGCCAATCAAGACAGGTCGACAAACAGATCGAGATTCTTTAAATCTAGCTGAGTAGCCAATCAAGACAGGTTGACAATCAGATCGAGAATATTTAAATCTATCTGGGTAGCCAATCCAGACAGGTCGACAATCAGATCGAGATTATTTAAATCTAGCTGAGATCTGAATATTATTTCTGAGGGTTCAATCAAAACAGGTCGAGATTCTGTAAATCTAGCTAAGTAGCCAATCAAGACAGGTCGACAATCAGACCGACATTCTTTAAATCTAGCTGAGTAGCCAATCAAGACAGGTCGACAATCAGATCGAGAATATTTAAATCTAGGTGAGATCTGAAGATTGTGTCTGAGGGTTCAATCAAGACAGGTCGAGATTCTTTAAATCTAGCTGAGTAGCAAATCAAAACAAATCGGAAATCAGACCGATATTTAAATCTAGCTGAGAGCTGAAGATTGTTGCTGAAGGTTCAATCAAGACAGGTCGAGATTCTTTAAATCTAGAGTAGCCAAACAAGATAGGTTTTCAATCAGATCGAGATTCTTTAAACCTAGCTAAGTAGCCAATCAAGACAGGGTTACAATCAGATAGAGATTCTTTAAACGTAGCTGAGTAGCCAATCAAGACAGGTCGACAATCAGATCGAGATTCTTTAAATCTAACTGAGAGCTGACAGTTGTCTTCTGAGAATCCAACTAAGACCTGCGACACTACAGTATTCTCACCACGGGATCATCTGCTTGCAACGCAAATTTGCAATTTGCTGTTTCTACATTTCTCCTCTACTTTCTTCCATTCAGAGCGCTAGACCACCACTGCTTTCTCTCCACTCAAGCAAGTTGGTATGAAAATCCTTGGAGATTAATCTGACCAGTTGGCAACAGTTCAAATCCGCCCTTCCTCTGGCCAAAGTGCTTAAACCCCGTGTTTTCCACGCGCGACCGAGGCAGGTGAGTCCACAATTTTGGTTCTTGCGGCCGGCTGTTATCCGCGCGGGTTTCGCATCGCACCTGGGACCTTGGCTGAGTGCGCGTTACCGCACGGCGGCTGAGCAGTCATAATGCCTCCCCGAATCATTACAAGTTGGAGAGGTTTACGGTCTTCAGCCGGAGCTTTATCCCACACTATTGTTCCTGAGTTCTACATCCTAGGTGCAATCCTGCACAATCTTTCGCTCTGGTACGAGTGTACGACTACACGAAACAGAAGCGCTGAGCCTATTATATTCATATAACCCTCGTGAAGTGTTGCTCCGTTTTTAAAAGTTTCTTCTTGAATTTGAGTTTTTGGTTTAAGTCCACTTTATGCACAGTTAGGCTGATCAGGACTGGACCTACAGTTTAAAGTAGGAATCGAACCACTACATGCCTTTATCGGGTATCAAACCCAGGAAAAGATTTGTTCTTGATATTAATAATAAGAAGAATTAGAATATTAATACCGGTAAATAACCCACTTTAAACTGTAGGTCCAGTCCAGATTAACCTATCTGTTCCAGTAGGAAGATCAAGACGAAGATGGACCTAAAGGAAATTGGTAGGGATGGAAAAGAGTATATAGGTCTTGCTCAGGATAGGGACAGATGGAAGGCCTGTGTTGCTGCAGCCATGAACCTTCGGGTTTAAGAAGGCTAGAGAGTTAGTTAGTTCATTAAGTGCACTTAAAATAAATTCAGTAACAATCAAATTCAATGACGAAGATGAGAATGGATGGCCACGAGATGAAACCTGAGAATGGATGGCCACGAGATGAAACCTGAGAAAGGACAATCACAAATTCATGTGAGGCCTGCCCGATGACATTGTGGTAATGTCATCTCCAGATTTCAGCACTAAGTGGTTCGGATCCCACTTTAAACTGCAGGCTTAGTCTTACCGGGCTACGTGGGGGAATGTTAACACAGAGCGCTACGACGCCAGGGGTTCCGGGTTCGAATTCCGACCTAGGCACGGGTGTTCTTCCCGTGTGTCCCCTCATCAAAAATTATCATATCGTCGTATGATAACCAGAGGAACGTAGCTCCAAAAATGCAGTTTTTGGGGTAACATTATCGTATGATGGAAACGGATTCCTTCAAATTTCCTTCAAATTTACAGGAGAAAGTACTTACGGAAATCATTTTCTTTAGCGTTGTGGAAGTTCCTGAATATAGATTTGATCCATTTTAATGTGAATGCGTGTTGTTTTCAGCGAAAATCTCTGTCCGACACGCTGTTTCTGTTCCCGCCATTTGCTTTCTGCACGAGAGTGCAATGTTACGTGTGTTAAGATGATGCAACCCCGTAGCCAGTGTTTCAGCCTCGCCGTGTTTTCACTAGAACCACATGTCGAGTATTTTTAATTTTTTTTGGAACGCGTTTACAATACCGGACCACTCTCCAATTGTTATGAAATTTCGCCTACTCACTAATTGAGACCTCCTAATCACGAATCTGCATGTAATAATTGGCGGTCAAGTATGGAAATCGATAAAAAAACGAAATAAACTATGTTTTCTTAACGTAACGTAACCCTACCATAAGAACTGCAGCTCCACGGAACAAGCCATTTTCCCCGAATGGGTGTCACTTATCGCACAACACTGTAGCAACATTGTGTTCTGACGTCACAGGAGAGAGCTTTTTCATGTTAGGCAATACAAGGTAACGCGTCTCTTAACGAAAATATTAATTTTTCTTTGTATTTATGCTAATGGAACCTAACCTAACAGGCCTAACCTAACCACGTAGGCATTCCTCGTCTGACGTCAATATTCAAGGTTGCAAGATTGTTGTGCGTAAAGGAAGAGCATTAATGAATTGCGAAAGAAAGATGGTTCCGACCCGAATGGGTGTCACTTATCGCACAACACTGTAGCAACATTGTGTTCTGACGTCACAGGAGAGAGCTTTTTCATGTTAGGCAATACAAGGTAACGCGTCTCTTAACGAAAATATTAATTTTTCCTTGTATTTATGCTAATGGAACCTAACCTAACAGGCCTAACCTAACCACGTAGGCATTCCTCGCCTGACGTCAATATTCAAGGTTGCAAGATTGTTGCGCGTAAAGGAAGAGCATAAACGAATTGCGAAAGAAAGATGGTTCCGAATTGCTGTGTATGGACAATGAACGTGGTAAATCGCAAGGTTATTTTACAAGTTCTACACGTAAATTCGACGTATTAGCATAATTTCAAATCCGGGCACGAAAGTAGATATTTTCTGGTGAACGAGGTTGGAACACTGCATAAATCGACAAAACACTCTCAGAACGCCCCCTAAACGAGTACGCTATCACGGCCATAATGTGTTACAGATTCGAAACAACAAGTAACAGTAAGTACTCGTAAATAGAAGAAATAGACATTATCTTAGTTAGAAATGCATTATTTCACCTTAAGAAATGTTCCGCATTCGAAAATAACACGTTAGCAATGTAAAGAAGTCCGAAATATATGATTCGTAGGTGTTTCCCTCATACGATAATAGTACCGTTTTTGGTTTTGTTCAACGCTTCACTTCTAATCCTTAGCAGCAAGATCCAATTTATTGACACCTTTGAAGACTCAAACATATTCCTTGGAATACATTATTTCGTTTCTCCTGTAAAATTCATAAATTGAAATTACATCCCTCTGGTTCTCATATGGCGATATCACTCATCCTATCTTCGCGATTAGCCAAAAGTGGAGGAAAGGTGAAGCAAAATAAACCCAATCGATCAATGTGCAACCAGTTCTAGCCTTTTTGTGCCCAATAACGTATTTATAATTCCAAAAACAAATTGAAATGAAATGAAAATATTTGGACCTAAAAGGGATGAGGAGACAGGTGAGTGGAGAAGGTTACATAATTTAGAACTACATAATTTGTATTCATGTCCAGATATTATTAGAATGATTAAATCAAGAAGACTTAGGTGGGCAGGCTATGTGGCAGGAATGGGAGAGGAAAGAGGAGTTTACAATATTCTTCTTGGGAAACCTGATGGTAAGAGACCAGTAGGAAGGCCAAGACGAAGATGGAGGGACAACGTTGAGATGGACCTAAAGGAAATAGCTAGTGATGGAAAAGAGTGGATAGATCTTGCCCAGGATAGGCCTGTGTTGCTGCAACCATAAACATTCTTGTTTAAGAAGGTTAGAGAGTTAGTTTGTTAGTTAAACTCAAACTGAAACACATGGACTACACACAACAGAAGCGCGACAAGAAATTATACTGGATGTTGGTCCAAACGCCAGAGCACCGTTAATCCCCAAAATACAGCCCAGGATGGATGACGTGGAAGAGAGGTTGACCTTTTGCGACTCTGTTGACAAAAGCAACCACTGTCACTGAGTCGCACTCGGGCTATTATTTACCTATTACATTGACAATGTTGCTGTGAGAATTAAAAAAAAATTGCCATCATGTAGAGTAACTAAAAAGATTCCACTATAGGAATAGTGTAGAGCTATTTTTACCTTATTTGCCAAGTTGGAACGTGCGCAGTTCCAGTTTGAACTTTCGTGCGACTGCTCTTTCCATTGTGGGGTGGGAAGCGACTTCATGCACGTCTGCATGTTTGCGTTGTGCGTGTGTGTGTGCTCGTGTTGACACTAGAATATGGATCGATAGCAAGAGTCTGCTGGATTCTCCAGTGATCTCCTGGAATGCTGAAGGCAAAAGGTCTGTCAACATTAGAACTCAATTAAAACTTCGGCGTTTGACGTTCCCATATTTCTGAGCCTTCCCTCCCTTTTCATCCCCTACTGAAGGGTTGGTGCGAATCGAAAAATTCCATCTCTAATAAACGAGGGTGAAGTGCATTTTAGTACATCTCTCAGCTTGTCGCTGCAAAAGGTTCCGTGCTTTTAAAAAAAGTGTCGTTTCTGATTCCCAGAAGAAATGCGAACGGCTGCTTGACTGTCACTGCGTAAGTTTCCCATCCTTTCACAGCAGCGAAGCAGGTTCGTTTATATGTTCACTCGTTAGTAGCTCCATTCAACCTGAATATCTAGTGATGAGTGGATCATGAAGTAAAGTTGACCATTGTGGACTTCTATGCATATGACAACTTTATATTTTTCTTACCTGTTCATCAGCGGAAACTGGTTTCGAGATAAATTATGATCTAAAGAAGGCCTTCGTTAGGTGAAGATCACCTCCATCTTCTTTTTTAAATTTTCCTTCTCTCTCTTAGTGGGAATGAATAACGTTTGTTGGTCAATGCAGAAAGGGACTTATACAGATTGTTTCAAAGTTGCGCAGCCCAACATTTGATTGATTGTAGACACACGAGATATTTGTACGAATTCTTTCGCACGGTGAAACTTCATCCATGCTTTTGCTTTCCGAATTTACTTCCTAAAGTGAAAACTTAGAGTTTAATTAATAGCTCACGCCATTTGGTGACCAAAAAAGGTTACGAGACTTTTCAAAAACCCTATATTTCGAAGTCGTTGTTGACGGACAATGTTGCTAATGCTGTAATGGTACTAGAAGGATAGCAGATAAAACCGAGCCAAGACAGCTGTAAAATGCCTCGTCGGCAAGTCTCGAAAAGTTTCATCTCGTTCTCGTCTTTATTTTTAAACAGTGTTCTCGGCCTCCTCTCTATACCACCCGTCATTAAAGTAGATGTTTCTATCTACATGTGGATATTGTAATTCTCAATTTATATCCCCTCTGAATATAACTGTTGACGTACAGTACCCGGCAATGAAAATTGTACTCGCTTCTCTGCACGACATTATGTGTTATCTAACGCTAACGATAAGCGAACTTCGGTAGCGAGTTCGGCCACCGTAGAGGTAGGCAAAACACACAACACCAGGCAGAGAACCAAGTGTCTTGTTTTATTGCGGGTGACTGTACATATCATATTTTTTTTCAAACTATATTGTGTTGGCTTGCAATATTAATTGGACTTTATCCATTGCCTATTGACACTAGATGTAATGCAGGCATATCCGTGTGTCAGGTTGGTGCATGGAAATTACGTTCATGTAGACCAGTGGATCTCAAACTTTTCCTCATTGTACCCTTAAGTTGTAACTAAATGTCTAATGTACTACCACCATAGGTTTTCTCCGAATAGTGGATTTTTGGGATTCTTTTGTTGGCTGCTTGATTGTTGGAGGAGTATGTCTGCCATAGAGCGAAATGGCATTCGGGCTGTATGTGGAAAGATGGTACACAATTATTCATTACAATCCTATTTTTATTATTTTATTGGGTGTTTCTACACTCAGAGAACTAAATGCATCATATCGATTGATGCACCAGAATGCATAGATTAATGCACTAAAGTGTGGTTTATTGCTTCTTCAAAGAATCAGATTCACACTTGATGTATTTGGATGCATTTTTGTATGTCGTGAAAGAAACATCAAAGTGCATCATTTCATTCAAGTGAGGATTTCTTTCAATCGACATGCACTTCAATGCATCAGTTGATGCGTTTGATGCACCTTCCTGCATCTTTTTTGATGATGCACTTAAACGTTTCGTCTGAGCTGCATAAACTCTGTAGCTCAGACCAAACGTTTAAGTGCATCATCAAAAAAGATGCAGGAAGGTGCATAAAGGAACATTAACGGATGCATTGAAGTGCATCTCGAGTGAAATGCACTTTAGTGTTTCTTTCACGACATACAAAAATGCACCCAAATGCATCAAATGTGAATCTGATTCCTTGAAGAAGCCATAAAACACACTTTAATGCATTAATCGATGCATTCTGGTGCATCAATCGATATGATGCATTTAGTTTTCTGTGTGTACGTTTACAATCTTTATGATTAGTTACAAAAATAAACACGTGTAACACATGTATGCTAATTTTCATATATAGGGTGTTCCGTATATAACGCCGAATTAGAAAATAAAATAAAAATAGGGAAAATATCATGAAAATAGTTATATTTCACATATATGTAAGCAGTAACATCTCCCATTTACGTATGAAAGACAATGCCAGGCATATGTCCACCCCTACTGAGTCTGCATGCATTTATACGCTCCACAAAATTATTGATAACCCTTTCGCAGATGTCTGTCCCGATGCCTCCAATCACCCGTATGATTTCCGCCTTCAGTTCCAAAAGGGTTTGTGGTTTGTTGGCGTACACCTGTGATTTCACAAACCACCATAAGAAGAAATCTCAAGGTGTAAGATCACACTCCACCTGCCAAAACCCACACCACACAGTCGTTCTCAGCGGATGGATGGATTTCACGCTCCTGGATTATTCGAGGATTTCCGGAAGGAAACCACAACAAACGAGTCAAAGCAATTGAGGCTACATTAATCGGCATGACAACAGATACCAACATTGGTAAGAACAGGTCTGCCAACCTCGAAACAAAACAATAGCTCTCGATTCAAATTCGGCGTCCTATACGCAACACCTTTTATTTTCCTAGTTATTGAAAAAAAGTAAGGAACAAAAATAAATTTGTAAACAAATTGTCAAGCGCAATTTTGGAGTTTTTATTGTAAATTCTCAGAGTTTCTAGTGAGAAGGATGTGCCTGCAGAGCCTGACACAGCTTTTTGATGTCTAGTTGTGCATTTGAAACTTTTAAGCGAATATTCGTTTCCAAATTTAGCTTATTATAGATTTCGAACGAGTATTTTTTTTTTCAAAACATATGAAACAAGGATAGAACTTTCAGTGACGAAATCATACTTATTTTCCTGTTGAGTGTTAAAGCTATGAAGTCCGTTCTTATTTCTCTTCCGAGCTGATCGCGTACCCCCTTCAAGTTGTTCATGACCCCTGGAGGTACGCGTATCACAGTTTGAGAACCACTGAAGTATGTAGACGAATATGGGCGTTGAAGTTCAGAAGATTCAACAAATTCCTGTCTGCTGCCTTTTGTTTACCAGCTATCTATAAATAGATACCTAGGTATACCCCTTGTTTACCAGCTACCTATATAGAGATACCTCGACAAGGTCGTAGTTTTTACGTCATAATGTCGCTATTTTTCGCTGGAATTGCGATTTTCTTCTTTTATATTATTGTTAACACATATACTGCACCGTAAAGACTCTTTCCCCCATAAAAAGAGGAGGAAAATGCTGGGAAAATGGCGGCTTCCTTTGAAACTGAGTCAGTGGCGCATAGACATGTATTTTGGGGGGGACAAGTTGTGTTCTATTACTGGTATGATAATAATGCAATTATTTGCTTGTACTAAATATACTTGCGATCATTTCCATGTGTATTTTGACAATGTCCTGTACTTTTTTGTACAGGGGCAGAGGGGGGAAGGAGCATTTTCTTAGGCATTTTGGAATTTTCCGGTTCCTCCGCTCCCCCCGCATCGATGTATACACTCAATGTGCACAAATTGTATGTAGTCCGACTGTATGGTTCATTCCGCGTATAACGGTACTTGATTCGTCCGTCTAGAGAAATTAGCTTCGGACCTACAGTCGTTTCAAGGTAACTTCGCGTTTTGCTGAATGCCTCAGTGGCGTACAGACATATCGTTTTGGGGATACAAGTCGTGTTGTATTGTTCATATCATAATAGTGCAATTATTTTCTTGTTCCAGATATGCCAGCAATCATTTCCATGTGTATTTTTACAATGTCCTGTACTTTGTTGTCCAGGGGAGGGGGGGCGAGGGGCATTTTTTCTGATATTTTGAAATTTTCCGGTTCCTCCCCTCCCCCCGCATCCATATATACACTCAATGTACATAAATTGTATGTAGTCCGAATGTATCGATCATTCCGCGTATAATGATATATCATTCGTCTGTCTAGGGCAATTAGCCTCCGATCTACAGTCATCTAAATAAAACTCTGCATTTTGATTAAAATTGGCCCGGTAGCAAGGAGCTTACCTGGCAAAATGGGCTTGGTAAACAAAAGTTAAACGTTCATTTGATTAGTTAGCACGCACCACGTGACCACACCATACACCACACTTAGTACAAACGGTGCAGACACCAAATACATTACTTGTAAGCAAATGAACCCAATAGACGAATCAATCAGTGTTACACTTTGTAACGAACTACACGCGCGTGCGCAGAGAGAGTCAAAAACTATAGCGGACTAGATGGCGCTATTCTAATACTACGTCTGGAGAGAACACCTCTCGTTTTCAGGTGAACAAATTTCATTTTACCATGGTCGGAATGGAACCTACAAGAAATCTGTTATTTTACTATACACATTGTAACTGTGAGTGAGCTTACATAAAAAAGTCTGGACTCAAGCAGCACACACTCAAAGATTAAATAGGTCGAAAATAACATAATATGAATATAATTCAGTGGAACAACGTACCGTAACATTAGTAGAATTATTAAATTGTGTTGCACGTCATTTCGGTCATAGCTGGAAACCAGAGCTAGTGTAATTCTAGTAATGGCTCACATCCAATCCTTTATTCCCATGCTCTCTCCGCAGCTTCCTTCTTGCCCCTCTCTCGGGTCTCCATGGTAACCAGAAGTGGACACGGCTTGGGATAAAAGAGCCTGAAGTTGGAGGGAAATCGTATTAAGGCTTGTTAGAGATGGAGGTCCCTACGTTCCACGTGGGCTGACATTGAATATGTAACCAGGCAGCTCCACTCATCCCCTCTCCTCTTAAGATGGCTTCACTGCCTTCTCTTTTTTACGCTCCTTGTCATCTCTCCTTCTTGAAACGTAGAACAACGCTGGTTACGGTATCCACAGAATGGTTAGCATCCTATGGCAACTACCTCTCAAATCAGTGGGAATAAATCGTTACGGATATTTTAACTCATAACCGCTATTCCATAAAATAATTACAACGTTGCGTTCACTTTCGTGGAGTGGAATGTCAACCTCTCTTCCAGCTGCATTCTTGCAGTCTAACAAGGCTCTGGCGTTTGGACTCTCAACCAGTATACCTAATCCTCTGTGAGACCTGTGTTGTGGCATGTCCATGAGTGTTTGTAATTGTCCTTTCATCAATTTCATTTTATCACCTTCTTCCTCATCTTCGCGATCAGCCAGTAGTGGCAAAAAGAACAAAAAGATGGAGAGTGAGAGGGTATAGGTAGGTAGGTAGATGAGAGAAAGAAAAAAAATAAGGTAGAATGACATAGGGAGACTGAGAGAAAGGGAGATGTGGAAAGAAAAAGAAGTTCAAGGAGAGGGAGAAGAAAGAGAAAGAAATGTAGAAAGAGACGGGAGAGGAAAGGTAAGTAAGGTAGAAAGACAGAGGGAGATAGGAAGGGATAAGTAGAAAGAAAAGGGAAAGAGAGGGAGGAAGAGAAAGAGGGTTAAAAGAGAGTGAAGAAGAGAATGAAAGGTAGAAAGAGGGAGAGGATGAAAGTAAAATAAGGAATGAAGTAAGGGGGAATGAATAGAAAGAGAGAAGTCGAAGTAACAATTAATAGAAAGATAGAATGATGAGGAAAGTGAAAGAAAAAGGGACAAGGGAGAAAAACGTGAGCGGGGAGGTAGAAAGGGAGGGAGAAAGGGATATAGAGGGACATAGGAAGAGAGAAAGAAGAAGGAAGAGGATGGATACAGAGAGATAAAGATTATAGAGACTGGAGAATAACACTGGAAGTTTACTTGAGAAGTCAAAGGTTCATCAAGGTCTGACTTACCAGACAGAGAGATAAACATTTCTTGGTTAAGTTTGTTTACGTAGCTTATTTATAGGCATCAAGTGACGGGTACCCAATCAGAATGTTGAAACTGAAGAACCACAATCATTACCTTTCAACAAGACAAGCCTCACATACTATCAACATTCTGAAATGTACAGTGTGTTCCAATATGGCGTTTACACTCTTTTAATGTTAATAACAGGGAAACTAGATAACTTAACTGCACTTTTTGTATTTGAAGCTGGTATTTCTACATTGAGTGTGTGTGTGTGTGTGTACACATTCTGTTGTATTTAGTTCCATCAAAGCTCACCAGGGGGTAGGCATTTGTGTACCCAAAGCGGCAGAGGTGAGCAGCTTTTCATTTGAGCAATGTAAGAAGTGTCAAATAACCACCCAAATCTCCTGATTTAACACAGTTAGATGCCCACCTGAAGAATGATGTGTACCCCACAATGCCATGGTAACTGGATGACATGAAACATGCGACTGACACTACCTGTGCTTCCCTTCCTGTAGAAACTATATCTGCTGTTTGTTGATTTGTCGATCTGCAGACGAAGTATTGCTGCCAATAAATATCTATAACTTTAAGGTATGTGACACTAAAAAACATCATATTTGTTTGATCCCATTATTAACGTTCAAATAGTGTAAACACTAATTTTGGAACACTCTGTATAAGTATATTGTTGACCATTATGTAGCTGTTTTCTAGAGTCCATCACAGTTAGGATCATCCCGTAAAATGTGCTTACCACGGTATATTACAACAGTTAACACTTCTCTCGTAACATTTACAGCCACGGTTTCCATTCCCATAAACCTCCCTACTTGTCTAGATCGCAAGTCTAGATGTTTCGTAACAGTTTTGAATTTTCAAAAAGAGAATAAGTGTTGCCAGAACTGCATTCTCTTTTATCTTCACCTATCTTTACCCTGCATCACTGGGACCCTGTATGGAGCATGAACGAAACAGAAAAATTGAAAAAAAAGGGGGAGGGAAATCTGAGGGTAAAACTTACCGCGGTTTTGAGGGGGTGTATGTGTAAGTTTATGGTGCCTCGTAGGGTTGCCATAATAGAAGACAGGGAGAAAGTTATGGGAGTAATCTCCCAGCCATAAAGCCGCTAATAGCTGCATGATAACAGCGGTTCCCTGGATCTCGCATTGTAACCGCGTCCCTCATTCTCTCCCAGAGTAAGTGTTGCCATTCCCTAGTCTTTGGCTCCAGAATTTCTCCATCAGCAAACTGTACACCAAGCACGGTGAAATTTCGTTTCTGCCTAACGGTGACATGTTCCAGATATATACTATAAATAGCTGACTGGACAAATGACGATCTACAAATGAAAAATGAGCCCGGCTGTTTTAAAAGTACTAACGTTTTTTTAACTTTAGTTGATGTAATTTTAATAATTCAGTTTCAAAAATATATTTAAGGAGCACACAACTGTACTTTCTGCGCTGTTCGGGTAAAAGCAGTTAAGTAAAAAAAAAATTACAGCACAAAGTTATTTGTTTATCCATTTAATAGCAAACATTGCAGACATGATATCACTGCTTAGTATCTTTACACATGCCCAATATAGCATTATACTTATAATATTTTCTTTACTTGATTCAGTGTGACTTAAAGCAACAGCCAATCGGAGTTTGTGACATATGTACCGTTTCCTTTCCGAACACCCTAGATTTATATAGGATAATTATTATCTGTTTTATGCAATATAAAAGTTTTGAACTTAAATTTGAAAGTTTTCTCTTATATGTCTCAATGTTGTACAGTCAACGGCAAAGATAATAATAGGCATTTTCATTACTTTTTTATTCTACATCCTGTGTTGTTTTAAGGAAGGACATTATGTTGGTTCGAAGCAAGCATTGTTCTCTTCTTATTGGCGTCATTATTTCAATTCATTGTCATGACAATGTGTAAGACAGACCGGAATAAAATGGTGGTGGACAATTCGCCTACTGTTTCTTTTGCCGTTGTGTGTACAATGGGATTATATAAGGCCTATATCATGCATGAGTTTGTGGCTGTTTTCACTATTTAAACAGATTAATTCTCGCTCTTGCGAGAATCACGAGGTGATGGATGACATGAATTTGCCTGCACTCATGAAAATAGATTGCATCTAGTTTTTTTTAAAAAAAATAACGGTAAAAGTGTCAAATTTTAACGGTAGAATAATGGAAACATTACGGTACCTTTTAAACTCTATCCCCGGAATCTTTGGAACAAGAGAACTATAACATGTCTCTACACAAGTAGTATTTTGAGAGGGCTCAACCAATGAACACGTGAGAAGGGAAACCCAGCTGCAGCTAGCAACAAGCATAAGTTACACCTATATTATTTCATAGGTCCCTCAGTGCACCAACTCGTATCTTTGTAGTTTCTGCAGTTTAATAATTATCTCGATTAAGATAACTTTAATCATCAGAGTTGCACCTACTTGGTATTTCTGTGCACTAAACTTCATAATTGTATCTTAACTTATCTCTAAGAATTATATGGTAAACTATAATATTCATTATAATCATATTTTATAATTAATTACTTGCATACATTTTCACTGACATGTTTTTACTCGAAATTATGTATCAAATATAATTATAAAACTCGATTCCTTCAATTAAAAATGAGATATATGATTGTGTATTACATGAGAAACACAGTATGGATCATAAAAATGGAGTAGCGTAGCAGAGGAAGAGACAAACATTTACTAGAACTTTGTTGCATTTAACGAAAACTAAAAACTCTTATAATGTCTAAAAGAATACTTAATTGTCTGTTTCTTTTGTGGGCATAAAGGGGGTAGCCGCTTCTCCCTCCATCTAGTGTCGTAAATTTAAAACAAATAGAAATATTTTTATGTCGCATTAAGACATTACTTTCCAGATCTTGCTACAGCAAGTTTAAGATCTGAAACTTTAATAATATTAGATGCAATGGCGGCGATTTGGGCGGGCGAGGGGGGAGAGCCCCCCCACACGTTTTGCCAATTTTACTCCCGCTCTATGCTAAACCTTATGTATCAAGGGAAAATAAACTGTTCTTCCCTCCCCCCAGTTTTGGAACCCAATCGCCGCCACTGATCAGATGTATAGATAGGGTCACGTGATGTAATTTCACAAGTAAGCAGAAAGTTGCGTTGAACTACGATTTCGTAGGGCTATCAATCTAGCACATTTTTGTCTCTATGGCAAATAGCAATGACACTACCTTTATATGTTCTGATTACCCACATAAGAGTCATTAATTTATTGAAGTTGCCTTACGATATCTAAAACGTGGGTTAGGAAGAAGCTAACAATAATGAATGAAATAATTTGTATTATTTCATGTCAAATGTTCGGTTGATTGTAGATGGCAGTCAACACTGGGATGTCATTGATATGAAGGCTGCTTCTTTTATTCTCCTCAGTTTCTAACTTGGTTCAGATGAAAACGAGGGAAGAGCTGCTTTCTCGAAACGTAAAAGTTTGGAACCTGACGTCATTGTTAGTTTATAGATAACTAGCTGATTGCCCGACGTTGCCCGGGTATTTATTTATCCCAATCTTCTATTACACAGGACTATAATGAAATCTAACTATAGTGTAAAATGAACTTGGAGTTGAACGGCATTGGGAGTGTCGCTATTCATCTTAGCGAACCCGAAAAGTATGGATTCCACACTAATATCGGTCGATTTACATGTCACCACCTTCCCAACGCCACCCCTTGGGGTGTCTTGGAGTTGAACGGAATTGGGAGTTTTACTACTCATCTTAGCGACCCCGAAAACTATGGATTTCACACTAATATTGGTCGTTTTTTTTTATTTTTACATGACACACGTTCCCACCCCCACCCCTAGGGGTGTCTTACACGCACAGTATTTCTTTGAAGATTGTAAGTCATATGTGTACCAAGTTTGGTCATCGTGAATGCCACCAATTAGCTTAGAGACTCCGAAAAGTATGGCTCGACACAAATCTAGGTCATTTTTGACATTTCATTTTTCACCCCCTGTCACTCCTTATCCCGATAGGTGATGAACTTGGAGTTCAATGGCATTCGGAGTGTCAGTATTCATCTTGGCGACCCCGAAAACTATTTATTCCACACTAATGGTGGTTGTTTTTTATTATTTTTAGATGTCATCTACTCCCACCCTCACCCCTAGGAGTGCCAGGGGTGTCTTACCCCAACAGTATTTCTTTCGAGATTGGAAGTGATACGCGTACCAAGTTTGGTTAAAATCGCTCCAGACGTTCGAGAGTTATGCCGGAACAAACACACCCAAATACATCAATTTTTATATATTAGATTGGCGATTTTAAGGCACTTTGGGCCACCATGGGGGAATATGTTTTAAAGTCCTTTTTAAGAGAAATCTTTCCTCTCATTACTATGTTTTCTCTAAAAAGTAGGAGTTCCGCTAATATTTTTTAAAAAACATAACAGTTGAAAAGGTTTTTTTCTCTATTCAATAACTTCTTTATTTTGCACAATAGCTATAACTTTCAGATCGAAAATAAAATGAAAGAGAAATTTCATAAGTTTTCCAATGATATAAGGTAAGTCGTATTTTGACCTGTAGTTTCCTCGAGAATAGACCATCAAAACAAAAATACCAGCTTTCGACCTTCGTGGCGGAGTGATAACACCAATCGTCCTGGGTTCGAATCCCGGCCTGGGCATGGGTGTTCTTTGTGAATGACCCTTCATCAATTTCATCATATCATCACTCACACTCATATTCGAGATTAGCCAAAATTGGCATATATACGAAATAAAAAAGAACTAAAATCACAACACCAGCTCCACATTTTTGAAAAAGTGGTACAATTTTTTCATTCAGAACTGGCAACACTGTGCTCTATTCTCCCGTTATCTCCGGCCTGTCTGTTCTATCGCTCCTTTCCCAAGCATCAGAGGCTTGCCACAGTTTACACCCTGTCAATGTGCCTTATCTCCGCCATTACGATCCGTCCCGTAAACGTTCCCAACTATTTGCAAATTGAAATCAACTGATGGTCGCTTTGAATCTTGCGAAGAGGCTGAGCAAACGTGGGGAAAGGGGGGCAAGTGCTCAAAGAGTGACGATAGGGGTGCTATTGTACTGTCGAGATAAGGCGCACCCTCCGGCATCATCAAATTTTGAAAAAAAAGAAGAAAAAAAGGACTAAAAATAAAATCCGTTTTATGACAAGTCTTTAAAAAACCGTATCACCTCGCCATATTGTCTGGTGCGTGTTGCACATGGTTTTAAAGTGAGAATTTAAAATTCCGAAACGCTTTAGAACCATCCCCCACTGAAGAGACACCCGTTTACGGGGTGGGGAGAGAGGGCAATTATGATCACGCAGAACACGCATACGACTGCGTAATTCGCGATTATAATCATCTTGCAAAAATAAAATATGAAAACATGAAAAAGTGGGGAAGTTGTTAAAGGAGTTACGAAATGAATCTGAAATTAAGTTGGCTTTTTAACGCTTCTCTTAATGTGTTTTCATGTAAATATTCATTCGTTCTGTGGAATGGAAAATCTCGCTCTGAAACGTTAAAGCGAACATAAAACATTAATGAGTTAGCGTGCATGCTGCTTGTCCCCTTGTTTCAAAGCACAAGTTGCTTAATACTAGTGATGGTTTGGTTTGGTTGGAGTTGGTGCTTTAAGTCCACTTTATGCACAGTAAGGCTAATCGGGACCTAACCTACAGTTTAAAGTGGGATCCGAACCACTTGTGCCTCCACCGGATATCGAACCCGGGACCCCTTGATTACAAGGCAATGACGCTACCACTGCGCCGGAGGAGGCCCTAGTGATGTTAGACAAACCACAAAACTGTGATTTATAAATCACGATCACAACTGTGATTTAATTTTATAACAAAGTGTGATTTGTTATTTTGTCTTTGTCCAGTGATGAATTCAGGGCATTCACACATGTCAATAATCTGGCAGAGAGTTCGGATAATTGTTAATGAATTTGGCAACCTTGTTCACTTCAGTTTTTTCATTGCAGCAGCCATTTTCCCAAAAAGTACAATAACGCGGCCTGGTGCCATATCTGTGAACGAGAACAAAATACATAATATAGAAAAACCGTGCAAGTTTTTTAGTTTACTTGTTGCACCATAGTAAGCCCCGTATAACACACGGAATGCATTTTCTCGAAGATCATTATAAGACTCTGTGCAAGAAGTCACTATGTAAATTGAACATTTTAAAAATTAGTCTGGATTTTTTTATTATTATTATTTTAAGAACTATTCTAAAAGTCAAAATGAAACGTTCAGGCAACCCGAAGCGTTCAAAGAATTACACAAGAATCGCTTTCCATCATCATATCACTTGGTGTAAAGGAGAAGTAATCTCAAATGGGATATCCTTACCAAAGTTGATAATGGTCGCAGTTTCGAGACAGTAAGCTTTTCCTTTCACGAGGAGAGACGAGCATATACCGTATCACGCCAAAGGCGTGAGTCGAACCCGGGCCCCCGGCGTCATAGCACAATAGACTAATCACTTCGCCAAGGGGTCCGGCCGAAGCGCTGGAAGTAGCTTATTACAAGCTTATTACACCAGCGACCTTCAGCGGATCTTTAAAACTCCGCTGACACTGGAATTAACAGGAAATCAGTTGAAATAACGTAACGTCAGCCTTATGCAAAAAGTACGGTTAACGGAAGGATGGAACAGGCTCAACGGCATTAACGATCGGAAATTTGAATGCACCTTATATACAGAGTGTCCGAAAAGTCACGCAACCCGGTGTTTACGACCGTATAACGGAATAGCGAAACGGAATGAGAAGAAACGCTTTCTGCCAAGAGAATGCCCTGTATATTGGGAAAATTTAGAGAGACAAACATATGTAAGAACATGCATGTTTTAATAACAAATAAGCAAAGTGTTGCCAAAGACGGAAAAAAAATATTTGCAAATCGTGTATATTGATGCACAAAACTCACTGAGGTAAATTATTGCAACATTTCACAATACCAACGAACAATTTGGATGGCCATCTAATGAATTTGACAGAAAAAGAACTTTGACGAAGTTTCAAAAACATTGCAGAAGGGAATAAATGGGCTGTTCCAAAAATCGATGTTTTCACAATATTACGAAGGACACTGGCAACACTGTTGGTGTCACGTGTCACCAACAGATGTGTTTCACCTCAGGCTATCACACTAAGGCACTTTTAACGACAAAGGAGAAAGTTGGTTATTCTCGAACATATGCAATAAATTACATACACCTTGCAACCCTGAAATGTGGGTACAGAAGAACATGTATCAATTGTTATGTGTTCTGTGCCTTAAGTGGTTGCTGTTTGTCGCGAACGGCATTCCAGATTGTGTCTACTTATGCTGACATCGTGTGTGTGTTTTCAAAATGCCATATTCTACACAGAAAAGAGTGTTTATTGTTGATGAATATATCCGAACATCGTCATATTCTCGCGTAAGAGATGCATTTAGGGATACCCACATTTCAGGGTTGCAAGGTGTATGTAATTTATTGCATATGTTCGAGAATAACCAACTTTCTCCTTTGTCATTAAAAGTGCCTTAGTGTGATAGCCTGAGGTGAAACACGTCTGTTAGTGACACGGGACAGCAACAGTGTTGCCAGTGTCCTGCGTAATATTGTGAAAACATCGATTTTTGGAACAGCCCATTTATTCCCTTCTGCAATGTTTTTGAAACTTCGTCAAAGTTCTTTTTCTGTCAAATTCATTAGATGGCCATCCAAATTGTTCGTTGGTATTGTGAAATGTTGCAATAATTTACCTCAGTGAGTTTTGTGCATCAATATACACGATTTGCAAATATTTTTTTTCCGTCTTTGGCAACACTTTGCTTATTTGTTATTAAAACATGCATGTTCTTACATATGTTTGTCTCTCTAAATTTTCCCAATATACAGGGCATTCTCTTGGCAGAAAGCGTTTCTTCTCATTCCGTTTCGCTATTCCGTTATACGGTCGTAAACACCGGGTTGCGTGACTTTTCGGACACTCTGTAGTTCGCAAGACCAGATCTCAGCCCAATTGTAGGCGAACTGTTGTCGCCTATAAAGTAGAGTATCGAGTGATACGTTAGGAGTTACAGCGAGTTGTATTTCAGTAGTGCTTATCTACAGATCAGCGGAGACGAGCATCTCTACAGAGTCGACAGGTAAAATCCTTTCTATTATCATGACGCCTCCAGACATGTCAATCGAATTGTAAAATCGAATGTTAAAGTGTTCTCCTCATTTCACAGGGGCTAGTCCCCTTACACCTAAAAAGTACCTCTCGCAGCCAGTACCTCTTGCTCTAGGCTGGTCCAGCCTAAGATTCGATCCCCAATAAAACCATGTGTGGGCTTTTATACGATACCAAGTCATATCACTTCTCTCAAACAATCGGAGCTCCTCGGAATCCTTCATCATTGTTATTTTCTTTAGAAACAGAGATTCTTGAATCACATAAGACGCATACTAATTGTGTAAATTTGGTTGCCTATCTGTGCAGGATGCTCGGCTCATTCACATTTCTCATTATTTTCGACCCACTTATGATCTCAACCATTGATGACAAACTTGAATAACGACCGTCTTGTTGTATAACTTCATTACGATGCTAGTTTACCAAGTTGAGATCTGCTTCAGAAATGTGGCACGGGATGTTGTTGTTTTTTTTTTTTTAAAAAAAAGTAAAGGATATGTGAACGTCATACGTGATTGCATTCATTTAATAATATATATTTGTCATTATAACGAGCAAGAATTTCGAGTGCTTCGTAGAGAAACATAGAGAGCTTCGTTAGTTGGCAGCCACTTGTTTGTGGAGGAAGAATCGAAGAGTAAACTTCATTGTTGTATCTGAACGAATGCTTCCCTCTGTACCCGTTCAGACATGAGGAATCGCCAACCGGACGTGCAGTGATGTGGAAATAGGAACGAGAAACGAATAAAAGAGAGAGGGGGAGGTAATAACAATATGAAACGAGAGCCGCAAGAGATAGGATGTTCCAGAGCTCTTTCGAGATGGCATGAAATCATCTACTACAATGCTTATTGGTTTCCGGTTTGTGTAACACTGTTTACGAGTGTTTCCGTCCCCCTTCTTTTCTTTCTATCTCTCTCTCCCTCCCACACACACACACGCGCGAGCTCACAGTCTTCATCTCTCTCTCTCTCACACACACACACACACACACATACACAACCTACCTCTCACTTGCCTCTTCCTGTAGACATTGTTAGTCTCCCAGGAAACGTATTTTGACTTGAACAACTAAAAATAACAAAGAATAGGAGAACTCTTGGATTTGTCAAGCTGTAAAGCCACGAGCACATTCTCGAAAAGGAAATCGAATTATGATTTCCAAGAGAGAAAAATAATGGCCGTTTAATTATTAGGTATTGCTACGTGCGAACTGAGCTTTTCTCGTAAAAAATCTATACGTTCATGTAAATCAACTTTCAGAGCCATCTCTTAGTAACTTTGGGAACTAGAACAATTAAAACTGTGGCAAGACAACTTCTCTATAGCTGAAAAATATTCAATATATGAGTCATTCCAAGCGAAATCAACACAGCCTTTGACCTGACCATCTCCGATTTTCATGAAATTTGGGGAGTTGAAACTATGCATGGAACTTAGTAACTATGGAAATATTTAGTTTCGAGCGTCTTGTAATTGTTAAATTATTCAAGGTCAAAGTTAGCATAAATTGCCCTTTTTGAGCCCGCTTAGCTATACTAAATTTGCTGTAACTCCGCCACTATTTTGCCTAGGAAGCTCAAATAAAGCTTATTGTACAGGGAATTGAACAATCTTTGCAGTGATATATAACAAGCCTACCTTTGGATAAAAATATAATTTTGTCACGTGACCTTGACATTTGACCTTGAATATCTCAAAACATGTCATCACCAAAAATCGTGAAATAAAATATATTTGGTCCCTCATTCCATACTATAAAACATATCAAAAAATCATTCTGGGACTGCAATGGGATCAGAAGATACAAAATAATATGTGTAACTATGTGACTGATAAAAGCCCCATTACATGAACTACGAAGAGTCAAATGTCCCTTAACACCCCCTACAAAATGTGAAGGAGTTATCCTGGGTATAATTGGTCATGAAAGAAATAGGTTAGGCACAGGGAGATCCCTAGCCGTGTGTGTCAAGCGCAGGTCCGGAATATTGTTGACCGTCATATTGAATTCAACGCAAAAATTTCAAAGGAAAGGGGGTGATGTGATATATCAAATCAGGCTAGAATTTCACGAGAAATGAAGTGACGAAGGATTTTCCAACGTATCTTACGCCAGCAAAAAGTTATACACATATCTTTTACTTACGATATATGCACATTATAATGTTGTCAATGTTCCTGTGAGCACACTCGTTGACGTCTCTCACACTCGCATAGAACATTTGGCAATGTAGCATGTGCAACAACATCGCAAGCAGCAACTATGCCTTCTCTCAGATGGTCAATATCACGGTCTTTTAGTTAGTGCATGCACCATTCTCTTCAAATGTTTCTGAAGGTAAAAGTCCTCCTAAGATGTTAGATCTGGGGAATGTGCAGGCCTTTTAATAGATCCCCGTGTGCCAATCAATCTACCTAGAAAATTACCATGAAGAATTTGCGAAAATGTCCACATAGTGTGGTCACACTCTGTCCTGTTTCAAAACTCTCGAAAAGTGCCATATCCCGTAAGCAAGGGTGAAAAAACCTGTTCACTTAACAAATCCAAGAAGCCCTCACCATTTAAGGTTCCGTTGTTGAATATGGACCAACCATTTCCGTTCGCCATACATTATACCACATAATTAGCTTACCAGCAACAACCATTCGACTGAGCAAATCACAGGTATTGCATATTATTTTTATTAACTTCACCCTGAACATAAAAATT
The DNA here is from genome assembly GCF_977018435.1 of Lepisma saccharinum. NCBI lineage: Eukaryota > Metazoa > Arthropoda > Insecta > Zygentoma > Lepismatidae > Lepisma > Lepisma saccharinum. The sequence goes on along the minus strand of NC_139251.1, from coordinate 18,736,459 downwards.
TGCCTCGTCACTGATGAATTTTTCATTCCAAACGAAGTGTCACGTAATTGTTTGAGATACTTTTCCCAATATTCTTCACTATTCAACTATTTGGTGAATGTAGCTGATTCAAATCATATGCAATGGTGCGTATACTTCTTTCTCTCCCAAGATGTCAGCGTGATCTCGATGAGTTCCTAACACGTTAGGAGCATTCCAATGCTTTGTTTTTAACACCTCGAAAAGGAGAAAATGGTTACAAGCATGCAGTAATAAATTTTTGCTGGTTAAATATATGTTGGATAAACCTTCGTCGCTTCATTTCTCGTGAAATTCTAGCCTGATTTGATATATCACATCACCCCCTTTCCTTTGAAATTTTTGCGTTGAATTCAATATGGCGGTCAACAATATGCCGGATCTGCGCTTGACACACACGGCTAGGGATCTCCCTGTGCCTAACCTATTTCTTTTATGACCAATTATACCCAGGATAACTCCTTCACATTTTGTAGGGGGTATTAAGGGACATTTGACTCTTCGTAGTTCATGTAATAGGGCTTTTATCAGTCACCTAGTTACACATATTATTTTGTATCTTCTGATCCCATTGCAGTCCCAGAATCATATTTTGATATGTTTTAGAGTATGGTATGAGGGACCAAATATATTTTTCTCACGATTTTTGGTGATGACATGTTTTGAGATATTCAAGGTCAAATGTCAAGGTCACGTGACAAAATTATATTTTTATCCAAAGGTAGGCTTGTTATATATCACTGCAAAGATTGTTCAATTCCCTGTACAATAAGCTTTATTTGAGCTTCCTAGACAAAATAGTGGCGGAGTTACAGCAAATTTAGTATAGCTAAGCGGGCTCAAAAAGGGCAATTTATGCTAACTTTGACCTTGAATAATTTAACAATTATAAGACGCACGAGACTAAAACTTTTCATAGTTACTAAGTTCTATGCATAGTTTCAACTCCCCAAATTTCATGAAAATCGGAGATGGTCAGGTTAAAAATTGCACATATCTGTGTTGATTTGGCATGGAATGACTCATATACCGTTATTTCAATCCCTCGTTAAATTTAACGTTTAGCTAGGTTCCGTGTAGAAGTGGCTAGTGCTACGAAGGTAGAGGTGTAGGGATTCTAGGATTCTCTGTCACTGAATTTGTGCCATAATCTATCAATCTTGTTCATCAACGCCATTGGCTCAAGAAATAGGTAGACATACAATACGCAAAATAGAAATAGAAATTTCGCTACCCAAATATCACAAGATATATTCTTAAGTCTTATACTACACACAAAAGAGATACTAAGCGAAAAATTTACATTAAAAACACTAATTTATTCTAAGGTTCGTATTGCACACGTCGTATACATTATGCTCTGATGATTTCGCACATCAAACACAGCGACGACCATATCATTTTCATAATTTGCATTACATATATTCTATGCAATCTCAGTTACAAGCTGCAATGATAAGAAAATAATGTTATGTTCCAGTCTCTTACTTCAATAGTAACATTTCTTTATGTTCAATAGTAACATATTTAGTATCGCCATGTCGTGGAACAAGATAAGTTATACCATCCTATTTGCACCTGTCACCAACATCAGCGCCAAATAAGGATCTGGTATTTATTCAAAGCTCCTTATCCTAAATTTCGGCACAGTTCATCCTCGTGCACAGACAGACCCGTCATTCACATGTGCAAAGTTGGTTGCAGCCTTCCTCGGATATAAACTTTTCCTGTCGCACATGACGCAGTAAAATCGAGTTCTTTTCGTCATAATTCCAGTTACCATTAAGACTCCGTCAAACAATTTGAACGAAATATATATATATATATTTCCTCCAGCTCAAATTTGACTGGTTAGTGAATAATATTAACTTGCATCTATTCATCTATTCAGTACCATTAAAGCACAAATATAATCTACTTTGTAACATCACATTTTTGCACTGTAACAAGCCATGTTTGTGTGCAGCACAATAGCAATGATAATGGCCAAAAATTCAATCACTTCACAATTCCTCAAAGCTATTGCATTTATATAAAAATTATTGATAATGGAAATTCAATATCTATCTTTGAAGATTATCACAATTGGATAACATTTAACGGAGATTCGGCATTAAACAATTCTATGTCGGCAGCCATCTTGGTAAGTTACCCTATTTAGATCTCTAATACCTAATTTAGTGTTTCTTAGAGCCCACTGAGTGTTGCGAGTTCGAAACAACATGTCATGCTTTAGCAAATGACGCAGTTACAGTAAATGATGGTTAGCTACTAACCTGTACGTTTCACTCTTAGCGGAGATCTTAATAAGTTCGGTTTGCTTCTCACGGTACTTGTAATTACCTAGGAAAGAAATTTAATGTTTTTCCACTAATTTGACGTTTGCTGCACTTGCTAAAATTTTTATTATGGAAGAATGTGCTATATTAATACGAGGGATGATCGAAAAAAAGGTTACAAAGCCTATTATGGCGTATGTGTTACACATAGCTGGAAGATCAACACACCTGATGATGGACGGCACTCAACACTAGTTATCGATGTAATCACCTTTTTTTGTTCAAGCACTTGTCACAACGGTAGATGAGGTTTTTCATACCGGTTGCACAGAAATCCGCGTCAAGTTCTCGTAGCCACCGTAAGGCAGTTCTTTTGACATCATCACATGTCAGATAATGGTTGCCAGCCAACCAAATGGTAGTCCCAGCTCAGCTGATATTGAGCGTAAAGTTCTTCTTCTGTCCTCACGAATACACTCATCCACAAGAGCTCAGTTCACGTCAGTGGTTGAGGTACTGGGCCTACCGCTGTGTCCAGGGTTGTCATTAACAATACTGGACCGTCCTTCTATGAAGGCACGACACCACTTCGCTACATGTTGCCTTGGAATTGACCCCTCCCCATACACCTCCACAATCTGCCTATGAATGTCAGCAGGTGTAGTGTTTTTGGCCCACAGGAACCGCACCACTGCCCTCACTTCTATTCTTGACCAATTTTCTAGACGAGTCACCATTTTAAATGTCCGCTTCTCGGGTATACATGGTCAGAATCCGAAGTCCTCAAACTCGCAACAAGACAAACATGTTATTAATTTACACATACATTTTCGTTACGTTACAGTGAATAAAACAAAAGTTATATCCTTTGTAACCTTTTTTTCCGATCATCCCTCGGATTATAGGTAAAAATCTGCATTGTGCTCGGGAACTGTTAAGCCAGAAATACTGTGACAAGATCCACGGCTCTTAAGCTCTTTGTCCATCCAACCTACCTACTCGTTTCTTGTGAACCCTATCAGCACAATGCCATGAAAACTTGAATGGTACACTATGTGCTTCCATTTCATTTTCTTTGAGGGCGATAGATGTCTCTGGCAGCGACATTTCTGGAACTAAATACCTAATTTTGTCTATCAGAAGAAGTTTTACAAGGGATGGAAGAAAGTGAAGTTCTTTTTCAAGCCACATATATCTTAAATTTCCTGAAAGTACAGTAGATAAGCTAAGACGGTTACGTCTGCTTCTGCTGTGAAGTTCGATTGGCAGAAGCTAAAGAACGTAGCATATCATTTACACAACTGAACTATTTACAAAGAAAGGAATTGGTGCGTGGTAAGTATCATCTGATCCCATGGTTGACGTAAATGTTCTTAAATATGGACTTTATTAGTGTCCTCTCATAGCGTCTTAATCCGCTTACAAAAGGTCCTCTCCTACATCGCCTCTTTTCGCCATTCCTTGGTTATCTTTTCAGTTCATTTCCGTTTGAGAGTCATAGGCGAACTGTTACCCAAGTAGGAGCCGTCATATATCTATTCCCCAAGACTTAGTTCAACCTAATCAATGTAGAATCGATAGTGGGGTTCTTCATTTGTCTCTGGTAGTTTAGGAACTAGATTAGCGACCGCAAAAAGAATGAGTCTCTTGTAATAACCAATGGAAAACGGTGTTATGTCATCGCAAAGGATGATTTAGGATATATCTCCTCTTTGCTGCGTGCTCTGTCACTTGGATAGATACGTTGTAGGTATATTAATACACAGGGAAATCCACATTATCCCATAAATTAGATCTGAATTATTAGTTACGTGTTTCTCAGTAACTGAAAAGCTAATCTAAACTCCAAATAGCACGAGCCCTCTGAGGGGGTTAGGGCCTGCCCTTTCATTGAAGGACACGTGGTCAGAACATCAAGTCCCACCGTCGCTGTCTTCTCGCTTTCTACACCGGAGTCTGCTACAGATGCCGAGTCGATATACCAAAATGTTGAATCTTTCAATGGGAATCGAAGCTGGGATTACTCGCACCAATGTCAGAGCGCCACCTAGTCTGTTATGCTGGAGCTATTTTCTCGACATGAGTTCACAGACTAAACACATTAACAAACTGACTATTTGCACCCGTGAAATAATTTCGAGATTGTTCCCTTAACAAAGTGAAAGTGAGGTAATATATTATATTTTATTTAGATTGATTTTATTGATTTAATTTCGCTTTTCTGCCACTTATGGCTAATCCCGAAGATGAGGATGAGTGATGATGATATTGATAAAGGGACACTCACACAAAGAACACCCAAGCCCAGACCGGGATTCGAACCCGGGAATTCCTTATTTACAGTGGTTGAGTTAAGGCAGCCATTTCCTGCTACTCAACCATTTCTACTTTGTGAAATGAGTAGCTCTCTTGCAAGTACTAGCTGTAAAAAGTGAAAGTGTTAAAATATAGCTGTGGACCAAGAATATTCGTAAATATACTATCACAGTCACATAAGCACAAACAGAACAAAAACGTAACAAACATCATGAGAACACACTTAAACATCCGCACCAACATACATACATACCATATAAAATTTTAAAATGAAATGAAGTAGGAAAAATATACATGAAACAGAGGCTGAAAGACAGGTTGAAAGAACATAGGGATGATGTACGAGTTAATAGAAAGAGAAATGCGATATTTAAGCACACGAGAGAAACAGGACATGACATAGAATGGGATGAGGCTAAGCAGATAGGAAGGGAGAAAATGGAAGGAGACCAAGGAAATATAGAAGAAGGGGGAAGAAGACACAATGGACTAGAATGGGGAACTGAAGATAAACAAATAATGGAAAAGGGTGTTAGAAAGAGTGGAAAGGAAAAGAGCGAAGGAGGAGAAAAGAAGGAAGAGGAATGAAGAAAGAAAGGATAAGGAAAAAGAGCGTGAGATAAGGAGTCCAACCACGTTCCAGATGAAAGGAAATGTTTATGCAAATCGCCCACTCCACGCAATTCCGCTCCTCTCACGTGTTCATTGGTTGACACATCTCGCCTCACTACTTGCGCAGAGACTTGATTTCGTTTGCCTGCTCTACAGTTAGCTGGGACAGAGTATAGCAAATATTTTCGGAACATTCTGTATTCTAGAAAACATGTAGTTTTTGAAGCAGTACGAGGGTCACTATTTATTTGAGCCTTGGCAACACTAGTTGAAGTTAGGCGCGATTTGACGTTTGCACGGAATCGTCTGGCATTATTGACCATAACGTACTTCAAATGTTTTGTCAATAGCTTCATTTGTGTTGTTTATGTTGCCTTGGAGATTGCGCGACAACAATAAAATGGAATTAACTCGTGAACATTTTCGTGCGATGATTTTTTACGATTTTCGACGTAAATTATCAAGACAAGACTGCATCGATCAACTTACTTCCACGTTTGGCGATGAAGCCCCATCCTTTGCCACTGTGAAACGCTGGTATAACGAATTTAATCATGGCCGCCATTCGCTCACCGACGAGATTCGCGAAGGTCGTCCAAAATCAGTTGTTGTTCAAGAAAACATTGATGCTGTGCAAAACCTAATACTGCAAGATCGTCATGTGACATACTGTGAGATTGAGGAAACCATAGGCATTAGTTCCACCAGCATATATAAAATATTACATGATCATTTAGCTGTGAGAAAGGTATGTTCTCGTTGGATCCCACACAATTTGACAAAAACTCAAAAAGACGCTCGCGTCAATTGGTGCAAACAAATGCTCAATAAATACAATCGTGGTGCTTCAAAAGACGTATATAAGATTGTAACAGGTGACGAATCATGGATATATGCATATGAGCCGGAACGTAAACAGCAGTCGACTGTATGGGTGTTTCAAGATGAACCCAATCCAACAAAAGTTGTTCGCGCTCGAAGCACATCGAAACAAATGGTCGCCTGTTTTTTCGGGAAAACTGGTCATGTGGCAACTGTGCCTTTAGAGGAACGTAGAACGGTCAACTCTGAATGGTACACAACAATTTGTTTGCCAGAGGTCTTCGGTCAAATACGGAAAACAAACAAACGCCGTCGGATCATTCTTCATCAAGACAATGCCAGCTGTCACACATCTCGTCAAACAACCGACTTTATGAACAGTCAAAAAATCGAATTGATGGGTCATCCGCCGTACAGTCCTGATTTGGCACCCAATGACTTCTTCTTGTTCCCGAATGTCAAGAATAAATTGCGTGGACAACGATTTTCGTCGGCGCAAGACGCCGTTGATGCGTTCAAAATCCTTATTATGGAGGTGTCTCAAGAAGATTGGAAAAACTGCTTTGACAAATGGTTCGAACGAATGCAAAAGTGTATTGACCATAAAGGAGAATACTTCGAGAAACAATAAAGCAGTTTTCAATGCCAAATTCCTGTTATTTCAGTTGTTAGGCTCAAAATATAAATAGTGACCCTCGTATTAACCCGAAGGACTGCTGGTGCCCTCATAGTTTTCATGAAGTGTTTGTGGTTTGCAAAGCCTTGTTAAACTTTAATAATTAATTTAGTTTGTAAATTGCAATTTCTGGAATGGAAATTGTAATAATTACAACTTGAGTTAGTTTGTATGTTTCAGCCCGCTAGCTACGAGTTCTAGTTTGAATGTCTGCGGCAGGACGGAAATGTGGGGAAATATAACTAGGCGCTGTAGCAAAGAGTGCAACGTTCCAACGAGCTTAAAAAAACGATACGAAAACTCATTGTGGCAAGCATATTTCCCCAGTAGAAATAAATAATACGTTAATGTTCATAATAATGAGCATTGTTTTCCGTTACGGCTTCCTCCCCCCAACCCCTCTCCCGCCGGCACAGCTCCATTGAGTCTGTTGCAAGGCCTCGGGGTGGTGACATTAAACATATACTTTCGCCCAATTGCCGGCAAATAATTAACAAGCATGCAAGCGCGCAAATTTGCCGTTTGGGTCATAATTCCTGGTGGGGGGGGGTTACAGTGTCGAGTGAAGGGAGTAATTTTACGTCGGACCTTCCGGACATTATAGTTTCACGCCGAATGAGCATTTTCGCGGACACAGGCGACCCCTATCGTATCTAAAGTGAGGGCAAATGCACACACTATCCGCGGGAGTAACGTGGAAATACACGCGGTGCTGTTGATTCTAGCGCCCCGCCTCGGGGCATTGGTCAACTAACTCGACCACTTTGCAGTCCGCGCTGCTTCTGCATCTCTGATTCGCTCAACGTTTGGCGCGCTTCGGGTTCCCGCCGTTTGCAAAGCGTATCAAACTTCAACGCGCGTGCATGTATTGGGGGCATGAACACGGCAGCTACAATCCTTATTAAACTTTCATTTCGACAGAGCTCAAGTTTGTCAATTTCATGTACAGACAAGGACTGGACCTACAGTTTTAAAATGGGACCGGAAGTACCCTGCAATGTGCCTGCACCGGATAGTGACGACATTGGATTTGGAATTTGTGACTCTCCAAAATTGGCATTCACAATTATTATGAACTTATTTAGTGAGAATTTTTTTTAAGGTGTTTTCAACATTGATACGTGTTTCTTTTGTTCAAATAGTTGCAAACAAAAATTGAACTAAGAATAGCTGTTAAATGTAGCTATGTTATCGTGGTGATTGTACAAATGTGTTAATATAGTTATATATTGGAAGTTATGGTTTGTCGATATTTCTATATTTCAATATATGTTTTTAGTAGTCAAAAATACGAAGTAAAATAAACCAAATAAATTAATCAATTGTCAGAGGAAAGTTTGTTGATGGGATAGTTTTCAAGAGATTAAACAGAATGCACTTTGTTCTTTTATTGGGAAAAGAGACAAACAGGAACATTTTTGAGGATTCAAATTTCATTGACGACAGTACACAAGATGTCATATAAGAGCTTTTTTTGTAGGCTTAATGGGTCATATTCTGATAAAATGTATTTGAATGCAAAGGTTTCATCAGAACCTTACGTCCAAGAGCTGAAGCTATGAGTTTAAATATCTTGCGTAGAGATGGCAGCACATAGTAATTCACTATGTTATCTACTTTATCAGCAAAGATTTTCACTATGAAAATAACTGAATTCGAATTATATTTGGGTATATATATATATGTTTCACAAATACTGTTTGCATCTGGGAGAAACTGATACTCGAAAATACATGATAAAAATTGAAATATATCCTTTCGAATAGAAATAATAAGATTGTGTAATAATAATTCAAACAATCTATCGCATTTAAACTTAAAATTAAAAGTATAGTTTCTCTATCTGGAAATAAATATTATTGATTACTGCACTATAATTCGGAGAGAAAAGTCGATTTGTTCACTAATGAAAGAGCAGCACGGTATAAATTCGTCTCCATCCAAACCTTTTTTTAAAAAAAAATGAGGGTGAAAAGTCAAAGAAAAAACAAATGGGTCGACCAATGAGCAGGCGCATTGCCGTGCTGAAGTAAAAATACCGCCAAGCAGCAAAAGATTTAAAGCCGGGGTATTTAGAAAGAAAGCAAAAGAGAAGAGAGGGAAGCCGGGCGGATAGAAATGTTGATACACATGTCCACTAAAAGCATTCTCGGATCACAGGCGAGATCCGATTGCGAACAAAAAAAGAGACGTAAAAAAAATACAGTCGACTGTAGCTGCATTCGAAGCGGTCGCCATTTCTGTCAACTGAGAAGCGGGGGCAAAAAAGAAATGGCTCTGTCATGGTTTCATCCCCGTGGCTCAAGCAACGTGGAGGGAGTCTGTGCTAGCCGAGACAGGAGATGCGTTAGGGATTGAAGTTTGTTCCTGCATACGAAGGCGGAAACAGTTAAGCGCCTTGTACGTCGGAATCCTCCCAGTTGTAATCCGAGATGACAATGGAGGAATAACCCCGCGAAAGAGTAGTCGAGGTATGTCGGGTTAATCCGGGAGATGATCAAGAAATACGCAGACTGTAAATTCCTACATCTGTACTTTTCTTATTGTACAGTCACCGGCGATAAAAATGGGACATCTATACCCTGTCCCACCCATCTCCGGAGCACGGCAGCGCATAGCGTCAGAGAAAGTGACGGGGCAGAGCGAAGCAGCAAACCCTGCTGCGAAGGCTTTCACCTCCATCTAATTCCGTTCACTCACACGTGTTCATTGGTGGAGCCGTTTCGTCTAACTTCGTGCGCGGAGACTTGCTGTCGTTCGCCTGCTCCAGAGATAGTTGGGACAGGGTATAGATCCTGAAATACTCACTTCATTGTAAGGCGTTGTGCGTGTTGCCGAACTCAACGGCGCTAAGTGGATTTTAATAGCAAATTTTCAATGGCAACTCCTACCAACCTTGCAGGTAATTGCTTATTTCAGGATCTAGTTTTTTCTTTTTTTTTTGGCCTATGACTGTAGGTCGATCTTAACCCACTTCTGACTAATCGCGACAATGAGAATTAGTGTTGATTGGATGAGACTGATGATGGTATATTGACAACGTATATACTTTCCCAAGTTGGGACTCTAACCCGAGAATTTCGGTAGCGAGATTGAAAGAGTACCACTTAAAGCTCGCGGCAGCGCCGGGTATGCATCACCTGCTAAGGAGAGGAGGTACAGTTACGCACCAATTGTGCATTTATTTCAATATCGCCCGAATGGGCGCTGCTACTAAAAAATACTTTGGTGTATCAAGAGTATGAATTTCTCTCCCATGTTGCAAGTGGAAGTGTTTTTTTATGTTGCTTAAGAAGAATTTTCGGAATCCCATGTATTCCTTATAGGGAATTAACTCCAACATCAAGTTACGGCTAATCAAATGGAAGTTTCGACTTTTCCGCTGGTGAAATGCATCTTCAAACCGCCCTCTTTCCGTTCATATTATTTTTTATTCCATCGGAAGTTTGATATTCCCAAGAGAACAAATCAAATAATACTCCCATAACACCAATTCATTTCTCTTTGCTTCCTACGGCTATCCAGGCAGTGTTGCCAAACCTGATGCGCATAAAAGAGCTAAATTTCACCTCAAATGGAGTTACAACCTACAGTTATAAAGTGCTTCCTACAGTAATGTTAGTTGTTAAAGTGATGGGGAGCTGCTATTACCGTTAACTCTAAATTGATGACAATTTAATCTTAGTTTTCACCATATAGATCCGGGACATCACCCATCTCATGGTCGTACGAAATCGAAATAGAGGATTCCCTGATAACAATATTATGCCAATTTCCCGTCAACACGGCGCAATAAAAAAGTAGCTGGGGATGTAAGAGGGGGTGGGGCGACGCAGCCAATATAACAATATCACGTCACGTGCAAAATGTGTAATCATGGCAAAAGTTGATCTATGTGGACCGGAAGCAGTGTACATAGTGGGGCACGGGGAAAGGCGCCCCAGTTCACAGCCAAACGAGTGCACGAAAGAGCAAGATCTGGTTCCAAGAGAGCTAGGTTGGCAACACTGCCACGGGGGAAGCTCTTTGGAAGAGGCTCGTGGAGACTGTCCCGCATGTCCTTAAGAAAATACATAATATAAGCCTTGAGCAAACCATGTGGCGGTAACAAGTCTCTACAAAGAAATACAAAGTACATTTTAAGTCCACTTTATGTACAGTAAGGCCAATCGGGACTAAACCTAGAGTTTATACTGAGATTCGAAGTACTACGTGCCTTCACCAGGTATCAAACCTGGGACAACTTGATTATAAAGCCACAGCGTTACTTTTATGCTATCTGAGAGGTTCTTACGACCTCGGAAAAGTACTGAAAACCTGATAGAAGGAAGTAGGTATAGTACGTAGTAATACCGGTCGACATCAATTCATAGCGATTGCAACATAGTGATTATGAAACAAGATAACAGAACCGCAGTACATCAACATTATTTCTTCATTAAATCATGCAATAATATTAATAAAGGTGAAGGTCCATACCTGCCATGTTGTGGTCCAACGCTGCCGGTGTCGTAAGCAGAGCTTGCCGAAATATCCGCATCTGGAATGGCGCCACTTTGCATTCCTAACGCTGCCCCACAATGCACTGCAAATAACAAATTGAAGATTAAAATTATTTGCATAATTAAGCTGTAAAAACATAATTTTTCTACAATTTATTTAAAACAATAGTTAACACCAATTACTGTTTATTACTTCTTTTTATAAAAAATAGATGGATACACTTAAAACTGCACACTATTGAATACAAATAACATATCGTTGTTGGAGTAATGCCATCTTGGTGTTCTTTCAGAAATATTATATCAATTTTAGGGCTATGCTAGCTCCTCTTGTGCCATTTTGTTGGTACAAATAAATGAATTTGCTTACTGAAGTGAATATGCAGAGATTACTTCATAACATGATCGATTTATTGGTTAGGTGTTTTAAGTCCACTTTATGCACATTAAGGCTAATCGGTACTGAACTCACAGTTTAAAGTGGGATCCGAACCATTATGTCCCTCCATGATGACTTTAAAACTGGACATATCTGATTTAGGAACACTATGGTTAGTGATTGTAGCCTGGCAACAGCTCACACGTTAATCAATCGTGTTGTAAGTGGTTGGTTAATAATTTTGTTTTTATATGAGATATCAATCTTTTTAACAACTATGTTTCCTGACGATCAGATGATATCATACTCGGACAACTATTTCTCTTGATAATCGGATGATGTGTCTTAGAGAACAGATTCTGAACTGTGAATCATGTATCAGTAATTCGAACAACTATTTGTCCCGGATGATCAGATGATATGTGCCTTCGGACAACACTTTTGTCCAGAGAATCACATAGGACCATTCGAACAACGCTTTGTTCAAAGAATCAGATATTTGAACAACAATTTGTCCTGATGGCCAAATGATATATTTTTAGACAACAACTTTCTTCCGAGAATTAGATATCAGTCATTTGAGAAGTATTAGTCGTGATAATCAGATTATATCAAACTTCAGGCAATGGGTTTGTCCTTAGAATCAGATCTTAGTAATTGGAACAACCATTTGTTCCTATAATCAAATTATATGCAACATCGGACTAAAACTTTGTACCGAGAAGCAAACAACCATTCGAACAACAATTGAAGATTAACATTGGTAAACGCTGTAAGTGCCACAATAATTCAAACACCGTTTTCCACGTTAAACTGTGAAATGTGCCATGCTTATAATGTGGTAAACGTGAAATGTGGCTGGTAGCCCTCTAAGTAGTTCAAAGGGCGTGCAAAGAGGTCACTAGTGTGCACGTTGTTACGGGCTGATGTGCGGAACGATGCGATTTCCCAACCCTTTCGCTTTTGGCACTTACAACGTTTACCACTTTTAGTCCTCAATTTTGTTCCGAGTATCGGATATGAATCATTTGAATACCCATTTGTCCCAATAACAAGAGAGTATCAGTCACCCACAAAACAACAATTTCATTATATTATGAGCTCATGACTCATCCTCCTCTTTAGTATTAGCCAGAAGTGGCAAAAATGCGAAGTAACGCATACCAAATCAATCAATCGCTCCTATAATCAGATATTCGTTCTCGAACTCGATCCGGGTGCAACTAAGGATAGCCTCCGACACAAAAGGCCATAGCCTATAAGATATCTGCTTCTTAGACGGTTTCGAACAGTGATTAATGATATATCCCGTGAGACTAGTTCCAAACAGTTTCAGCCACTGCAGAAACATGCCTATAATAACCTTTTCTCTATGTTCGAACATAGATATCAGCACTCACTCTGTGTTGACGGATCGAAGAGTTCACTCGCTTTTTCACCGTTGTCCATTTCCTTGTCGCTCTTCGATCTTTCCTTCACTAAGCTGACGGCCAAAGTAAAAAACCTGTCGATGACAAAAACGAAAGGTTATTTTTTATTGAATTACCTGGGTAAATATACTACTTCTCTCCCTCCAGTGCATTGTGTTGTTCCTTTTCTTCCGGCTTTCATCCTTCTGCTACTCTTTGCTTTATTTTTCCGTTCCGCACCAAACAAAATAGTCTTGTTGAAAAGCCATTTGTAAGGTGAAAGGAGAAGGAAGTCTCCCGCGATGGCAACCCGGGGGAGGGGGGGGGGGAATGGGAAAAAGTTGGAAGCTGAGCTGAAGAAACTTCAACTCTCCTGTTGAGGATCCAGAGACATGTTATGAGAGGAAAGTTCTTGCTGGGGAACAAGTCAAAATGTTGCTCAGCCAACTCGTGTACAGACTGCAAAAGTGAAAGACAAGTTGCAAATACTGCGCAACAGATAAAGAGTTTTGTAAATATACTGGGAGAGTTGAATGAAAGCCTTAAAAGTCCAATAAAAATTGTAGGACAGACTGTTCACAGCTCAGATTAGCATGAGGTATCAAATGTTATCACAAATAGACCTAAAGGTTGCAACACTAATCAAGTGAGCTTCAAAACGCCATTTTTGTCATTTCATAGATGGCGCCTCCTATACATACTTGCACCAGTGAAGACGAGTGGCTTCTTGATCTTCTGTCAGCCTAAAACTTACAAAAATTTCTCGGCAAATGATAATTCAATATCTCCGTGCATGCTTACCACAATAACAAGTTTACTAATGGAGGAGAAAGTTCGACAATGGCCACAGTTCGCAGGCAGATGGGTGGAAAAGCCTTCGCAGTGGCTTGTGACTGCACCTGGACCCCAAAGACTTATTCTTCTTAAGGTATACAGGCACTAACTCAAAGTTGAAAATATATGTAGATCAGTAATAGGTTTGTGGTAAAATTTAGCAAACTTGTGTGACCCAACATGCAGAAATCTATTAGATAAGAAACAAAAGCAAATTAAGGCTTTCATTTGACTCACCCTTGTAATTCAATCTCATGTTATGATGGATATTTTACTCATTTACGCTGATCAGGATTGTCCAGATGTTCGATGATCTTTGGCGTGAATCTCTACCGAGACCTGTTGAGTTCCAGGTATCAAGCGGAACAATTCCATAGCTTCATAGCCTTACAAAATTCTTCTACTGTGTTTGTGGGGTTAGTTATCTGTTGCACTCAGCTCGCCTGAATAATTGATATCACCTCATTATCGGCAGAAATGGTTGATAGTATGAGAAAATATCTCATTGTGGGGACAAGATTGTTGTTCATATGACTGATATCCGATTATGTGGACTAGATTATCCTTCGAATGGACTGATATCTAATTATAGGGCGAAATTGCTTTGTTTGAGTTCGTTTCTAAGCCTACTTTATGCACATATAGGTTAATCGGGACTGGGCCTACAGTTTAAAATGAGGTCCGAGCCATTATGTCTCTCCACCGAGAATCGAACCCGGACTTCTTGATTACAAGGAGAGGATGTTGCCAATAGCCATCGGGATGGCGTCAGATTGTTGTTCAAATGATTGATATCCAATTTTATGGATTGTCGTTCGAATGGACTGATGCCTAATTATAGATGCAAGATTGTTGTTTAAAAATGATTGATTGGATTTGATTGGTTTGTTGTTTTAAGTCGACTTTATGCACAGATTAATCGGGTTTGGACCTACAGTTTAAAGTGGGATCCGAACCACGTGCTTCCACCGGAAATCGTGCCCGGGAGTTTTAAAAATGACACCTGTTTGTTAACACAAGATTGCTAATGATGTGTTAATTGGATATTATCCATTATCTAGTGCATTTTCTTTTACATATTTTAACGCTAGGCACTGGATAATGACCAATTAACATTGCATACTAGAACAGAATCATTTGTCCCTTACATTGAGAAAAGTATAACATTCCTCGAATGACTGATATCTATCTGTAGGAACACGATTATTGCTCAGATGACAGATATCTGATTGTATGGACAAAATTGTTGTGTGAAGACTAATACAATCTGATTGTGGACCAAGATTGTTATCTTAGAACTGATATATGATATCGGTCTACTGATTGTCACATCGGACAAGATTACTCTACGAAGACTCATCGTATCTGTATGATTAAATGGTTGCTCGAATGGTTTCTGTGCAAAGACTGACTGCACCTGATTTTATGGTCAAATGATTGTTGAATGACTGGTATCTGATTACAGGAGCAAGATTGTTTATCAAATGATATATATATTTTTTCTTTCTCGAGATAATTTTCCAGGATGGCTGATAACTTTCTGCTTTATTGCTGGTTGTGTTAGTAAGAATTTGGCGACGAGCCTAAGCAACTTGCTCGCCATCACTCGATTGATCTTGTCGCCACTAGAAAGACATGAACAGAATCTAGACATGAAAAAAAATACATCGAGAATGAACGACAGTGACAGAAATATCCAGAGGTGGAAATGCAAGATGCTGTGTAGCAGAAGACAGGAAGAGCTACACTGATTCTTCAGTCAGCCAGTCACTATGACAGGCAGTGCGGGGATGGCTCCACCATTCCTCAGTGCTCTAACGATGCAGAAAGGGACTTGCAAGATTCCCGCTGCGTTTTTTTGCTTCCCTCATCTTCAGAGCGGAGCTTGTTCTTGGCACGTCTTAAACACTGCTCACTAATTGTTCCGGTCCTGACACTGAAAACAACGCAGAAACCGACGGAGCAAAAAAAAAAAAAAAGTCTCTTCCCGCTGCATCCACGTCTCGTCTTACTGACGTTTCATTACATATGGCAATTTGGGGAACATCGCAGTGTTTCCAACTTTTGCTCGTTGGTAGTGTTGGAAAGCGGATGAAACTAAGCAGCATATCTTTTATATTTCAAATCCTGAGGAATTACAGCTGTTTAAAATTTGTGGATTTAATATTGTGATGTCTGGAAGCGCCATTTACCCGTCTGCACCGTAGGCGAGCAGCGAACAGACATCCGTTTTTGTGTTCGCACGGTACAAAACCTCCTTTACGTTGCAAACGGCTCAGAACGCTGCCATTTTGTATACGCTGTCCTTCCGACTGAGCACGTCATGCCATCTACTGGGCAGCTTTTCTAAAAATGTATTTTCTTTGTAATCAAGGTGTCCGGGTTCGATGCCCGGTGAAGGCAGATACTGGCTCGGATCCCACTTTTAAGAAGGTTTAGTCCCGTTAAGCCTGTTCATAAAGTGGACATAAAAAACTCAAAAAACAAGTGGGGTGTTCGTTTCATGGAACACTGTCAATTTGCAATTACTTTTTGAAATGCCCTCGTATAAAAAATGATGCATAATTAAAATATAGTAAATGCTCAAAAATAGAAAATTACCAATACCATACGGATTATGAAGGAAACATTGATTTTTTATATTTAGCGTCGCTTTTCTGCCACTTTTGGCTAATTGCGACGATGAGGGTGAGTGATAATATGATGAAATTGAAGAAGGGCACTCACAAAGAACAGCCACGTCCAGGTTTAGATTCGAACCCGTGGCCCCTGGCATCATAACGCGTTGTGCTAACCACTCGGCCATTGTACAAGTAGTGATATGCTTAGTGTTAATAGTAATAACAAGCCATAGAGCAGAGTAGCTATATAAGAGCATTCTTAAGCTGAATGTGGCACAGAGTGAATGAAACAAGGGAGCAGAAAAACTACCAAAATAATGAAAGGAAGTAGAAATAGAGCCTGATTCTTCCCGTGAAAGAAAACACCACTGTAAGAATTATGAATCAACTCCCACAAGGAGGAGTTCTGTGGGAAGACAGAGGGGAACAAACAGAACAATGTCTGTTAATGTTTACTGTTTATCCCAGGTTTTTGCTCCAGGAGTCTTCCTGCCGCTTTGCCTTCTTCCTGCAGGCATCCTGGGTGGAGAATTTAGAGCCAAGCTCTACCACATTCTTGTTTTCGATCTTTTGTCTTTTTTTAGTTGCTGGCACTAGAAGACAAATAGAAGGAAGAGAGGGGAGGAAGTGGAAAGAAAGCAAACGATGTAAAGGATGATTGAAACAGGAAGCCAGCGTGTGCGCTGGAAAAACAAGTTGGTGGAGCGACTGCAACAAACATATAGAAAGCGTGCGAGGACCGACCCCACCAGGCATGGTTGAGAAGCAGCGTTACCTTGAATATAGCCTTCGTCATTCTTTCTTCCCATCTACGTATACAGTCTACGTGAGATATTTCAGAATCATTTGTAGTAGAGTAAGAACATGAATACAAAAGAGAGAGAGGGAGAGAGAAAGAGTACAAAAGGGAGAGAAGAAATTAAGAGAAAGATTGAGTGCGAGAGAGAGGGGACGGAGAGAGAAGATAGAAATGTTAAGATGTAAAGATAGACGAAAAAAGTGAAGGATTTAGAGATGGAGAGAAGACAGAAAAAAGAAAGATTGAGATAGAGAGAGAGAGAGAGAGAGAGAGGAGATATAAGAAGAAAGATTGAGATATATATAGAGAGAGATTGAGAGATAGATGGGAAGGAAGAAAGAGATAGAGACTGAGAGAGAGAGAGAACCATTGAGAGACAAGTGTCAAGTGATGATTTAGATATATAGGGAGAAAATAAGAGAGAGAGAGAGAGAGAGAGAGAAAGAGAAACAAGGAAGTCTACTGAGAGACAAATTGAAACTGATTATATAAAAACACAGAGAAAGAGAGAGAAAGAGAAAGACTGAGAGACAAGTGTCAAGTGATGATGTAGATATATAGGGAGAAAGTAAGAGAGAGAGAGAGAGAGAGAGAGAGAGAGAGAGAGAAGGATGTCTACTGAGAGACAAATTGTAAGTGATTATATAAAAACACAGAGAAAGTAAGGGAGAAAGAGAGAGAAAGAGAAAGATTGAGAGACAAGTGTCAAGTGATGATGTAGATGTATAGGGAGAAAGTAAGAGAGAGAGAGAGAGAGAGAGAGAAAGAGAGAGAGAGAGAGAGAGAAAGAAGGAAGTCTACTGATAGACAAATTGTAAGTGATTATATAAAAACACAGAGAAAGTAAGGGAGAAAGAGGGAGAAAGAGAAAGATTGAGAGACAAATTAAGTGAAGTGAAGACATAAAGGTGTAGAGATAGAAAGAAACGGGGGAGCGAGGCAAAACAGAGGAAGAATGGAAGTTTAAGAGAAGTGTAGCAATAAAAAGATAGACAAAAATAACTAGACAAACGAAGAGAAAGAGAGGAAAGAAAAATAAAAGATATTAAACTCTCTCGGTAGAGGCTCTTGAATGCAATATTCCGTTTTAGCCTTTAGGATTAAAGTTAAACAAAAATGAAGCATAGAATCGTACTTCTCGTGAAATTCTAGCCCATTTTCATGTGCCACATGCCCACCTTCACATTTTTTTTAAAAAAACAAGTTGAATCCAAGATGGCGAGCTTCAAAGTGGCCACCACATTTGTCACTTGGTTTCCCCCGTTACCTGTCTGTTTTTCTCGTATTTCGCCATCCATATTCGTTTTAAATGGGTGCCTCGATACTTATGGACGACCCTGTTCAACTGGTTTTCTTCGTTTGGTGCAGAGGTTCGTATTTGAGTGCTTCAAGGTGCAATTTTCCGAATCCGCACTACCTGTCCGTTCTTCCTCGGCTGCCATTATCCTCAAATTTACTTTCCCCGGGTTTCCTCCGGAATCCTCCGTTTTCATAATCCTCCTTCTTCCTCCTCGCTTCATCCGTCTTGTTTGTTTTGATGCGGGGGAAGGGCGCCCCTTTTCCGTAGGATGCTGCCTGTCGCGGATGATGAACGATCGCGCAGTTTAATAAGTGTCTCGGCCCGAACCATGTTTTGTGGTTCCGACACCAGCTCCACGTCTATCGAGCCTAAACTGGAATTCAACAGATTTTTCCTCTCCCAACCTCCGCCATTTTCGCAGTTATTATATTCGCGTGATAAATCGCGTGGAGAGAGCTGCTCCATTGTAAAATTAAACCCCTCCCCCTCTCCTCTCTCCATCCTTCGCCGACTGAACAATTCTCATTCCTTCTCGATGTTCAACTGTTTTATGGGAGCACTTCCATTCAGATTTTTCTCCGCGTGGAGAGCGAGAGAGGGAGTGAATTGTTCACGGCTAGATTCCATTCTGCAGCTAGATCTATTTATATCATTCACGCGTACGTGAAGATGCAAAATTGCCACCACTGGAATTCGCCTGCATGGTGGTAACATGGAACTTTTATGGTAGATGCAGGGAGAGTTTGAAAGGAACAATATTCGTAATGTGTTCACGCACATGAACATCCATCCTTCTCCCCTCCCCCAGCACGCACGAAGATACGCACATTCTAGCAGGGGTTCCAATGTAGTATCTACTTTCTATCTTGTCTCCGTATCGAGCATTTGGTCGCCTGAAGAGAGTCGGCCCGAACGATACTGTATCTGCAAAATCGTGGACACGGCTAAAACGTATATTGCTCCGAAATACGCTGCAATTATTTCCTTCTCATGAAAGTGAATACTACAACGCCAACTACAGTGACTCGGAAGCTTGAGCAATTTCCGTGCCAGAAGCTTCATACTTTCTAGGAAAACTTTTATATCATAGTTATGGACGTACAAATGCTCTCTCATGCCAGTGCCTTTGTGCAGTTATAAAATTCTTTGTAGAGTTAAATACCAGCCAAATGATAAATTGCGAAATACACCTCTTTTTCATTTCTTTTTCTACGTTTTCCCTCCCATTTTCTGTGTTTCTTCTTTATCTTTCTCTCTATCAATCTTCTACTATTTCTCTTTCTACCTGTTTTCCTTATATATTTTTCCCTTTCTCTAGCTTCTCTATATCTCCCTCGCTTTTTATTTCTCTCTCTTCTTTACTTTTTCCTCTCTCTCTCTCTCTCTCTCGCTTCTCTATATATTTGCCTCTCTCTAGCATTTGTATTTCTTACCTTCTTTCCTCTCCTCTCGCTCTTCCTTTCTTTCTTTGTAGTTTCTGTATTTTTATTTCTCTATATCTCTCTCTGTCGCGTCTTTATTTCTCTTCCCTCTGTGTGTGCGTTTCCTTCACTTCTGAGTTACACCTCCATTCTCTCTCTCCCTTCCTACCTCTTTCTCTCTCTGTGTGGGCGTGTGTGTGTGTGTGTGTGTGTGTGTGTGTGTGTGTGTGTGTGTGTGCATCGCTTCCTTTTTCCTCTTTCCTTATCTGACTCTCCCTTTCTCTCATTCTGTACCGCTTCTTTCATCTCTTTTTTTGAAAGCTCCAAGGGCATTCATTCTTCGTACAGGTAAGAAAGTCAAATGCTATTTCCCCCAACACACACAGTTCGGGGCGTCGCGGCCTGCTATATGAGCGGACATCTTCCGTGCAGAATGTTCTTCTACGTGGAGATTCGGAGCGACATAGGAGACTACAAGCCTTATTATTTTCCAGCGAAATGAGAATACTCGCATAATCAAAACGATAACAAAATATCGTCGGCTGCATCAACAAGCGACTGGCGTACACGAGTTCAATGGAATTCAAGATCTTGGAAATATTTGACATGTCCGGATTTATGTTTTCAAACACATTTTGAAAACCGAAGCCGGCAATTGACTAACATTCTATCCGTGCTCATTACTTTGGTAACCTTCCTCGATTACATTGACCTGGCTTATTTGTACAGTCGACGGCAAAGAAAGTGTTTCTCATTCATTTTAGGTTATTTCAAGGAATGCAATTCTGTAGATGCGAGACAGATATTGTCCTCTACTTATTGACATTTTTATTTGAATAGATGATCATTCTGGAAACCAGAGTGAATGTAAATGACAATAGGCAATTAGACTACTGTTACTTTTGCTGTTGAGTGTACCATTAGACGATATGTATCGTAGCATTCGGTCGGATTGATGGAAAAGATCTCCGGGTCGCTTTTCTGTCACTTTTGCTACTCGCGGCGATGAGTATGAATGCCGATTGCGAAATTAAAGGAGGGATCTGTATCTAAGGCGAGACTCGAACCCGGAACTTACGGTGACGAGAGCTGTTATCTCTCTGGTACTTACGTTAACATTTAATGGTCCTTCACAATAAATATTTAATATGGTTACTAATAGTAGCGCTGAAGCAATTTGACATAATGGAATCAATAAATCAGACAGTGAGGCAAGGTTGGCTGTTCCACAGAGTACTGGCGTCCTGAAATTCGAGGCACAAGCTCTTTATGGTCAGCTCGCCAGCCCAATGAAAAGCCAAGCCCTCTGTGTTTCCTTCTGCCTGTGTAATTAAAAGTTCTCTTGCCGTGTTGTAATGAAAAGACCCGTGCGTGGAGAGGCGGCCTCTTTTGAAAATTGTATTACGAGGCCGCGGGGAGAGGCGAGGAAATTTTGCATGCACCGTGGACCTCAGGCTGGTGGGGATTCGTGTAGTCCTAACCTACCAGTGGACGAAGCGGAATATCTTCAGCTGCTTGAAGAGTGGTATTTTGTTTTTAAGCCAGCTTAATGCTTAGATAGGTTAATCAGGACTGGACCTACAGTGTATACTAGGGTACGAACAAACCCATACTGGGAACCGAAAAGCCAACAGCGTTTTCTCGTTGGACTTGCCACGTGCAAACCTGTGACGCGCAAGAACGTTAGCAGCAATCAACTACAAGCTAGTTTTATTGATTGTTTTTTGTTTTAAGTCCACTTTATCCACACATAGGCTAATCGGGAATGGACCTAAAGTGTATGGTTTGATCCAAACCACTGTGCAATGTATCTCCACGGGGATTGAACCTGGGACCCTTTGATTACAAGGCGACGTCGTTTCCACTACGCCATCGGGAAGGCTGTACTACAGGCTTCAGTATGTGTACGTAGGTGCAAGAGTATCCGTGTTATGTTTGTCTGCATTTTGGATTCAACCTTACACTATCTTAAACGTATGTAAACTTATCTGTCTTGAAGACCGTATGTATACAGGTTGATAATGTCTGTGTAATAATTAAGCCCGTAATAATTCTATTGGGGAAAGAAAATATTTGGATCAGTGAATCTCTATCTCTATATACAGAGTGATTGGTAATTCAACCAATTTCTGGAAAGGGGTAATACTAGAGCACATTTGCAACAAATTTGACCCCATGCACCGGGGGCTGGAAATCAATGGGTTTCGAGTTATTGCAGTTTGTAGATTTTCGTGACATATTCCGACTTGCGACCAAAAAGGCTACTAATTGTGAAAAATCTACTACACCCCGAGCACGTAATCGACACGTTGCTAACAGCTGACGAATGAGTGACTACTGGGAAAAAAATTCATGCCAAAAATTCCCATACCCACAGAAAGAAACAGTCATTGGAGCACACGTCATGAAGAAATTTGGAAATTATCGTTTAAATCGAAGAGGATTACTCAAAAAAATGGTAACACGCTTAGCGTAAAAATTACGGAAAAAAACTTCCTCGTTTCATAAGCTCTCCAAAAAGATACATATGTTGTCAACTGGCACACGGGTTGGGGGGAAAATCTGAATAAAAAGCGGACCCCCGGTGCACAGGGTCAAATTTGTTGCAAATGTGCTCTAGTATTACCCCTTTCCAGGAATAGGTCGAATTACCAATTACCCTGTATATAAAAATGGGTGTATATGTGTGTATGTATGTGTGTTTGTTCCGGCATAACTCTCGAACGCCTGGAGCGATTTCAACCAAACTTGGTACGCGTATCACTTGCAATATGGAAAGAAATACTGTGGGGGTAAGACACGCCTGGCACCCCTAGGGATGGGGGTGGGAAAGTGGCTGACATGTAAAAATAATCGAAAACGACCGATATTAGTGTGGAATCCATAGTTTTCTGGGTCGCTAAGATGAATAGTGACTCTCCCAATGCCGTTCGACTTCATCACCTATCGGAATGGGGGTGAGAGGGGGTGAAAATTAAAATGTCAAAAATGACCAAGATTAGTGTCGAATCCATAGTTTTTGGAGTCGCTAAGCTAATTGATGATATTCACGATGACCAAACTTGGTACACATATGACTTACAATCTGGCAAGAAACACTGTCACCTAGGTGTGGGGGCGGGAAAGAGGTGAAATGTAAAAATAATCGAAAACAGCAATATTATAGTGGAATCCACAGTTTTCGGGGTCGCTAAGATAGATAGTGACTCTCCCAATGCCATTAAACTCCAAGACACCCCTGGCACCAGTAGGGGAGGGGGTGGGAAGGGGGTGACATGTAAAAATAATCGAAAACGATCGATATTATTGTGGAATCCACAGTTTTCTGGGTAGCTAAGAAGAATAGTGACTCTCCCAATGACGTTCAACTCCAAGACACCGCTGGCACCCCTAGGGATTGGTGTGGGAAGGGGGTGACATGTAAAACGACAGACATTAGTGAGGAATCCATAGTAGGTCGCTAAGATGAATAGTGACACTGGAATATGTATGAAATGTGAGAAAATGGAAGAAGGGAAGGAGGTATGCAAGAATTATGGTATTAAAGACCAGAGAGGAGAGGAAAAGCAGGAAGATGAAAGAAGCGATGGTTGGAGAAAGTTCAGAAAGATTTGAGAAGCTGGGAGTGAGAGGATTGAGAAGAAAAGCAAAGGAAGGGATGGCTGAAAGATGCAGATGAAGATGAGAAGAAGCTGGGAGTAAAGGATCGAGAAGGAAGACAAGGATTGAGGAAAATGTAAGAAAACTGGCTGTGTGAGGAGAACGATAGAAGAAACAAGGCTGAAAAATCTAAGGAAGCTTGGAATGAGAGAATGGGGAAGAAAGCTAACGATGAATGGTGAGGGGAGGTCAAGGATATGCCCAAAGAGTAAGATGAATAGGTATTTTTGGCCCTGCCAGGGGTGTCGCACCTATGAGGTAAATATATACCAAACACAAGATTTCCTCATAAAAAACAAGAAGTCATAACTTCAGTCATGTCGAAACCTCAACTGTTCGAATATTCCTGAGCATGCTATCACCTTCAGCCTCATCACAACACAACATAATTCGAGTTCGTGTACAACAGACACTTCTTCGTGTCTGCGGACGAATGTTGTTGTCGGATACATCTGAGTCATTTCTGTTTAGTCCACAGCTTAGATGGGAACAAAGGTTTCCAAAATCGCATCACGGGAATAACGGGTAACCTGATGGTAAGGAACCTAAAAATTAACCTCAATTCCCCGTAGTACACCCCGATAACTGTTGCTTGCAGGGCAACGAGGCTCTGGCGCCTAGACCCAATGCCAGTATAGTCCTTGTGCTTGTGTTTGTCCTTGTGCGTGGTGAATGACCCTTTGCAGCCTCAGCTTTGATGTCCCCTCAGAGACAGTATACTTTTACTTCTTGTTAAGTAATGAATAGATGAGGGAATTACTTTTAAAAATTTAGTAAAGATGTTTTAAGAGAACTATTGTATTGTTATGAGACTTACCTAAAATTGTTTTAGTTAACGGGCTTATCCCTGTATTACTTGACGGGCAAAGTAGAAGATGTAAACATACCGGGTGGCCAGAATTAAAGTTACCCAACTCAGAGCCCTCTGTAGCCTGTTTGAGGCATCGTAGAACTCTGAAGTTTGGTGAATCCACTATGCAGACCATGGCGAAGAGGATGGCGAGAAAAAAGTTCATTTTTCCGCCACCAGGTTGAAATGTGGCACTATACTTCAATGATGGGTTGTACAAATAATCACGTTAATTTGATTTAGCTGAGTTATTAATTAGAAAGACATTTGCTAGTGGCTGGAAGTTGCGAGAAAATAATCTCTCGTTTATTGCAAAATTGCTAAGTAAAGGGAAATCCATAACCAATTGGAGCAGTTTACGTCATTATTACAACCCATCATGGAAGTACAGCGCCACATTTCAACCTGGCGGCGGTACATTGAACTTTTCTGAGTTGGGTAACTTTAATTCTGGCCACCCGGTAGAATAAAAATCAGTAAACCACCAAAGAATCATCATTGGGAAATTAACGGAAGAGCATACAACAGCTCTTGTCCGGTCTTACGACGGGCGGCCTATATGCCGGCAAGGGAAGTGGGGAGCTGGAAATACGTAGCAGACCAACGAGACAACAGCGGTTGCTCCGAGAGTTACGACGTCACAGGAGGAGGTGCTGCGCGCACCTCGTTCTACAAGCTACTGTGTTTCTGGATTGGTCGCTTCCCCGCTCTCCACTTCCCTTGCCGGCATGTAGGCCGCCCGCTGTAAGTCCAAACAAGATCTATAGTCAAATAAGTAGTTTTGGATCCTCCAGACGTATATCGCGATATTGAAAACATATCGTCCAGGCGATATGAACTACACGATATACGTCACGATATTTTGGCCATATATATCGTGTAAGCGATATATCGTCACGATATTTGGCGATATATATCGTGTAAGTCACTTTAAAAAAAAATAGACACAGAAACCAGATCGAGATAAGTCAATCTGTTAACAGAAAATGTGAAGTAAGTCAGAGATTTATTTAACTGTCAACAGATGACAGTTTAAGGCCTAGTGATAAAGGAAACAGCTGTTGTGTTGATCAGCAAAGTGCTGTGAGTCAGACTTTCTTTTAAAAAACAAAAAGTGACTTGCACCACTGTAACTTTAACCGTCCATATATCGTCATGATATTTGGCAATATATATCGTGTCAGCGATATATCGTCACGACATTTAGCGATATATATCGTGCCAGCGATATATCGTCACGATATTTGGCGATATATATCGTGGAGACGATATATCGCCCATATCACGAAATTAAAAAAAAATATCGTGTCGTATCGTCTGTGACGATATTTTCTTGACGATATATCGCGATATCAAATTTCCGATATTGCCCATCCAAGTCAACTGGGGAGAGTAGTGTTTCAGTCCAAAGCTCATCGTCTGCAGAGGCAGGAGCATTTGTGTCTCTTCTTGCCGCGTGAAAAAAACCTTGTTTCCAGAGAGATTTCCATTAAGTATGAATGTTTTCTTCTCGGTCTTTCGCGGAAGGATTTGACCAAAGAACTAGATGTTACCCACTTCATATGATAAATGGTGGTGGGATGGGTCTCCAGGAACGGGCGGCGTTCAGCATTCATGACTAAGGGCTTTTTCCCGTAATCAGCGTTCGGGTGATTAGCCTAATTAACATTACAGTGGACCGAGAAGAGCAAGCACTGTTTGGAGTGTCCCTTTTTTCCCTTTTTATCCCTTTTTATCCCTTTTTTCCCTCCGGAGGAACGTCTGAAGCTAGGCCGCGAATGAAATGATGGAGTGTCTGGCAGGAGGTAAATCCACTCGCGAGGTTTCCTCTTGTCTCCGCGGTTCATTAAGAGAAACCGCCGCAGAATGAGTGGAATAAAGTCCAAGTCGTTTCCTTATAATTGCTGGAGGTCTTCTTAAGCAATGGTTGCATGCTTTCTTCACCCTCTCGGTACCAAAAATAATAAATCGCCATTTTCTCTGGTGGAAATGCGCGGACGACGCTTGTTTCTAAGGATGCACAGAGAGAGAGGAGCGGAGGGGGTTCCAAGATCAAGCGAATGGGCTTGCTCCTGGAACAAGTTAATTCTAACCCCAATTTTTTTCCATGTGATCGGTTGTTGGTGGGAGTGGACTTTTACCCCCTCTAGTGGTAATCATACGAGGACGCCCGCAGGGAGGGTCAAGGGAGATAACCTGACCCCCCTTTGGAATAAGTAAAAGTATCTTACTACTTCTTCTTCCTTCCCTTCTACTTAATCTCCCTTGTCTGTCTCTTTTCGTTTATCTTCTTTTTAGTTTTCGAAATTTTTCTTTCAATATTATTTCTTTTTCTATGTTTTCCCTCCCATTTTTTCTTCTTTCTTCTTTCTCTCTGTCGATCTGCTGCTATTTCCCGTCCTGCTCTGTCTCTTTCTATCTGTCTTGCTAATATATTCCTCTTACTTGCTTCCTTGCTTCTCTGTTTATTTCTTTAATTTGCTTTTCTATTTCTCTCTCTCTCCTCTACTACGTTCATTTTCTCTGTTTTCTTTGTCATTTCTAGCGTTTCTATTTCTTCCTTTCTTTCATCTCCCTCGCTCTCTCTCTCTCTCTCTCTCTCTCTCTCTCTCTCTCTCTCTCTCTCTCTGAAACGTCTTTATTTCTCTTGTGTCTGTGTGTGTGTGTGTGTGCGTGTGTTTGCTTGCCTAACTTCTTCGTTACATTCTCTCTCTCTCTCTCTCCATGTGTGTGTGTGTGTGTTTCGCTTCTTTATCTGCCTTTCACATTATGTTTCTCTTCTCTTTCCTTTTCTCCCATGTCTGGTCCTTCTTTCCCTGATTCTGTGCCGTTTATTTAATTTCTTTCCTATCTCCCTTAAGGCTCTTCTTTCTTGTGATATATAAGCTACATGTATATATGTATGAGTATGTGTGTGTATGTGTGTACATACATACATACATATATATAAACAAATTAAATGCACCCTCATAAACACCCCCATATTACCATTTTTGTCTTTGAACAACTTTCAAAACGACGGCTAAAATTTGTAATTACGAAATATTTAATATGTATACTCCCCCCCCCCTTTAATCCTAGAACGCAGCTACGTAATATCCACTTTATTAATTCCAGCCCCCTCCGGAAAGAAACCTGCGCACGCCAGTGTTTCCAGCTGCCGTTTCTAATATACGCCACCGTATTGGAATTAAAACATTTCCCCCCAGCTTTGGCTGTGTTCGGGTATCCCTTATAGATTTCACAAATGGCTACACCATTTCGCAAACCGGGAGATCCACGAGCGATTTTGAAAATTGACCCACGACCGAAACAAAGACAGACTTACCGTCGTCCGGAAGAGAGTGTCATGTTACACACCCGTGCTTCCCTCTAGCGGTCGCTCTCCGAAATGGAGACCTTGCTAGTTCTCAACGCTCTACACGATTTCTGCATTAGATCGTCAACAGAACGAACCCTTTCCTGCGAATCCGCTGGCGAAAAAAAGCAGGGAGAAGATACGGTGGTAGAGAATTCAAAAACGTTGAGAATGACCACAATCCAATGGACCGTTAAAAAAGAGGAGCGGAGTGAAAAAGAGAGACGATGGGGGGGGGGAGCTAGAAGTACCAATTCTGCACTGCGTGATTATAATGGAAATAACCCTCTCAAACATGCTACCGAGTTCTCGGAGTAATATAATGGGTTTTGAGGTTTGTAATCGCATTTTGTAAAGTGCTGAGAAGATTTTTTTTTTAGAAACTTCGTGTTCCCTCTCGATGATCACGTGACCTGCTGGGGCCAGTGGAATTAGCATATCAGGACGCGATGTAAAGGTAAAGCTACTCTCTACATTGCAACTTGAAGGCACATTAGTGGAGGTGATGTAATCAACACCACGATCCAGTCGTTCTTAACTTGCAGAGTTGCCCCCAGGTGCTCACATACTATGGTCTGGATGAACCCAAACCCACTACATGAATAGACAATACTAGAAAGATTCTCATCTAATCACACACCCTAGGAATTGAACCCGGGTGCTCCTGTGCGGCAGTCTGGCGACTTAATAATCGGACAGCGATTGTTTGGTGATTCCAATTAGCAGGAGTATTTACATGTGCACCCTACAGAAAGAACGGTAATCATACAGATTATCATACATACCCTGCTGAAACAAATGTCATTAACTTCCATTGCATCCAGGCGTCATGGATGAGGAAATGGTCAATTTAATTTTCTTTCTACGAACCAGGTATATCAAATTAGTTTCCTTGGAAAGGCACGATTATTCATTTTGCTTGTTTCCCCTATGTTTCAACTGATACTTATTGTCACTATTAGTCTCATACGTAGGAACATATGTTTGTTATTTTTATCATCTCTGTTTTTGACAAAGTTCTCGTTAATAATACAGGATTGAAAAAATGTAACATTCCTGCTTACACAGCTGATTTACATGAGAGGCAAGGCTATGAGACACTTAATTTTTATTTTGTCATTATTGGAATGTACTGACAAGACAAATCAACAACATAAGTAAAACTGCATGGAGACAAAGCGTGGTGATGACAACATCACCTACCAGAAATGGTCGAGATCGTGAATATGCGGGGGCCTTCACACATATACATCTCTCATTCTTTCTCTTTCAGTTTCTCTTTCTTTATCTCTCCCCGTGAGTGAGAGAGAGAGATGCTGAAAGAAAGAGTGAGAGAGGAGAAGGGATAGAGAGAGAGAGAGAGGGAGATGGGAGAGAGAGGGAGATGGGAGAGAGATAGAATGCTGAAAGAAAGAGTGAGAGAGAAAAGGGATGGAGAGAGAGAAATAGGGATGAGAGAGAGAGAGAGAGAGAGAGAGAAAGAATGCTGAAAGAAAGAGTGAGAGAGAAAAAGGGCTGGAGAGAGAGAGAAATAGGGATGAGAGAGAAAGAGAGATTCTGAAAGAAAGAGTGAGAGAGAAGAAGGGATAGACAGAGAGAGAGAGAGAGAGATGCTGAAAGAAAGAGTGAGAGAGAAGAAGGGAGAGAGAGAGAGAGAGAGAGAGAGAGAGAGAGAGAGAGAGAGAGAGAGAGAGAGAGAGATGGGAGATAGAGAGAAATAATGCTGACAGAAAGAGTGAGAGAGAAAAAGGGATGGAGAGAGAGAGAGAAATAGGGATGAGAGAGAGAGAGATGCTGAAAGAAAGAGTGAGAGAGAAGAAGGAATAGAGAGAGAGAGAGAGAGATGGGAGAGAGAGAGAGAGATGGGAGATAGAGAGAAATAATGCTGACAGAAAGAGTGAGAGAGAAAAAGGGATGGAGAGAGAGAGAGAAATAGGGATGAGAGAGAGAGAGATGCTGAAAGAAAGAGTGAGAGAGAAGAAGGAATAGAGAGAGAGAGAGAGATGGGAGAGAGAGAGAGAATGCTGAAAGAAAGAGTGAGAGATAAAAAGGGATGAAGAGTGAGAGAGATAGGGATTGGAGAGAGAGGGGGAGGCATTTTTGGCATGGTGCAAGGCGCACGGGAACTTTGCCTACTAACCTAAACTGGTTTTAAATTTGGTAGTAATTATACGTAAAAGAGAATATCACAGATATGTAGATAGGTTGGCATTCTTACATTGACATAGAGGCGACCACATTTAAAGTCCTGAACTGGCTATGGCTAACCGCAATTAAAAAGAGCTAAGACCTCTTCCTACCATTTCATCCGGTGGGGTATCAATTCCTAAACATAAGTTAGTGGTGTTTGTAAAGGTAGCGAAAGGCATTCACTCTTACAACAGCCCAGCTCTTGAACAATGTAAATAAAATAAAGAGAGAGTATGATAAACAGAAACAATTTCCTTAAGGACCCATTCTCCCTATCATCCATTTGCATCTTATGCGTGCACGAGATAACTTAATACGAAACATCCATCCCTCGTGCCACGTGGAAATTCATCTCACAGAGACTACTTTGATAAGGCGATAGACATGAATAGCCACTAAGTGCGCATGCGTAGGAGATAATATAATGAAAAACGAGGGAGGAGATTAGATATCTACAAGGTTACAAAACTATTATCACCGAATGGGTACCGTGGGGGGCTATGATGCATGCACACACCACGCTCTACCTCATACACAGTGTTTATACTCCGGGCTGTGTGGAGACTTGTTTTATCTCGAGTGAAGAACGAGAAACATTGAGGAAACTTGCTCCTTTTTCCATGACGATAACGCCACAGGGGGTGGGGGAAGTTTCCAAGGACGAAACATAACCTCCCCCACCCCAGGTTTCTCGTGAGCGCAGGGGGTAATTTGATGAAACTAAAAGCTGATGCCGTGTTGATATTTCTTTTGCATGCTCTTGTATGAACGGTGTAGGAAATGGCAGGTACAAGGGGAAATTTGAAAGATAAAAATATGCCAGTCTTTACGTGACAAATGTACATGGCCAGTCCTCTACATTATAGTAAAAGGTTGGATAATTATGCACGTTTTAACACATTTCAAACTTCATTGAGAGCTGCAGCTGGCGAACATGATTGAGATATTGCCGTATTTTTTCTACGGTACCTCTGTTGGGCGTATGCTGGAGTGGTATTAACAGCGAATTCCACTTTTTCTTCTTATTTTCTGTTAACTTTTCGTACACTCAGTGTTTTGAGTTCACTTTATGCACAGATAGGCTAATCGAGAGTGAATTTAATTGACTGGATTGATTTTAAGTGTTGGGCACGACAGCACAAAGACTATTTGTGTCAGGGTTGTTAAAGATCGAGAAATTTTAAATAAATTCAGGAGAGAAAATCAGCAAGCTTAAATCGGTCCTGGACCGTAAAAAACATTTTTATATGTAATGTATTTCAATTCGGTCCAGGAACCGTTTTTCCAGCATCAATTTAAATACGGTCCAGGAACCTTTTTTCTGAATCAATTTAAATACAGTCTAGGAACCTTTTACAATGAAACAATACGCAACTTGTACCGAATTTAAATAGTGCGAGAAAAAGGTCCCGGTTTTGCAGAGGAACCCAATAGAACCCATTAGAATTAACGGGTCCCTGGACCATTAACAACCCTGATTACACAATGTGGGGATAATCCCCTTAATACAAGAGAAATATATCTGTTAAAAACTTCGTAAATGAACTGCTAAGACAAATTCTGTTTTAGTCTACTAACACGAATTATCACTGTCTCTGAAGATAATGAATGAATAAAATGAAAGTTTTGGTAGTGTCAGTACTTAGGTTATTTGCGCCTGTCACATTACGGGGTCAAACCCTTCACCATAAATAAAGTTCACACTTTTTCTGAACTTTCGTACATATAATTATTTCTCTATATTCTCAGATTTCTCATTTTACGGTCAACACAAAAATCCAAGTCCTATCCGGGACTCGAACCCGGGACCCCTGGCTTCGTGGCGCGCTATGCTAACCAGTCCGCCACCGAGGCCGAGTCTAAAGCTATGTGCCTCCACCGGGTATCGAACCCGAAACCCCTTGATTACAAAGCAACTGCGCAATCGGGGATGCCTATCGACTGAGGTACCGCGCTCTCACAAAAGCTGTTCTGTTGGCATTAAGTGTGCCTTGCAAGAATCTGAACTTGATCTAAAGCTTAAAGTGGTGGTATTTGAATCCCTGAGCTGGAAGCTCAAACCGATACCCTTGGGCTGTACTTTTTCAGTGAAATACTTTTGAATTCAAACGAACTATTAAGAGAATGGCTCGCGAGACAAGCTCTGCATAATGACCTCCCATGCACGGGATCCGCCATCATGAATTCCATGTGAGACAGGCGACTTTGTCTCTTAAATCTTCCACGACCACAAAATCCGGTTCACCTGCCAGGGCTGCGGTTTGCATTCTTGATTCATGAGAATATTCGCGCCCGAAGAGAGAGATCGGATCCTGCGAGATATGCCACCCGCCACACGTTACTGTTGAGCGGGTTGCAGCCAAGTTAAGGATGTGAGTCTAACGGCGAGCCCGTCTCCATTTACGCGCTGGAAATGGGAAGGAAATGACGAATGGATGCCAGCGGAAATGGAGGCGG
Organism: Lepisma saccharinum; assembly: GCF_977018435.1. Taxonomy (NCBI): domain Eukaryota; kingdom Metazoa; phylum Arthropoda; class Insecta; order Zygentoma; family Lepismatidae; genus Lepisma; species Lepisma saccharinum. Next base: position 18,703,956 of record NC_139251.1, on the reverse strand, counting down.
ATGAATTTCCACGGGTCAGCCATCAGTGGAGCTCGGCAACGACATCTGTGGGCCACTTTTGTATCTGTCCGTTGGTTTGTTTGGAAGATATTAGTGTTTCCTTCTGCCTTTTAGTAAATAATGTTCACGCTGGTGAGACCTCGATATTGGCCGGTTACAGTGGGGGAATGGTTAGCACAGAGCGCTACGACGCCAAGGGTACTCGGTTCGAATCCTGGCCTGGTGTTCTTTGTGAGTGTCCATCACTTTCACCATATCATCGCCCATCCTCATCGTCGCGATTTGGCAGAAAAAGTGGCGATGGAAAATAACCTTATCCCGAAATTTGTCTGGTGCAAGCGAACGAAATCAAGTCTCTGCGCAAGTAGTGGCTCTAGTAGGGTTGACCAATGAACTTCTGAAGAGGATGAAGAGGAAAATGCAGCTGTAGCTGCCAGCCTTTAGCAATAGTGCGTACTGCTTCGCTCCGCAAACTCGCTTTCTCTCTTTCTCTACCGTTATACGCGGCCTTACCACACAGATTCTTGGGACAGAGTATATTCAATCAATCAATCGAGATCTTGACATTTGAGAAGGGATAAATAAGAGAGGGTGGTGAGATCGGCTCATACTAGCACCAGTGATCGTTTTGCCTCCTTAGATATACAATTCCAGTACTTGTCAATCCAGATTGTTGCGTTCCTCCTGGCCAGTTAAAAGTAACCCTTCGCTCCTGACGTCTAGAACATAGACTCAACTCTGAGTCTACTCGCAAGCTAACTCAGGATCATTGAAATAGGAAACTCCCAGCACAATTAATTCAGTGTACAAACCTGTATATTGGAGAAGACAACTTGTATTCATTGGATACTGGGGACAGGCTAAAAAGCCAGTTAATTCAAAATATATACAGGGTGTTTCAAAAGTAATAGCACAAACTGATACAGGTGAAAGTACACGATAATAGAAGCAAGGAAGTCTCAGTAAACATGTGTCTGCAAACGAGCCGTTTTCGAGATAATCGCGAATGTGTGATTACAAGTCGCCACTGACTTCATTGTTTGTAAAATGCTAATAATGTGTGCGAATGTGTGGGTACAAGCCGTACCACCTCTCGGAAATGTTCTGTTTGATTGTAACGCCACCTCTCGGAAATGTTCTGTTTGATTACAACGCCACCTCTCGGAAATATTCTGTTTTGCAAACAAAGACCAAAGACCAAGACCGCGAAAGGAGTAAAGCCCTCGGTGTTTACAAAATGCAATCAATGACGGCTTGTAACCACATATTTGCACACATTATTAGCATTTTAACAACTAGGACGACGTTTACAAACAATGAAATCAGCGGCGGCTTGTAACCACACATTCGCAATTATATCGAAAACGGCTGGTTTGCAGACCCATGTTTACTGAGACTTTTTTGCTTCTATTATCGTGTACTTTCACCTGTGTCAGTTTGCGCTATTACTTCTGAGACACCTTGTATACAGAATGCTTAGACAGGACTGGGCTAGCGATTCCAGCCGGAATGATTCTATTTCTGGAGTTCCAGACACTAGAGCCATCTGGGGAAAGCACACCTGGAGATTCCAGGTCAACTACTTTCTCTCCCGGCGATTTTGGTAAAAAGGAAACAGTAGTACTAATACATTTTCGGAGCTTTGAGGTTTTTTTTGTACTAGAGGTTTTACTCTCCAATCCCCTTTGAGCCCAAGTATATGGAAACATATGTAATTGACATCAACAGATGTTTTGGATGGATTTGATTGTACATTCACTGAATAGCATAATTGTTAACAGTTGAGATTACATACATTTCTTTCCTTTGCATTTTTAAAGAGAAAATAAGTTTCCAATGAGCATTCATTAGCGGACTACATACAGGTTGGTCGATATTGAACAATTGAACGTGTCTATCACATGAACATTTACAACAAAATACTGAACACATGCTGCAAACTTCACTGATTTGCTATGAAAGTACAGAGCCATTACAAGATTCTTTCACAAGCAATGATATTCATAAAGTCTGCATTCCAAAGAGACCAGAACATTCTGCGTCTGTAACATGCTCCTCTTCACTCGTATCTATCTACAGTGCGTTCGTTTTGGCTCTGGGCCGAGATAGCGCGCGAACAACTTTGAACAACTCTTATAACACAGGTTAATACTCGTTATGTAATATAAATATAATTGTGTACATGCTAAGTACATGTGCGTAAAAAAGCGAGACATTACGGGACGAAAATGCCGGCATCTGCGCCATGTCACGCTCTATCTCGGCCCATAGCCAAAACGAACGCACTGTGCTAATCAATTAACGTTAGAGCAAGCAACTCCTACATTTGATACGATTAAGGACCAGGTGGCGGAGGCAAGTCAGATCTTGATATGGAAGGTTCCGAGTTCGACTCCCAGCCCAGGCATAGTTGATCCCTTATGAATGTGCATTTATGAAGTTCAGCTAATTATCATTCATTCTCATCGTCGCGATATTGCGTATTAGAGGCAGAAAATCGAGCAAATTCAACAGGAACAATCCACAAGATGAAGGAGAAATTAATACGAAAAAGGGAAATTTTGTAACTGGGAAAGGGAAATTTCGTACTCTGGTTGTGGCAACACTACTTTCAGGTCCTTTGCTATAGCGTTTCAGAATGGTAGATAACACTTTCGTTCTAGTGGACCTTCGCAAATCGACGTTACGTCATAAAAGAAAAGAGAAATACATCTTTCAATTTATTACTGGCACTGAACTCTCGCTTCTTTCCAACTTGGTCTCTAGCGATTTGGAGATCTCCCAGGAAAGCGAATTCATGGGAAGACGTCCGACAGTTATCCGCTCCACGCCCGGTTACGCAGCGCGACTTCGGCAAAAGCAAATATGAGCCAAAAATTGGAGCTTAAGTTCCAAAATCAGGGGATTAAAAGTTAAGGGAGCTGCAAACTTGGAACAAAGCAAGACTTGAAGGTTTGGCGAGGGGAGGAAATAGGGTGAAAGTTCTTCTCCGGAGTAAAGTGGTGATCTCCTCGGCAAACATCATTCTAGTATGCTCTTACAGCGAAATAACGCAAGAATTTTATCTGGCGTTAGCTTATAAAGAGGGTCCAGAAGTGAAAAGTAGCAAACGGGTAAGCAGGCTTCTTGTGCGTCAGTTTTGAGTTAGAGAAGGCAGTAGGATGTTAGGAAACTAACTAACTCTCTAGCCTTCTTAAACCCGAAGGTTCATGGCTGCAGCAACACAGGCCTTCCATCTGTCCCTATCTTGAGCAAGATCTATATACTCTTTTCCATCCCTACCGATTTCCCATCTCAACGTTGTCCCTCCATCTTCGTCTTGGCCTTCCTACAGGTCTCTTACCATCAGGTTTCCCAACAATAATCCTGTAAACTCCTCTTTCCTCTCCCATTCGTGCCACATGGCCTGCCCACCTAAGTTTTCTTGATTTAAATATTCTAATAATATCTGGACATGAATACAAATTATGTAGTTCTAAATTATGTAACCTTATCCACTCACCTGTCTCCTCATCCCTTTTAGGTCCAAAGATTTTCCTAAGGATCTTATTTTCAAATACTCTCAATTTATGTTCCTCTTTCAATGTAAGGGACCAAGTTTCACATCCATATAATATTACAGGCAAAATTACTGTTTTGTATATTTTAACTTTTAGTTTCTTAGATATTAAACGAGAAGACAAAAAATTATGAAGAGAGAAGTAACATGCATTAGAATGCAATAGAGAAATCTGTTGACGGAGTAACACGTTACAACTATTCTGTAGTTCTCGTATCGAGCCGGCCCCCGTAGTGGAGTGATTAGCACATCGAGCTACGACGCCAGGCGTCCCGGGTTAGAATCCTGGCATGGGCATGGATATTTGTGTGTGTCTATTCATAAATTTCGTCATATCATCCCTCATCCTCATCTTCGCAAATTAGCCAAAAGTGGCACAAGAAGCGAAGTGAAATAAAGCTTATCAATAAAAAATAAAACAATAAATCGTATCGATTGATTGATCAAGGTCAAACATCCAAGCTCTCTCCACATTCTATATTCTCTTCTCGACTTTTGCATGTTCCACTAGGGGCCAGTACATCGGATTTTCTTCTCGGAGGGGTCTGGAATTGTAAAGGTTGATAATACATAGCTGCGTTCTAGGGAGGGGCGGGATTGAAAACAAAATATTTCCCAGTTACCATTTTTAACATCCGTTTAAGACAAAAATGTCAATCGGAAGTCATTCAGTACTTTAGTTGTTTCCCAAGGTGTTCCCATTTGATTCTCCCTGCGTACGCCAGTGCTTAGAGCTTCCCTCGTCTTCTCATACCTGAACGGCGCATCTGGAGGATGCCCCACATCAACAATCACCTTGACGCTAATAGATCGCCATCACTCTCTCACACAGGTTTCCCGGACAGCGTATTTGTAGCGTCGTCGCCTTGTAATTAAGGTGACCCGTGTTCGATACCCATTGAGGGCACATATTGGTTCGGAAGCCACTTTAAAAGCTGTAGGTCCAGTCCCGATTAGCCTATCCTCGTTAAAGTGGACTTTAAAATCAATCTCCTCCTCGCACACTCAGAGACGTCTCCTCCACTATTACTGATCTTGTCACCGTCGCCAGCGGAAGCGTGTTTGCTAAGTAAACATTTTATTGTCGGCAAGTAACACATTCTCAATCCCGGACTTTGTATAGGTACTGTGATCAGCACAACGCTGTGACTACTTTTAACCTATAAGGAAGGATAAGGATGCTCCAGGTACCTATTATTGAGAGTCTGAGTGAGCCTCAGAGCTGCTTGTGAGGGTATTCCTGAGATTTCCAACCCCTGGAACAGGCCTACTTGGGGGATTGGTTAACACAGCACGCTACGACGCCAGGAGTCCCGGGTTCGAATCCCGGCCTAGGCATGGGTGTTTTTTGTGAATGTTCATATCTTCACTCATCCTCATCGTCACGATTAGCCAAAAGTGGCAGAAGAGGGACTAAATAACAAAAAACAAATCAAATCTAACCCCTGAAATCGAAGTCGGAATTTCCCGCCTGAACATCGTGTCTGTGTGAAGCACTTCTACGTTCAATGGGTTTTTATGCCTACGATAGGAACGGAAAAATGGAATCATTGCATTCACTTCCGAAGGACAGGGAAACCCCGGGTGAAATCAAAGGCACTGGCAGTTATAGCATTTGCCAGGAAGTAACGTTGCTTTACAAGAAATGAACCCGTACATTAATTTTCCATTCATGTGTCCATTCAAAATCTCACCTGCAGGCATCACTACGAAATCGAGCCACGAGTAAAAAATCCCATTGTGATTGAGGAAAAGTTTCAGACGGCAACACTGCCGCCTCTTCCCGCCAGTTTTCACAGCAGCGACGGTTTGAAGCTTACTAAGGAAATCCGAGACCAGTTGTGTTTACAAGCAGTTGAAGGATCCGTGTCATAAAGCTAGTCTGGGCACGAAGGACGATGTAGCTTCGAATTTAAATATAGATCAGCTTTGTCAGAAGCATCGGTTCAATGGGTCTACAAGGAGAGTAGAGATCAACAATCTTCCTCCTTTGAAGCAAGTGTTGCTGCCTTCGACAAAATTTACATCTGGACATAAGAAGCGCAACCAGAAGGATTCATGACCGATCGAAGGAACATGGCAAATAATTCTAGTTAACTATTGTTGAAGATACTAATACCTAAGTAGATGACGAGATATTAATTTGAATTAACACTTCAAGAACTTATTTTATCTTAGTGTACAACAATGTTCATTATTAATTATTTTAGAAAAGACAAATTAATTGACTCATATAGATATGTGTAAGTAGGCTTCCAAATCTTCACACTTTGCTAGATATCAAAACTAGTTGCATGTGCTTCCATCTATGTATGGAGCATATAAGCTAGTTTACTGCCTATTACTATTCGTGTAAATCCTTTCCGGTAGAACGTTTAATCAAATATGATAGCCTAGTCAATAAAGGTTTAATGTCGGGAATAAGTCCGTAAAAGCTGAATTTTGGACAGTTGTTAGAACACTACTAGTAGTGCAAAATCCCAAAAGTCCCCGCCCATCTTCGCTGCGCTTCCCCACCATCCCCAGCGCCCCCGCGAACATCAATTCATAAATAATAAAATACGCGCGAAGTTAACAGTGAATTGGATGTTCCAAGTGTTGAATGAAAAATGTCTTAAGTGGTATAACAATTTATTCTACCAAGTCTCATGCTTTTATCGAAAAGTCAATGATTCCGGACTTAACCGCCGGACTGTGATAAAGATACGACACTTTTTGGTGCTCTCCTCCATTTGGAGACAGATTTTATGGCGTATCTTTCATTAAAATATATTAAAACTTATAACGTTTTAAAGCTTATAAATTAGGCTACAACTTTTATAGGAAACAATTTTTTGTCATTTAATTTGTTCAAAAGTTACAAGGCAAAAACTTCATAAAGTACTAGAAGAAATTATTTTTTTGAAGATTATTTTAAAATTACGACAAAATCACCGACATTATCGAAAAATTAAACAGTTTTTTTTTTTGTAGCCCATTTAATGAGGATTAAGATTAAGAAAAGATTACCTGCCTACGACCATTGGTTAAGGAGATATAGATCATAACCGAGAGTCTTGGAAATTGATGTTCGCAGCGAAGGGTTGGCGGGGACTTTTGGGATTTTGCAGTATACTAGTAGTGTTCTAACAACTGTCCAAAATTCAGCTTTTAAAGAATTATTCCCGACATTGGCCCTTTTTTGTCCTTCATTGACTGGGCTATGACTATTTCTGGCTTCAGATAAACAAAGGTTTCATGTGTGTATTCCTTCTTTATTTTGCTGGTTTTGTAGCTATACCCCCCTCTCTGTGTGTGTGTGGGGGTGTATGTGTTCTTTCATTTTCTGGGTGAGTGAGGAGGCTATTTCTGGCTTTAATTCTCTATCTCTACTTATCTATTTTATGGTATTTCTCTATCTCTGATCAGATTGTCTCCCAGATGGAGTGGTTAGCACAGCGCACTACGACGCCAAGTTCCCGGGCGCCCCCTTCATAAATTTCACCATATCAAACGTCCCTCGAAAGATTAAGAATCCTTAAGCATAAGTGAAACAGACGAAATAAAATACATACTGTACATAATATACAAACGAGGTTCAATAACCTTTCAGAAATAGTACAACATGGCGCAAGGAAATACTAAACTAACTTTAATGTGATAAACAACAGACTATTGAACATATTTGTTCTTCTTCCTCGCAACTTGATTATACATAATATCGTATAGCTCTAGTTACAACAACAACTCATCATTGCCGTGATTAGTAAAAGTTCCACAAAAATGACGTTAAATAACGAAAATCTGTCAATCCTACTTCCCCTGTGTGTGTGTGTGTGTGTGTGTGCATATCTTTATTACTGGTTACAACTTTGAATTGTTATTGTCATCTTTAAACTGTTCCTTTGTGTAAATTTAACATGTATTTTAAATCTGTCTTAACTGTTCCTTCGTTATGGTGATGTGTCTTGTGTCTTTTAAATTGTATAAATATTGCATTTACAAGTCTTGGTAACATGATGGAAAGTCACCAAACCCTTATCTTTGCAGTGGGAAATACGATGAACTAAATTAATAAATTCTACGCAGACATCTAAAACAATTGAATCAGAGGCAGGATAGAACGTAGAACGCAGAGAATCTAAAGAACTGGAGAAATAACATGATAGTCGAAACCAACGGACCGGAAAAGAAAGAGGAAGATGAGATTTCGCCAAAGTATCGCGGCTAAGTTTCGCAAGAACAGGAGATAGCAGAACCGGTCAATTCGCCTCTACGGATCTTCCTCCCTCCTCCCTCCCCCGCTGCTTCTCTTTCAAGGTTGAATGCGCAGAGTGGGTCGTATTCCGTATCAGAGCGAAGCCGCGAGAAAGACATTTTCGTCCTCGACAACTCCTTTTAGCGCTATCTCGATTCGGACTTCTCGGAGCGAAAATGGATATGAGAACACGGACTGCAGAGAAACCGAAGATTCGCGCCTTTCCACGCGATATAACTGGCGGCAATATTTTAAGCCTATTGGAGAAACAAGGAGAGAGTCCCTTATTGGAAACATTTCCATTGGTTACGGTGGTATCGCAAGAGAATTTCGTCCAGGCGGTCTCACCGATGCCATCGTACAAGCAGGCCTAGGCGGTGTGTTTGTGTCTACATGCAACGTCATCACTGGTAGACCAGCATTACAGGCGCAAATGTATGCTAGTTTGAACGTAGATAGCTACTCCTTGTGTGCGTGTAGAAAGGTAGTAATTGCAATACGGTGTGGCTGGTGATATTTTGTTGCGACCCTGCCTCCCCAATGGCGTAGTGGTTACGTCGTTGCGTAGTAATCAAGTGATCCCGGGTTCGATAGCCGGTGGAGCCACATAGTGGTTTGGATCCCACTTTAAACTGTAGGTCAGGTCCCGATTAGCCAAACTGTGCACAAAACACAATTCAAATGTGTTGCGATCCATGACCTACTAATGATGACGTGGCAGGTCTTATTTTAAGAAGGTTGTCCGACCATACGCGGACGACATATTATTGTGTGGGTTGTGCTTTGATAGTCATGGTTCATGGGACTCCCCGATGAAGTTATGGTAAAGTCTTGTAATGAAAGGGTCTTGGATTCCAACTCCGTTGAGGCACATTGGCCAATGGCTCGGATTCCACTTTAGACTATAAGTCCAGTTCAGATTAGCTTTTCTGAGCAAAAAGTTTCTGCTAAGATTTTTCCCTGTTACTGGCGATCGAAATTTTGCTGATATTTGTAATCTCTGCTTACGCTGCATTTTCGATACATAGAGAAGAACTCGCACAGAATTTTAGAAAAGTACTTGTGCTACCACTTTGTAATAGCGCGACAGGGATTGGGGGACATGGAGGTTAAAGTGGGCAAGTCACCGATGTTTTGACCACGGTAAATGCCTGAAAATTACAGTTTTGAGTCCAAGTCTTCATAACATGGATACATTGGAAAATTCCTCTAATATGCATGTGAGCAAGATTGGTCAACGCATTTTAAGATGCTGGAATTTAAACATCGAAATATAATTTTATTGCTTGCTTCAATCTCCTCACTACAGGACAGCGGTTAGAAAATGAAAGATGCCCAGGACTAGAACACGGATCTCTGTCACACCGTGCCATTTCTCTTGGCTACCGAGCCAGACCAGGTTTAGCCTGATTTTTTGCTGTGGCTGTTCATCTGTGTGGAACCGCAACTGGATCTGTTGCCTCTAAAATACTGATGACGCTGGTAGTGCATAGAACCTCCCAGAGTGGAGCTGTATATTAAATTACTACTAAGTGCACATCTCCTATGTGTGCCACATCGTAAGATAATATGCAGTTCTGCGCTGCGAGGTTCTGTGCACAATCGACGTCATTACCGTTTCAAAGTAAACTGATCTCGTTGTCAATATCACTGACTGAGACAATTCCGCAAAGGTAAAACATTGGAAGCGAAAAATCAGTCGAAACGCTAACCGACATAGGTAAAACAGCGACAGCCAAAAGTCAGTCGAAACCATATTCGACAAAAGTAAAAACAGCCAAAGCGAAAAATCCGTCGAATCCATATCCGACGAAGATAAAACAGCGACAGCAAAAGATCAGTCGAAACCCTATCTGACAAAGGTAAAAAAGCGACAGCAAAGAACCAGTCGAAACCATCTCCGACGAAGATAAAACAGCGACAGCGAAAAATCAGTGGAAACCATATCCGACGAAGATAAAACAGCGACAGCAAAGAATCAGTGGAAACCATCTCCGACGAAGATAAAACAGCGACAGCGAAAAATCAGTCGAAACCCTATCTGACAAAGGTAAAAAAGCGACAGCAAAGAATCAGTCGAAACTATCTCCGACGAAGATAAAACAGCGACAGCGAAAAATCAGTGGAAACCATATCCGACGAAGATAAAACAGCGACAGCAAAGAATCAGTGGAAACCATCTCCGACGAAGATAAAACAGCGACAGCGAAAAATCAGTCGAAACCCTATCTGACAAAGGTAAAACAGCGACAGCAAAGAATCAGTCGAAACCATCTCCGACGAAGATAAAACAGCGACAGCGAAAAACCAGTCGAAACCCTATCTGACAAAGGTAAAAAAAAGCGACAGCAAAGAATCAGTTGAAACCATCTCCGACGAAGATAAAACAGCGACAGCGAAAAATCAGTCGAAACCCTATCTGACAAAGGTAAAACAGAGACAGCAAAGAATCAGTCGAAACCATCTCCGACGAAGTTAAAACAGCGACAGCAAAAAAACAGTCGAAACCCTATCTGACAAAGGTAAAACAGCGACAGCAAAGAATCAGTCGAAACCATATCCGACGATGATAAAACAGCGACAGCAAAGAATCAGTGGAAACCATCTCCGACGAAGATAAAACAACGACAGCGAAAAATCAGTCGAAACCCTATCTGACAAAGGTAAAAAGCGACAGCAAAGAATCAGTCGAAACCATCTCCGACGAAGATAAAACAGCGACAGCGAAAAATCAGTCGAAACCCTATCTGACAAAGGTAAATAGCGACAGCAAAGAATCAGTGGAAACCATCTCCGACGAAGATAAAACAGCGACAGCGAAAAACCAGTCGAAACCCTATCTGACAAAGGTAAAAAGCGACAGCAAAGAATCAGTCGAACCCATCTCCGACGAAGATAAAACAGCGACAGCGAAAAATCAGTCGAAACCAAATTCGACAATAGGTAAAACAGCGAGAGAAAAAAAACGTCCAAACTATGGATAGCTCGTTTGGGAAGAACCATGGCACGATATGCGAGCATCCCGGGTTCGAGTCTTAATCGAGACTGCATTTTTCTCTGAATTTCTACACTGACTCAAAAGATATAAAATAAATATCGATAAGTTTTGGTAGGAGTACTAGATGAGAATAATAAAACGAATAGATGGCAGAGGGAAGAATTTTCCTGAAACTCCTGCTGAAACACATCTTTCAGCTAATTAAAATCCTGACGAAACCAACCCGGTCAGTACTAAAAGGGAGATCAAGCCAGCGTATGCAGAGAAAATAAACCATAATTACCGCCTTTATAAACGCTAGACTTCCTGGCTTTCATTGAACACTAAGTTACTCCTGAAAGCTCCAATTAATTCCCACGGAAGCGAAATATTACAGAGAATATTATTGGAGTTTTGAGCATGCAGATGGGAATTTCAATAAAGCCAGCAGCTGTTTGATATTGATTCTGCCCACGTCTATGAAATTTCAGCGATGTAGCATAGAACTGCAGTGGTATGTGGTCTGTCTCCCCCACCATGTATGAACAGAAGGAGAAAAAAGAATTCTTTGCATACCGGAATCGTATGTGCTTTCATACGTGTGGAACAATGGCTCCTCCCTTTAACGAAAGATCAAAAGTTCTGGGATATATTAACTGCTGAAGCTTCGTTAACGTAACCAGCCATTCGAAAGTAACAGGTTAGTTGTATTCCTACTGCTTTGATGGCAACTATAACTGCTTAGCAGTGAATTTTCAGAAAGGTAAGGATCTCTTCTTATTTTAAATTCGTGCATCCTGAATCTGAGGAAACCAAAAACGTTTCAGTGCGGTGTTGGTTGGTTGTTTTATGATTTCTCCATTTTCGTTGCTTTTTTAAAGGGGTCCCGGGTTCGATACCCGGTGGAGGCACATAGTGGTTTGGATTCCACTTTAAACTGTCGGTCCGGTCCGATTAGCCTTACTGTGCATAAAGTGGACTTAAAACACCAAATCAATCAATCGTTGTTTCTTTCGACGAAGTTTTAGCAAAAAAGTTACATTCTTGAACGAAGTTTCAAGTTTCAGCAACAAATTTACTTGCTTCGACGAAGTTTCAGCGGTAGAGTTATTTTCTTCGACGAAGCTTCAGCAACAGATTTACTTCTTTCGATGAAGATTCAGCAGCAAATATACTTCCCTCGACGAAGTTTCAGCAGTAGCGTTATTTTCTTCGACGAAGCTTCAGCAACACATTTACTTCTTTCGATGAAGATTCAGCAGTAAATATACTTCCCTCGACGAAGTTTCAGCGGTAGCCTTATTTTCTTCGACCAAGTTTCAGCAACAGGGTCACTTCCTTCCACCAACCGAGTTACTTCTCTCGACGAAGTTTCAGCATTTCAGAGTTATTTTCTTCGACAACCGAGTTACTTTCAAATTGACGGAGTTTCTTTCAACCAAATTCCAGCGTGAGATTTACTTCCCTCGACAAAGTTTCATCAATAAGTTTTCACAACGAAGATCTACTTACTTTTTAACGAAGTTTGAACAACAGAGTTACTTTCTTTAACGATTTTTGAGCAATACAGATAGTTCCTTTGACGAAGTTCGAGCTTCCTTCAACGGAGCTCTATCTAGAAAGTTACATTCATTGTCGAAGTTCCAGCGAAGAGAGTTACTATACTTGACGAAGTTCCAGCGAAGAAAGTTACTATCTTTGACAAAGTTCCAACCAGCGAGTTACTCTATTCGCGAAGATTCAGTAACATAATTACTATCCTCAGCGCAAATTTGAATTTATTTGGTCACGTGACCTAAAGAGTCAGAAGAGCAACTTAAGGTTACCAAAATACAAACAAATAAGTACCTTCTTGCGGAAGCATGTGTTTGGTATGGACGTAACTCAAGGTAATTCTATTTATCTTGAAGAAAAATAGGAGCGAATAGCCTATTATCTTGATCTTACATTTTTGATGAATATTGAATTACTACAAGCCCGAAAGAAATGCAATGAGTTCAGTTGTAGCTTGCGTGATTTGGCTGACAGAGAAATGAGCTCTCGCTCCATCGTGCGGTAAACTGTGGAGATTCAACAATACACGAAACAACGGCGAAATAATTAATTTCTCCTCTCAAAAGAGAAGTTGGAATGAATTTCGTCGGCAACTTATTTCCGATTTCCTTTCCCTGCAATGCTGAATGACCTGATCGGGAAGAGAGGAGGGAAGAAAAAAATCTTCACAAATCCGTTACGAATGCACTCCCTGGAAAATCGAATCCAATTTTCTCAGCATCGTATTTCTCCTTAAATCACGACTTTTGTTATTGTCAAAATACGCAGTGGAGAGATGGGGGCGGTGGGAGGAGGATCGTATTTCATTTCAGCATTGCTGGATGTTGCGAGACTCCTCGGTTCCGGAAACAGGCGATCAGTGTTTCCAGCCTGTGAAAAAATTCGCTAGGAAGCAATGTGACACCGTTTTTCTTCAGTCGGTTTTCTATGTTTGAGGAAAAGTAAGAACAGCGAGTGATAGCAAAATAGTTTCCTAACTTTCCAGGAATCTCTTGTATTGCTTTGTCTCACTACGACTGTATTCTATTCCACCTGGTATTGCTAATATCTGAAGTTTATTAGTGATGACTCAAAGAAGCCATTTTCCTTCTCTTCCTATTTTTTATTTTTTCTATCTTTCCTTCTTTCTCTGAAAAGGATAAAATAGGATAAGAAGAGAGAGATATAACACAGAAGATGAAGGAAATAAAGACTCTATCTTCACCTGTTTTTCTATCTCTCTCTTTCATTCTCCTGGAGAAAACCTCTCTCTTCTTCTTTCATTCTCCAGGAAAGAACCCCTCTCTCTCTCTCTCTCTCTTTTATTCTCCAGGAAATAACCTTTCTCTCTTTTTTCATTCTCCAGGAAAGAACCTCTCTCTCTCTCTCTCTCTCTCTCTCTCTCTTTCATTCTCCAGGAAAGAACTTCTCTCTCTCTTTTTCATTCTCCAGGAAAGAACCTCTCTCTCTCTCTCTCTCTTTCATTCTCCAGGAAAGAACCTCTCTCTATCTCTCTCTCTCTTTTATTCTCCAGGAAAGAACCTCTCTCTCTCTCTCTCTTTCATTCTCCAGGAAAGAACCTCTCTCTCTGTCTCTCTCTCTCTCTCTCTCTCTCTCTCTATATATATATATATATATATATATATATATATATATATATATATATATATCTTATTTTCCAGGAAAGAACCTCTCTCTCTCTATCTCTCTCTCTCTCTCTCTCTTTTATTCTCCAGGAAAGAACCTCTCTCTCTCTCTCTCTTTCATTCTCCAGGAAATAACCTCTCTCTCCTTTTCCCCAAAGGAATGGAGAAATTAAGAAAGACGAAGATAGATAGGTAAAGAGAGGGAGAAAAGAATGGAAAGAGAGAAAAACGGGAAAGGAAAGAGATAGCCCTCTTCTTTCTCTTCATTCCCTTTCTGGCCCCTTTCTTTATTTCTTTTGACAGAGACAACGGCAGAGAAGGAAAGGAGAGTGAAAGAAAGAGAATGAAAATAAAAAAAGAGAGAAAGACATAGAGAGGTGTTTCTGTTCCCCTCTTTTCCTCTTCTCAAAGGAGCTAAAGAGGGAGAACTCTTTTTCTTTCTTTATCTCTGTTTGTGAGAAGTCCCAAGTCAAAAGGTAGAACAGATGGCGTAGTGGTATCGTCATCGCTCTTGCAATCAAGGGGTTCCGGGTTCGATACCCGGTGGAGGAACATAAAGTGGACATAAAACAACAATTCAATCAAGCAAACGGTGGTTTGAAAGGTTGAACTACACCTGAAATGAAATGAAAAATACGGTCAACACTGGATTTAAAGAAAATCCATGGCCCAACAGCCCTTGGAGTGCTATGCTTGGCAAGCATTCTTTGAAAAATGAGTGTTCAGCGGATCGAGTCGCTTCGCCGCTGACTTCTGACTTTCGTCACTGCTGTTATTGCCTTCAAGTAGCTTCCCAATCGTCCTAACGATCCAGGTTTAACCCTAACATTTTGCAGCTCGAGCCTTGAATCGAATCCGGAATCTACAGCTACGTGTGAGCTCTTAAGGACAATTGCTATATCAATACCGTTGGGTTTAGGAGTGCAAGAGTGTCAGTTTTAGTATATTCCCAAGAAAAAATATTATTTTGAAAGAAAAACAGTTATGATGGAGTACCACAAGTCTTTGTAATGAATAGAAAACAACCATGAAGTATTTGTATTGGATCTGGACACATAAGAGCGAAGAATTATGGCAACACTATATTTTCTTTCCATTATATCCTCTTTTGGCGGTAACCCTTTTCTTCTCTCTACATTTTTTTTTTTTGAAACTTAGTAAGGAAGGACATCAAAAGCCCCCCCAGAAAATAAATATTCAGAAATATATAGCTGTACGAGGGAGCGCTGAATAACTTAATAGCTTTCTATACGTTAACGTGCAGAGGGAGGGGGTAGGTTCGCTCGCCAGCCTCCGCACAAGGGAAAAAAGACTCGCTTTGATGTTATCAGCGACACTAGCGCCCTCCCAGAGATGAAAGGAGCCCCTCCCTTGGCTACGCACTGAAAAGGGAAAGGGATGATGAAGAGAGAGGCTTAAGAAACGATAAGAAAGAAGGAAAACCTCGGTTGGAAGGGGGTTTGGGGAGGCAGAAGCCCCACCCCATCTACCAGCTTTCGTGTAGCAATAGCGGCAGCTGGGAGGCAGGTATGCTTACCTGGTTTTAGCATGAGAGATTCATTTTCTTCCTTTAGCCTCTAGCTGAAGCAAGCAAAATTCTTAAGTAAATAATTAATCTTTGGGAGGAAAAAAAAGATGGAGGAGCAAGGAGCTCCAGACTTGAACTGTTGCGCCGCAGGTGCGGCGCTGTGGAGTACGGACAAAAACAAGGTAAAATTGCTTTCTCGATGGGATGGGTTCAAACCCCGATAACACATCAATTTTTAAAGTGCGTATGTTTTGCTGCATTAATATCAATAGTTTTGCCGCTGGGTGCAGCGCTGAAAAAGAGAGACACGAAATAAAGTATATCGGCCATCTAGTACCCGGAAAACGGGTACACTCTTGTGGGAACCGCGTTCAGGTACTCTGACCCGCATCCGAGTATTTTCGGCACCGGATAACCTGGCTCCGACAATTGAAGCCTTGACATGGAAAAGGATGTAAGTGCTGAGTACATGCATGTAGTACTCACTGATGCCGTAAGATGGCACCGGATGCAACTCCAGGGTCGTTGGCATGGAGAAGGATGTTTCTCATGAAAAATTTACTTTTTGGCACGACCTCCGAGGCGGAGTGGTTAGCACAGCGCTCTAGGACGACAGGGGTCCCGGGTTCGAATCCCGACATGGGCATGATTTTTGAGTGTCCCTTCATCAATTTCATCATATGATCACTCATCCTCATCTTCGCAACGAGCCAAATGTGAGAGGAAAGCGAAGTAAAATAAACCACATCAATCAGCATACGTTAATCGGGACTGTACCTACAGTTTAAAGTGAGATCCGAACTAATATACCCTGTCTCATACAGCGCGGTAGAGAAAAAGGGGGGGGGTCGAGTGTGCAAAGCGATGGAGTACACGCTGCTGGGAAGGCTGGTAACGGCAGCCGCCCTTGCCCCTCCACGCAGTCCCCGTTCCTCTCATGTGTTCATTGGTGGAGCCGTCTCGCGTCACTACGTACAGTCGCCGGCATAAAAATGAGACACCTAGATCTTGTACAATTCCCTTCATTGCGTTATGTGTTGCCTAACTCTCTGGCAATACCAGAACTTCGTATTGAAAAGTTGCAGTCTGCTTATCGTCGTAGAATTAGTCAACACACAGTGCATTGCAGGGAAGCCAGTATTTAGCCACTTTTATTGCCGTTGACTGTACATACCGGTTAGAAAATCTTTAACAGGATAGTCAGACCTGGTCAACATGCTGTAAATGTGGAAGAGCGCTCTTGTATGCACAGCAGTGCGAGAAGCAGTGGTGTAAGAATGTAAGAAGTTCGGGAAAGAAATGAAGAGACCATCGTGATGTTGCAGTGGGAAAGTTCTCGTCATCGCGTTCGTGCCTTCCCCACTCTGCTCGTTACTGTCCATGAGGTGCATCGCACAGAGTACTCTCCTACCTTCACAAGTGAGCGCCAGTTACCCAAAATGATATAGTTACACTAACCATACATAACGAACATATTGTGGAAAAACAACGATTTGGTTTGAGTTGCTGTTTTAAGTCCACTTTATGCACAGTAAGGCTAATCGGGACTGGACCTACAGTTTGAAGTGGGATCCGAACCGCTTGTGCCTCCACAGGGTATCGAACCCGGGACCCCTTGATTACAAAGAAAAACGAGACTAGGCATAGATACGCTTAACATTAAGACAAATCTCTGTAAAATTGAGATGAGAGGTACTGTCTGTGACTCTTATCTCGTCCCAGACTTTTGTTCAGATACCGTTTTTCAATATTACATCAAAGAAACTTTACCATCCGAGGGTTTCAGATGTATCTCCAGTACATATACTTAGTTATTTATAGATAAATCATTAATTTGATTATACTAACTGCAAGGGCCATCTATTAGTGGCAATTAGAATCTGTTATGGACGCTTCCATATTCACGATAAAATCTCATTTTTTGAGGACACGTAGCATCCAAAAGAGGCGTCTGTACACTATGATATGCTTTATACGTTCTTCACTCTATATATTTCGAACAGGCTCAGTTGATGAGGTACCTTTCCATCAATGTCCATCACTGTCCATGTATGGAGCAGCTCTGTAGTTCACTCAGACTCTTAAGGAATGGAAACATGGGTGTTAGAGATAGAAATGGTATCCATATTAAGGTGGTGACTGAATTTGTGGAACCCTAACACTACATCCTCCATATTTGATATGTTCTATTGCTAAATTGCATGATTTTCTTGCCACAAACTATAATAGGGTAGCGTACATGAAATTTTGAAAATGCCAATAAAATAGACGGTTTGCCATTTTGACGTTAAAATATGTGTCACAAAAATTTGTTTTAAGTCAATTTTATGAACCGATAGGCTACCCGAGACTGAACCTACACTTGTTTTAAGTCCACTTTATGCACAGTAAGGCTAATCTAGACTGGACTTACAGTTAAAAGTGGGATCCAAACCACTATGTGCTTCCATCAGATATCGAACCCGAGACACAACAATTATAACTTAACGACTATGGCATCAGTTGATTGAATGATCGATCTGGTTATTTCAATTTGCTTTTCTGCCACTTTTGGCAAATCGCGGCGACGAGGATGAGTGATGATATGATGAAATCGTTGAAGAAACACTCAACAAAGAACATCCACGCCCAGGCTGGGAATCGAACACAGAACCACTGGCGTCATACAGCGCTGTGCTAACCACTTCGCCACGAATATCGGCACTACGCCGTCGCGGAGGGATTCCTCAATCCACTATGAGATTCTATAATAATCCATTTTTGCTTTGGCGTTCGCACCAAAATTAGAATGTCGTGTTATTGTAAAAGCTGAGAGAAAAATAAGAAAAATTGAAGATCGTTGAGAAATCAACCTTTTTCGTGATGGAAGAAAAAAGTTTCCCGGAATATCCCCCAACTTCAGCCTTAGTTTGGAAGTTTCTAATTTATTCCCAGAAGGCGGAGTCGAGATCCAAATTTAGAATCGCATCAAAATTCGTCTCTCAGGAGCTCGCAACTCATAGCAACCGCACGAAGCACCTTGAACTTCACGCCAAAGTAGAGGGTCCCAAGCTTTAATACACTACATCCATCAAAATCTTTCCTTACCTCCTTTCGGCTAAGGCGCTCGACGTTGCCAAAATTTGGCTTCGACAAACGCTCGGTTTTTTTTCCGCAACCCCCCCCCCCCCCCACCCGGTCGCTCGTATATTGACAGTTTGATGTTCCGCGAGAAAGATCCAGAAAAAGGGGATTACCGAAGGGGGTGGCGGAGTGGGTGCGTTGCAAGGGTGGGTGACGGAGCGAGAAAGAGTAGATGTGGCAACGCTGGTCGTCAGGCTAATTAATGAGGCTTGGAGCAAAAGTGTCGCAAGATGCCAGGCTCCGTGGCCTTTGGGTGTGACGGGGGGATGAGGTAAAGCATCCTAAAGACGGGATGGAAAGGGAGTTTGGGGCTGCAGGCCCAGAAGAACCGACTCTTGCAAATGTCAATAGCAGAAAGAGACACTCAAGAGGAAAGCTGAAAACATACCCTTACGGTTCTTTTGTTTGCCTTATAATAACAAGGAATTTTTAAAATAATATAAGGGGTGTCCCAAAATCATTACCCTGATTTCAATTGGTGTATGTATACGCTAGAGATACATACAACCAGGCACGTATCTAGAAATACATTTCAGGGGGGATCCGACCAAGTGTCTCAATAGTAATAATAATAATAAAATTAGAATAATTATATTAAATTAAAATATCAATAAAATACGTAAATTCATTAACGTTGTATTATTATTATTACATGAATAGGTTTTGATTGATTTGCTTTATTTTACTTCGCCTTTTGTGCCCCTTTTGGCAAATTTGCGAAGATGGGGATGAGTGATGACGTGATGAAATTGATGAATGGACACTCAGAAACTTCCATGCCCAGACCAGGATTCGAAACCGGGGCCTCTGGCGTCGTAGCGCGATGTGCTACC
This sequence comes from Lepisma saccharinum, assembly GCF_977018435.1. Taxonomy (NCBI): domain Eukaryota; kingdom Metazoa; phylum Arthropoda; class Insecta; order Zygentoma; family Lepismatidae; genus Lepisma; species Lepisma saccharinum. The sequence goes on along the minus strand of NC_139251.1, from coordinate 18,684,520 downwards.
ACTCCCCAACGAGGATACATGAATAGGTAAAGAGATGGTAAAAGAATAGATATATTACAGCATGTATTCATTTTCTAGCTTAAGTGTAGTTAAGATCGCCAAAATGTTTATGAAAATAACTGGCCTGGCAAGGAAATTATGGTAAAATAGATAAAAAATGTAATGTTTATTGAAAAGCAAAAAAGGAGTTAGATCCATTTGTACTAGGCAAAAATAATAATTGTACGGTGATCACTTTAAATTGCCTATTACAGCTGACGGAAAGTAAAGTTGCTGATTAATATTTTATGCATATTATCATAAGTAGTGGTGTTCACAAATCATTGGTAATGTCCCTTAAAGCCGTATGAGCCTTGCTTCCAGTAAGTTCAGAGGTAATAAATAACCATCGATTATGTTACAAATGCTAAATAATTGCATTATTTAGTTCATTTTAATACTTGGTAAGTCTTTCGGGAGGGGTCCGGGCCCCCAAGACCCATACCTAAAATACGTCCTTGCAAACAACGCTTTCGGTCATGCGATGAGAGCATTCACTTCGCCCTCTGGCACACGTATTATGCAATATTTAAAACACGTCAGCTGATTCCTGCAAGCAATGTGTTCACAATCGTCACAGAATGACCTTGGCGTATCCCTATGAGTACAACACCCAATGAGGCACTGCCAAAGGACCTTGGAAGCCATTCTAATTGGCTTAAGATTGTACATTGAACACACTCACCAGCAGCAGCGTTCTTAGCGGCAGAGTCTAGAACTCCAACATGCACGCTGCCACAGGAACGTGGATAGCGAGAATGTTTCAGAATCGGGAAAATCGTTTTGGGATTCTCTGTATATGTATGTTACAACGATTTTTTTTATAGAATTCAAGATTCTGACGGGTGTCTACCAAAATAAGAAATCCAAAATCCTTGACCTTTTCATGACTTTTTCTTCACCTTTTTATCCTTATTCTTAACATTTACTTAATAGGTTTAGTTGCAAAATTAAGAAAATAGAATATTTTTATTAAAACAAAAAAAAGAAACCTACCACAAGGTTGGTTAAGATGAAAACTGAAGCTGTAGTTTAACAAGATATTTAGACTTGCGTTTAATATTTTTGCATTTAAAAATTAATGCTTCAGACTTAATCCTGAATAGGAAATGGCCACATTATTTAATATTTTAACAAAATATCACGCATACAAGAATAGAATTCTTATGAAACAACGTGAACAAATCTAAACACAAATCAATAAAATTTTAAATTTCCAAATATTCAATTGTATAAAATCCTAGTACAGGTATATAACAATGTAAGTTCACTATACTGTAAAATATAGTAACAATTCTTGACCAAAAGCATAATTTCTTGACTTTACCTTGACTTTCTTTATCTACCTGTTGATTTCTTGACTTTTTCTTCACATTCTTGACTGGTAGACTCTTTTAATACCTTCACGGAATGTTGCTATTTAAATTAAAGGGTGTAGCGTACCCTGTACCATTTTATACCAGTATAGCTCTTGAACACTTAGCTAAAAGATAAACCCTTATCACAATGGAGACCATAAAGCTTGGATTTTACACTATTTTTCATATGATTGTGCCCATGTGGCGTGTGCACTATAAATACATAAGGCAAAACTGCCTCAAAATAAACACATCTTTATGCATCGCTACTTAGTACAGCACCATTAATAGCCTACTAACAAGCGAAGCAGTTTAGCTAAAATTTCGCTCCGGTCTAAGGTAAAGAGAAAGATGCTTAGGTGGAAATTTAAAATGCAGAAAGCCAATAACTCCCAGAGGTGGCGCTCTTTTGCCCTACCAGGAGCCTCCGCGTCGGTAAACAGAATCTGTTGACAGTACTTAATATTTATTAGCAAAGTAAAGGGATTTCTTGTATCTTGCTGCACGATGTTCTAGCAACAAAACAAACACGCTTCTTTCCCGGTGGAAAAGTGAACAATTCGATGCTTCCAGAGCTAGTTAGTGAGGAACAAAAGACATATTTCTCGAGCGTGTTTTGCAGTATATGCATCGATGTTGTTACGATTCAAATATTTCAAACTGTATACAGGGTGTCCCCGCAAAACACTGACAAACCTTTACAACATGTAGACGACGTCAAGCTGAACAACTTTTCGTTGTAATATTTTGCTCGTTAAAGTCTCGTTATGACTGCATTCTCTATCCTGTATACATGCAAGCACTCTTCACGGATTAGTGGTTGCTACTGGCGTTTTTCTGCCATTTCATAGAAAACATTCTCATGCCATCATAAACGAAGAGTTTAACCTTCTCCAAAGTATGCATCACCATCAGTGATGTGCCGTAAACTATAAGTTTACGTCTACATGCGTTGTCTACACGTAATATACGCGTAGATTACATTGGGTTGTAGTTTACATAGACTACGTAGACAATCTAAAGTGTATTAAAATTAATTTTCAAGGCTTTCATGAAAAGAAACTGACATTTTCAACTATATTGGTTCGTAACGAAATGAAAATAATCCTATTTACAACAAAATTTCTCTTCTCTATCATAAACTATGAAAGAAGAGAAATAGTATGCAAAAAACAACAACAGATGGCAGACGTGAGGCAAGAGTGTTTTTTTCCACATAAAACACTAGAATATTTCCTATATTAGGTTTCTTCCTAGGTGAGAAATTGTTCGAATTTGGAAGAAAGAGTATAAAAAGTTCTTCTCACACATCAGCAACTGATACGCAGTATAATTTTCTTTTAATTCCACGGCGCCCTTTGCTAAGTTATCACCTTTCGTCATGTTGTTTAAATAGATTACGTAATCTACGTGTATAAAATAGTCTACGTGTAGAATGTAGACTATCGTTGTTTACGCGTTGACGCACATCACTGATCACCATACATAATTATGTTGCATTCTGATTTGTATTTTTCAATTACAGAAAGGCTTCTAAGGTCTTGTCTAAAAGAATTCACACTCCCATGTATTAATTGGTCCTCAGATTATTTTCGTACAGAAGAAATATTTTCAGATGGACTGTGCTTTCCTTCGGTACTCGTGGCTACTACTGTCTGATCAAAAATTATAAAAATTCGAATGCAATTAAAAATTAACCAGTAGAGCTACATAAAAATGGATTACACAAAAATTTAGCTTATTCAATTCTGCGTTAATCTACGATAACCAATTTTTTCGAATATAACGTGTATTTTTTATTGTCGTGAAAACAAAAAAAGGGCCGCTTTTAGGAGTTTTGCAAAATTCTACTTATAAATAAGAACGGGTTTGGACATTGGGAAAATTCGAGAGTCGAAGCATAAGAGATACTTTCGTTGGAAGGGTAAAAATATGGTAACAGTACCCCACCCTGTCGTCTTTTAATTAAGTGGCCTTGTGTTCGATTCTCAGGCACATAGCCTCGGGCTTCGAATCCCACCTCAGACTGTAGTGTCTCAATAAGCTTAGCTCAGCACAAGGCGGACTTTATATAAATACCTCTCGTTTTGAGTGTGGCAACATAACTTGGCTTGGGAAATTCTTCGAATTTAATGCACCTTTGTTCAGGCAACCAACATTGCGGGAAATCACGAATGGGTTGCATTCTCGCTAGGGGAAGAGAATAATTTAACATTCCTTCTTGACAACAATGTCACATGCTGCTCATTGTGAAACCGGGTTCACACCAAGGTCGCACAGAAGTTATTCTCACTATTGTTAATGTAATTAGCAGCACAGTGTCATATAATTATTGCAGTAACAGGGAAGATCCAATAGAATGTAATATGCTCGCTCGCATGTACACCATTCGGTGTTCTAATGCTGTCTCGGTGATCAAGCGAGTTGAGAGGTCGACTCACGACTTCTTAGCCTAGGGACCTTCCCGATAGCGTCGTCTTGTTTCTTCAGGGATCCTGGGTTCGATTCTCGGTGGAGACACATAGAGGTTCGGTTCCTACTCTAAACTTTAGGTCCAGTCCCCATAAACCTACCTGTGCACAATTCGACTTATACAAAACTCATACACACTCTTAGCCTGGGCATGAGTGTTCCCTTGCGAGTGTTCCTCCATCAATTTCATGTACTGATCATTTATCCTTACCGTCGCGATTAACCAAAAGGGACAAAAAGCGAAGTAAAATAGGAAACATCAGTTGTGTGTTTGGAGATCAGTCTGTGCCAGTTAGCTCTTAACATCGACACTCTTTATCAACATCTGGTTCTCGTTTGGTTTGGTGTGTTAAGTCCACTTTATGCACATTAAGGCTAATCGGGACTAGAGCTACAGTTTAAATTGGGATCCGAACCTTTATGTGCCACCGCCGGGTATCGAACCCGGGACCCCTTGATTACAATGCGACAACGCTACCACTGCGTCATCGGTGAGGCCCTATAAACATCTGGATATTGCATTTGTAAAACAGTTTATACTTAGTAAATCGGCACAAATAATATTCTGAGATCAAATTGTACGAGTTCCGTTTAATGTCGAACTTCTATAGCCAAGTTTCCTTATAATCTTAGCGACCTCCTTCAGAGCATTTGACGCACAGTATTCCTACAGGGTGGTAAATTGGCTGGGGTTGTAGCACTCAGGTAAAATACTGGTTGAGGGGAGACTGTTTTTTTTCCATTCCTGCGTCTCGTTCACCCCTTCCCAATCTCCTCCCTCTTGAGAAACAGACGGTGCCTGGCTGTCTGGAGCTGACTTGAGGAGTCGCGAGCTCTGCGGACGATGTGCGTCTGCATAGCCGTATCTCCAGCAGCCGAGCTGCGAAAGCGGCGCCTGGGCTGCGTGGCTAGACTCTCTGACGTCACGAGAGCTCAGATATATTCTTCGCTGCGAGATAAATCCTCGAATTTCCGTCCGCATGCATACACAAGACGGAAGAGCCTCCGTCTTAACGGGCTCTTGCCAACAGTATTGCACAGTTGATGTTGATGTTTTATCCTCGAGACGCTGTACATTATTCTGGTTTGTTATCCGATGCTTTCGTTAGTAGAAGTAACAGCAAACAGCTGCTACTCAGAAGTTGAGTAGCTGGTAAGATCAACAGTAACAGCAATCAGCGGCTACTAAGACGTCCACACTCTGCAGGTACGATTAGCGATTGTTACCAGCAACAGCTAGCAGCCGATGCTCGTTGGGTTCACATCGTCCTGCTACAGTCAGCGGTAAGATCAGCTACTGGTACCAGCAACAAGCAGACACTAGCTAGGATTTCACATCTGCTGGCACAGTCAGCGGCTGGTAGATACCAGCAACAGCTAGCAGCCGCTGGTCATGGGGTTCGCAGTATGCTGCTACAGTTAAAGGCTGGTGCCAGCAACTAATAGACACTGGTCAGGGATGCAAAGCCTGCTACTAGAATCGGTGTCTGGGACCAGCAACAGCCAGCAGCCAATGCTCGTAGGGTTCACAGTCTGCTGCTAAAGTTAACGGCTGGTCCCTGCAACAAGCAGACACTAGTCAGGATCTCACGGTCTGGTGGTACAGTCAGCGGCTAGTACCAGCAAACACTAGCAGCCGCTGATCATGGGGTTCAGAGTCTGATGGTACGATCAACAACTGGTGGAAACAACATCAAGGAGCCACTGCTCATCGATTGACACCCTTATGGTTCAATCAGGGACTGCCACCTAGGGGAAGGGTGTCGACCACTTCATTTTTGATGTTGGAATTTGTAATTCGATACGAGACAATGAACAATAATGGAATTTGTAATTCGAGACGAGACAAAGAACAAGAATGGAATTTGTTACTCGAGACGAGACAGCACGAGAATCGAATTTGTCACTCGAGACGAGACCAAGAACAAGAATGGAATTTGGAACTCGAGACGAGACAAAGAACGAGAATGAAATTTGTACTCGAGACGAGAAAAAGAAATAGAATGGAATTTGTAACTCGAGACGAGACAAAAAACGAGAATGGAACTTGTAACTCAAGACAAAGAACGAGAATGGAACTTGTAACTCGAGACGAGACAAATAACGAGATTGGAATTTGTAACTCGAGACGGGGACCAAGAACGAGAATGTAATTTGCTACTGGAGACGAGAGCAAGAACAAGACAAACTTGAAACTGGAGAAGAGAAAACCGAGAACGAGATAAACTTCCTCGTTTACGAAACTCGACAAAGCAGTGCCGTGGCTCATGTCGATGCCGTCCGAATCATAAGGCCTTGAGAAGACCAAGGTCGCACCTGAAGCAAACGCTAAAAGCGAATCAGAAACGCTCGAACAGAGCAATCCCCCGGCGGGACAGCGTCGCCGTGTCACCAAAAAGGGGATGCATCTGCAAAGACGGATCGCGGGGCGCCGAGGGACCTCTGGCGGAGTGAGCTTGTCAGGTCACGTAGAGTGAGGGCGGACGTGTTCTCTCCCGCGAGGTGGGGCCTTCCGAGACAGCTCAAGAACAGCCCGCGTGAGCGAGCGACATTATGTCACTCGCAGGGCACAAAAGAGCCGAGGGCGGAATTGCTGTTTCAATTTCCTTCCTCCCACGCTTCTCTGGTGCCTGGAAGCCTTCCTTGCCGACCAGGAATTTTCAGTCGGCGCGCTTGACTCCAGACGAGATCGAGAACGAAACTGACATTTGCAACTCGATGCAAGAACGAAACCTTCCGTGGTGGAGTGGTTAGCACAGTGCGCTACGAAGCCAGTAATATCTGGTTCGAATCCCGGCTTGGGTGTTCTTCGTGACGTTGTGCGTCTTCCTCCATCAATTTCATCATATCGTCGCGATTAGATAATAGTGGCAAAAAAGTGACGCCAAGAAAGGGAGCCTACAGAATTATCTCCGAAGGAGGGGGGGGCAGCTGTGCTCAAAGTGGGGGAATGTGGAGGAAGTTATCACCCAGTTAAGAAAATTCTCACAAAGCATCCCTCTTAGGATAATTTGCGAAGGCATACCCATAAACTTCTGCATTTTATACATGTTGTTCCATACAAGCATACATTTCCCCAAACTGGACAAAGTATCTCCCCCTCCCCAAACTAGGCATTTCCGTTTCGACAACTGGGCGGCAGAGTGATTTTGATTGAAATTGAATTGTAAATACCTTGGAGATTATTTTTTTAAAGTATTTCTATTTAAATAGAAACTGAATTCGACTTCCTTCTTTTCCATAAGCATTTATCATTTCGTTAATAAACAGTTCTTTGTCTTTCTGTACTTTTTCACGATCCACAGGTATCAGAGACCACTTAATTTGCTGTCTATCATGGCACCCTTCATCTATTTTGGAGTATTGCCTACTATCTGAGGATGGGCTAGCGCCCCCTCTGTGGGCGGCCTTGACGTTAAGTAACAAAAGTCATAAAAAGTCAAGTCATCACTCCTCATCTTCGCGCTTAGTCAAAAGTGGCATAAAATCGAAGTAAAGTAATCCAAATCAATCAATCAAAGAAAGAATCTAAAATTTACAACTCTGGATTAAGGTAGAAACGAGATGGACATTTACGGCCAAAACAAGATTGACATTTATAACTCGATACGAGAACGATACTTGAATTTGCAGCACGAGACAAAGACGAAAACGAGATTCACATTCTAAACTTGAGACTAGATAGAGACTCATTTCAAGCATATAGCTAACCATTGTCACCCTCCAAGCCTTTTATGTAGAACTTAGCTGTCTGGAGAGGGATATGTATGAGTAAATCAAATATGTTCTCGCTTCAATGGCATTGCGCAGGTCATCAGTGATTTCTGAATGCGTGCACTATAGTCCGTCTACCTTAGCCTTGACCATCCACACAAGTGTGCGCATGCGCTGACTGGACGAGTCCACTGGCAAAATAGGGATGGAACGGATAAAGAAAACAGGTTCCGACAATATCGTCAGCTACTGAAACAACATTGAAGTTTCACACAGGTATAAGATTAAAATAGTTAGATCAGTATATTTTATCCTTACATTTCAATTTCCAGCTGTAATCTTCAATAAGATTTGCTACTAGAACATTCGATTTCAAATCTTACGAATCACCAATACAGACTATCGTTCTTTAAGTTGCTTCCCACCAGATGCCTCTGCCTTCCCTTCAGTTTTACGAGCACCGTCTTTTATGGGTTCGTTCCCGCGGGAGCGATGGTTTCATGAATATAATTTCCTATCCCGGGGAAAATTGAAAGAAAATTAAATCATTTCGTTATCCGTTCAGGAGAAGATGGTTTATGGGACGACACTGCTACAGCTCTCCTATCAATTTCGTCGTCTTCCGTGTCACATAATGAAGCTCGTCAGTCTTCCTGAAACTTCCGGCGTACCAAGTGGTAAATCTCCCTAGTTCTTAATAATAAAATAGGCGAAGTTTAGCACATGGTACCAAGGAAGTTTCAGGTGGGTGTTTGGGGCTGTGCGGGCTCGAGTTCGAGTCCGTCTGACACTATTATCTGCCCCGGTTATCTCTGGAGCAAGACCGCGCATAGCGGCAGAGAAGGGGGGATAAAGTGGGCAGAGCGAAGCAGTACACGCTGCTGGGAAGGCTAGCAACCGCAGTCGCTTTCCCCCTTCCACGCAATCCCATTCCTTCTCACATGTTCATTGGTTGAGCCGTCTTGCGTCAGAACTTGCACAGAGACTTGTTTTCGTTCGCTTGCTTCAGAGTATATATTGTTAGGGTTCGCAAACAGCTTAAACTGCAGGTCCAGTCTCGATTAGCCTATCTGTGCATAGTGTAGACTTAAAACAAAAACTCAGACGAAACTTCATGTCCACCCAAATAGCTAATGTAAGCATTTTAACAATGCGCTATACTACAACTGAACATACGTAATTAGCAACATGAGAAACGACGTGAAGGTCATCTGGTAATTTTCTTGTGCCTTCGATGTTCACTCACCCTCATGCATTCAGTGTTGCGAACTCCTTCATATTGTTAGTATGGTGTTGATAGCTCCGGGATAAGTTTTCCGGAATGACTACTTCTGAGCATATTCTGGACCGAAAATACCATTTCAGAAAACTTTGATTCAATTGGTACTCTTTTAACACTCAACCTAAGAACAGAGAAATGTTACGATTGGTTGATTTGGTTTATTTTTCTTCGCATTTCTCATACTTTTGACTAATCGTGAAGATGGGAATGAGTGAATGATATTATCAAATTGATGAAGGAACACTCACAAACAAGGCCTATGCCAAGCAGGGATTCGAACCTACGACCAATGGCATTGTAGTGCTCTGTCCTAACCACTCCGCCATAAAGGTCGGCGTAAAATATCTAGAATTAGGGGTTTTATCAGAGGATATAATCTGTCAAAATTGCGTTACTGTACTTATCAAAACTCTGCTAAAATAATACAAAGTGATTGTGGCGAATAAAGAAGTTTCCTGGTAGAATTTGACATATCCTGATCGCCCTATAACACGCATAGTTGGTCTGTAGTGAAAGGTTGCATACTTACAAGGTTATTGACTGCAATAATAACAATGCAATGGTAATGTTGATGTACAAACATAAGCAAATAGCGTTATCTCGGTACAGTCAACTACTTAGTTTGCTGATCTGCCACTCAGTAACTCACTCCCCCAGTTTTCATCAATTCTCCAAGCAGTTCTACCCCTTCCGTTCCAGACTTGAATAATGACCGTTGTGTCTCCCTCTCGCCATTAGCCGGAGGGGGTGGGGGGGGAGAAGAGCCGAAATCATAATCCCTTCACGTTCGATATGTGTTTCATCTGCAAAGACCATCATCAGCTTCTGGGGAGTTGGGCAATGCAAGAGGACAGGGGGGATTCGCCCATATTCCCCCTCCTCTGCCAGCATTTACGCCGATGACCTGCGGTTGTCTGATTTCCCTTAGGACTATTATTTAATTGAAGCTGTCAAATCTAATAATCCTCATTTTCCTCCTTGACATATTGCGAAAGTGTGTGAGAGTGTGAGCTTGCGCACACGGCGCGTCTTCGTTGCGGAAAAAAAAATAATGCGAAGAGCGTTGCTAGATTGATATTGCATGGTGAAGTTGTACTCTGTGGTGCAATACTCCATGTACCGTCACGGACATTTCTGGGTTGTCACGTATCGATTGAGAGTCAGGACTTCGGTTACAACCCAGAAGTGTACATGAATGTACAGTAAGGAGGAAAATGTAATTTTTAGGGGGTTACTGAAAAACATGCTTAAATTCCTGCAACTTGACACTCTATCCTGGAAAAACAGTCTTGTATAGTGTCTTGTCTTTTACCATTATCTGGCCTTTCTGCCCAAAAGGAATGCCAGTAATAAGGATTTTAGGATTGCCTTAATGATTTCATAACGACAATTTTCTCCCAAGTGTACAGTCACGAGCACAAGTGGGTCAGAGCTTATTTATAAAACGATGTAGAAAACATAACGTTGAATTTGAATCCTGACATACAACACCGACATATAGGCAACACAAAACACACATGGAAATGTTAATTTAAGAAAGAGATTCAGTTATAATATGTTGACTAGCCAATCCAGTTTAAATTGTAGGTCCAGTCCCTCTCTGTATGTTATAGACTGGACCTAGAGATTAATTCAGCATGTGCCTACAAGAGGCACCAAGGATAAAGTCAAGATTAGCACAATTTTCTAGTAATCAGCTGCGAATTAAATATGAAAAGAATTGTGTTGATCTCGTGCTGATTACAGAAAAAAACTAATAGTTTGAAAACACACCACCAGAGGGAAGTACATATTCTGCAGAGACACAAATGATGTACTAAGCACTACATATGAATAACTAACATTCTTATGGTCGCATTTCTTCTACAATTATCGACCTCTCAGCAATTTATAGACCTTAAAAGAGGAAATTCGGTGGATAGAAGAGCACGTACCAGCTTAATGGACCTTCTCTTAGTAAGTACGATGTGGAGAGAAAAGTAAGTTGGTATTTGGTAATTCAAAATAATTCGCTGGGAATAGAATATCGATCACATTTCTTGACTTTTGCAAAAGGTTGTCGTTACGATTAAATGCCAAGCTCATTTCGAAGCTTATCCTTCCACCATAGGCAGTGATGTGCGTTTACGCGTAAACAACGATAGTCTACATTCTACACGTAGACTATTTTATACACATAGATGACGTAATCTATGTAAACAACATGGCGAAAGGTGATAACTTAGCAAAGGGCGCCGTGGAAGTAAAACAAGATTATACTGCTTATCAGTTGCAGATGTGTGAGAACTTTTCATACGCTCCCTTCCAAGTTCGAACAATTTCTCACCTAAGAAAAAACCTAACATAGGAAATATTCTAGTATTTTATGGGGAAAAGACTAATGTTGCCTCACGACTGCCATCTGTTGGTTTTTTTGCATACTATTTATCTTCTTCCATAGTTGATGATAGAAGAGAAGAGAAATTTTGTTCTAAATTGGATTCTTTTAAGTTCATTAGGAACCAATATAGTTGAAAACGTTACTTTCCTTTCATGAAAGCCTTGAAAATTAATTTTAATGCACTTTAGATTGTCTACGTAGTCTATGTAAACTAAAACCCAATGTAATCTACGCGTAGATTACGTGTAGACAACGCATGTAGACGTAAACGTATAGTGTACAGCACATGACTGGCCATAGGTAGACAGAGGTATTGCAGACTATCTAAATTGTCCCGCTTGTGTACTCCTCTAAATTCAAATTGTTGTGTATTATATTTATATCATGTGTTAACCCTCAAATTACTTTTCTAGCTAGATTCATGTTGATTACGATTTTTTTTTTTTTTGTGCATATATATTGAGGCTGGCGTAAACATCTTCGTGAGACCTACCTCCCTGTAGCTCCCTAAATCCAGGACTGACACCTGGTGCCACGAGTCCAGCTTCAACTTGTTGCTGACTGAGTGTGACTTCCAATATGACACCTATCGATGTTATCTCTTCATTACACTAAAAAAAAAACTTTTCAGCCATCCATATGATTTATTGGCATCGCCGAGAACGTGTGGACTAAATATGCAACACACTGGGCACACATAAATCTGCATTAACATTCGTCATCCCCTTCCAGTCTCCCAAAGCGTAATGAACACTTAACTGAGTACAAGCAGTTTGTCTTAATTGGTTGGTTCAGCTTCTCCGAATCTCCAGGGCGACGTCTCCCCTTCCCTGTCCTGTTGGGAGCCTCGCAGGGGGTGGGGGAGAACACCGGGAAGATGAGGGAGGAGATGATGACTCTGTCCACTGGGGACGACAGCGGATATGAGGGACAGAAAAAAGGGGTAAGTGCGAGGGGAGGAGGGGCATTTCACCAACACTCGACTGGCGCAGCAGACAAGTGTATGGACTTAACAAGGTAGAAATCGAAGCTCATTTAAAGTCTGTTCACAAGGTACCAAGGCTTTAATTGCTGCTGTTCAATTTTGACCCTCACTTAAAGCCTGTGTTCAGAAGGTACACTCACCTCAATTAGTACTCCGGCATTTTTTCTTTATACAGCATATTTGCAGAAGATACAATTCAATCTACAGGTGTATCAATATACGCTGTATAAACACAACTTAGTACAAACTTCGTTGACCCTGTACCAAGTCTCTTATTACTGCTGTTCAATTTTGACCTTCATTTAAAGTCTATGTGTTCATTGTAATTTCTTTATTTTACTTCGCTTCTTGTGCCACTTTTGGCTAATTTGTGAAGTTGGGTTTGAGTGATGATATGATGAAAGTGATGAATGAACACTCACAGACATCCATGTCAAGGTCAGGATTCGAACCCGGTACCCCTGGCGTCGTAGCGCGATATGTTAACCACTATGACACGGGAGCCGGCTCTCTGTGTTCAAAAAGTACCAAGTCTGTTATTGCTGCTGATCAGTTTGATCCTAGCTCAAAGTCTCTATGTTCAGGAGATACTAAGGCTGTTATTGATGCTGTTCAATTTTGACCCTTATTTAAAGTCCCTGTGTTCATAAGGTACCAAGACTGTTATTGCTGCTGCTCAATTTTGACCCTCATTTAAAGTTTCTCTGTTCAGGAGATACTAAGACTGTTATTGCTGCTCTTCAATTTTGACCGTCATTGAAAGTATCTGTGTTCAGAAAGTATCGAGGCAGTTATAGCTGTAGTTGAACTAGATATTCCTTGGAAGTATCTCTGTTCAGAATGCGACTGAAGTTCGAGCGTCTGACCACAGGCAAAGGTACCTTTGTCTGTAGTCTGACTGCCATACGATTCTAAGTCTGCCCACACGGAAAGGAGTTGTAGAGGCATTAGTGTTGTGAATGTGGTTTGCAAATGAAATGTAAAAGATCACTTTCAACCGAGAAACTGCCATGAAAGAACCAGTAACACAACCACAAAACAATGAAACAGGGATATAAATTCATCACATTGAAACACTTTGCTAATTGATAACAGATGGTGGGGTTACTTGCAGATAACATAATACATTACCTTCTTCCTTTTTAGCATTATAATAGAAATTGTTTAATACTCTATATGTGCTAATTATTACAAGGATGAAATGTATTTGTGGAATTTCATCGTTGTGGAATCATGAGAAAAATGCATGATAATTTTGTTTCAAGTGTCAGTATCATAATATTTAAAATTAAAGAAAAGTTCAAATTGTGTAACAATTCTGAATGTCATCATTAGTGTAATAATGTCCGGTTCATTGATTGATTGATTTAGTTAATTTTACTTCGCGTTTTGTGCCTCTTGACTAATTTGCGAAGATGGGGATAAGTGATGAAATGATGAAATTAATGAATGGACATTCACAAACAAACAAGCCCGAGCGGGATTAGAACCCGGGACCCTTTAATAATGTCCGGGATCAATAATGGAGCATTATGTGAGTACAGTTTTAATAACACACATACACAATTACATGTTTTTATAGTTTTTAGGCACAGATAGGCTAATCAGGACTGGGCCTATGGTTTAAAGTGGGATCGGAACTACTATATGCCTCCACCTGGTCTCAAACCCGAACAGATATAAAAATGAAAGTCATTGACTGATTCATAGCACAGAAGTGAAAGAAACAAAATGAATATTTAATTCAAATACAGTAAAACCTCGGTAATCCGGACTAATGGAGGGATAAGTTGACCGGTTTAACGAAAGTCCGGATTAACTGAAATAACCTAAAAGAACAGTAGAAAGTGCATTAAAACTCCGTGTATAGCAACAAAACACGTTTATTATGGTGTATTTAAAGGGCATAGGCCTAAACACACTATACAGTACAGTACAAAGTCTGCGAGAAACATAATTTCATCAGTGGTTGACTGCCTTTTCTTTGGGAAGTTCTCTTGTTGACTTCTAGCCACATTTAAAACCTTGCATTCTTTATTTCTTTTGGCCTTTTGCGTATCCGGTTAAGCGAAGTCCGGATTAACGAGGTTTTACTGTACTTCATATTAACTTTTTACAAACAATGAAACTCGTATATGAAACCTAAGCGATTCAACTGAAAAAAATCGGTCATTTACCGCCTCAGAAAATCTCTACCCTAAATATCGAACTTTTTCCCTCTCTTTCGTTTTCAAAAAAACCCAATCCGCGCTCCTTGCAGGGGACAACGAAAAGTACTTTTAATTTCCATTATAATCACTTCTACTTCATTATCTTCCAAATTAATTACCTCCGTACCTCATTCCGAAGAAGAAAGGGACTCGTCTAGGGGACCTGAAGTAGAAAATCATTTAGAGAAAAAAGACAGGGAGAGGTGGCGTTCAAATTTGCGGAATGAATTTATCTTTGATTGCTTCACAAACTCAGTAATTCCGTTAATAGCACCTCGGCTATAAATCATAAATTAGTAAAAATCCCATTTATTTAATTACCAAAGCAGCCGATACTAAGGAGACATTGGGAAGATTAAATTTTAATTTTTAGTTTGAATTTCAATGATGTGTTCAATTCAAAAATGGTTGTTGACTGCAAGAACAAATTGTTCCTTAACTCACGTCCTTCCTTGTACATAGAGATCGTTCAAACAATGCGATCGGTTTGGATGGAATACGTTGCAAACTTATTGAAGATTGGCCCAGTCTTATATACTATTAGCTGATTGCCCAGCGTTGCCCGGATATATATTTATCCCAATCTTCTATTAGACAGGAAAATGATGAATTCTAACTATAGTGTAAAATGAACTTGGAGTTGAACGGCACTTGGAGTGTCACTATTCATCTTAGCGACCCCGAAAACTATGGATTTCACACTAATATCGGTCGTTTTACATGTCACCCCTTCCCACCCCCTCCCTAGGGGTGTGAGGGGTGTCTTGGAGTTGAACGGCATTGGGAGTGTCACTATTCATCTTAGCGACCCCGAAAACAATGGATTCTACACTAATATCGGTCGTTTTACATGTCACCCCCTTCCCCCGGCACACCAAGGGTGCCAGGGGTGTCTTATCCCAACAGTATTTCTTTCCATATTGCAAGTGATATGTGTACCAAGTTTGGTTGAAATCGCTCCAGGCGTTCGTGCGTTATGCCGGAACAAACACACACACACACACACACACACACACACAGACATCCATTTTTTTATATTAGATAATAATTGGGGACGTCAAGTTTTCGTCCTAACGATAACACCGAAATGTTGAGGAGAGCAAAGTAAATTGTTTAAAATGTATTTGGGAGGTTAAGGAGGAACGTTTTCGGTGTTTCGGAATCGCGAAATAACTCGAATTATGCCATTTTTCATAATAACACCGAATGTTGCACTTTAACGCAAAAAACGACGCGAAATATGCAATATAAACTGGGGATAGCAATTCTTCTGTTCAAAAAGAACTACCTGAAGGGTTATTAGATCTGTCGTTTTCTAGTCTAGATAATGAAATTTCTATTCAAAAGAGATTGTCACGCTTCATTTATTGCAGTTTGGCGCGTATATGACTGACAGTGTTTAACCTCTTCCTGAAATAGAATTTGCTCACGGGAATCCTCCAAGAAGGAAAGTTTCATAGTTGTGTTGCATGGGAGGGGTTAGGGGGTGTGTACGAGTTATGTGTGTGTGCACAAAATGGTATTTTGAGGTCGCAGATTGTTAGAGAAATGTTTTGTATATGACTGGGTGATATCATTCAATAAACATTTCATATTTAGTGGCTGATGAGATAAAATAGTTTTCCAAATGGAAGAAATTTGGTCATTTCTCACAATGGTTAGCCTTAGGTATACATTTTTTCTTCTTTATAACTAAAATTGAACTAAAACTAGATCTAAAGCAATGTGAAAAGAAGGAATAGTAAAAATGCATGTAAAAATAACACCAAGTTTTGTCCTAAACAGCGAAAATTAACACCGAATTGCAGCAAAAAAATAACATCGAAATTTAGGGGAAAATAAAACAAAAACTTCACGTCCCTAAATATATTTATATCTTGCGAGATTATGTTTGAGTATGTGCTGCCACCTATGTTGTTTCTAGTCAACGATAGCATGAGAGGGGTATGCTCGAGTCATTGGCTGTTCCATTCACCTGCTGTGACGCGCAGGAATCGCTCCTGCAAGGGCCAATCACGTGGCGTACCTGGTCCATAAATTGAGTTTTGCGACAGCATGCTTTCTTGCAGTCCTGTTGTCTTCTATTTCTTTTCCGATACCCGTCAAAAGACTCTACCAGTTGACAAAACAGAATCCTATTAAATCCGATCCCGTCTAGCAATGTGGCTAGTACATGATTGGATGATCCCCCACGTATCCTCCGATATTATACTCCGAGGGGTAGCCCGTGAATTCACTGCGACGACTTAGTGTTAGTGTTTCAGCTAAACATGTGCCATTTGCAAAGTTATTCTGATTAAAGAGCATAATGTAACATCCATGACCACTGGAATGGATCTTGTCTGGCATTGCATTTGAATGAAACTGGTTTAATAGCGCAGCATAACTCTTGCTACAGTTTTAGTATAGAATGGTCTTTCAGTACTGTATCTGAAACTTTAAGTAAATAAATAACTTAGGGAAAATGTACTTGGTGCGGTAGATGCGCAGAAATGATATTAAATAATCATAAGAGAGAAGTGGGAACTGTTCCCATTGGAAAGCATCAGTGGCGATGGCTGTGGTCGAAACTGAAATTTTAGTTCGTCTGCGTCAGTCACGGCCATTGACACAATTGCGCATGCGTTAGCTGGACGAGTCCACTGACAAAAAATAGGGGCGAAGGGTGAAAGTGGAACGGATAGGAACAGGACTGAAGTTTCACACAAAGCATGGTGGTCGGCAATACAATAAGAGGAAAGAAAAGTTGCGATAATAAAACAAAACAACCGAACACGTACAAACGAAATTGTGATTTGAAACCTACAGCATTGTTGTTTTGTACCCTGATAACGGATATCCGGATTTAAGATTATCCCATATTCGTTTCAGATACAACTGATAACCCGGATACCCGAACATAACGAAGAAAAGAGTATGTGTATAGCCCGTAAAACGGATAAACGATAAAAGTGTCCGCAGAAAGCATACATTCGGACATCCGAACATTTCGGATAATCCGAATAAACGGATAATTTAGATATTCAGAATATCCGGATAATTTAGATATTCCGAATATCAGGATAATTTGGATATTCCTAATATCCGGATTCTTCATGTATCCGGATAATATGTATATCCGATACCGGGATGTAACCATTACTAGTTTCTACCTACCTCCCCTTTCACGTATAGATTCGTCCTATCGAGTTAGTCTTGTCTTCCGCGGTCGGGCAGTACTTCTGGCTCGCTACCCCGCAGGAACCAAGGAACCAGCTTATTCTGCATATATAAAACATGTCATTGTAACTTCTCACAAATTTAAATTAAGTTTTTTATGAGGGGCACCTGGCATAAAACCAATGAGAACAGACGATTGCAGAAAAGGTTTGGGATGGAGCGCTATCCTCTTTAATACGTCACTGTTCTGGAAACAGCGGAGTAAGGAAATCGAAACATGCTGATGGGTTTATCTTGCTGGCACAATCTTTCCCGTTTACCTCGTCAAACAGGACGTCATTTGGAGAAACGCCCATTTTTAAGGAAAATCCGTTTTTCTGGCGAGATATTTGCTCAGAGGAAGAGGTGATTTAGTTTCTCATATAGTAACGTGATATCGTAAATGCCTTTGCAATAGTCAGAGGTAAACAGTGTGTCAACGTATATGGTGATCATTGCTTCAAACATCTTGTATTATACGAGGGTGTTTTAATAAGCCTGTGCAATCTTATGAGAATCATTTGGTTAAGACATCTTTCGTAACTAGCGAAGTTGCCAAGTTCTAATTTTAGATTTCTTTTCTAGCGAACCATTGTTTAAAATTTTCACATAATTCAGTTATTTCTCCTAAAAGAGTACATATTTTAATCTTCCGAAGTATACTTTTATCACTTTTCTGAATAGATATTGTCATTACGTTTCTTAAAATATTGAGATAGAGAAGTAGTAATCAACACTATTAGCAGATGTTTTTCTAAGTGCTACTGTAACATTCTAACTGTGAGAACTGAGGTAAAATACAGCAAAAACCTGAATTTGAGTGCAAGTTTGAGGTTTGATTCCTTAAGGTTACAAAACTAAAGTTTTCTCTGACTTTTATGTAGATTTTCTTCTTTAGTATCTTTAGTATTGACTTTTAGGCGAAGTGTGATAATTTACAAGCCGGCTGAGTCCCTCTTGCGGGAAATAAAGAAACCATCGGCCGTCCATCCTTCCCATCCACAGAGGACCATATCCAGGGGCTGGAGCAAGTTGTCTTTCCGAAGACCTCCGCGGCGTCCTAATCCAATTGGTGTGGCTCTGTCCTGGCGTGGGTAATTGGGATCGGGCCGTGAGAGGGTCGTTTTTATCCTTTGGATGGGAGAGAGACTGTGGTATGGATCGAGGGATATGTTTATGTTGCAATAAGTGAAAATTTCCCTCGCCATAGGACAAAATTTCCTCCTCGTAGGATATTTGGATTTATAAAATTCTAAATCAAAATACAAAAGTGGAAAGCTTATTTATTCGTTTTCCCTTTTCAGGATTTTTTTCGTCATTACGAGCATTTTTTTTCTTCCTTGAGAGCTACTTCTAATTTGCATATGGACTTTATATTTTACATTTTGTATTCCTATTCGTGTTATCTTACGTCGCTTTTCTGCCATTTTAGATAATCGCAAAGATGAACGTGAGTGATTAAATTAATGGATACTCACATAGTATCATATGCCTAGGACGAAACTCGAACCTGGATCCTTCAGTAGTGAGATCGTGATTTAATTCCTGCAGAAAACTATTTCCTCCACGAGCACTGGTGTACACAGAAGGGGAGTTCATGGGACTGCAGCCTCTACGAAATTTTAAGTAAATCAAAAGTGTCAAGTGAAAACAGTAAAAAAAACTCGGGCAGAAAAAAATAGTAAATGCAAATTTCCTTATAAATGTCCCCCGAGTAACATTTTTGTATTCGAATAACTTCTAAGATGAATGCTAAAATGGTAATACTTGATTGTGTATCCTTTCCCCTGTAGAAAGCATCCCTTTTCGAAAAAAAAAAATCTGCTTACACTAGTGTTCACGAGAGAAGTTTGTTTCTTGAGGGAATTTTTTCAGGGAAAAATTGCTTTCAGGAGGGATATTTTCCTTTCCGGTGGGAAATATTTGCCCGGAAAATTTTCTTTCCTGATGAAATTAGTCGTCTGCATTACAATATTTCCTCTAGTGAAGGAATTTTTCTTTCTTGAGGGATTTTTTGCGCGTGAGAGGGAATTTAAGAGAAACTCAACTATCAACACTGAGCCACAGAAACCCTCCCGCGGGAAGTGCGCAGGGAGACAAAGAGGCTGTTGAATAAGACACGCTATTTCTTGGGGAATTTGTCCTTTGTTTAAGAACAGAAGCGGTCGCCTGGAGAATTTATGTTACAAGTGTCCATTGTTCAAGGAAGCTGTAGGCAGAGGGAAATTGTCACTCCGTGCTGCAGCACTGAAGAATAGATGGCAGTTCACAGCGAAAAGTTGCACATTCAGAGCAGACTTTAGTAAAGAAGGCTTGGGACTATATTTTAACCCACTAAAGGAGCTCAGAATGTGTGTTTACGTAATAATGGAATCTTTGAAATAGCTTTAGATGTATTATTATAGCATTTGGTGAACAATTTCCGCAAATAAACGCAATAAAAGCCCTGAAATTAACGTTTAGGATGTTAATAGTAATTCAGAAAAAAATATTGGAGTCTATTCTAGAAAATGTTGCTTGCCACTCTTCATTTTAAAGGTAAATGCTAAAAATCACAGAAAAATCTAGTATTGAAATTTAATATCAATAACTTTCGAAGTAAGAAAAATACTGCAAAGCTAGTGTAGCAAACTTTAAGGGTTTTGATGTAATAATTGCAAAGTTACCAGAGTTACTACGTCTGATGCTAAATAATTATATACAGTGTGATTCAATAATGATAACCTGATTTTAAAACCGTATATCTGTGCAACCACGCAGGCACCGCGAGTAAATGGAACTTGCGCTACTTGAACCGCCGTGGCCTAGAGTTTTGAATGACTGCCGATAGCACTTGTAGCGCCCAAATAACCGGTAACCTTAGTCGTTCACAAGATGGCGATTTGTGTTCTCCAATTCAGCAAGTGACCCTGTGACTTTATCTTGCGGGGATTCGTAAAACGACGTCATTTTTTGTTCCACCAATACCCATTGACTTGCTCAAGGACAGAATTACTGCTGCAGTAAATCCGTGCAGCAGGTGGAGGACACATAGGGCGGGTACCTGTAACAAATTTTCATTATTAAATATAATTATTTGAAATCGGGTCATTCTTTTTTAAACACACTGTAATTGATTTTTTTTACGCTGAAATACGCATGGCGCCTCTCATAGCAACCTCCCAATCTCAAGATCGGAGACCTTGTTCGTGACATAAGACTTCTTCTGTGAAAGCTGCAGACGGAAGGAGGAGCGGCTCCATTTACAACCCATTTGGCTACATCCTGTCTCGAACGGCCGTTCTACGGTGGACCCAGTGTAAACAGTTTACTCGCCACCAAGGGTTAGCTCTGGGCGTCGTTTGTGTACACGGGAGCCTTACTCCATCTCATCCCGTCTCACTTCCTTCACCTCTCCTGCCAGGGGCGGCGCCAAGGGTGGAACTGAAGCGGGGCCGTGACCCACCCAAAAATCAGACTTGGGCGTGTAAGGGGTGACCTTCTTGTAAGGCACCCAAAAGTAAACCTCACTTCCACGTAGCACACCCCGGTAAGTGCTTTCTGCAGGTCAACGAGGCTCTGGCGTCTTGACCTACGGCCAGTTGTGCTGATGATTTATTATGCGTGTGATGTTATTGCACTGAAGAATATTTTCTAGGATTTGCGAAGGTGAAGCAAAACTTTTATGGACTGATTATGGAACTAAATTTGCAGTTACCTGGACATTTCTTGGAAAGAAAACACAGCAAATGACGTTTTGACAGCAACATTTTATCACAATCTTCCACAACTGTTGTTATATCTGTTACTATGGCAACGTCAGTGTTGCTAAGCCCGTAAACTGTTATTGGACATCAACTTTAACATGTACTTTTGAAGTTTAAAATACAGTAAAACTTCTCCTGACGAACACCTCTAAATTTTTAAGTTCCCCGCCAGAAATACATGGGGTTTAATGGCAATCAGTGATGTGCGTCTACGCGTAAACAACGATAGTCTACATTCTACACGTAGACTATTTTATACACGTAGATTACGTAATCTGTGTAAACAACATGGCGAAAGGTGATAACTTAGCAAAGGGCGTCGTGGAATTAGAAGAAAACTATACTGCGTATCAGTTGCTGATGTGTGAGGAGAAATTTTCATACTCTTTCTTCCAAATTCGAACAATTTCTCACGTAGGAAGAAACCTAATATAGGAAATATTCTAGTGTTTTATGGGGAAAAGACCACTCTTGCCTCACTACTGCCATCTGTTGTTGATTTTTGCATACTATTTATTTTCTTCCAAATGTTGATAATAGAAGAGAAGAGAAATGTTGTTGTAAATAGGTTTATTTTCATTTCGTTAGGAACCAATATAGTTGAAAATGTCACTTTCCTTTCATGAAACCCTTGAAAATTAATTTTAATGCACTTAAGATTGTCTACGTAGTCTATGTAAACTACAACCCAATGTAATCTACGCGTAGATTACGTGTAGACAACGCATGTAGACGTAAACTTATAGTCTACGGCACATCACTAATGGCAATATTACTTCTCAATAACGAACATTCTTAACAACGGACGCGGACACTGAAAACTACCTTCCCAACGCAAATAAAACTTCTTAATAACGGACAGCCTGAAAGAAAACGGTCGCAATTCCTGGAATTCGACACAGCAGTGGCCAGTATTTCGAACTAGCGCGCATTGTTCCCTGTTACACCGAACGTATTTCTCTTTAAAAGTGCAGACAGTATTCTTCGTGGTTATCTTGAGAAGTGTGTGTCACGTCTGCTACGTATTTTCTTTTCTTCAAATTTGTAATGTACGTAGGGATACTTTAGTAAATTTAAATTCACCGTATGTAGTACAGTATTTTGTTAATTGAATGTAGGAAAAAGAAGCATTGTGTTGTTAAAGTATGTACTGTAATATGCTTATCCTATTGTGGAACATCCTACATTTGTTTTCTGAATAGTGGACATTTATTTTTCCTCCAGGCCTGTCCGTTATTGAGAAGTTTGCTGTACATTATAATTACAATGTACATTTAAAATGAAAAGGAAAAAATGAACTTGTGCTGTAATAAAGAAGAGTCACACAGTGTAATCCTCTGTATGGCTGTGCGTTATCCTGTGCTTTCACCTTATATGTGCTGAGTGCCCATTTATAGCCTCAGCTATTAACATGGGTAAGAAAAATTGAGTCCTCGAAGACAACTGTTGATTTGAATTACGGTATGGGGCTGGACCTGGTATAACGTGACGGGTGCGAAATAACCCAAGTGTTGACGCAACCTAAAATTTAATTTCAATCAAAAAATTTAAAAAAAAAAAGGCTGGCTCAACCTCATCAAATTATAAGAGGGAAATTTCGCGAAGAAAATTAAATTAAAATGTGCAGATAATTATGAATATGATTGGTACCTTCCTTGTTTACATTCTGTAGGAACAACTGAACATCAAAATACATTTTTATTTGAAGACATTTTCAAGTAAGCCATTTAGATAAAGTCGGATGCCAATATTATAAAGCTTCATGTGTTAATAAACGTATTTTGAGTTTGAGCTTTCAAGTCTACTTAAAGCACAGGCAGGCTAATCGGGACTGGACCTATAGTTTAAAGTGGGATAAAAACCACTATGCGTCTCCTCCGAGTATCGAACCCGATTATTGATTACAAGGCGACGACGTTAATAAACTTATTTATCTACATTCATTTGTTCATTATCTCTTGTCGTGTTGACAATTAATTCATATTGTACATTAGCAATAATCTGACGTTAATTTTGTATCATATTATTACCAAGGTTGTTGAAGGTCAAAGAAACCTAAGAAATTTAATGGGTTCCGCTTCAGGACCGGAAGCTTTCTTCTCGCACAATTTAAATTCGGTCCAAGTTCCTGGACCGTATTTTAATGTTTCCTGAAAAAAGGTTCCTGGATCGTGTTTAAATTGATGCGGGAAAAAGGTTCCTGGACCGTATTTAAATTGGTCCGGGAAAAAGGGTCCTGGACCGAATTGAAATACCTTACAGATAAAGAGGTTCTTTACGGTCCGGAACCCATTTACGCTTGCTGATTTTTCTCTCCTGGACCGGAATTGAATTTATTTAAAATTCCTGGACCTTTAACAACCCTGATTATTATAACATAATATGGTTTTGAAATATAACAAAATTGAAATGAATAACAACAAATTTATTCTACCATGAGCGTTGATGCAAGAAGTAACAACAAGTTAATAAATTAAAAATTAACGTTTTTCTGGTCAGACATCCCTCCATTGCCGACTAACGGTTGATTCCTGAGGGTTCCAGGCTCGAGCCCTGGTTTGTACAGTCACCGGCAAGAAAATGAGACACAAAAATCCTGAAATTCTCGCTTCCCTGCAATGCGTGTTGCCTAACCCTTAAGGATGAAAGTTTATATTAATGGCAAATTTTCAATGGCAACTTCTACCACCGCCGTAGAGTTAGGTACCAAACACAACACTATGCAGGGAAGTGAGTATTTCAGCATCTAGGTGTTCGATTTTTACTGCCGGCTCTGTTACTTCATACATTTGTAATTTGCCAGGAATCGCTGAAAATGACAATAAGAGAAATTTTAAAATATCTTGGAGCTTTATTTATTAATCACCACGTAGATGCATAGATGTCGCATCTAATATTTGCTTCAGACTTGGTAACTTTATAACACAGTTGTGGATTTGATTGAAGTAGTTTCTACATTTTATTATTCCTTTTTTAGCAACGTAAAAATAATGAAAATATAAATTAAGTTACTAAATCTGTAGATAACGTCCCTCTGTTACTCTTCAATCACCCGGGTGAGTTTTTATCGTGTACTGAGCTTTCCGGGAGAAAGCAAACATGATACTGGTACTTTGTATCGAGTATTGATTAAAATAGTGTGACTGATTGATTGATTGGTTTTATTTACTTCGGTTGTCTGTCCGTTTTGGTTATTTGCGAACGTGGGGATTAGGGGTGGGCGGCATCTCGAAAAGTCGGGACCGGGATTGGGGAGAAAAAAATTCCGTCCCGATCCCGACTTTTCGGGACCCAGAGCAGTCGGGAAATACCGAATGGTCATTTTAAAAAGTCGTTAATTCTCGACGTTTTCTGCATTGCAAGTGTCTGGAACTTATCGGACATTGTTAGTTCTTGTTACAGAAATTCAAAAACAATAATTTAAGGTGACACAGCTTCGATACATTTCGAACATTTCCCGTCCCGATCCCGTCCCTACCGAAAAAATTCTGTCCCGCACACCCCTAGTCGGGATGAAAGGACACAGCACAAGCCACACAAAGGATTATACTGCCAGACGCCAGAACCTCGTTAGTCTGCAAAATGCAGTCCAGGTGTAGGTTGACATTTTTGTCTTTACACATCTGTTGTTTGCTTTCTGAGGGAGGCAGACAAATTCAGCAAATTTAATTTAAAAATATAAAATTCACATGCCAAATTCCTTTGTATCGTTCGCCGATGTTCCTTTCGTTTATGGCAATACGTCACACGTTCTTCTTGCTTTTCTATTTCCGTTATTTTACGTCGCTTTTTTCTTCTTAGGTTAGTCGCAGTGATGATGAATGAAGAACTGGCGAAATGGAGAATGGGATATACACAATGATGAATTCCTGAATCAGGACTCGAACCTTAGACATTTTGCTCCGTGGCGCGTGACGTTTACGAAGTTTTTGTTACTTAGTGTAGCTTTTTGGCTGATCGCGACACATAGATGAATGGTGATCACATGAAATTGAGCCACGCCAGGGTTCGAACCCAGGACCATTTTCAAGAACCCTACTAAACGAGCACAACACCCTTTTGCCGTTCTCCCGAACACCAAGCGGGGGAAAACCGATAGAGAAAAGTGGAATATTAATGGTGACAAATTGTCGCCTTGTGATTAATTGCTGGCAGCCGACTGCCGCGCAGGTGACACACGTTCCCCTTGAGGCCACACATGGACATGTTTGGGGAATAACAAGTGACGCGTTACGAGCGAACGGGAAAATATTTTCGAACGAAAACGCCACAGCCAATTATGCAAATTGAACCGTTCTTTGGTTCCTCAGTATTCCATGGTTTAGTAAATGAAATGACAGACCCACAATTTTTATTGGGTGCAGTTAAGTGCCAGTGCTATAATTTATCTTGAGGTTTGTTTAAAAGTCCACTTGATGCACAGATAGGCTGTTTTTCTTGTGCTTTTTTTTTGCTAATCGCGAAGATCAGAATGAGTAATGATATGATCAAATTGATGAAGGGACACATACACAAAAAAATGCCTATGCCGGGATTCGAACCCGGGAGCACTGGCGTCGTAGCCGGCTCGAACCCGGTATCATTCAGTTACAAGGCAACAGAAATGGTCACTAGGTTAAAAGGCCGGCTTTATTTTATATGTTTTTTTTAATTTGTATGACCATTTATTTTTTCACGAATGTTTCTTCAGGGGTCCCGGCTTCGAATCCCGGCATGGGTGTTTTTGTGTAAATTTCATCGTGTAATCACTCATTCCAGTTTTCGCAAATTAGCCAAAAGTGGCACAACAAGCGACGTGAAATAAAGCAAATCAATCATTCAATCAATCGAATGTATCTGAACTCGTGAACCATTGCAACTTTCCTTTCCACAGTGATCTGAGCTTTCAAGCAGTGGCGTTGCCAGCGGGTGGGCTTAGGTGGCCTCTAGCCTCCTCCCACACACTCCAACCAATAGGACCAGTCACTGGCCGGAAGGTTCAAGATCGTACTTGTAGCGAGTATTCTCCAAGAATGATCTTGCAGTTCGGTCTTGAAGATTTGGACTTGTAGTGAAAGTCTTGACTGCAGAGTCAAATACGATCAGTGGATAATACTGTGAGGCCTCCGATGGCGTAGTGGTAACGTCGTCGCCTTGTAATCAAGGGGTCCCACGTTCGTTACCCGGTGAAGGCACAGTGGTTCGGATCCCACTTTAATCTGTAGGTCCTGTCCCGATAAATCTTCCTGTGCATAAAGTGGACTTAAAACAATAAATCAATCAATCAATCAATCGATAAGACTGAGGACACGTTGTGCATTCCGCATTTTAACACTTGTTTTTCACCATAGAAATCACATATCATTGTAAGATCTTATACTTACATTTCCACACATTAGAAGAACTACGTAAAACCAAACATCTGGTTGACTTTAGATTTCCACGACTTCAAACAAATGAACAACGATTGCAGAAGTCTGGTAAGAAAGACTACATTCTCGCGTGCTGCGCGCTATGAGCTCGATTGCTCGTGTACTTGGCGCTTTCGAACTACATTCGGTGACGTCACTTCCGACAAACCATACTTCAAGACTGCTCCTTGGATCTTTCGGACAGAGCCTCAGAAACTTATGTATGAATAGAAAGTAAAACCAGTGGTTAAAAGTCCAAAAATTCAACATACGTCCTCCTGTTTCCTTGAATTTGAATTTGAATTTGAATTTAAAATTTTGGGTGCGTAAGCACTTAAGGCTATTTTGCACCCGTCACATTATACGGGGGCCAGCCCCTTATCATTACAATTAACAACTCTAGCGTTGCATAACTAAAATAATAAAATCTTAAAATGTTCTGACTGCTGTTAAAAGCTGAGGCTGGAAATGGGCACTCAGCACACACAAGGACAAGAAACAGGACAACACACACAAAATTATACTGGCCATAGTGCCAGTCGCCAGAGCCTCGTTAGTCTTCAGTCCAGGGTGTACTAACGTGGAAGTGAGGTTGACATTTGGGTGTACTACGTGGAAGGTCACCCCTTACACCCCTCCTGTTTCCTTGAATTTTGTTCAGTTT
Source organism: Lepisma saccharinum (assembly GCF_977018435.1). NCBI lineage: Eukaryota > Metazoa > Arthropoda > Insecta > Zygentoma > Lepismatidae > Lepisma > Lepisma saccharinum. The sequence goes on along the minus strand of NC_139251.1, from coordinate 18,657,082 downwards.
TTGTGTAATTTTTCCAACCACACTGTGGCTTATTGGCTACTCCAAATGGCTCATCTCTAACTTGACCACTATTCCCCTTTGCAACCATCCGTTCGGTCGCTTTTCGTCAGTGCTATCATAAAACAACACCTCCATCGGATCTAAACATCATGGACACTCTGTAGGGTGTAAGTGTCGACCTACTGGTAAGGAATCCAAAGGTCAACCTGAGTTCCCCTTGGTACACCCCGGTAACTGCTCTTGCAGGCAGAATAGCTTTAGTTCTTTTAAGTAATGAATGAGTGTGTGATAATTAAAAATTGAGTTAATTAATTATGGACACCCTGTAATTCAATTTTTCGCATTCACTGTTTATAGTTTCCAGCAAGCAGACATCGCGAAAGAAATATTATTCGGGGATCCAGTTCGCAGTCTGCAAGAGATCCATCCCGTGACAGCGGATTGCTCCATTAAATAATTGGATCTTTACTCTAGGCAGTGGGTGGTTTCCGGCAATCTGCATCCTAATTAAGGATTTCTGATTTCCGACTGGAAAAATAAAGAAGCGAGAGAGTTTCGGATTCCCGAGGGATTTCGGGGATTTGGGAGGGAGGGGCTGTCGTTGACCTCACCCTCTAAATAGCTTGAAAACAGGCGTTTTCGTTGCCATGAAAATTCCGAGAGGCTATATTACCCAGAAGACGCTGCGCGGGGAATGTCCAAAGTCCTTGTCGCCGAGTGGGAGGGAATAATTAATTCAAAAATTCCAGTAGGTTTTGGAACTGATCGGGGTAAGCTAATTGGAGAAAGCAAACTGTTTTCTTTAGGGGGGGAGGGGGGAGTTATGAGACGGGAGCTAATTATCTGGAGCTTGAAATAGCTCTATTCGAGAGGAGAGATGGGGGAAAGGAACCAACTTGTTTTAGTTTTGTGTTCCCTGTGAAGTTATCGGGCAATGATATCCAGCCAATGTAAAACCAGATTTTTTAAATATGAAACGAGGACACTTACATTGAGTTTATTTGATACACATGGAGTTATGAGGCTATGACGTTACCACCACGTCATCGGGAAGGCAAAAGTTGTGTTGAGAAAGCTAGATAAAGTGTACTGCATCGTCTATATTCATCCCCCGATATTATTACAATAATTACGTCAGGATGACTTCGGGGGTATGAGAAAGGGTAGAAATGTTTATAGGGTTCTTCTTGGTACACCTGATGGTAAGAGACTTGTGGGGAAGCTAAGGCGAAAATGAAACGACAGTACTAAAGGAGCCCTGACGGAAATAAGTAAGAATAGTCCAGGATAGGACAGATGGAAAACACGTGATGCTGCGCCAAGAAAACGTTCGGATTTAGGATTGCCAGATAATTGATTTTTTTTTTATTTAGTAGATCATTTTCACTTCTGTAATAATCACGGCCAATGGAATGCCACATTTCGTAGGGGAGGCGCGAGAATTTAGGGGGAAAAATTATTTATTTTTTCTGAAAGTTTAAAATGTGTTAATAAAAAAATACCAATTTATTCTTATGTATTACTGTACTCACGTTGGTTATCCATCGGCAATGTAATCTCTCGTGGTGGAGGCTCATTGTGGTTCAGATCCCACTTTAAGGTGTAGGTCCAGTCCCGATTAGTCTTACTTAAAACACCAAATCAATCAATCAATCAATCATCTCTCGTGTTTTTGAACTGAGAGAAAAACTGCTCTCATACTGTACCTTGTAGAAGAGAACCATGACAAGCCTGAAAACCTAATTGATACTGTCTTTGCAAAGAAATTGGCAAACCTTTCTGATATTGTATTTTCCACACACTGAATGTATCTCTACAAGGTACAAGGGAATCTTGCACCTATTAGGCAAGGTGCCAGTCTTCAAGAGGAAGTTGCTGCTTGTAAGAGAAAGATTAAATAAAGATGAAAGCAATTGCCCTGGTACATTGAGCATGTTGTTATAGAAATACCGTGCGTCCATTTCGATCTGCAGCCGAGAGATCGGGAGAAGCGTGGCGGGCGGCGCTGACGGAGATGCCGACATTTGCGGCCTGTAATGCCCGCTTATTTTTATAGACATATGCAGACATTTATATAAATATTGCAAAACGATCACTAACCTGTGTTATAACACGCAAAAGTTCTTCTGTAATTCATCCAAGTTCTGCTCTTATATACACAAATAAATACGCTATAGAAACGATGTTAAGAACCACAGATAGTAAAGCATTTTAATCATAGTTTTGACCAGTAACGTCCTGCTTAAGTTTATATCCTTGAAAGAGTTTTGTGGCGATGGGAATCGTTTGGAGGTTTCGAATGTGCAACACTGTATCAGGATTACACTGCAGACGAAACCGATAAAAGTGAATGGTTTTCGTGAGCTTCCTCGCAATCCGAAATATCCGAGCTCGAGTTTTTTGTTCCTTCGCGACTAGATGAAGACAGAGTTGTAAATATAGTGGCGAGCAATGTAAACCAAGAGCGTGTTAATTTCGTACTGTGCGCAAGAGTGTTATTCTTGGTTACTTGCAGTTACTTGTTTGTGTTATTGTAGTGTGTATGTGTGACGTGTCAGTGAGACGATTGGAATGCCAGCCGCAAGATTCACGTTAGAACAAAGATTTTTTATGTATGACACGTACCTACGTGAAAACAAACTCGTGTAGAGACGTGTGTAGGTAATTTGTACAGAAATTCCCATGCGTTTCAACTCCACACAGAGATACGGTTATATATCTTGTCCTTAAATTACGAGAAACTGTATCGTTAAATTTTAAAACACCTAAGCAAAAACGACGGATTCTAACCGAAGCAAAACTCGATGATATTGGTGCAGCGTTAGAACGTTCTCCAAACAAACCTCTACGCCGTGTTTCACAAGAGGTGGGCGTGTCAAAATCATCGGCACATACAGTCACTAAGCTACTAAAATTAAAACCATACTCTTATAACACAGGTTAGTGCTCGTTTTGCAATATTTATATAAATGTCTGCATATGTCCATAAAAATAAGCGGGCATTTCAGGCCGCAAATGTCGGCATCTCCGTCAGTGCCGCCCGCCACGCTTCTCCCGATCTCTCGGCTGCAGATCGAAATGGACGCACGGTAGTAGGCCTACTACAGTTAAATGAAGAATGCCAAACATTGCTGTATGCCTGCTTTAACATCTATTATCCAGCTTTTCTGTCTGCATGTATCCTTTTTATGTCATGACGAATATCGTATTGCTGAATGAAATGACACCAGCTTATAAACATTAAAAAATTCCACACCACTTGCATTAATCACACATATTATATTTTCATTACTTGTGTATGCACCAACAGTAAACTAACACATGAAGGGATTTTGTGTTTATTTTGTGTGGAGCTGTATGGCTTTTACGCACACAGCTGCAAAAGGGTAAATATGTATGTAAAAGTATATTTCGGTGTACATGCTCTGCCTAGGTTGATTTTTGCCCACTAGCCGGGGAAGCCAACGGTTCCTTTCCCCCAACGGCTTCCCCGTTTGAAAGGTACCAATAGGACCTTGCCTCGGTGGTTGGGGGCGGGTCGTTTGTCGGAGGTATAAATACGGGTTCCGGCTTGTTACGGTCTCTCATATCTCAGAATCCCAGGCTCGCAGATACTTCGATACAAGGCCCGATGGAGTGAGGCCGTTTTTATGGGTGTATAGAAATACACACAGACTGAGCGCCTTAGTTTAGATATTTCTACGTGATAAACTGCGGAGGCGGGTTAGCGCTATGATAAATAGTGCGCTCGTAGCTCTAATAAGTTGTACTGCACTTAATACGAGGATGGCGTAGGGACCTCTGCGTGATAAACTGCGGAGGCTGGTTAGCGCTATGGTAAATAGTGCGCTCGTAGAGTGAAGTCTTTATAAGTGCAATTCTCTGTGTTATGGGGCAAAAGGCAACTTGGAGAAGTTGATAATGGATATGTTATGGAAAGATGTGTATACGGCGAAGGGTAGAAGTGCAAATAAATGTTGTATATAAAGAGAGAACTACGTGAGACGTAAATTCTTGTCAACAGTGGTCACATCGCATACAATTCAAGGGTTCGGGTCTAAAACATGGTAAGTGACATACATTTTGGTCATTTTTGAATTACAAAAGTAAAATGTGCCATCCTTCAATTGTCGAGTGAAATTGCCATGTCGTACAATTTGCATTGGACTCAGTGAAGCCTTGGTAAACACAACACGAAAACAATTTATCTACAGTATAGCTTCTAATAACCTTTTTTTTCTTAATGAACTCAGAAATTACCAAAATGTCACTTACCATGATTTACATCCGAGCCCTTCAATTGAGATGTGGCACGTGAAGATTTTGGTAGCAGAGCCACGCCAGCTACAAGTTTGAAAACACCTGGTTTTGAGTTTGAGTGTTATGCATTTTTTTTCATGTGATGCATTTACTTTTCTGTTTGTAGCCTGTAGTTTTCCCCTAAAATAGTCAAGAAAATGCACAGAAGTAGAAAGTCTGAAAAAAATTTACTCACCCAAATCAAGTCCTTCCGAGCCTTCGAGCAGTGAGACCGCCACCATCAAAACAAGCGTCGGTGTCGTCATGGCAACCGTCATCACGCGCAGCACCACATGGCACATACACACATGTATGGATATATCTATATGGAGGAATTATCACACGCACGCACCGCGGCACCCGGCTCACGCGAAGCTCCCGTCGCACGATCCGTAATTTTTTTCTCCCCTTCCTTTCTCCACTGGAATAAGAATTTCTACCCCACAATCTCTCTCCTAATCAGCCACACGTACACGAGCACGCACTACGCTGGGAGTCCTCCTCCCCATTTCAACCGAGGTGGGGCTCGGGATCTAGACTCGGCTTCTGGTCACAACATGTCATCTTGAGGTGTCATGTCCCTGTCGGCTCACTTCTAGATCCACCTGGAAAGAAAAAAAATATGAAAATATTATTTTCTTTCGAATTTAGACACAATTGATTATATCAGAAGTTAGTTAATTGATAACACAAATTATTTTTTTACAATTGGAATTAATTGATCGACAATACGAATTAAATGATCAACAATACGAAATAATTGTTCGACAATGTGAATTGAATTATAGATAATGTAAATTAATGAATCGACAAAGCGAATAAAATTGGTCGACAAATAAAATTAAAATATCGACAATACAAAATAGTTAATTGATAACAGGATTTTTTAAACAATTCGATTAATTGATCGACAATACAAATCAAATGATTGACAATTAGAACTAAACGATCGACAATAGAAAATAATTGTTCGACCATGTGAATTAAATTATAGATAATGTTAATTAATTAATTGACAATGCGTAAAAAATGATCGACAATTAGAGTTAAAATATCGACAATACGAAATAACTTATCGACAGTACGAATTAATTGATCTACAATACGAAATATTTGATGGGCAATAAGAATTAAATGATCAACAAAAATAAAACTGATCGACCATTAGAATTCAGTGATTTGCAATAGAAAATAATTGATTGAAAATGCGAATTAATTGATGGACGATTAAAATTAAACGCTCTGCAACACGTAATAATTACTCGACAGTATGAAATAATTAATCAACAATACGCATTAAATGATAGACAATGTAATTTACTTAATCAACAATACTAATAAAATCGATGGACAATCAGAATTAAATGCTCGACAATACGAAATACCTCATCAGCAGTACGAATTAAATGATAGACAATACGAAGTAATTAATCGGCAATAAGAATTAAATTATGAACAATTATAATAAAACTGGTCCACAATAAGAATTAAATGATCGACAATACGAAATAATTGATCCACAATATGAAATAATTGATCGGAAATAAGAATTAAATTATGAAAAATTAAAATAAAACTGGTCCACAATTAGAATTAAATGATCATAATACGAAATAATTGATTCACAATACGAAATAATTGATCGGAAATAAGAATTAAATTATGAACAGTGAAAATAAAACTGGTCCACAATTTGAATCAAATTATCGACAATACAAAACAAGTGATCGACTTTTGAAAATGCACATGATGTGATGATATACACGTTATGCAAAGAATTCTCAAAACTATTCTTACCCAACATTTTACGCATTGAGCAACCTGCTGAGAACGGATGTGCCTGTATTTATCTGTGTGAGAGTACATTGTATGTACACAGGCGATAGCCTCGACGTTCTCTGCCTTTACCTTGGACTTTGAGGCCAGATATTGTGGAAGGCGTGATGACTAATCTTGTCACGTGCTGCCTATCACCTGCGATAAATCGGTTTGTGAAGGTCCTGAGAGAAATCTTGTGCACTCTTCCTGTGTGTTTATTGATAGGGATAATCCAGTGTTGCATGGTTATTTTTCAGTCTGATGTTGACAGAGGAATCAGGTGAACTGTCTCATGAACTTCAGATGGAATGTTCTTGTGGCATGGCAAAGAAACGAGAAAGAACGCAGCCTCGTTTTTCTCTCCCTTGCCTAGAATGTCTGTCTCGTTCTCGTCTCGCTATACGAGACCGAGACCGGATAGACACTATCGTTATTATATATGTAGTGTACTTTGTTTTTTTGTCCTACCGAGAACAGAACAAACCCTGGCTGTGACTGCCAGACCAGTAAACAAATGACTGTTCGATAGTTGGCGTCTTTCTTGTCTTGGTTTGATTATTTTACGCCACTTTCGACTAGCCACGACGACGACGATAACAATAATAATAATTAATTAATAATAATTGTGCATTTATCTGCCTCGAAGAGAGAGATCTGAATATCTAACATTCCCCCCCCCCAAAAAAAATCGTTTTGCTTGTGGTCGACGCCAGGATTCCCGGATTCGAATCCCGGCCTGGATATTTTTTGCGAGTGAACTTTCATCAAATTTCATCATCCGCATTTTTGCGATTAGCCAATAGGGGTAGGAAAGCGAAGTAAGATAAACCAAATCAAATCAAACTGTAGGTTCAGTCCCGAACAGCCCATCTGAGCTGCGACGAACATATTGTCACCGGGTGAACCCTCCATGTGATACAATTCTGGATGAGTCCATTGGTCCAGAGCAGTAGCGCCGATTGGGTTCCAAAAGGGTGGGCTCGAGGTGAAAAAACTGGGGGGGGGGGAGACAGTTTACTTTTCCTTAGTAGATAAGGTTTAGCATAGTGCTGGGACGAAAGTGGGGAAAAGTGGGTTGCGGGGGCAAATGCCCCCACGCACCCTTAATCGCCACCACTGGTCCAGAGTCTGAAACAATTTGGAGACAGCTCTGTCACAAATTCCAAAGAAACATCTAGACATTTGATTACATCAGTTCTGACGGAGAAATCCCTAAAAAAACAACAACAGAAATCAATTTTGTCCAGGTGGCGCTGTGGATGTCACGTGGACGCGACCGTTGGATGGGAAAACGTTGTTTTTGTATGAAAACAATAATCCTCTATGTTTTCACCCCCATCCGAGTGACGTGTCAGCAATATAGCGTCAGCGGGAAGCAAAATGACACGACACAGTGGGACACATGAAAGCGCTCGAGTGTATTGTGTTCCTGCGATTCCCGAAACCCAATCCTCCATTGTTCGGATGATAACGACGAATATGATCCTGTTATGTAAATGTCATTGGGATTTCGCTTGCGTTGGCTTTTAACAAAACCAGACAGATGATAGGTGGAGGGGAGGATTTGTATGTGTATTTCTTTAGCAAGGGAGTGAGGGAAAGGCGACGGCGGGAAATTCTTATAATCACGCGGGAATAAATAACGTACAAATGGGGAAAAAATGGAGAATTCTTTTGGAATTACCATGTAAAACTCTACTTGGTAGGTTTGCTTAGTGATCAAAATAAACATTTTTGAGTGTCGTCGTTCAGTTCCTGTATCTGTCGGGCGTAGTGGTTGCGTCCCCGATGGCGTAGTGGTTGCGTCGTCGCCTTGTAATCAAGGTATCCCGGGTTCTATACCCGGTGGAGGAACATAGTGGTTCGGATCCCACTTTAAACTGTAGGTCCAGTCCCGATTAGCTTTACTGTGAATAAAGTGGACTGAAAAACACTAACCCAATCAATCAATATATGTCGTTGAGTTGATTTTATGATTCAAGTCCACTTTGTGCGCAGATAGGATTATTGGGACTGGACCTACAGATTAAAGTGGGATCCGAACCACTATGTGCATCTACCCAGTACCGATCATGTAACTGCTGTTCGTAAGTCTATATGAAACTTGGGACAAAAAGGCTGTTATAGTGGTGACGCAATCACAGAGGGGCAGAAGGACATTGGTCCCAATTCTTGAACGGATGTTTAATTGACTGATTTAGCTTATTTAACGTCGGATTCTGCCACTTTTGTCTAATCGCGACGATGGGGATGAATGGTAACGAAAGTCCAAGCGCCAGAGTTTCGTTGGCTTGCACGTACTAGGTGGAACTGCTATCCTTGGACTTGCAATGCTGGGGCTGAAGGGGATAAAACGTTGAAGTAAGAAGCAAAGTTAACGTAATCTGAGAGTAGCCTGACGAAAGATGATATTCAAGATGGAATTAGTTTTAAGAAAATTGACGCCGACTATCGACTATCGTCATTAAGTCGTACGACTGTCACGTGTAATTGTTGTAACCGAAAAACTACTTCTATGATTCTCGTGGTTATTTTTTGGTTTGCATATTCAAAAGCATGAGTTTCTTCCAACTGCGACGAACAGATCAGAGAAGAACGTTTCAGCAAAAGTCATGTCATATTATTTTAAGAAGGAAACAGCTGGATCCACGTTCAATTAAAAAAAAAATCTACGAGGGACATCAGTCAGTAGTTTCAACTTTTATATTTGGCTTGACGATTAGAGAGTATTTGAAATTTGCAGTCTGCTCAAACCTAAAATAACATATGTAGAAATTATTAATCTTCTTAGCGGAACTTTTCCTTGCAAATAAATATATATTTAGGAAATTACTGTCCTCATTGTAAAGGAACCACGCCGAAGCGAATACTTTGGTTTTAAAAAATACAAGTATTGGATTGGTAAGTAACATGGTGATGGGTACTAAGGGGAAACTGGCACTTCCCCTACAGAAAATGTTGTGTTTGTGCCTCTAGATTAATAGGCAATATATATTGTAAATGAACTGCTGTTATTGAAAATTCTATCACTTTATATTGACATGTCCTTCTCGGACGTATGAACAGACTGTTGAAGTACACCATCCCGCCTGGTATATATGAATCTTGTAGTTGGGGGTTACGAGATTAATGGAAGTGCATGAGAGAAAGATTGTGCTGTTACTGTGATTTCTTTTTGCGAGTTTCGTTATGATGTAAAACTTTGGTCCTTTTTAAATTGCATAATCAACATAAATAGATTCTGAATTCATATGTTAAAACGTAAGTTTTGTGTTTTTGTGTCTATTTACTGCAAATCTTAATGTTTTCCCGTGCCCTAGGAGGTATCACGCGTATACCAATATACAGTCTCATGTTGCTCATTCTCAATATGTATTGAGATAAATATATTCTTATGACTATTAATGTCCTATGGTTGAATCTGGCACGACCGTGTCAATATCGAAATCCCCATTTTTCCAAGAACTTTCCCCTCTATCCATTTTTCGCTATGTTGACTAGTACGACATACCGTATCACGCCAAAGGCGAGAGACGAACCCGGGACCCCTGGCGTCATAGCACAATATACTAATCTCTTCGCAAAGGGGTCCGGCAGGAGCGCTGGAAGTATATTGCACCGGCGACCTTCAGCGAATCTGTAAACTCCGTTGACATGAGAATAGACAGAAAATCGTATGAAATAAGTAAAGCCAGCCTTATGCAAAAAGTACGTTAACGGAAGGACGAATCTCGCCCAACGGCTTTAACGATCGGAAATTTGAATCCTCTTTAAATAGTTCGAGAGAACATTTCTCACCCTCAGTTGTAATCAGAAAGGTGTAGAGTGCACAGAAAACACAATTTCGTTTCTAATGCATTAATTGACACAGCTAAATGCGTAATTTTGTTGTCTTCGAAATGATCTTGTCTGATCTTCCGAATTGATGCATTTTTAATGCATCACACAGAACACCAGCTGATAAAAGTGCCCTTTTATGCATTTCTGTATGTATTTTGACACCAAAAAGTGCATTATTAGCACTTTACGTATTATTGGAGTCAACGTATATGTGTCAGGTGACACGTTTTGGGTTCTTTGTAGAGTTGGCCTATGGGACCGGACTTTTGAATTAAGTTTATTAGAACCAACAAAAGCGTAAGTTTTGCACGTTCAGAACACACAAGGGACCATGTCTTCCTAACGAGCTGTTAATAAGGACAGAAATACCGGAAACTTTTCTTCCTGGATCGAACACACGCCTCACAGCATCCTTCTAACTATTCTTCCGGTCGTCATACGGATAACAAAAGCAGAACGGAATCAGGGAAGCAATCCTTTTCATTCTCTCTCTTACCCTCTCCCGTCCCCTTTTATTATTCTTTCTCCCGGTCGGGGGAGGGAAGAGTAGAGTTGTGTCAGCTGGGGGTTGGCAGATTCTGTCAAAACGTCCATCAGGAGAGAGGCCTGGTCGCTTCTCCTTCTGACACCAAAGAAATAGGAATTGATCTCCTCCCTTGGCAGCGAGAACCAGCAGCATGATGGAGCGCGCTCTCATTTCTATAACGCCATGTGAAAGGGGCATATTGAAGCTGCGTTTAGGGCACTTTTCGTGTCGTGCTAGTCAAACAGTATGTAAGTTATATGCTTCTATGTTTCCAGAACGTGAGACATGTACTATTAATAACTTTTTCGTTTTTTTTACAGGGTATGCACCATTATGGAAAATTCAGTTGATTTAAGGGAGAACGGTGATTGTAAGGAAAGTCGAACATTTCTTAAACTTTCTTAGAAATAGAAAAGAAACTACAATAAATATCAACTCGTATGATAGCACACATTTTCTAGATAAATACTGTAGAAAATGACAACAAAATGGATCAATTTCAAATTTCGCCCCAAAATTGTGTATTTACAGAGTTGCGACCGCCACTTGGCAAGAAACAACTCCACTCTGTCTCGGGAATCTATGGAGTAAGGCTGCACGTAACGGTAGAGGAGAAAGCGAGCGCGTGCTACTGCAAACGGCTGGTAGCTTCAGTCGCGTTTTCCCCTCCATGCACTCACATCCCCTCTCTCTCGTTCATTGGTCGAGCCTTCTCGCAGAGACTTGTTCTCGTTCGCTTGCTCCAAAGATTCCCGGGACAGAGTGTACAACAGCAAATGTACAGGGTGATCGAAAAGTTCCTCTTCACAGACCAAATGGTAATGGTGCCTCACGCCAGGACTGTGCGATGCTCGCTAGACCATCACCACTGGATTTGTTGGAGAGGACCCGTGGAATGGACTCCAAGATAGCCAGATTTAAATCTTTGCAGTTTGGAGGTATCTGAAATCTCGGATGTACAGCGTGCCCACCCCCGCACCAAGTGCCCAGATTGTATTCCCCGCGTGCTCAATAACTTATTTATTTATTTATTTATGTATTTATTTACTCACAGTTTCAGATACAGTCTTATTTGGCCATTTTACACTGAAAAAACATAAAGTAGAAATAAAAAATAACAAAAGATAAAAACAATAACAAGATGGGATAGATTTACATGTTCTTCGTCAGTAATATACAAAAATTTCGTTCTGGAAGGAAAATATCTACATTCAGGGGAAGTTTGTTGTAGATTTCTGGGAGCCTGTAAAACAAGGAGCGTTGTAGAAGTGATAGCCTAGTGGTTGGGTTGTGGAAGAGTTCCAGGTTGCGCGTTAGCTTTTGGGGTACCCTAAGTGTGAATTCACTGATTAGGAGATCTGTTCTGATTTTGCCATTTATTATCTTGTATAAAAATTTCATGTCAGCTAGATCACGACGAAAGGATGGAGTGTGAATATTCAGAGCAGCCACGGTGTCTGATTTGGATACATGTCGAAAGGAAGGTATTCTATGGCGAACAATTGCAAGAAAGAAACTGACAACAGAATCTATTTTGGTGAGATTGGTTTTTGAAGCCATTGCCCAAATTGGGGAACAGTATTCAAGGATGGGCGAGATGAAAGATTTAAAGAATAAAGCAAGAGCTGATGGGTTTTGAATTTCGCTAAATCTGTATAGAAGACCGAGAAGGCGCATGGCTTTTTTAGTGGTAGCAATAATATGATAATTAAAAGTGAGTTTTTCATCTATGATAGTACCTAGGTCCTTTTGGGTGGAAATGTTTTGGATTGGATTGTTTTCAATAATATAAGTAGACACCACTTTGTTCTTCTTTAGGGAATAAGTAAGGAAATAGCATTTCTGAGGGTTTAGTTCTAAATTCCACTGACGACACCACTTAACAAGTTCTGTGAGAGCATTTTGAAGAATCATCATGTCATGATGCGATGAGATCTCCTTAAAGAGTTTACAGTCATCCGCAAATATGCCAACAGACCTGTGCGATACTGGACGGATATATTGTACAAATACTGCGATTTGTCTTATGGTGCGGAACATCTGACACCCAGTGTATCTGGACTTCACAAGAATTAATTTGCCCAGTACAATCCATAGCAATCCAATCATGGACGTCTGCAGGTTTTTTTCCAGGAAGGGGCAAGCAAGGTATTTTTTTCCAGGGGGTGCAAACGAGACATATCCCTCCACCTAGTAGTGTTGCACCTCAAAAAACACTTGCTCAGATTGAAGTTATCATATTTCTGCAATATTTTTTCAATAATTAACATAAATTACTGTGACTGAAGTGAAATATATGTGTATAATATATAAATTTATGGCAACATCCATATTCCAGGGGGGCCGTGGCCCTCCTTGCCCCCCCCCCCTTCCGGACGCCCATGGCCTCAATGAAATATCCGACCAGCTCTCTGATTTTCGCTTTGCCAAGTCTCGAACCAGTTGCTTTTGAAGACCAGCGAAAATGGAGTACAAAAAAATCTGTTCTCCAAAGTACATAAAAAACTTTGCTCTTTTAACGTAAAAGGGAGAGAAAGAGGAGAAACGATACTTTCGACATAAATATCTGACCAAAAAAAAAAACTTCAATATATTTTTCGCTGATACCACTTCCTCACAGAAAAAAAACGGGGGGAGGGGAAAAGTGGGGAGTTCGTGCTTTGCCGGGAATGTTCTAATCCCCCGCCCCCCGCTGCTTCTCCCGTTCCCGCTCGGCAGACCTGATCCCGAAATGAGCTCGGGAGTCCCTGGAGTGACGTCACGAATTACAACCACAAACTTTCCCCAGTTCCCCTGAAGGCCACGTTTAATTTCTCAGGAGAAAATTTAGGGACGGGAGGAAGTTTGGAGAGCACATTGGACTGCTAATGAAGAAAGAAATTAAAAGGAGCAAAATATTAGGGGAAAAATCCTCTATAAACTGCACTTCGCTTGCCTTGTGAATTTGGAAATGCTACAAGATGCTAGTTTACATAACATTCTTATGGTAGGCTTAATAAACGTATGTTTGGAACTGGCGACTTGTACGAGCAACATCATCTGAACGCAGATCAAATTAGTTGTACTCTACATCTCATTCTCAAAAACCAAGCAAAAAAACTGGCGAAATGCTAACGTTTCCTATTTCGGACATCCAATGTCATCGCCAGATATTTTAAATTTGCGTTGGTTCAAGGGTGGACGACATTTTTTCAGATTGACTCTACTTCGGTAGTTATACTAATAAGATTCTCTCTTCCTCTCTCTAATTTTTTGTTTCTTTATTCTTTCTCTTCTCATGTTTTTTCTTCTTCCTTTCTTCATTCCACTGTTCCTCGTCACTTTCAGTCTTCTTATTCACCTATTTATTCCTTCTACAATTATTTCTCTCTTTCTTAGTTTAGTTCTTTCTCTTTTGTTCTCTCCTTTCTCTCTTCTTCTTCTCTTTTCCTATATATTCCTCTCCTCTTCTTTAAATTTGTTTTCCTCTCATGCTTCCACTGTGACCCTATCACATTCTCCCTCAGTTTTCACATTTATTCCTTCTATATTTCTTTCCAATTCTTCCTTGCTTTGTTTCTTTCTATACCACTTCCTCCATTTCCAATTACTTTCTATTTTCCTCCTCTGCTTTCCTATTTATTCCTTCAACATTTATTTTCCTCTCTCTTCCTCTGTTTTGTTTCTTTCTCTTGTGCTTGCTCCTTTCTTTCCTTTGTATGATTCCTATTTATATCTTCTATTTTTCTTTCACTCTTCTTAAATTCGTTTCTCTCTGTCTTGCTTCCACTGTTTCTCTGTCACTTTCTTTGTTCGATCAACTGTTTCTTCCTTCTATATTTCTTTTTCTCAACCGCTGTCTCGATTCTTTCTCTCTGATTCCCTACTACTTTTTCTCTTCTTCTCTGTTTTCCTAATTATTTCTTCTATATTTCTTTCTCTCTCTACCTTAATTTTATTTTTTTCTCCCTTCCTGTATGTTACCCAATCACTTTTTCTCCCTCAAAGTTTTCCACACCTCTCGTTCGCTAGACTTGTGAAGTCATCTTGAGATTTTCAGGAAATAATGAGTCCCTACAAGATGTTTTCAGTCTCTTGGATTTCTTTTTCTTTCAACATTTCCAACATTTTCTCTGGCTTTTTCAGGTTGGTGGGAAACCAGCAACTACGCGTATATTCCACCTCATTTACCACTTCTCAAGACACAATCAGTACTTTTATAAGTATACCGTTCGATTTTGACAAATTTTGAATCACTTTCTTAAAAAAGACTCGTGTACTTACACTTACACTGAACTGAGAAACTAAATTAGTTTCTCCTCAAGCTGAGGCCACAAATTATCCATGAAGACTTCACACTTTGCTCCATCCCGTGCTACTATAGAACTCGGCCTGAAATTTTTCTTGAAACCCTTCTAAGCCGTACCTGCCCGCTTCGCAACGCGGTTATAAATCCCAACCTTACAGAAGGCGTCAACCGACAGAGACATGCCTTCGCAGAGAATCATATTTCACGTCTTTAGGAACCACAGACATCTCTTGTTCCCTGGATGTCGTGCAGTGAATCCAGAGGAACGCAAATCGCAGAAGTTACCCCGTGCCACGTACCAAGAACAGCCCATACTTTATTCGCCCAACAATTCCCATTTGCGAGAGACATCGTGGAACTAAAGGCAAGAATGGATGTACGGAAGGCATGCCATCACAGCTATGTGGTATAAATGCAAGTCTACACATGCACATAATTTACACGTAGTTTACTTGGCTCTAATGGTTAACGGAGGAAAATATATTTTCACATAATGTGCACATTCATGTCTACTCTTACTCTTCGGCCATGGAAGTCTACACTACCTGTAGAAGACGAATCTATGCACAAAAATGTGCGAGACAATGTTGTAAGTTTCAGAGCAGTATTTCGCAGTATTTTTGTTCGTTTTGTTTATTGTGTCTCACTTTGTTGGGTTTGTCATGACTTTTACAGCTCTTTAACACCCTTCTTACCGCATTTGGCATTAGTGTGTGTGAGGCTGTGTTGTTTGAGAAGCAGCCGATTTTCAATAAGTCTTGTTCCTTTACCTGTATCACTTGAAGCCGTCGTCCCATCTTACCACTGGACTCGTCCAGTTAGTGGAGTGGAAAAAATAACCTTGGGGGTAGGAGGCATTTGCCCGTACTTGACTATCCCAACTATTCGAACGAGTATTCGCGCCAGTACTTGCCCGAGCCGTTTACCTGCTTGCCCTTACTCGCGCCAGTACTTGCCCGAGCCGTTTACCTGCTTGCCTTTACTCGCGCCAGTACTCGCCCGAGGCGTTTACCTGCTTGCCCTTACTCGCGCCAGTACTCGCCCGAGCCGTTTACCTGCTTGCCCTTACTCGCGCCAGTACTCGCCCGAGGCGTTTACTTGCTTGCCCTTACTCGCGCCAGTACTCGCCCGAGCCGTTTACCTGCTTGCCCTTACTCGCGCCAGTACTCGCCCGAGCCGTTTACCCGCTTGCCCTTACTCGCGCCAGTACTCGCCCGAGCCGTTTACCCACTTGCCCTTACTCGGGCCAGTACTCGCCCGAGCCGTTTACCCACTTGCCCTTACTCGCGCCAGTACTCGCCCGAGCCGTTTACCCGCTTGCCCTTACTCGCGCCAGTACTTGCCCGAGCCGTTTACCTGCTTGCTCTTACTCGCGCCAGTACTCGCCGGAGCCGTTTACCTGCTTGCCCTTACTCACGCCAGTACTCGCCCGAGCCGTTTACCCGCTTGCCCTTACTCGCGCCAGTACTCGCCCGAGCCGTTTACCTGCTTGCCCTTACTCGCGCCAGTACTCACCCGTGCTTGCTCTTGCTAGCTGCAGGTACTCGTACGTTAACTCGACCTAAGTACACCAGCCTTTAGTCTTGTCCAGTTTCAAATTTACGGAGGTCGGTGTCGTTCTCCTAGCCGTCCCTGAGGGTCAAATAGTGTAGGCTTGCTAAACTATCTGCGAAGACTGAATCACATATATTAGAAATTGTTAATATCATTTTTCACTTCAATGAGAAGATGATGGTGATTCTTCGAGTTAGCAAAGTGATCTCTTAGAAGTTTTCAGCCTGGTTGCAGTTGGCATAGTAACTTCCTTGAAGACGCCGAGAAGGAATGAATGGGGACATCCACTTATACACGGCGTTTATGAGAGGCCGGTCTTCTCGCTTCCTCTATAGCCTAGGACCACGTGCCATAGCGAGATAGTCCATATATTGGACTTATCATAGGCCACTGTCGTCTCTGTACCATCTGTACTCTATATTGTGTAAGAAAGCTTGAACCTCACTTTAAGAAGGTTGGTTGCTTCATTTGTTTGGTTTATTTTATTTCGCTTTTCTGCCACTTTGGCTAATCGCGAGGATGAGGATTTATCATAAGAAAATAGACTGCATTAATTGTATTTTGCCAGCCTCCTTGGCTAGCACAGCGCTCTACGACGCTAGGGGTTCCAGGTTCGAATCTGCACTGAGCATGGGTGTACTTTGTAAATGTCCCTTCATCATATCATCCACTCATACTCATCTTCGCGATTTGCCAAAAGTGACAGAAAAGCGAAGTAATATAAACCAAATCAATGAATTAACTAGTATCTTTGTGCCACTTGGAAATACAAGCAATACCCATATTGAAGAAGATATGACGCAAAAATTGAGGACAAAAGTATACGAGGAATGCGGACCAATGGAAAGATGTGAAAATACATCAAGGCTCTTCACGCTTGAAGGTCAAAGACGAAACAATCTTTCAAATCTTGCCTTTTGTCTTTGTTTTGGACTGAATGGTCCGGTTCCGTGTTCCCTGTGTCCTCTGGGGTCATCAGTCAGCGAGATTGGACAGCCACCTGACGTCCGGACAAGAAAGCTTCGTGTCTTGCGCTAAAGGATGGAGCTACGTGTGTCCGGGGGACGTGATGCATTACACAAAGATGACTGCTTCGCCAAAAATGCGTTGACAGGTGGCGACAGGGGACAAAAAAGAGTAGGGGAGAAGGAAGATGAAGAATAACAGAAGAGAAACCTGTCATCGGAAGTGGAGACGGACAGGGGAACAAAGGAAGATGCATCTCCTGTTTGGAGAACAAAGAGGATGCACAAGTTCTCTTGTTTGTTTGGTGAACTGCTTTCGATATACATTTCCGACATTCCAGAAAGTACAGAAAAACGTATTGCAATACGTTTGACGAAACTAGCGCTAATTTCCAGTCTCCGTGGTGTAGTGGCTAGCAAAATAGCTATGGGCATAGCATTTTTCTTCTTTTATCGTTCCATATGATCACTAGGGCTTTTTTGAGAAATTATATCATATTAAAAGAAGCCGCGGTGATCTAGTTAGTAGGGCGTCTGACTGCCACGCGGGAGATCCAGGTTCGATTCTCGGGGTGGATGATCTAAGGTCGGAATTTTTCACGAGCCTCAACTCAATGGGTACCTGGGAGCATTAGTGAGAGGTAAAGGCGGCCGGAGAGTGGTGCTGATCACATAACTTCCAAAATGGCCTCGATCGAGAATGTGTGGGGCCTTGCCCGCATATCCTCTGCAATGTACAGTCATCGGCAATAAAACTAGGACACGTATATCCTGAAATACTCGCTTCTCTGCAATGCCATACTGTGTATTACCTAACTCGAGGGCGATAAGTCGATTTTAAGAGCAAATTATCAATGGCAAGTCTATAGAGTTAGGCAACACACATAACATCAAGTAAGGAAGAGAGTACTTAAGGATCTAGGTGCCATATTATTATTGCCGCTGACTGTACACTCTGTCCTGGGAATCTTTGGAGAGAGCGAGAAAACAAATGTCTGAGAACGAATGCGTAAGGGGGGGGGGGATGCGGGTGCAGCGTGCACCGCTTTGGTCCGCTCACTCGCTTCATCCCCTTCTCTACCATTATGTGCGACCTTGCTTCAAAGATATCCGAGACCGTGTAAATCGTGCTGTGTAAAATTAATCATAGACTAGATAGTGCGTAGCCTAAAGGTTAGCACTCTAGCCTTAGGTGAGAGCGGTACCGGGTTCGACTCCGATGGAGCTCCAAAATTTCGATGTTGACCCAGCATCGTGAGGACAATTATGTATCGTAAGCCAGAAAGTAGCAGCGATGGGAATGAAAAGCCTTTTGGTTCTAAACGAGATGTTTGCGCAACGTTTTTTATGGTAGCTAACGTTCCAATCCAAAGCTTCGTAAACAGATAAATACAGAGTGTCCGAAAAGTCACGCAACCCGGTGTTTACGACCGTATAACGGAATAGCGAAACGGAATTAGAAGAAACGCTTTCTGCCAAGAGAATGCCCTGTATATTGGGAAAATTTAGAGAGAAAAACATATGTAAGAACATGCATGTTTTAATAACAAATAAGCAAAGTGTTGCCAAAGGCGGAAAAAAAATATTTGCAAATCGTGTGTATTGATGCACAGAACTCACTGAGGTAAATTATTGCAACATTTCACAATACCAACGAACAATTTGGATGGCCATCTATTGAATTTGACAGAAAAAGAACTTTGACGAAGTTTCAAAAACATTGCAGAAGGGAATAAATGGGCTGTTCCAAAAATCGATGTTTTCACTATATTACGAGGGACACTGGCAACACTGTTGGTGTCACGTGTCACTAACATACGTGTTTCACCTCAGGCTATCACACTAAGTCACTTTTAACGACAAAGGAGAAAGTTGGTTATTCTCGAACATATGCAATAAATTACATACACCTTGTAACCCTGAAATGTGTGTTCAGAAGAACGTGTATCAATTGTCATGTTTTCTCTGCCTTAGGTGGTTGCTGTTTGCCGCGAACGGCATTCCAGATTGTGTCTACTTATGCTGACGTCCTGTGTGTGTTTTTAAAATGCCATATTCTACACAGGAAAGAGTGTTTATTGTTGAAGAATATATCCGAACATCGTCATATTCTTGCGTAAGAGAAGCATTTAGGGATACCCACATTTCAGGGTTGCAAGGTGTATGTAATTTATTGCATATGTTCGAGAATAACCAACTTTCTCCTTTGTCGTTAAAAGTGACTTAGTGTGATAGCCTGAGGTGAAACACGTCTGTTAGTGACACGTGACACCAACAGTGTTGCCAGTGTCCCTCGTAATATTGTGAAAACATCGATTTTTGGAACAGCCCATTTATTCCCTTCTGCAATGTTTTTGAAACTTCGTCAAAGTTCTTTTTCTGTCAAATTCAATAGATGGCCATCCAAATTGTTCGTTGGTATTGTGAAATGTTGCAATAATTTACCTCAGTGAGTTCTGTGCAACAATACACACGATTTACAAATATTTTTTTTCCGCCTTTTTCAACACTTTGCTTATTTGTTATTAAAACATGCATGTTCTTACATATGTTTGTCTCTCTAAATTTTCCCAATACGCAGGGCATTCTCTTGGCAGAAAGCGTTTCTTCTAATTCCGTTTCGCTATTCCGTTATACGGTCGTAAACACCGGGTTGCGTGACTTTTCGGACACTCTGTAATTCTGACCAAATGTGCTCAATATATTTTTACAATGAAGAAAATATCAATATCACCAATTACTAGTTAAATTAGAAAATAAAATATTTATAAATATCTCACTAGATGACTCTGAGGATTTAGAATTACTCTAATTCAATTAGTGTCTATTGTATTTACTTCCAACTAGCTCTGCTGCTGAATTCAATATTATCAACATTTATACTTGATGTTATCCGAAAAGTAGAACCAATCTTTTCCGTATCCTTTTGTTGTTGGTAGCGCTATAAGTTTACTTGTAGTTATTTATATTAAAGTACTTTTATATTTCAGTAGTTAAACAGGACAAACTTTCCTTGTAACTTCTCCTTTGTAATAATTGGTAATTATGCGATATCGCCCGAACACCTCTCACTCGTTTATTTCGTTAATTTTAGCATTGATACTTACCTATTCTGCATTGCGGAGGATTCTTAAAGGTGAAGTTATGCCTTTTTCCATAAAATAGTGTCAACTTTTCATATTACGAGTCATTATTTGTCTTCCATGTTCCGCTTGGGTAACAAACAATATGGCGTGCACTCGTCATGGATCATCGCGCGTCGTCCTTGTGTCTTGTCGATTTGGAGTTGGCAGGCAGTGTTTCAACCTTCTGAACCAAAAAATACCTACTTTCGTGTGCATTATGTGATCACAAACCATTGACGGATAGCCCCAAAAAAACATTCACGATAGCCCCACAAACCATTGACGGATAGCCCCAAACATTATTCACGATAGCCCCACGAACCATTGACGGATAGCCCCAAAAACCATTCACGATAGCCCCAAACACCATTCACGATAGCCCCAAAAACCATTCACGATAGCCCCACGGACCATTTCCGGCAAGGTTAAGTTAGGTTGGGTTAGGTTAGGTAAGCATAGCTAAAAAAAAAAAGAAGACAAATTCTCGTAAAAATAGGCACGTTTGGAAACACTGGCGAGACCACGTGACTTTCGACGCTCCCGCCATCTGCAGGTACATAATGGAAACAACGGCATAATGTTGTCGCTTTACAAAAAATGCAAGTTCCTTACATAAAAAGTGATTATTTCTTGTTCTGCAGCATTCTATGGTGAAATTTTCAGTTTCCGCGAAAGAAAATACCTCGAAGAACTTCGACAATGCTACAGAAACTGATTTCCGTAAGTAGTTTCTCCTGTAAATTTGAAGTTATCCGTTCGGGCGATATCGCATATTTACCTAATAATTTTCTCAATCTTGATGTGTACGAACAATGCTGTAAAAGTATGAGGAGGAAGCAAGGTGACAACCACACCACTTTATTACATGTCCTGCGTAGCTAACAGAGTTTTGACAAACGCGTGGGTGGTTCAGACGACAAAGTTAATAGGTAGGACGATTTCCGCCCTCAGGGTGTGGTCTTATCGCTTGATGAAGCGGACCACATCAAACATCCACCCTTGCTTCATATTTCCACCCCCTTTACATCTACCCCCGGGTGCGCTTTTTTCATTTGGTTCGCGGGGAGCGCCACTCGTCTTCAGTCGATTCATCAAGTTGGGAGGACACGGAGGGTGGAGAAAGGGGGCAGGTACAGGAGTGGGATTGAGGACGGGAGGAGGAGGAGGCCGGTTGTCACAAAAGAAATGCCAAGCTATCTAGGGGGATGGGAAAGAAATATGTTACAACGTGACAAACACAAGGTGGTTTAATATTTCTAGATGTCAGGCTGTGGTTGGTGGAGTTGTGGTGGAAGGGTCTAGAATTCCAAATAAAATGCCACTTGTCTCGGAATTTAGGAACGAAGATAGTATGATTGAAAATCATGAAATTTAGAGGAAATACGTCGACACTTGTTCCAAATATTGTAGACGGACATAAAGAAGACATGAGTCTGTACTATGTCTGGTCTGTTAGTTTGGTGCCCTATGGGACTATGCATTATAACGAAACCCAACCAACAGCATTTTCCTGTCGCCGATCTCCGTGGCGGAGTGGTTATCACAGTCGCTACGATTCCAGGGGTCCCGGGTTCGAATCCAGGCCGGGCTTTGATCTTTGTGAGTGTCCCTTCATCATATCATCACTCATTTTGGAGCCGCGGTGGTCGGTGGGGCATCTGACTGCCACATGAAACACCCGGGTTCGATTCCCGGGACCATTTAAGGTCTGGGGCTCACCCTTCCTCCACTAAATGGGTACAAACCCTGGGGTAAAAGCGGCTGAAGCGTGGTGCTGATACCATCACCTCCAATATGGCCTAGATATGTGTGGGGCCCTACCCTTACATTCCCCTATATATGTCTGATGGTTACAATACTGTATTGTAACAAACATATTGTAACCATATTAATAGTTAATAAATAAAAAGTTGATAAAAGATAAACGGGGGAACCGTACAACTTTCGCGGAACAGACACCCTGGTCTGAACTTAAGGCGCCAGGACACTCATCTTCCTGATTAGCCAAATGTGTCAGAAAAGCAAAGTAAAATAAACCAAATCAATGAATCAATCAAACCATCGTCCTGTCAATGGTTCACCCGCCGGCTCGGTGGTGAGCGCGTTAGGTAGTTGACTTTCTATTTAGTCACCCAAAAGTTCCCTTGTTCGAATCTCGACCGGGTCATGGGCGTTCTAAATGTATTTTCATAAATTTCGTCTTATAATCACACATCGTTATCGTCGCTATTAGCCAGAAATAGCAGAAAAAAGCGACGTAAAATAACAAAGAAAAAAGAACATAATGGTTCACACACACAGGAAATCGAGCTGTGCTGTCTGTCGTAGCGATAATTTAAGAAACTAATAGTAGACGCATTAAGGCAATAAGCCCTATGAAATAAATGCAGCCGTCAATGTTAAAACGGAAAACAATGCTCTTGGCTAATGGGAGTGTAGTACGAACAATGTAATTGTATAATTCACGTTTCTCGAGCAATTATACTGGTTGCAATGTTTCACATGGCATCGTAATTAATCCTTTTCATCAGTTGAATAAGACAGAGCACGAAGTGAATCCATGCACGAAAAGCGAGAGTTACCACATTTGTGTAATTAACTTATTAAATGTAATTAACTCATAATTGTCAGGGTTTTGAGCACATCAAATTGGCATCCATAGCATTTTGCTCCGTTAACTTCACATTTCCAAATGAACAATTTTCGCTCTGTTGTCCATCAAGACAGAAGGGTAGTCTGTATCGACAACGTGCAACTTTGCAAGCTCAAATGAGGTGCCATGGCCGAGGGGGGTTTGGGGGCTTCAGCTTTCATCTGGAAAGGGGGTCTACGCTGGGCAATATACGTGGGTTGTAAATAAAGTAGTGGCAACACTGTCAGGAAAAGATAATGACACCGTGCATGTGCTGTCAAGCAGTGAGTAATGTCAATTTTGGCCCATGTCGATGTATGGAGTGCCGAAAGTGGTCGGTGCAGCGAATGCTGTTGTGTATGTACGACATTGAAATGAACACCATTTTCTGCACTGCTCTAAAACATGTTTACAAAGGCAGAACATTGATTGTGGATCAAAATCCAGGCTGCCTGTGGAAAAAATGCACGAGAATGTCATCAATACTTGCATGAAGCCTGTAGCAACAATACCTAACCGTATCTGTTGGTTGCATAATGGGTAAGTGCATTTCTTTAGGAGGTTGCGATGCGTCCGTGAGAACAACCTCAACATGAGGAAAATTGCATCATGCGGTGTTCCCGATATTGTTACCATTGTGTAACCATCAGGTAAGACTAGTTATTGTTGCTTCAGGCTTCATGAAAGTTCTGATCACATTCTTGTGCATTTTTGTCATGATGAAATCTGGATTTTGGCCCACAATCACAATTCTACCTTTGTAAACATGTTTTAGAGCAGTACAGAAAATGGTGTTCATTTCAACGTCGTACATACACCACAGCACTTGCTGCACCGACCACTTTTGACACTCCACACATCAGCATGGCTCCAAACTGACATTGCTCACTGCCTGATAGCACATGCATGGTGTTATCACCTTTTCCTGACAGTGTTGCCACTACTTTATTTACAACCCACGTACACACATACACACACACACATACACACACACACACACACCACATCTACACTAAAAATTACTCAGGCGTCAGCCCCTTTCTCTCAGGAGCCATGGATTTTTTTTCTTGCTAAGGAAGCCATGTATCCAACAAAAGTACAGCCTCACATTTCAAAATGTGATCTTAAGACATTTTAACTTATTAATATAATACATGATTGGATTTTAAAAGTAATTAATTCTTGCACCGAAGTTTCTCTTCTAAAGAAGGCTTAACGATAACAGCATGAGTAACTATGCAACGCATTCTAATGTATGGTTGGCTCTACCATATCTCTATAGATATGGTAGACAGTTATACCCTGTCTCAGGTTTCTCTGGAGAAAGGCCGCGCATAGCGTCAGAGAAGGGGAGGAAATCGAGTGGGCAGAGCGAAGCAGTACACGCTGCTTCTAAGGCTGGTAACTGCAGTCGCTTTGTCCCTTCCACGCAATTCCATTCCCCCCGATGTGTTCATTGGTGGTTCCGCTTCGCGTCACTACATGCGCAGAGACTTCTTGTCGTTCGCCTGCTCAGTTGTAGTGTTGTCGCCTTGTAATCAAGGGGTCACGCGTTCGATACCCGGTGGAGGCACACAGTGGTTCGGATCCCACTTTAGGTCCAGTCCCGAATAGCTTTGCTGTGCATAAAGTGAACTTAAAACACCAAATAAAGACACCAAATCATTCGCCTGCACCAAGTAATTTGAGCAAATTTCTACACCAAACGATAAATCTAACTGTATAGTTTCTAAAAGAGACCAAAAAATGTGGAAATAGCTACTCTGAACATCAGACAGCGAAGCATTGAAGCATGTTTTCAACCGTAGATGAAAATATAATTAATATTAATAACATTCATGAGCATCGAAATGTTGAATTCGTATTTCTTGGAGTAGCAGATGCGGAGGGAAGGTTCCTCTCAGCTCGGAAGACCACTTCAACTTTTGCATCTGCCATTTCAAATCCTCAGCTTTTCTTCTTCCGCCCTTTTTTTCCATCTCGGAAGCTTTTCAGCCCTTTTACTCCGCTATCATTTCTTCCCGGGTTGAAGTCCCTAGGGAGGTCTTTTGGTTCAATGCCTGCTCCCCCCCAGGGAGCTACCTGCATTTTCCGCACACGTGAGCCCCCCGTGCATGTGTGTATGTTAACCACACAATGGGAAAATACCACACAACAGAGCACGTCGCGAAATGCTCTCAGCGTTATATCCTCCCCGAAAAAGCAGACGACCGACCAAGAGCCATGATACGTGAGGCGGGATGTGGAAAAGCTGGGAGGGCGGGTAGAATGAGGAATCTCGGGAGGGTTCCTTTAACAATACACGGACGCCGGAAGCTGATGCTACAAATGGCAGTCTATAAGTCACTGCCCGAGGTGTATGCGTCAAGGGCGGAATGGGGGGTGAAGCAAGGGACAATACTGAAGAGAAGTGAAAGATACCATTTCGCCCATTTATCGTTATCCTTTACCAAATATAACCTTCGCATTTGTATGATGTATATACCCGACGGGGCATATTGTATAGACCAAAATTTTCTATTCAGTTCAGTTCAGATATCTAAGTGAGAATATAGGTCGAATCAGTGGTGAATTCAGGGGGTAAACCGGGAAGGTGCCCCTCCGGAAATAGAAAAGGCACTCCCGGATAATTTCAATAACCTGGCAAAGCATTCGGAAAATACCTGAGAAATTTGGCAACTATGTTCACTCTAGCCTTCTTTCATTCACTTCTTTTAACATAGAATGTATTTTTTCTGACTTTTTCATAATAATAAGCACTGATTTAGTCTTCTTTATGATTAAAAGTCGAAATAATGAACGAACTAAAAATCGTAAGTTTTGATCACTTCTAACTATAGAGCGACTACAAGGAAAATAACCTTCGACGAAAAGTCTCCCCGCACCTTTCCCTTCCTCCGTTCAGCTCAGGCCTCTACGCGGGAGAGTGGTGCACGCGCAGGTTTTTTGCTTGTGGTTCCAGTATAACTCTCTAGCCTTCATAAACCCGAAGGTTTATGGCTGCAGCAACATAAGCCTTCCATCTGTCCCTATCCTGAGCTAAATCAACCCAATCTTTTCCATCCATACCAATTACCTTTAGATCCATCTCAACATTATCCATCCATCTTCGTCTTGGCCTTCCTACAGGTCTCTTACCATCAGGATTCCCAACAAGATCCTGTAAACTCTTCTTTCCATTCGTGCCACATGGCCTGCCCACCTAAGTCTTCTTGATTTAATCATTCTAATAATATCTGGATATGAATACAAAGATGCAGTTCTAAATTATGTAACCTTCTCCACTCACCTGTAACTGCAAACTAGTTATATATAATAATATTCCGTTTCATTGAAACCTAACAATTTGGCAGGGCTGGTGTAATGCGAGCTTCTATTGTTGTGGAATGGTTGTGAAATTCTTGTGCAGCCTTATCGAAGTTTAAAATCAATTTCATTTCATATGAGAGATAAGAGACACATTTAAAATGTTTGCATTTGCAAACATTTTAAATGCAACATTTAGCAATGCGTTTGATTTGTGATTCACAAAATCTGTGATGTTAAAATAAATTCTGAGTTGGCTGATAAATGTCACTGTAGAAGATATGGATGAATACTCAAAAATCTCTGTAGAAGATATGGATGAATACTATCTTTCGCTAATGACGACGATGAGGATGAGTGATGATTGGATGAATTTGATGACGGGACACAAACTTACACTCTGCCTCGGGAATATGCGGAGCAAGGCCGTGCATAACGGAAGAAAAGGGGAGAGAGCGGCGGTAGCTGGTGGGTGGCAGGTAGCTGCAGCTGCGTTTTGCCTTCCATGCACTCGCCGATCTCCGTGGTGGAGTGGTAATCACAGCGGGCTACGACGGCAGGGGTTCCGGGTTCGAATCTCGGCCTGGGCATGGATGTTCCATGTGAGTGTCTCTTATTCAGTTTCATCATATCATCACTCATCCTCACCTTCACGATTAGGCAAAAGTAGCACAAAAGCGAAGTAAAGCAAACCAACCAATCAACCTCCATGCACTCACTTCCTCTCTCAGTTAATTTATTGAGCCCTCTCCAGTTAATACTTGCGCAAAGACTTCTTTTTGGTCGGTTACTCCAAATATTCCCGGGACAGAGTGTAGGAACGTTGGTGGCAAGTTCCAAAGTCGACCACTTATTGCACTCGGCCACTGAACCAGCAAAGAAATATCCACATATATAGGTAGGCTATATAATATGTGTGGGTGTCCCCGGTGGAGTAGTGATAATACAAAGGGTTGGTCAGGGCCGGATTAAGGTGGGTGCTATTGATGCTGCAGCATTAGACCCATTTCTGAAATAGGCCCATTCCTGAAATAGGACCAGATGAAAACAGACGAGAATTTTCCGAAAGCTGAACAGTTTTGCTATATTAACCTGAAAATAAATCTTAGAATGAAATTTGGAGCAGTGGTAGCGTCGTTGCCTTATAATCAAGGGTTCCCGGGTTCGATACCCAGTGGAGGCACACAGTTGTTCGGATTCCACTTTAAACTGTAGGTCCAGTCTCGATTAGCCTTACAGTGCATAAAGTGGACTCAAAACACCAAATCAATCAATCATACGGACGCCTAGACACAGCGTTACCCATTATACAGTTACAATTATTCTTTGCGCTGTGACGTAACTATAACGTCGTTGTGTTTATTGTTCACCGAAAATTTCAAGTTAATGTTATAAATTTTACGTTAAACTGTTTACTTAGTAATTTAGCTGCGTCTTTTGCAATATCTTGGCGATTGTTGCCACTTTATTATTGTTCGGTAAGTGCGACGCAGTAAATTTTTCACCTTGAAAGTTAGTTGTACCGAAAAAATCGACGATATTTCATTGTTAGGTTTTGACGTGACAGCATCAGGCCCAATTTCGTATTAATACGGCCCTGGTCCTTGTTCGATCCCTAGAGGAGGCACATAGTGGAATGAATTCCACTTTAAATATAGCTCCAGTCTAGATTAGCCTAACCGTGCATAAAGTAAACTTTAAACAAACTTAAAATCTTCAGTTATGTATGCGTGTGTCCATTCGATGAAATATTCTCTTCCCACAATTTAACGACCGAATATTTTTATTTCAAAAGATAAAAATAGCTACAGGACTCTCAGGGTGCTTTTTACAGCAAGAACGTTTTGTTTAAAAATGAAATTCGAGCAGATTCGCCCGATTTAAACCGTAAGAGCTATATATTAAAACGTTCATTTGTTTGCTGAAAAACAAAAAGCGAAACAGCCACTTATAATTCGCTCGCATTTCACGGTTTTGATTTACGCCGCACTCGATTTTTTTTTTGTGTGTGTTTGCGCGCGTTGTCATGGTAACCCCCGACTGAATCTCCCGCAACAGCAAATTTTCGCATCGCTAAGCGCATGTCGCGTTACTTCACTATTTTTCTCATGAATACATAGATGAAACCTAAAAATGGAGTTGTGTATTTGTTGACAATACTACAATTAATGTGAAGTTATTTTTTTATTATTATTATTGAATTCGCTTCGTACTCGTTTGACTCCCCCACCCTCCAGCGTGCTACGCTCGAGCATATAGAATGGAATATAATTTGTATGTGACAATAATGACACATGTATGTAAAATATCTATCCTGGCAGTTTTAGCCCACAATCATTTTCATACATCGCTGTGTATTCGTAAGGCAGACTATACTTCATTTTAACATGGAAATGATGAATATGTTTCAATTTCACTGTGTTTTTCACCTCACGATCCATATTTGACGGCAAATTACGGTTATACGTGGACTACAGGGCTTCAAGTGTATACAGCTAGTCTTGCCTGTTAGAGCGTTATTTGCTAGAGCTGTCAATTCCGCACGCTATCTAGCGTCGTGCGTGCGAACTATTTGGCGCTCGAGCGAAATCTTCTCGTTGCAGTACTCTAGTTGCGACATTGAAAAACTAAAAAGCACAATGTAAAACGCTGAGTGGAAAAAAACGGTCTAGGCCCGTAAACTAGTTTTCCAAAAATATACTTTGTGGTTCACGGAACTGCAATTTAGAAGTATTGTCTATTATTATACATAATAACAATTTTATAATTTAAATAAAAAACAAGGTTGCATGCATTTTTTTGTAATTTAACAGGCACACCGTTAAATTTTAACGGTAGAATATTGTAAAAAAAGACTGTAACTTATGGCAGTCTTCCTCTTGAAAACAATGTTCTCTTGTCACTCAAGTCTAAATATTGGGCAGGAAACAGTCTCTCGACTTCACATCATCTCTCTGCCACCTTTTAGAACGTGACCATAAGTACCTTGAGTCACACGCCAGCTCAGTGGCCGAGCTCCTTAAGTGGTCGACTTTCCAACTTACCACCGAAGTTCTTGGGTTCGAGAATCTCCTCTGGCATGGGCGTTCTTTGTGAGTGTCCCTTCATCAACTTCATACAATCATCCTCATCATCGCGATTAGCCAAACGTAGAAGAAAAGCGACGTCAAATAACCAATACAAACACATATTGAGTTACATCTTGACGAGAAACTGGACTCCCACCCCCCTTTTCAGAAAGAAACTTTCAGGGTATGCCAGGAAGAAATAAATTGAAATAGGCATGGATTTCCGAAAACGACACCACTGTAGAAACGATAAAAGTGACATTCATTCAAGAAGGAATGTCAATCTCTCTTACATGTCACCCTGGACTCCTTTTGGCACACTAACGAGGCTCTGGCGACTGGATCTGAAGCCAGGATAATGGGAAATGTGTCGTTCATATGTGTGATTATCTCTTTATCCATCTCATCATATCACCAGTCACTCCATCGTCGCGATTATACAGGGTGGTCCAAGAAAAGGTAACCGAAACATAAGGTAACGAAAATTATTCGGTTACCTTTTTTGAGGCACCCTGTACATGATAGTAAAACAACCTAATTCAATCAAAACTTAAATATTTTATTCCCGAGGCTCTAGAATATGTTATTAATTCAGTAACCTGCAATTCTGTACAAGTATGCTGAAAGCACACCTCTAGTAAGCACCAAAGTTTCCTTACAGACCAAGAAGACCTAACAGTATTCCTCTGTACTTGAAATACGTTACAGCACTTTCCCCCTTTTCCTCAGCCTTCCCTGTGTAATATGATACGATCACAGCAGGTCCATTTTGGCGTTATAGCAGATAAAACAAATGCAGAAACTGTGTTCTCCTTCCCTGCAATACTGCCTAACCAGCCGTCGTGCTGGTTAATGCCCCACAATTAGACTCATGACCAAGATTTACGACCGATGGGGAGTGAAAGGGACAGCATCTAGCATCGCGTTGGGAACCTCGTTTCAAGAGGAATCCATTGGTGTCAAGGGAGACGTTCGCATTGTGCCGGAACTGCCATCTGGTTTGTCAGATCCATAACGATGGCCCGGTAAGACTGGATGATGTCGCTCATGGGCAGGCAAGAAGAGAAATCTTGTCTTTCTTCCAAGACCGTTGTACGACCGTTTTTCTTCTCACCTGGAACCGTTCTTGACAGTTGACGATTCTTAACTATACTGCTCGCCAGTGGCGGCGATTTTGTTCCAAAACCGGGAGGGGCAAGGTGCCGAAAGGGGGGGGAGTCAGTCTATTTACATTTGTAGATATGTTTTAGCATAGTACGGGGGCAAAAGTGTGAGAAGTGGGGCGTAACTGACCGCCTCCTAATCGCCGCCACTGCTGCTCGCATGTCCAGCTGGCGGCTGGTAAACAACGTATCAGCGAACAGTTGAATTCTCTTCGACTGACATCGGGCACTTTCGTGTCACAGGGCATCGAAAGTTGCTGGCGGGACGAAACAAGTGAGCGTCGGGAATACAGCACGTTGCCAAATGTACTATGAAACTGTTGGTCAGTGCCGGTAATGGATAATAGTTTAATAATAGTACACAAAGCACGAAAAAAATGTGCACAAAACACCCAAACACTGTACAAAGAAGCTAATTAAAATAACTGACAAAAAACAGACGTGCGCTTGGCAAAGTTGTAACGGGAGAGCGACGTTTAAGCCTACAGCTTTTACTTCGCAACTGAGGTTGTTGACACTCATCGAATCACACCCGCCGAAAACTATAGGTGGGCAGATACAGTTATGTAGCAAAAAGTGGGCCAGCCGTCAGTTGAGGCGGTGATCAGTATAGGACTGCCCTGGTCAAATCGTATTTGTGAAAAGACACTCTTGTATATACACGTGGACTGGGGTGGAAAGGAGTCTTCGTCGGTTGCGTTCTGCAGCAGGGGTGCAACCTCCCCCAAGGCCTTTGACGCGTCCTCCAAGATCAAGTCAAACACAGTCTGACACTTAATAACGAGACTGATAGTGTTGGCCCACGTGTGAATTCTAACCATGATGTAATGTGTTCAACACCTCATAAATCTGCGATATGCATGCTGGGAATTATGCCGCCATGTCGTGAGGGACGCGTAAGGGTGTCGTTACATAACCGCTATTGAGCAGCGAGTGAACATAAAGTTTCATGAAAGACATTCGGAAAACTGCTTGCAGGAATTTCTTGAATTTCGTTGTTGTGGAGGACAATAGAGAGCATTTTCACTATGGTCCTCCTACGAATAGCAGCGTCAGCAAAGGCAAGTGTTGAACATTTAAAATCAAACAATCTTGAAAGGAATAAGCAAGAACAAGGCTTCTTTACAGGACTATCTATTTCTCGCTTTAAATATTTTTTTTATTTCTTCTATTGATTTGAATTGATTTGCTTCTCTTACACCATATTTTTCTTCTACAAATCCAGTATTACATCTGCTACTGCTTTACTTTGACTGAAATCGCAGAATGAAAGTCGCTAAATTTACCAAGAGACAGGTTCGCCTCCACGATGGCGCAGTGGTAACGTCGTCGCCTTCTAATCAAGTGGTCCAAGGTTCGATCCCCGGTGGAGGCACATACTGGTTCGAATCCCACTTTAAACTGTAGGTCCACTCCCGATCAGCCTTACTGTGCATAAAGTGGACTTAAAACACTAAGTCAATGAACCAAGAGGCAAGAAAATGCAGCTCCAAAATGCAAAGGTTGTGTCTTTCTTGTGACATCAAATGCGTTATTCATCATGTATTTGTTCCTGAAGGTGTAATTGGCTATTACTCTCGGAGTGTTCTGAATGATTATGAAAGAGAACTAACTGACACCGAACTTGCAATCCTTAATTGGGCAGTGGTTCCTTCTCTGCGATAATGCACGATGTCAACGAGTAGTTGTTTTCCAGGCATTTCTAGCTCATAAAAAGTGAGTGTGTTCAATAAACCTCTCTACTTCCCACATTTATCCCGCTGTAATCATATCCTGCTCGAGAAACTAAATCTCATACTGAAATTATGCTATTTTTATAAACACAGAACAGACGCGCAGCCACGAATTTTTGTCTGGGGAGTGGGGTTGCAAATACCATGATAAAGGTACCAACAACAACAACAGTATTAATAATAATAATAACAATAATGGCATTATTATTACTACTAGTGGTAGCAGTAACAAAAACGTTTTTATTCTCATAAATTACGCAAAGAGGGGTTAGAAGTCGGTACTAAAGCATTTGTTTAGAACAAACTATTTGAAGTATTTTTTCAACACAGTCAATTTCATATTAGCTAATAATGGAAAACAAGGACACAAACTGTATTTTTGAATGGCAGAAAATTAATGATAAATGCCTTCCGAAGATAATTATTTTTGTACATATAACATGTAGGAACTTTCATTTACAACATATGTTTTACACATATGCATGCAACATGGAGCGACATAAAATAAAAAAATGCATATCCAACATCCTAACATTAATTGTGTAAGTATTCAAAGTTTATTCAACACATATATATATAACACATATTATTCGCTCGCAATAAAATTTTTAGATCCACTTTTTGCAATTCAAAACAATATTGATTTAATAGGACACAAATAATTTCACTGGACGCCATTGCATTCTCTCTTTTACAACTTTTTCATTTAGATCGATCGGCATTCATGGCCGACTCCCGCCTCCCCTTAGCTACGGTTCTGAACCTGACGATACCGAGAGAAGCAGGGCTTGGAGCGAAGAGAGCAAGAAAATTTTACGAAATATACTTTTATTTGCCTAAAATTTTAAATCGAAGGGGGAAATTCTCCTCTGTGCCCCCCTGCAGGTGCCCTTGGCCGTCAATGTTGACCTCCCTAGAATTGACTTCCGTCGAAGGTTGCAGGGGCAATGCCCCCTGCCCCCCTATGGTTGCGCCACTGGCACAGAATCATCCAACAAGTTGTGATGTTCAATCTCGAAGTCATACCAATGAAGACTTGTAGATGTCGTCTCAGTTGTTCTCCAGCTAATTACTGTATTGGTGCAAGACGGATGTACTTTGAGTAATGAACAGGCAATGTAAAAATATTATGTTCCCTTTAAATTTGATAACGATAGTCTCATTGCTTAATTGTCAGATTGTGTAATCCCCATAAAGTACAAGATAATTACGATGACGTGTTTTACTACTACACTATTAGGGAAAGTAGCCTTTTTTTTTACTACAATTTGATTGGTACTTCTTCGTGTTCTTGATCTAACGGATTAGATATGGTGAACCAAGTAGCAAAAGTGGTTTGGAACCAGCTAACGAGGTGAGAAAATATATTCTGATTTTATCGAACGTATTGCATCATGGTGTCAGGGTATAAATTTTAGAAAAATTAATACGTATTGAATTTTATATTGTTTTAAGAGATTCCCCGCCAAAAAAATGATGGCGCGATCCGTGAAAAGATAACTGCTCCTCCACTGCTCAGTTATTTGCTGACTTTAAGGTGCAGACTGAAAGCTCGCACCGCATGGTGTTTACTAATTATACAATGAAATGATTGGTTGTTTTGGTTTATTTTAGTTCGCTTTTCTACTACTCTTGGCTAATCGCGAAGATGAGGATGAGTGATGATATGATGTAATGGGTGAAGGGACGTCCTCGCTTTGAAATCAAGGGATCCCGAGTTTGATACCTGGTGGAGGCATATGGTGGTTTGGATCTCACATTAAACTATAGGTTCAGTCCCGATTAGCCTATCTGTGCATGAAGCGGACTAACACAAACTTCAGCCAACGTACAACGAAAACCCATTCACAGGCCGGGATTTGAACCCGGGACCCGGACACCTGACGTCGTAGCGCGCTGCCTGTGCTAACCACTCCGCTAATGCAATGACATGCACAAATGCAATACAATGCGTTAGTTTTAACATAAATACAGCGAGGCATTCCAATGTTTCGCTCCGTTCATTAACACGTTTTCCGTCTGAATTAAAAATGTATATATGACCCTATAGCATCTAAATTTCATTCAGTGACGGACAACAAATACACACATGGTTGTATCAGTTCGTAAACTTGAAGCGAATAAATTAAATTTCATGTATTTTATTTTCTACGTGTACTTCCAATCCAAATGTATTCTATCTATGCACAATGCGAACTTAAACATTGTCGAAATATAATGCTGCGTAATTTATCTAGTAAAGAAAAATAATCGAGAGCGCCATCTGTCTCCAAGGAACGAATTATTTAAGATCAGGCAAGTGGCAATTATTTTGTATTCACGCTCACTGGCGTACGCACGGGGGAGCTGATGGAGCCACAGCCGATCCAGAAATTTTGACAAGATTCAAATTTTCAGGTGAAAGCAGAAATATCGATAAGAATCAAAATTGCAAATGTCTTAAAATTACCCTCGATTACCGTTTTTGTTCTTGAACAACTTTAAAAACGAAAGTTAAAAAGTGGTTATTACGAAATAAACCAAAATGCAGCCTCAAGAATCCACCTATGCAATTCCTATTTTTCAAGCTGCTTTTATGTGGAGAAGAAATCATCTTTTTCTAACATGATTGTATCATTTGATGCATTTAGAGTGAATAAATTAAACTTGATGCATTTATCTTTTCCATGTGTACTTCCAGTCCGAATATATCCTATCTGTGCACGACGTAGAGTTAAATGTTACCAAAATATAATGCTGCGTAGTTTACCTAAAAAAAAACTCAATCATAAGCGCCACCTGTCCACAAAAAACTAATCATTTCAAGGTGAAGCAAGCGACTTACTTGATTGTTTTGTATTCACGATTCTTTTACGTGTAACGTGGAGAAGAACTCATCTTGTTTCAAACGAAAACTTGTGGAGCAAAGGTGTGTATATAAAGACGTGAATTTTCCTGTCATTGTAATGTCAACTCCGTACTCCGATTCGCCCCAATCCTGACGTAAACAAATTGTATATTTCTTTCCTCGTCTTCATCCCCGCTGAAACATTGATGGGGAGACGGTGCTGCTCCTTCTGGTCCTGACGTGAAATGCTCGGATGGAGGCTGAGATGGCAAGGGTTGAAAGGGGTGGAATTTCAGGCAAGGGTTGAAGGGGGTGGAATCCGTGAACCTGACGTGTATGCAAGAGGAAAATTTCAGGAACGGATGGGTGTCCCAGACACAACACAACACACGTCCAGAGCAGTTCGAGGAAAAAGCGAAAGGAGTGATGCCATCTCTGCAGATGGAAAATATTCCAGGATCTTCAAAAATGTATAATATCTGCACTGTACAGTCGGCCTAAGACGTTATCTGCAAATACAAATCACGATACAAGTATGCCTTGTTGCATAGCACTTAATGATACGAGTTATGTGTAGTAAAGGTAAAGAAGGGATTATACAGGATGAGTCAAGAGTCAGGTTACGTAGGGATGTAAAGTATATCTTCAATGTGTGACCTTGAACATCAATGCATTTGTGCACGCGACGTTTCCAGTTCTCCAGATCCTTTTGAGAACGTCCGGCATAGTCATGTCTGCACATTACACAAGGCGTTCCTTCAGATGCGGATGTTCTGAATCTTAACTGAGCAGACGAGCGCCTCTAAATGACCCCAAAGGAAAATATCCATTTGTGGCAGGTCTGGAGACCGCGGTGGCCACTCAACGGGACCACGGCGACTGATCCATGCACCAGAAAACTGAACATTCAACCATTCACGGACAATTAACGAGACAAGGAAACTTTCTTATGTAACCTGACCTTTGACTCACCCAGACCGTGTGGCTCGGGTAGACCTTGATAGGGAAATAATGCATGAGGTAATGTGAGGGATGTAAGGTCTGACCTTCTGGTAAGGCACCAAACAGTCAACCTCACATCCTGGGCCTCCCCGATGGCGTAGTGGTAACGTAATTAAGGGGCCCTGAGTTCAATACTCGGTAGGGGCCCATGGCGCAGTGATTCGGCTCCCACGTTAAACTGTAGGTCCAGTCCTGATTAGTCTTTCTGTACATAAAATAAAAATTCAAATTCAACCTCATTTCCACGTAGTACACATCGGTAACCGCTTTTTGCAAGTCAATAAGGCTCTGGCGCCTATACCCACAGCTATGATAACCCTTTGTGGGTCGTGTTGTCCTGTGTTTGTCCTTCTGTGTGCTGAGTGTCTCTTTACAGCCTCAGCTTTCAACCTACTAATGTGGTTCTACTCCTCAGAGACAGAATAGTTTAAGCTTTTGTTAAGTGAGTTTTAAAAAATTGAGTAAAGAAGTTTGAAACAAATATTTTATTTTCTTGTTAGGGGTCTGTCTTTAGTTTTGTTTTAGATAAGGAGCGTATTCCCGTGTTACTTGACGGGTAAAAATAGTATACGTGCTGATGTGCCCATACCATAAACATCAATCAATCGAGGGTATCAGTGGAGGGTCATACGTGGAAGACTACAAGACATCACCCATCAACATGTTTGTACAATGTGGCGAAATAATAGCGTTAACCGGCATGGAGAAGGTATGCAGAACAAAAGATTTTGCTGGCAAGCGACGCGTTTCCAGACGCTACGCGGGCACACGCTCGAGTGGCACAATAATCAAATGAAGGCACTGTACAATACAATGCATATAAATATTTTACGGGTAATATACTTTACACGGCACTTTTTTTTTCTATCTCTGTTAGCAGTGCGAAAAGAACTGGGCTGACGAAGTATGAAAAAGGGCACACAGGAACAGTTAGGGCATTTAGAGGATGTGAATAGAAGACCTCTACATTCACAGCGCATTATGGTAATAAGTACAGTGCAAAGGTCGGATGTTTTTCCTTCAGCTATACATATAGCGAAACACCTCCGACCCCGCAATGAAAAGGTATTCAACTGCGAATAACAATGTATTTCGCTCTTCTCCTTCCTCGGTTGCCCATTTAAATAATGCACCAAGAACGGTCCCGTGTGCTATATCGAGAGAACGAAATGGTTATATTTTTTCTTGTCTTCTTTGCTCTTTCCTTTCATTTGCAGTTTCTCTGAAGAACCTTGAGGAACGTGAATAACATGTTGAGTATGCATTAGCTCTCCAGAGCGACATCTCTTGGGTAGATGTGTGGGAAGTTATGGTGCGAGAACATGTTTTCAGAAGTAGAATCAAGAACACTATAGGGAGAAAATTTGAACAAAATGTGCATTAGTTTTATGGAAGCTTAAATGCTTTTAAATTAGTTCTAGGTGCACAGATAGGCTATTAGGGACTGGTCCTACAGTTAAAAGCAGATGGCGACATTCTCGTTCTGCCAGCTATACTCATCGCAGGACCGGGCCACCCCGATGGCGCAGTGGTAGCGTCGTTGCCTTGTGATCAAGGGGTCCCGGGTTCGATACCCGGTGGATGCACATGGTGGTTCGGATCCCACTTTAAACTGTAGGTCCAGTCACAAATAGCCTTACTGTGCATAAAGTGAACTTAAAACACCAACTCAATCAATCAATCATCGCAGGACCAACGGCTTTTTCCTACATAGCTCTATATATCCACTAATCGTCTTCGGGGGTTTGCGCCTCGATGGGTGTCAACAACCTCAGTTGCGAAGTAAGAGATGTAGGGGTAACATCGCTGGACGGTTACAACGTTGCCAAGTGTACGTCTGTTTTTGTCAGTTGTTTTCATTGGCTTATTTGTACAGTATTTCGGTGTTTTGTGTACTTATTGTCCGTACTTTGTGTACTATTGTACAACTTTCATCCAGTAACAGCGCTAATCAACTCTCTTTCTTTTACAGTACGTTTGGCAACATGCTGTGTATCCGACTATCATTTGTGCCGTCCTGCCAGCGACTTTCGGCGTCTTATGACTCTAAAATGCCCGATGTCAGTCGAAGAGAATTTAACTGATCGCTGATATGTTGTTTACCAGCCGCCAATTGGAATTGCGAGCTGTATGGACCTGCAGAATATGTTGCTGTCTTCTTGACACTTGGCAAGAAGAGCGGGATGCTGTAACGGGGAACAAGTTTCACGCTATAGAGCCCTCTATAGGTGCTTGGCGTTCCTCGTCCCGCTTCTCTCGTCGAGTTCTTCTTACCCGACTGCGTATTGGACACAGCCGTCTAACGCATGGGCATTTGCTGGAAGGGCTGGACCCTCTGATGTGTCGTGTTTGCAATTTTGTTTTAAGTATTCGGCATATTCTTGCTGAATGTGACGATTTTACTATCCTCAGGCAGACTTTTTATCTTCCCAGTTGTCTGTCATCCCTGTTGGGCGATGAGAACAGTGTTTTATGAAATGTTTTTAAATTCTTACAAAGATCTTGTCTCTTCCACTGTCTGTAGGAAGCTTTTCATATATTCTGGCTTTTTAATGTGTTGTGATTGTCTTGTGCACTTTTAATTTTCCCCAAGGGTTCTTACAAACCTTGTTTTAACCTTTTTAAGTCATAATTTTAGGTATGGGAATATTTCCCAGCATATATTGAAGGGTGCAAAATCGTCTAAAGTGCCGACACACCCAAAACTTTTATTTCAATCAATCAATCAAACCTACAGTTAAAAGTGAGGTCCGAACCGCTATGTACCTCCACCATCAATCTATTGCGAACAACTACAATTCGGAAAGCAAAGGTGATAGCTCCTTTGCAGTTACAATTCGGAAAGGATACCTCCTTGGCAGTTGGAAAAATACGTACAGAGTTCTTGATGTGAATTAATTGATTAATTTTATTTTACCTCGATTTTCTATCACTTTTGGCTAATCGTGAAGATTGATTGATTTGCTTTATTTTACTTAGCTTTTGGCTAATTTGCGAAGATGGGGATGAGTGATGGTGTGATGAAATTGATGAATAGATACTCACAAACATCTATGCCCAGGCCGGGATTCGAACCCAGGCCACTGGCGTCGCAGCACTGTGTGCTAACCACTTCGTCACGGAAACCGGCTAATCGTCAAGATGATGGATGAAAGGGGATAATATGAAAATTGATAACACAACAATCACAAGCTCATATGGGCAGGACTCAATACGAGTCCAACAAATTACACTGGTCGTGGATTCAGACGCCAGAGCCTCGTTAGTCTGCAAAATGCAGTCCGGGGTGAAGTACGTGGAAGAAAGGTGACACTTTTCTTCAGAAAGGGTCACCGCGTTAACCCCAGTTCTTACGGTTGTTTGCTATCTTCATAACTTAGCATACGAGTTTTCTTTTCAGTTAGTTTTAGCTTAGTTGGCATTTGTCAGATGTACATCAGAAAGCGTTGACCAAAACATAAGCACAAAATATAAAGCGTAATGTATGTTTGAATATTGCAAAACTTGAGATTTTGAATTATGAAAAGTTATGTTTTAGCACAAAGAAGTTCTATTTTACTAATAACTATAGTGTATATCAAATAATTGAAATATACTTATTTAAATTCGGCAAAGTAGGATTAATTTTATTTAGGAATAAACGAACAAGCACTTCCCACATCCTGAGTGCCATCTTGTGTAGACTTTGTACTCTCATGTTAGGATTTTCTTATGTCTGAAAAATATTGTTCCTTCTTTTAATCAAAAACGTGTCTAGAGCCAGTTGTTTCGTGGGTCTGTGGTGGATATCCAATGTCATGATCTATTTATGTTACTCATTTATCCTCATTGTCACGATTAGCCTGCAGGGAGAAAAGCAGGGTATAATACTGTATCGAAATACCGAAAGAATATAGATCTGAAATGGGTACAGCCACACTTTTGACAATAAGAGACGGAATATGTTCCCAACTGACACATAAATCATAATACAGGGTGTGGTCAAAAGTCAGGACCGGCCTAAATACTTTACAAATTGCGTACGGGTTTGATCTAAAGTCAAATGGTATCAATGTTGGGGGGAGTGGGAAACGTTATGACGTGCTTGCAGTCGTCGTCCGCCATCTTGGCGGCGGCCATATTGGATCCAACTTTGTTATTTCAAATGGCAACATGGTCATGTGATATATCAAATTACACCCTCTTTCACGAGGAATCGAATGGTGCAGGTTATTTTATGATAACTGTAACGGTGTTGCACTTAGGAAATATATTAGGACCGGTTTTGAACTCTGCGGAAAGAATTTGGAAGCATTTGTAGTGCAAAATTGCAGATCCACATAGATTGCTGTCAAAGATTGACATTCACATCTAATATGAACTTATTTAGTGGTGAAACTTTAAAGTGTTTGCAACATTGGTTCGTGGTTGCTGATACAAATTGAACACACGAGAATGTTTGGAGGTTCCTGGTTCGAATAGCGGCCTGGACATGGGTGTTCTTTGTGGGTAAATATCAGGATATCACCTCATCTTCGTGATTAGCCAAAGTGGCAGAAAAGTGAAGTCATCCAAATGAAGAGAAACAAAAAGAGAGGCCAAGGTTTCCAGAAAAGTACTGAAATACAGCTCTAGAATTGTTAAAATTGTGTGAAGCAGTTGGCAGAACTGACAGAGAAAACTGGATATCCACTCAGAGATCATTCATTATATATCTGTGTGTGTGCCTTTGTGTTTGAGAGGGAGAGAGAGAGAGAGAGAGAGAGGGAGAGGGAGAGAGAGATTACAAACATATATCGAAATTCTTGCAACTATGTGAAGGAGTTGGCAATACTGTCAGCGAAAGAATGGAGAACCACATCAGAGATCACTATACTGGAGACAGGGAGTGAGCTCGAGTAGATTTCCACAAGATGTCGCTCGGATCTCATGAAACGGAGTTAGGGAAATGTCTTGGATGCGGGGATTACGGCAGCTGGTTTAATATAGATCCCTGCCGTCACACGCGACAGATGTCACTAGGCACGTGGCTTCGGATGCTCCCCACAGCAGGACTTTCATATGTGCAGGCACCTGCACGCTCCCTTGTTTTTTAAGCAAAATAAAAATGTATTTCTGCTGAACATAGGAAGCTGACGGTTCATTGAAAGCCGACGTGACGTATCATTATCTTTCTGTAGATTCCCTGACCGTTCTTACTAGAATTTACGTCATATTCCTGATTCATTCAAAAAGAAATGAATACACTTCTTAAAATCGTAACCTTGGCTCATCCGCTGGAGCTTCAAATTCTCGCTTCATCAAGCTTGACATATCAGAAAGCTGATTAATAAGCACCTGTATTGCTTGTTCCATATAATACAGAGTGTCCCAAAATAGTATCTTTGAACGTCAATAACAGGAACAATAATAACAGCAAGCACGAACGTTTTTTGATGTCACATACCTTAAAGTTATAGATGTTCAAAATGACCACCATTGGCAGTAATACATTTTGTGCAATCTGAAAAGATCGACAAACAGCAGATACGGTTTCTGCGGGAAGGGAAGCGTTGGTTGTCTCAATTGCATGTCCCACGTCACTCGGTGTATCTGGCTTTGTGGCGTACACAGCGTTCATCACAGTTCCCCACAGGTAGTAATTTAACTGTGTTAAATCAGGAGATCTGGATCTTATGTTTCTCGAAAGAAAAATTTCTCACCTCTGCCATTTTGTGTTCACTAATGGTTACCGCTTTCCAGGCTGTGACGGGACTAAAAACAAAAGAAGGCCTATATACTCTCACGCATGCTCAACATAGACATTGCAGCTTCAAATGCAAAAAGTCCAGTCAAGTCATCTTCAATAGTTTCTCTGTTATTAAACATTATTTTGGGACACTCTGTATGAATTGCAGTTTTTTATATTGTGTAAGGCGCCGGATTGACAGACATCTCTAAAAGATGGAACATGGTATTAAAGTAGACACAAGAGTTCTGAAAGAGAAATATTAAATAAAACATATAAAATAGAAGCTACCAACTGCAAATTTCAGCATGGCCGTGAATATGTGTGTGTGTGTGTGTGTGTTTATGATACATACACACACGTTGTACAAGATACAGAAACTCTCAGACTTTATACACCAATAGTGAATACACAATCAGAAAGATTGTCCCATCATTCTTTTCATCTCATCACGACACCCAGGAGTCCAGGGTTCGAATCCCGGCCTGGGTATGGATGTTTGCGAGTGTCCATTCATCAATTTCATCACCAAATCACTCATTAGCCAAAAGTGGCATAAGAAGAGATGTAAAATAATGCAAATCAATCAATCAATCAATTTTCAACTCTTCACTATTCCCCTCATCTTCGCAAATGGTAAAAACGCGAATATATATATATATATATATATAGATATATATATATATATATATATATATATATATATAGATATATATATATATATATATATATATATATATATATATATATATATATATATATATATATAGCGTCGTTTTTCTGCCACTTTGGGCTAACCGAGACGATGAGGATGAGTGATGAAATTGATGAAGGGACCTCACAAAGAATACCTCTGCGAAGGCCCTGAGCCCCTGGCGATGTATGAAGCAGGGACCACAGACGTGTGGGGCCTCGGATAAGTGCCCCTCTTTCACCCCTCAGGATCAGCTCTGCAGTAAGATGTGCCCAAACAAGTTAAAGCGTACACTCCTGCTCACACAAAGTGGCACACTTTATAAGGTTGAGCAGTTGAAGAATGTGCCACTTTATCTGAACAGGAGTGTACAGAAGGCGCTCTTCTCAATACTATTCGCAACGACGTAATGAAATGTATGAATAGTAGAGTACAGCATGGGGGCCACTTTCGCTTGATCATGCTCGTTCGAATCTTGCACACTCGAGCGTGATACGCTCGAGTGTATAGAATCAAATATCATTTCAATGTGACCATAATCGTAGAAGTAATGTGTAAAAATCCGTCCTGGTAATTTCAGCCCATAGTCATCTATTCATTTTTATATATAGCTGTATATTGGTGAATCGACTACACTACGTTTTAACATGGAGTCTGGAGATAATGGCTGTGTTTACTTAAGTTTCAATTTCAGTGCGTCTTCACTTCACGATCCATATTTGACGCCCTACTACCACATACATACTACAGTCATTCGTGTATTACTGGGCTTCGAGCGTATATTCCTCGTTTTGTCTGTTCGAACGATATTCGTTCGAGCAAAGAAGCTAATTCCGCACGCTATCTAGCGTCGTCCGTGCGAACTATTTGCAGCTTGAGAGAAAAACGCTCATAGCAGCACCCTAATGAATAACATCCAATCATAATTTTGTAATCCTAGACATGTTGCTACAAAAAGCTATCTGCGAAGTGAAACACTACACCGACAAGCGCGAGGAAATCGTTTCAGGCGCTTACAGCAGTAGCGAGAGCAACATCACATGTCATGGGAATATGTGTCTGCCTAATGACGCATGCCACACATGCCATCAGCAGGCGCGTCATCGCGGGAATCTTCATTCAGACAGGAAACAACGATGGTAACAGTGCATCGGTTTACTTCCATTGTCTGTCGCCAGATGGCTATCATTCCTTCGTACATACCAAGCGACAGTCGTTAGCATTCTACACCGGCTTCGCATAGGCGTCACATTCAAATGTTATCATTATCCACTAGCACCTGTGTATGTTGGGACAATGGTGCGCAATAAAGTGGATTTGTCTTTGGTCCAACTGGAATAATGATAAAATCGTTGAAAGGATTGTACAGAGACGAGAACGAGTTGAGAGTTTTGATTGATTGATTTGCTTTATTTCACTTCGCTTCTTGTGCCACTTTTGGCTAATTTGCGAAGATAGGGATGAGTGATGATATGATGAAATTGGTGAATAGACACAAACATCCATGCCCAGGTCAGGATTCGAACCCGGGACCCTTGGCTTCGTAGCGCGATGTGTTAACCACTCCGCCACGGTTTTTTCTCCGTAGATGTGAATAATGGCAACTTTCATTAATCCAAATCCCATTAAATTTATACATATTTATAAATGCTCGAAAACAAGTTTTTCACAGTTCATTTTTTTATTTTTAAGTAGGAGGGGAAAGAAAGCTGCGTGGAAAATGAAACATAATTTTCTCAATCCATTTATTTTGTAGTATTCTTTACAGCACTATCTATCTGACAGACGTAAGATTATTGCAAGATATCTTGCAATTGATTAGGTAAATATGAGTTTGCAAATTATTCATAGATTAGTATATCCCGTAACATTTGTGACTCGTGTTTGTAGACACTGTATTTCGAGTCTGAATATGTGAAATGACAAATGTAAACGCCGAAACTTAATTGAATTGGCGGTAATATGTAAGGTTAAATATAGAAAACATCTGCTTGCAGAGGAAGGAACGAGTGAAGGAAGAAAGAAGGAGATGGATAAACGGGTAAGAAAGAAAGATAGAAAGATATTAAGAAACAGAGGAAGGGAGGA
Organism: Lepisma saccharinum; assembly: GCF_977018435.1. Lineage (NCBI taxonomy): Eukaryota > Metazoa > Arthropoda > Insecta > Zygentoma > Lepismatidae > Lepisma > Lepisma saccharinum. The sequence continues at coordinate 18,612,447 of NC_139251.1, read as the reverse complement.
GAGAAATAGATTAGAAACAGAAGAAAAAGAATGAAAGAACGAAAGAGAGAGAGATTGGAAACAGAATTAGAGGGAGAAAAGGGGAGATTGGAAACAGAGAAACAAGTAACATAGAGAGAAAGGGAAGGGATATTAGTAAACAGAAAAGAAAGAGTGAGATATTAGAAGCCGAAGAAGAAAAAGCAGAAAGGGAAAGATAGAGTAAGAAAAGAGGAGATTGGAAACAGAGAAACAAAGTAACATAAAGAGAAAGGGAAAGGGGTATTAATTAGTAAACAGAAGAGAAGGAGAGAGAGAGATATTAGAAACTGAAGAAGAAAGAAGAGCTACAGGGAGGAAAATGGAGATTGGAAACAGAGAAACAAAGTAACATAAAGAGAAAGAGAGAGGGGTATTAGTAAACAGAAAAGAAAAAGAGAGATATTAGAAACTGAAGAAGAATGAAGCAGAAAGAGAAACTATTAAGGGAGAGAGAAAGAATCAGAATAAAAGTAAAACGGAGGGGATGAGAGGGAGATTAGAAACAGAGGAAGATAGAAACAGAAAGAAACAAGCAAAAGAGAGAAATTTAGGAACAGAGCACGTAACAGGCAAAAAGAGACTGAAACTATAGAGAAAGAGAGAAGGTGAGGGAATCTTAAAAAGCAGGACCACCAAAAATAGTGCTCACTCGATGCTTTTGATTAAAATTCTTTCAAGAACATGTAGAAAGAAAATTTTCTAATTTCACAAGAGCGCTGAGGAACGACGACTCTTCCAGCAATGAAGCGTGGATGGAGTACGAGCCACTGAAGTATGCTCTCACAGGATATCGAACCAATATGATGCTACAGAGGAGGAATTTTCTCGCTTGGATATCTGTACTGGATAACCTGCCATACAGGAATATGTTGCTTCACTTGATTGGAGGCATACAAGCAAGCCTTTGCACATTGTTTCCCGTGATAGTTAAATTCCAACATCTACAGTTGCGCTGCACCCAGAAAGGGATTTTTCTGACGGGAGATCCTTTTGAAACATCTACGCCTCCCACACATTCATTGCCCTTTTTCCTATCCACCTCCTTGTAATTAAAATTCCCTTTTTCCCCTCTTTTTTCCCTCACGTTCAAAGGAGAAGAAAGTTAATTTTCCGGTTGTTGTGGAGCCTTTTTGTGTTCCCTTCTTCCCATTTTACTGTTTCCGCATTCCGAGTACGTACAGAAGCATCCTCTCCCCGTACACAAGGTGCATAACATCCCTTCCTCGCCTCGACCATCACACAGTCGCCTTATTTTAATCAGATCCGTCGGATCCTACTTACTCGAAAAAGCGGCGAAGCATGCGTGATCAGGTCCCTCATGCATGTCACGGAGGCCAGAATATTAATCTTAGTTAAGGCTCATTCTTCTGCTTCCCTCCGTCTTCGCCATCTTATCAGGACCAGTGTTGCCATATGAAGAAAAATTTCCCTTTTTGTACACAAATTTCCCTTTTTGTACAGAATTTTCCCTTTTTGTACAAGAATTTCCCTTTTGTACAAAACTTTCTATTTTCACACGAAAATTTGCCTTTTGTAGGAAAATTCAGACCGAATTTTAAGTGAAATGATCAATTCGATGAAAAATAAGAAAATTTCAGGTAAATTTCAAGACAGAGTCAAGATTAGTACAGATTACATTTGGTTCCTGCAGACCTCCGTGGCAGAGTGGCGCTACAACGTAAGGTGTCTCGGGTTTGAATCCCGGCCTGAGTATTGGTGTTCTTTGTGAGTGTCCCTCCATCAGTTTCATCATATCATCATCACTCATTCTCATCTTCGCGATTAGCTAAAAGTGGCAGAAAAGCGAAGTAAGATAAACCGAATCAATTATTGGGTTCTAGTATTTACATTCCTTTGGGTATAAACCTATTTGTATATTTATATGTGTGTCTATTTTGTTTATTTTACATCTCCTTTTAATAGCGGCGATAAGGATGAAATACTTATGAAATAGGTGATGGACAATCAGGCCTGACCAGGGTTCAAACCTGAATCATCCTCATCTGTCACGGTAGCGAGTATGCTGACTATATATGTAATTAGTTTGTTTCAGATTTTTACATGTAGAAATATGGGAGAATGAAAATAATACTACAAAACAACAACTACTACTATTACTACTAAATAATAATAATAATAATAATAATAATATTACATGATATATTTAGATGAAGGGCAAATTGTGTGAAAAAGGGATTTTTTTATCTAGAAAAGGGAATTTTTTGCTCTCAGATTGTAGCAACACTGATCAGGACCTTGTCTCCGCACAGAAGTTGCTTCTTCATGTCTTATGCAGAACTTGTTTGCGGGCTTTCTTTCTTTATAACCTGGCTTTGTATCGTCGGAGGGGGGCGTTAAGAGTGGAGGGTGACTTGCAGACGGGGGACGTCTTCTGTGGGTCTTGGGGATCAACTTCTGAAATCTTTCGTCCAGGGCAGGCTAAGACAGTAATTCCAGAAGCATGTTGATTGTAGTTCTTCCCTGAAGGCGAATTATGAATAGATTTTTTTTCTCGGAATATCGACCACGTCTGTTCTGATTATGGTTGAAGCTCTTGATAGATGAATATTTTGCTGATAAGGGTGGTGTTAATGCTGGAAAGCTTGAGGAGTTGGTCAGGCTATGATGATGAGAACAACGTTAGTAGATAATTGTACGTTAGCACTCAAAGAATTTGCACTTTAACACTCAAAACACAAAACAGAGACGCCCCATGCAACTATTGTTTTGTGCTGGAAAGGAATTTTCTGATGTTGTTTTGAAAATGTTACCATGACACCCTTTCTCTAGTACATTAACTGGTTCCAGGGGGAAGGTGTTTCAAAGATAGTGTCATGACACACTTTCTCGGATCTAAGACCGTTCATCCACAGGAAGTGTATTTTCTATTTTGATGTCGGTTGTGTGTCAATACCCTGAAGTGTTAACGGGAGACGCACTATTTCGGAAGATTGACGTCCTCCAATTTGGTGTCGTTGGACTAAAAATGGAGACAAACATGGACAATGTTGTTTGCGGAAAATTTTGAGCACCGATGACGTTGAAGTAGCCACTGTATCGACAACAGTGTAAAATTAGATGATTGTCAACAGTTGTCACATTCCGAAAAAAGCTGAAGAAGACGCAAGCTATATTTGTCGACTTGTATCTCTAAATTAATACCAGGTAAGACTGCAGTAAGTTGTTATAATTTTTACTGATTAATATTGCACTGTGTATTTGAGATAAAAGTTTCATGCGAATTTTGTGCATATTGTTAATTTTCTATTAGACTAATCGCGACGATGATGAAGATGACAAAATTAAATATGGTTTCTAAAGTTTATTTTATGCTCGGATAGGTTAATCAGGACTGTATCTATATTTTAAATTAAGATCCGAACCAGTGCTCGGTGTATATAGACCGATATTTTAATATAAGACAGTGTTATCGCACGGAGGGTTCACGAGTGGGAAACGCCACAAAGAAGTGAACTTAGAACTCTTTGGCACTGTATTATGCTAACCAACCGCTACGATTCTTAACTTTTTGCTTTGTAGCTACTGTCTCGGAGAATGGTAGCAAGTCATCTGAATGTCTTTCAAAATAAAAAATTGTTGTGTTTTTAGTATAGAGCAAAAAACAATTTTTACTTTTATTGATTGATTGATTGATTTTACTTTTCAAAAAAAAAAATCTTGCATACGATAATCTGTTTAAATTTATTAGTTTTAATTAATTGAACAATGTACCGAAAACACTAATATTATTTGTTATTTTCAGATTATTTGTGCGGATCATCTTTTCTATTTTGTTTGAAGTGCATTTGATAATACGAAGCGGTAAGTAATTTTTAAACAAGAACAATATTTTTTGGTTTATTTTTAATATTTTCAGTTACAGTGTAGTGCATATAATTATTTTATTACTATGAAAACGAGTGATGTTGCTTCGCAGTTTACTACTGAGCGTATTGAGGGGGCGGTGGAAGATGAAATGTGTTAATTACAGTCACAATGGAACAGTTTGTATTACATTGGGGATTTTTCTTTACTACCCAAGAAGCTAGCGTTATTTGAAAGAGACAGATATTTGTATTTAAAAACCAGAGAAATTTGAAGAAAATGGTGCTGGCGCATTTACGATTCGAACCTAAGACTTTGGATTCTGATTGATTGATTGATTGATTGAATTGTTGTTTTAAGTCCATTTTATGCACAGAAAGGCTAATCGGGACTGGACCTACAGTTTAAAGTGGGATCAGAACCACTATGTGCCTCTAACAGGTAACCACTGCGCCATCGGGGAGGCTTTTTTTATTTTTTTACTTTATTTTGATGTGCACCAAGATTTTTTACTTTATGTTATGCTTTCTACAACTTTTGGCTAAACGCGACGATGAGTGATGATGTGATGAAAGGATACATACAAATAACATTTTTGTCTGAGTCGAGATTCGAACAAGAGACCAATTTGGCGCGCCAGCATTCTTAAAATATAATATTTGTAATTTAGTGTCGCTTTTTTCAACCGTTGGGTAACCGCGACGGTAAGGATAAGTGATGATATGATACAACGGATGAAAGAACACTAAAAAAAACCACCAGTGCAAAAAACGGGAATCGAATCCATGATCTCTGGCGCTGTGCTAACCACATCACCAAGCGGTAGAATATTTGGGAATCTGGTCTTCTGGCATAAAGTTGTGTGCATCGGAATATAATATTGTGTCAACCATGTAAATGTATGTACCTTCACGGAAATGTCGATGAGGGCGCCCCCCTGCGGAAATTTTCGCGAGTTTTTCTAAGCGTGTGTGGCGCTGTGTTTTCAATTTGCACCTACAGTTTAAAGTGGGATCAGAACCACTATGTACCTCCAACAGGTATCGAACCGGGCACCTTTTGATTACAAGGCAACAACGCTACCACTGCGCCAAAGTGGAGGCTCTTTTTTTTGATTTGATGTGCACTAAGATTGTTTTATTTCATGTTATTCTTTCTACAACTTTTAGTTAAACGCGACGATGAGTGATGATGTGATGAAGGGATACTTACAAATAAGTCGAGATACGAACAAGAGACCCCCTTTGGCGCGCAAACATTTTTAAAATATATTTTTTGTAATTTAATGTCGCTTTTCTCTACCTTTGGGTAACCGCGACGGTAAGTATAATTGATAATTTGATACAATTGATGAAAGAACACTAAAAACAAAACAAAACAAAACACCAATGCAAACAACGGAAATCGAACCTATGATCTCTGGCGCTGTGCTAACCACATCACCAAGCGGTAGAATATTTGGAAATCTGGTCTTCTGGCATAAAGTTGTGTGCATCGGAATATAATATAATACATGTGTCAACCATGTAAATGTATGTACCTTCACGGAAATTTCGAAGAGGGCGCCCCCTGCGGAAATTTTCGTGAGTTTTTCTAAGCGTGTGTGGCGCTGTGGTTTCAATTTGCAAGCAAATTGAAACCAAATCGCCACACACGCATCGGGCACGGATTTAATATTGCGTGGATGAATATTTCTTTTTGAGCTAGATGACTAAATGCAAAGTACAGTGGAAAATAAATAATTGATAGAAATTGTATTATATGTAGTAAATTTATAAAATTAACAAATAATTCTTTTGAGACTTATCCAGATTTTATTTTTCAGTGAAATGGCCACCAACGCAAATATGGTGATTGCGAACCCCGAGCAAGCAAAGGAGAGACAACTTTTGGAAGCTTTGTTTCTGCTATCCGGGGCCGTGCGCGACGAGGAGCGTGTGGGGGTCTCCCAGGAAGCGGTGAGTAACTTTTTTTGAAATTTATTGCCCGGAAATTCCATTCAAGACCACGTCAAGTTTCAGATCATTGTTGTTCATCCTTGTTATTTTAGATTTGTATATGGCTGGAATGTTTCGTGATGAGAAATATCATTTTGAAGCGTTCTGGAAATATATAGAACTAAATATTGAACGATATGAAACTAGCGACCGCCGTCGCGAAGAGGATATAGAGAAATTTAGGAACATCGGACAGAATGATAGTGATAATAATGATGAAAGGAATGAAAGTGGTAACAACATGCAGCAGCAGAGTTATTTAACTTGGATCGCGACTTTCCAAATTTACCACCCCCTCGCTCTGCTGCTGGTGCTGTGGAAAATCGAACACCAGATGCATCAGAATTTGAACCCAGGTCACCAATCTATGAAATACCCTCTGACGATGAAATGTTAGAGTGGTTAAGACAAACTGTTGTGCCACCATCTCCCATTCTGTCCGATGAAGACGATGTTTTAATCGAATCGATGAAGTGTACGATACCTTTACTCTACTCAGTTCGAAGTTCAAACAGTTATACCTATCGGACAGAGTGAACTTTCACTCACATACAAAGATATTCAAAACAAAAACACCCCGAACCAGTTTTCAAACATAATTCTAGCAGCATTTATAACTTCCTGGGCTCGTGTTAAATTATGGACACTGCTAAAGAAAGTAGAACCCGACCGCTTACTATACACCGATACGGACAGTCTGCTTATGACTGTGGACAGGAATGGGGAATCTCCTTTGCAATGTGGTCCATTCCTTGGTGATCTAACCAATGAAGTTGATGCGGAGTGTGAAATTGTGAGTTTTATTGGACTTGGTCCCAAAAATGATGCCTATAAGATGCGGAACATTAACAGCGGGGAATTGCGATACATTTACAAAATTAGGGGGGTTTCACTAAATCATAGAGCAAAATTAATTGTCAATTATGATCATTTTTATAATTTAGTAAAAGGGACCTTGTCTAAAAAGTTTTGGAGGAACCAAGGAAAATAGCTAGACTTGATGGGTTCCGCATAGTAAGTCGCGCCGAGAGAAAAAAAAAACATCAAGTTGTGCAAAGTAAGTGAAGAAAACTGGACCCGGACTCGAAGAAGGAGTCTTTTATGACTGTGCCTTATGGATATATCAGACAGTGACAACACGTACAGGGGGCGTACGTGTGTAAGTGTGAGAGTGTGTGTGAATGAGATAAAAAAAAGATTTGATTGGCTTGCATATACAATTTCTGGTCGTCACTTGTATAAAAAGGCAATAATTTTTGTTGTACTTGCTCAGTGGTTAAAAATGCTTCCATTCAATCACCCGTGTACCATCATTATCAGTGGCCCTTCCAGAGCTGGAAAAACGCAATTCACAGATAAATTGTTAAAAAATTGTGATTCAATGTTTACTCAGAATTTTAACGAAATTATTTGGTGCTATGGTGCTGTGATTCCAAAATTAACAAACAATCAAAATATACGGTTCCATCCAGGTATTCCTAACATGGATACTTGTACAATTCAAAACAACAGTCTAATCATTCTTGACGACCTCATGGGTGAAACAAATGACGATGTGGCTAACCTTTTCACAAAATACGCTCACCATAAAAGTTTAACTGTTATTTTTATTTTGCAAAATTTGTTCCCCAAAAGTAAGCGAGCAAGAGATATTAGTCTAAATGCGCATTATGTAATATGTTTCAAGAACCCTAGAGATAAGTTACAAATTCAATATCTTGCCCGTCAGATTATGCCACATCACAGCAAATCTGTGGTTCAAGCATTTGAAGATGCTACGCGTGATCCTCACACATATTTACTATTCGATATGACTCAATCTACTCCTGATGCCTTGCGAATACGCACAAATATTTTCCCGGAGGAAACTATGCATGTATATGCTCAACAAAAAGACATGTTCACATCATTTAATATTTAGTTCTAGTAAGAATGCAGAAGTTGAAACATCAATTCCATGTGCTTCGTGCACTTTGCAAATGTAATCCCAAAAAACGTAAAGTTGTGCTACAACAAGCATCTGGAGATGTTATACGTACTATCTCTCAAGTTGCTAACAACACTATAAAAGGAAATGTTAAATTATCTGATCGTCAGAAACATAGACTGCGCAGGCATAAAAACATCTTGCGTGCTTTAGCCCAAAAACGTGTGTCTCTTAAAAAGAAACGTAATCTTTTACTGCGCAAAGGTGCTGGTTTCTTACCTTTTTTGCTTGGACCTGTCATTAGTGCTATTGCAAGTGCTGTCGTCGGTGGTGGTGGTGGATCATGAGTTCGCAATTAAGAAAACTTATACTTGTACCAGAAGATGTAGTTGGTCAAGTTCATGCTTCTGTCCAATCAGTACAAAATTTTCAATCACTTCTAGATCTGAAATGCACCAAGTATTATCTAGGAGCGATATAGATGTTTATGAAAAATGGAAATTGTATCAACAAGCACTGGACAAATATTTAAAAGCAGTACCACATGCACAAAAACCTTTAGAAATACCTATTGTCGAATCTGAATCGATTGATACAAACAAAAATGAACCCCTAAAAAACAATCCAGGTACTATACCATTTTCCGAAATTATCGAAACAGTTCCTATTACGCTTCGAAAAAATACCGAGTTATTACTAAAGAAAATTTTAACTTCCCACAACATATCTTGGGACAAAATGGGCACTGTCACTATCTACGCTAAGATATATCCAAATTCCAATATTGTAGATTTAGTGAATGATGTGGTTAGACAACGTAGAAAAAGTCAAAATCCTGTTGGACTAGATCAGTTTGTCAAAATCCTTCGTTCGATAAACATTCCACACCAATTCCTTGGACCTACAGCTTTGTCAAAATTATCACCAAAAAGAAGTGAAGCCTTGTCACCATTATCTTTTTTTGAAAAATGGAAAGACTATAAATATTAGTAAACATGAAATTACATCAACTCTATTATGTGTATTCGAATCCAGCTTCATTATCAAATGTGTCTAAATTGTATAAAGCGGCTAAAGAAAAACTTTCCAAAGCTAAAATAAAACAATGGTTACAATCTCAAGATGCTTATACTTTGCATGCACCTGCGTTTAAAAAGTTTCCCAGAAAACAATACTATGCAAGTGGCCCTTTCGAAACTGTGCAAATGGATTTAGCCGATATGCAGAACGTTGCAAAATTCAATCGTGGTTATAGGTATATTTTGTGTGCTATAGATATATTTTCCAGACTAGCATTTTGCATTCCGGTAAAAAACAAAACTGGTCCTGTTATAGCAAAAGCAGTGGAGAAAATTTTGAACCTGTACGAAAATGTTCCGTTAAACTGTCAGACAGATTTTGGCAAAGAGTTTTACAATAAACATGTTCAAACCATATTTAAAAAATATAATATAAATCACTACAGTGTTTATTCGGAAATGAAAGCTGCGTTATGTGAACGGTTTATTCGCACAATAAAAGAAAAAAATTATAAATATTTTACAGCAAGTCACAGTTACAAGTATATTCATGTTTTACAAAATTTAGTTCAAAGTTATAATAATTCTAAACACACAAGTATCAAAATTGCACCGGCGCAAGTTAGCGATAAAAACATAAATCAAATATGGGATACATTATATGGGTCAAAGAAAGAAATTCCAAAGAGTTGTAAATTTAAACCGGGTGATTATGTTCGAATATCGAAAACTAAAATGAAATTTGAGAAAGGTTACTTAGCAAAATGGTCTCGGGAAATTTTTATTGTAGTTAAATGCATAAAATCAAATCCTGTAACATACTGTCTTAAAGATTGGAACGGTGAAATATTGAAAGGCATTTTTTTACGAACAGGAGTTGCAGAAAATTAATGTAAATAAAAATACTCTCCACAGTATCGAAAAAATTTTACGTAGAAAAGGTGATTGGCTCTATGTGAAATGGCTAGGGTACTCCAATATTTGCAATTCTTGGGTTAAAAAGAGTGACACCTTGCGTTTATAAATCATTAGCATGATGATGGAGCGAGTGAACGAATTTTATCTTTCGCTCCCGTCCAATGCAAGCTCCGATATTTTCCAAAATAACACCGCAACATCCTATACAACAAAATTAGCTCACCCTATTGATCTCACTGATTCTAAATGGGTGGTCGGTCTTGCAGAATTTAGTTGTACTTGGAGTTTATACAACGTACCAACAGATCAACAAATTATCGTCAAAGCGGTGCGAGCAGACAACTCGGAAATTATTGAAGAAAGTGTTGCAATTCCTGCTGGTTTTTATGCGTCTATTCAACATATACTAAATTGTGTTAATAAAAATTTAAAAATGTTTATACATTATGACGAATACACAAACCGTGTATTTGTTAAAACTGACAAAACCATTCAACAAATCATGATAGGTGTAACACCTGCTTTAATGTGCATTTTCGGATATGCTCAAGATATACCAAAAACAGAAGAACCTGTGGTGGTTGCGGTATATCACAAACCCTTGTTTTACAAAGAAGCACCTTATGTTTGCAACTTGAACTATTTTCTTCCTTATGAAATTAATGTGTGTGTGGACATTGTGAAACCTCAACTTCACGGTCACATAGTTCGAAAAATCGGAATCAATCATTATACATACGGTCGAAATAAACATTTGACATTCGATATACCGCGATATATCAAAGTCGAAAAACTTTACTTTGACACAATCTGGATAGACTTAAAGGGACATACACAGGAGAACCTACCATTTCGGTTTTGTTCGTCGTACATTAAGTTACATTTCAAGCAAACAGAATGATCAGTGAAAGTACAGAAAATGATTTTTATATTACTCTTACTTCGAATAGTTCATATAAACATTTTTCTCATAACACAACATCGCATTTTGTGAACATGGTGGAAAACGAAATTCGTCTAAAACATTCTAATTGGAAAGTTGCATTAGCCGAAATTCAAATACCGAATACATGTTACAATATTACTGAAGATCAAAATATTATCTGGTACAACTTGCGTCTAGAAGAAAATCTCTCCGAGGCCCAAAAGTTCAAACTCCCATCTGGTTATTATCACACTGTGGAAAGCGTGCTGGAACAAATCAATAAAAAACTGATCTTTTTAGATTCACATATCGCAAATTAGAAAACAGTATACATTGTAGTCACGATTATCGTGTAGAATCTATTAAATTTTCCCCCATTTTGAGTCTACAATTGGGATATGAGCCGCACAGTAACATCACAAAGTACATCAATGGATCGCGCAGTCCATACTTGAATATTGGATATCCTCAGCAAGTATTTGTGTACACTGATATTATACAATATCAACTGGTAGGAGACAGTAAAGTTCCATTATTACGTATAGCCAGCATCGAGAATATTAACTACGGTAGAACATACTCCGTTAGTTTCAACCCGATGCATTATTTACCATTGTCAAAATTTTGTTTCAATACAATAGAAATCCTTTTAAAGGACCATGCAGGTCGAAATTTATCATTTCAATCCGGAACAGTGAACATAACACTTCATTTCCAACGATCATGAAACATCGGCAAGCGGGTCGTGGAATACCCTACTTTGCTGGTCCTGTGTACCAGCAGGGTCATGGTCTTGGGGGATTTTTTCGCGGACTTTTTAGATATGCTCTACCTATATTAAAACCTGTTGCTAAAACCGTGGGACGTCAGGCACTGCGAACCGGAATGCAAGTTGCTGGTGACATGTTGGAAAATAAACCTATCAAAGAATCCTTTCGTGTAAGAATAAAACAAGCCAGAGAAAATTTACGTGGCAAAGCGGAACAAAAAATTAACCAATTGTTATCAGGTAACGGAAAAATCAAAATAAAAAAAGCGGTCAAAAGAAAAGCTATAAAAATAGGGCCCCCTTCGCTACAGTCACACTCGGCTAAACGTCGCAGACATAGAAAGGACATATTCGATTGAGCGATCATGTCAGACGTTCATCCTTGCAGTCAACCCTGTTGCACAAGCGATTTTGACTTGTTCTCAGTACCTATGACACAAACTACAATTGAACATGCAGATAATGTCGAGTATCGACCTGTCTCCACTTTAACTTCTGGAGGACCTGTAGAATTTAATATTCCAGGTGAAACTGGTGAATTTATTCATCCTGCGTATCTTTATCTGTATGTAAAATCTAAAATTACAAAATCTGATGGTGAGGATCTTGACGATTCAGACAGTGTTGCACCTGTCAATAATTTTTTGCATTCTCTTTTCAATCAAGTTGATATTTCACTTAATGACAAACTGATCACATCGTCTTCAGGTTCCTACCCCTACAGAGCATATATTGAAACTTTACTTAATTTCTCTAATGACGCCAAAGAAACACATTTAACATCTTCGCTCTGGTTCAAGGATACACCTGGACAGTTTAATACTCTGGGAAATGCAAATATTGGATATACATCTCGTGCCCAATTCGCTAGAAATAGTTCTACTTTTGACATGTATGGAAGAATACATGCAGATATTGTAGGACTGGACCGTGTATTGCCCAATAAAGTTGGAATGCGTGTGAAACTTCATAGAAGTAAAGATTCTTTTTGTTTGATGAGTGCTGAAAATTCTTCTTACCTTGTGCATTTAGAAGCAGTGACTTTATGGGTTCGGAGAATAACGGTTTCACCCGATATTGGAATGCAACTCAGTTCTAGAATAGAGCGTGAAACAGCTAAATTACCTATCACAAGAGTTGAAACATTTACTCATACTATTCCTCAAAATATAACTTCGTATAACATCGATAATCTATTCCTGGGTAATGTCCCAAAAGCTCTTGTTGTAGGCTTTGTTTCGAATACTGCATACAATGGAAAAAACAATTTGAATCCATTTTATTTTGAACATTTCAACATTAATCGACTACAACTACAAGTCGGCTCAAAGTTTTATCCCTCCACACCGCTAACACCAAATTTTTCAAAAAATAACTACATTCAAAGCTACTATACATTGTTTTCTGGAACTGGAATGTATTATTGTAATAGTGGAAATTGCATTGCTAGAAAAGAATATCCTCTAGGCTATACCCTCCTCGCATTTATTCTTTCACCTACAAACACTTTGAATGATAATACTTGGGACATGGTACGTGATTCGCCTGTTACTTTAAAAATACAATTTTCAAATTCTTTGACGTCATCTGTCACATGTGTTATGTACGCACAATTTGATTCGTTATTTCAAGTGGACAAAAACTGAAATATATATCCCGACTTTACAAAATAGCTTTAGTACCTTTGTGAGTGTTGTGAGAATGAGAGTTGTCATTCATTTCACTGCCTTCCAAGGCAATCAAGGTGAAATTATAGTTAAGGAGCTTGCTGTTGTCAATATTGATAACTTAAATTCGGACTCCTGGATATTTTTACCACCCTTTTCGTATGGTGAATTAGAATCGGCGTCAGCCCAGCTGAACAATTATGCATCTCAAAATGCACATGGTCTTGAATGGAATGATGGGTATATAAACTACAATGAACTCGCCAATATACTAAGATTCTACACAGAACATGCTACAGTCTTGTATGCGCATGGTATTGAGCGCTGTACTTTCCTGGGAGAACTTCTACATCGCACGATCGTCAATCTAGAAGACCTGCTTTGTCCGAAGACTTGTCTGCTTGGGTTTCCAGCTGAAAATTGTTGTCATCCATCGCATAGATTCGTCGAATTTCGTTGTGCAGCAAGAGAGTCAAAAGTGTATGCCAAGTACGTTCGTTACTACGAATTAAGAGGGTACCAGTTTGGCGTTACCTCACCATACATACCAACACATGGTTTGAGCAATATTTCTTCAGGCATACATACAGTTTGTTCCAGTGAAAAAACGCAAGAATAGCAAAAACATGTGGACTGACGACATAATTTATATTATACTTCAAGATTGCAAAACTGCTATTCAATTTGTTGGTGTGTATGCTGATAACCAGTTACCGGTATCAGTAAAATTTCCAGCAGGTTTAATTGTTAATACAAGCAGAAGTGAAAATATTGGTGGTCATTGGGTTGCTATATACATTATCAAAAATGGAACAGGTATATATTTCGACTCCTTTGGAGAACCACCTTCCGAAAATATAAAACTTTTTCTCAATAGAAATACTTACCGTTGGATTTCGAACAATCAACAAATTCAACATTTAGAAACAGTGTTCTGTGGTGTATTTTGCATAATGTTTCTTTATTACTCTGCCAAAAATTACACAATATCAGATTTTGTCAATATGTTCAGTAAAACTAACTTTGCCAACAACGACAATATAGTTTTAAATCAATTGAAAATATTGTTATCTTAATATATCTGATTTTTTTTGTACATATGATTTTGGTGTTGGTGTAAATATATATATACAAAAAATAATAAAAATATATTTCATATATTTGTTTTTGATTTTATACCTCAAAATATTATTGGAATAAAACAACAAAATTCACAACTAAACTTTATTTTGCAATCATTAGTTTATACATAAAATTCATTTACATAAAATCTCAACATATCTGAGATTTGTTATTTTGTATTGTACCAAGTAACAAGTCTTTGAACATTTCTGAAGGCACAGCCTGATTGAGAAAATGGTTTGTTTGATGTATGGTGACTACAACATCCACCCTGGTACAAAACAAGATTTTTCAATGCTGGACAATGTCTTGTATCGAGATCGATAACATTGTCAATCTTAAATACATTTTGAATCAACTTTGATTTTTCCAACCCTTTACAGTAAAATGTATTTTCTCCCTTTAACTCGTTAAAAAACACCTTCACATGTTTGATATTATAACCTTTCGGTTCTGCAAATAACAAATTATGGTGATTATGTGTTAACCACTTACATTGTTTGTAATCTAAGTCAAACTTTCCAATATCAACAAAAGCGTGAAACACAATTGTTAAATCTGTTGAGCAAACACAAATTTCACGAATTACAAAACTTTTGTCTTTACTTCTAAAACCTTGCACATCAATTATAAAAGCCATTTTTTTTCTTTCTTTAATGCAACTACTCACAACAGAAATTGTCCCCGTGGTGTATCTCGTTTTGATGTATACACCGAACTAAATCGTGCATCAAATCTCTCTTATCACTTAGAGTCCAAAGTAGCAAATAGGCGTCCGACTCTGTTTCAAGATCGTATTCAATCTCAGGGTGAGTATTCATAAAATGGTAGAAAATATGATAAAAATTCTCCGGCTCCCTAAGATAAGTTTTTAAGTTGGAAATCTTCCATGTAAAACAGCGTCCGCATTCGTCAGCACTTTCAGCACTATCACACTCCAAATAATGCTTACTCAAGCACTGGTGAGCCAGTTGATTTGGCGCATTCGTGAAACAACCATCACAAATAACAGCGTACTTAGGTATATAAGTATGTAGTCTTTTTAACAGACAATACTTGTCAATGAAGCCAGAAAAACATCCACAACTTTCGAAAATAATATGGTCGATATCTTCTACGTCAGCCAGAGCTGAAGCGTTCTGTATATTCTGACTTGCCATATTGATATAGTGGACATCTCGCACCTTTTATATATACACACGGGGAACTTTCCACCTAACTGTCTCTCACAAATAATTTGCCAAGAAAAGAAAAGTTTCAGGTCAATGAGCTCCCAACACCGTTACTAATTGTCACCAATAACCCCCCAACAACATTACAACTTGAACTTTACCAAAAATTCTCATCACTTGCTCAGTTTGGAAGTGATAACCTCCACACATACATCGCGAAAAAATAGTCCCAACTCACATTTCACTCTTTCACTTAAAAATTCAACACAATTATCAAATATCGGCAGTTCATGTCGCTCTATTTGATCTTGTATATTGGTAATATCCTGACAATTATGATCATTCGAATTATTAGTACAACCATAACAACTATCCTTAATTGATCCAACACATAATGAAATATAAGACTCGTAATATTCACGTATTGGAGTCTGATATTCACAATACCTTTTAGTTATTTTTGATATGCAATCAGACAATCGTAAAAGTTCTGTTCAGGTAGTTAACATCATTGTCATTGGTATTTCCGAATCAAAAATATCCACAAACTGAATAACTTTCTTATTGTACAATTTGCCAAAGGCAAGCATGTATTTCTCACCTAGCAACGCAGGCGACAAAACCAACTCTTCCTCACTAGATAAATAATTAGATATATTTTCCCCCAACTCCATCAGTGTACACCATTCTTCCATACACAACACAATTCCTTGGCTGTTGTGACTAGCAATACGCACACACACAGAAAAATCGTTCTCCACATCAAATCCAACAGTTGCACTCTTGAATGCAGTTTTACTCAAAGGGTAACATACCTCCAACAAGTATTGCTTCCGTGGTTTCCATGTGGAAGAAGACTGGGCACCATTTTCCTCCATACTGGATCCAGAGAGCTGCTTTAACATGTTTAACTTCTGCTGCACATAACTATTCCCTTGAAAATTAAGTTTTCTTTTCGCATTCCAAACCTTTCCTCCC